>NC_138077.1:6142381-6742381 GCF_964212035.1 Myotis nattereri | reverse complement strand
AAAATAACTTTACTTTGAATATTTGCTTACTTAAAATACTGTTTTTACAGGAAAGGTCAGATACATGATTCATGCTGTCCTTTTTATCAATTTTCAGAAAAATTTTTGGTAACCTCTATAGATCTCCAATTATACACACACAGATGTGTATAAATGTGTGTATATATATGTAACTAGAGTCCCAGTGCATGAAATTCATTCACTCGGGGCGGTGGGGGGCGGGGGGACGCCCCTCAGCCTGGCCTGTACCCTCTCGCAGTCCAGGAGCCCTTGGGGGTGTCCAACTGCCATGGAGGCAAGAGAGGCTCCCGCTACCGCTGCTGAGCTCACCAGCTGTGAGCCCAGCTTCTAGCAGAGCAGCACTGCCCCTGTGGGAACCCACTGACCACCAGGGGGCAGCTCCTGCAATGAGTGTCTGCCCCCTGATGGTCAGTGCGCATCATAGCAACCGTTCTGCTGTCAGGCTGAATGTGAGAGGACACAGGCCAGGACGAGGCACCCCACCAGTGCACGATTGGAGCCAGGGCGGGACGTGGGAGGTTGGCCAGCTGGGGAGGGACCACGGGAGGGCTCCAAGGCATCTGGTCCATCTCTCTCAGTCCCGATCGGCTGGACCCCAACAGCAAGCTAACCTACTGGTCAGAGCATCTGCCCGCTGGTGGTCAGTGCACGTCATAGCAAATGGTTGAGGGGGCTTAGCATATCATTAGCATATTACACTTTGATTGGTTGAATGGCCCACTGGATGACTGGACACTTAGCATATTAGGCTTTTATGATATAGGATTACACTTATATAATGTATGTACTTTACATATAAAGGGTGTCCCAAAATTCACGCAAGAAGTAATTTTGATAGGAAACACAGGTTTATAATTAAAAATTGTAAATTTTTTATTGATTCTTAAAGCATACAGTATAGGGTTATGTATGGAATACCACATCAGGTAAATGGCCTCCACAGCTTTGCTGGCACATACGCAAAGCCATGGTCTTCATTGGTCTTCATTGTCCCTGCTCCTGAGCCATAATTGGTACTTGGTAATGCTTATCAAATTGAAGGGATTGAAATCAAAGGGCAACAGATATTAGAATCTGATTCAATAAACCAAGTAAATTAGGCTTTTATTTTTTGTTATTGTTAACACTCACGCAAAATTCAAATCTTGCATGAATTTTGGGACACCCTTTATATACACAAATATATACACACATATCCTATCTAATAAAAGAGAAACATGGTAATTAGCCGTACATCCACTACCCTTCCCATTGGCTAATCAGGGCAATATGCAAATTAACTGCCAGCCAAGATGGCGGCCAGCAGCCAGGCAGCTTGAAGCAAACATGGGGCTTGCTTGCTTCAGTGATGGGGGACTCCAACATTTCCCGCCTGCCTTGCCGGCCTCTGAGCTTGCAGTTTGAAACATTGTTGCAAATATAGAAGCTAAACAAAACCCCAGAAACCTGCTTTCAGCCAGCCGGGATCTCAGAGCTGGAGTTGAAACAGTGTTTCGATTATAGAACCCAAACAAACCAGATACCTGCTTTCAGCAGCGGAGGCCTAAGAGCTGGAGCCAAGCCTCAGAGCTAAAACTGGCCCAGAATAAAAAAAAGAAAAAGAAAAAAAGGAGCGGTTGGGAGCTTCAGTCACCCGCCAGCCTGAAAACAGCCCGAGGCCGGGTCCCCTCTGTAAGCAGGGTGTTCTGGTTTGACTCTGTGGGCTCCTGGGGTTCCTCCAGGCCATTATTGTGCACAGAGCACCCTGGCTCGCTCCGAGAACCGTGTCCTTTTAGCCATTTGTGTCTCATGACCTTAGTGGAGACGTGAGGCAGTCATGTAGCCTGAGCGTGTATTCCACACAGGAGGCATTAGAGCAGGACTCTGAAAACCGAAGTCTGCAGGAAGGATCTGGCTGCTGCTGTGTGTGAATAAAAGCTTTGTTGGACAAAGCTTTGTTGGACACAGCCACTATCCCTGCATCTGTCTAGGGCTGCTTAGACGCAAGCTGCTGAGCAGTTATGGGAGAGACCTTGTGGCAGCAAAGCCTGAAATGCTCACTATCTGCCCTTTGCAGAAAGTTTGCCCCAAATCTATGCAGAAATTGACTTGTTTATGCAACAAACAGTCCACACCGTGTGCAGCCAGTGGGGCCATCCTGGCCTCAGGAGCCTTCCAGGGCAACGAGTGAACACGCGGATGGAGAAATTAATGCACAAAGTAACTCCAGGGAGGAAAACAGGGGCAGCAGAGAGAGTGAGGGTGCTGGTGGGCAGGCGGCTGGGCCTCTGTGAGGGGGCGATGCTGAGCTGCACTGGGTGAGGTGAGGGGTCGGGTGGCCTCCCAGGCCGAGGCACCTGGGTGTGCGGACACTGCTGCAGAAATGGGCTTGCTCAGGGGGCGATGGGGAATCCGCTGTAACCAACATCATGGCTGTAGGTTGAACAAAGTAAACTAACAAACAAAATAGAAACAGACTCACAGCTGTCAGAGGGGAGGGGCTGGGGGGCTAGGTGAAAAAGGTGAAGGGATTAAGCACAAAAGACGTGTGTTGACATTCCTGCATCTCGCTTTCCGTGGGTCAGGAAGGAGGTAGAACCTTTAAAATATTTAAAAATTGAACTAATTGTGGTGACATTGGTTAATCTACACTAATAAAAGAGAAACATGCAAATTGGTGTCACTCCACTACGCCCACCAGCCAATCAGCTGAGTATGCAAATTAACCCAACAAAGATGGTGGTTAATTTGCATATGTGGCCGCAGAGCGAAGACTGAAGACAGCTGAAGACTGAAGAGGCTTGGCTTCTCTGTTGTGGCCGGAGCGAAGGCTTGGGTCCCAGATGCCGGTGGAAAACCAGTGCTGGCAGCCAAGGGAAGGAAGGCCTATTGCACGAATCTCTTCATGCAACGGGCATGATTAAGGTGTACGATTCTAGAATACATCACCTGTCTTGTGTATTGTGTGTTCACCACCTCAAGTCAAGTCTCTCCATCACCATTTACCCCCTTTTACCCTCTCCTGCCTCCAATGCCCCCGCCCCCCCATTTCTCACTGGTAATCACCGTACTGTTGTCTGTCTATGAGGTTTTTTCTTTTGTGCTTAATCCCTTCACCTTTTTCACCAGCCCCCCAGGCCCTCCCCTCGGACAGCTGTGAGTCTGTTTCTATTTTGTTTGTTAGTTTACTTTGTTCATTAGATTCCACATGTAAATGAAATCATCTGGCGCTTGTCTTTCTATAACTGGCTTATTTCACTGAGCAGAATACTCTCCAGGTCCATCCATGCTGTCGTGAAAAGTGAGATTTAATTCTTTTGTGTGGCTGAGTAGTATTCCATGGTGTACCTGCCCCACAGCTTTTTTATCCACTCATCTACTGATGGGCACTTGGCTGCTTCCAAATCTTGGCTGTTGTAAATAACGCTGTAATAAACACAGGAGTGCATATATTCTTTCAAATTAGTGTTTCTGGTTCCTTTGGATACATTTCCAGAAGTGGAATCACTAGGTCATAAGGCAGCTCCATTTTTATTTTTTAAATATATTTTTATTGATTTCAGAGAGGAAGGGAGAGGGAGAGGGAGATAGAAACATCAATGATGAGAATCATTGGTCAGCTGCCTCGTGCACGCCCCCCACTGGGGACCGAATCCACAACCCAGGCATGTGCCCTTGACTGGAATCAAACCTGGGACTCTTCAGGCCGGCACTCTGTCCACTGAGCCACACCAGCTAGGGCCGTGGTGGGCAAACTGCGGCTCACGAGCCACATGCGGCTCTTTGGCTCCTTGAGTGTGGCTCTTCCTAAGCCTTAGGAGTACCCTAATTAAGTTAATAACAATGGACCTACCTGTATAGTTTAAGTTTAAAAAATTTGGCTCTCAAAAGAAATTTCAATCGTTGTCCTGTTGCTATTTGGCTCTGCTGACTGATGAGTTTGCCGGCCACAGGGCTAGGGCAAGGCAGCTCCATGTTTAGTTTTTGAGGACGCTCCACGCGGCTGTGCCAGTTGGCATTCCCACCCACTGCGTGGGGCGGGGGGGGGGGTTCCCTTCCCCCACGTCCTCGTCAGCACCAGAAACGAGGTAGCACCTGTCCCCACGTCTTTTTAGCTCTGTGCTCTGAAGAGGTCATCAGGCCTTTGTCCATGTATCTGTAAGATGGTCAGATATTTCTTAGAATTTGAGTGAGCGAGTAGCAGGTACAGGTTTTGAGTGAACTCAGCCCAGCTGAGGGATTTAAGAGTCAAGGCAGGTTAGCGGTCCAGCCATTTCCTTTTTCAAGGCCCTCTTATGGTCTTCACTCCATCCCCTCTTTCGCTGTGTAGAGCTTATGTGGGGTGAGGGCGGGGCTTACAGGCTCCCCTGCACCCTCTCTCCCCCGCCCTCCCCTTCCCAAGATGTCTTCTGCTCCTGGTCATGTCTGCTGGCCTCCGCTGTTCCCCTGCTCCTGTGGTCCTCCTGGGTGTGTTCTGGATGAAAAGGGCATAAGGGACGAGCAGGGCCCCCAGTGCTGCCTGGTCAGTCTGAATGGTGTCTCGACTCTAGTACTAGTGGTCCACTGAGACTGCAGGCTCATCCTCCCCACAGTCCCGAGGGTTTGTTCACAGGCGTCTTTTTGCTCTTGCCTCCGCAGGCAGGTCTTAAAACCTTGAGCAGAATGAGCGATGTCTGAACTGAGCTCTGCGCCTCTCCCGGGACCCACGGGTCTTGTTGATGCTCAGAGCATCGGCCCCTGTGTCCGCCCCTGTGTCTGGGCAGCGTGCCGGCGCTCTCTGTGCAGGCACCTCTCCTGGGGCGGCCAGCGCCATGCTAGGTGCTGGCCTGTCACCTCCTGACCAGCAGGGTTTCTGCTGCTCCCAACTCCCCTTCACCTGGACGGGCAGGTGGACAGACATGGGCAGGAGCCCACGTCCCTCAAGCTCCAAGCCTCCAGCACCCACGCCCGCCTCCTGGGCCCAGCCTTGGAGGGCTGCCCACTGCGGGGAGGGGGGCCGCTGGGTCGGAAGGGAGACAAGCCTGGCTCCCTTTCAGATCTTGGACTGGAGAGCGTCTTTATTGTCTGGCTCCTACCAGACGGGGCACCCAGAGCCCAGATTTGGAGTGGCCCAGGGGGCGCAGGGGAGGAGACAGCAAACACACATTTCCCGGCACAAACATTTTATTGATTTAGCAACTGGCTTTTGTCACATGGAAAGCAAAGCACCAGTCCTGCAGAGGAGGTTCCTGGGGCCCCAAGTGCACCCAGTGAGGGATTTGTGGGTCCTCTCGTCTCAAAAACGCCTGGGGGTCATGTTCAAATCTGCATCAAGCGATGACTGTGGGTCCACGGGAGAGGGGGAGGGCCTGGCAGCAGCAGAGGGGGGGAGGGGGAGGGCCTGGCACCAGCAGAGGGGGGCGAGGGGGAGGGCCTGGCACCAGCAGAGGGGGGGAGGGGGAGAGCCTGTCCCCAGCAGAGGAGGGGAGGGGGAGGAGGAGAGACTGGCCCCAGCAGAGGGGGTGAGGGGGAGGGCCTGGCAGCAGCAGAGGGGGGGAGGGGGAGGGCCTGGCCCCAGCAGAGGGGGGGAGGGGAAGGGCCTGGCACCAGCAGAGGGGGGGAGGGGGAGGGCCTGGCACCAGCAGAGGGGGGGAGGGGAAGGGCCTGGCACCAGCAGAGGGGGGGAGGGGGAGGGCCTGGCACCAGCAGAGGGGGGGAGGGGGAGGGCCTGGAACCAGCAGAGGGCGGGAGGGGGAGGGCCCGGCACCAGCAGAGGGGGGGCGGGGAAGGGTCCGGCACCAGCAGAGGGGCTCTGGGGGCTCCCGGGAGAGGAGAGCTGTGCTCAGGAGCAAGGAGAGCAGCTCCAGAGGCAGAAGATGGAGCTGCTCAGCAGCAGGATGTCTGGGCCGAGGTGGGGACACAGCAGGGAGCACACGGGGCGGCAGAGCAGGGACATGCAGGAGGATGGGCATCAACAGCTGGGCTGGCAGGAGGAGGAGGGGCCACAGCAGGATGAGGCGGGGCCATAGCAGCAGGCAGGCCTGCACACGGGGCGGCAGATGAGGGACACGCAGGAGGAGGGTCTGCAGCAGGAGGAGGTGCAGCGGGTGGGCTGGCAGCAGGAGGAGGCTGAACAGGGGGCGGCCCCGCAACAGACGGGCTTGCAACACACAGGTGTGCAATAGACGGGCTTGCAGCAGACGGGCTTACAGCAGACAGGTGTGCAACAGACAGGCTTGCAGCACACAGGTGTGCAACAGACGGGCTTGCAGCAGACGGGCTTACAGCAGACAGGTGTGCAACAGACAGGCTTGCAGCACACAGGTGTGCAACAGACGGGCTTGCAGCAAACAGGTGTGCAACAGACGGGCTTGCAGCAGACAGACACACAGCAGGTCTGCTGGCAGGGGCAGGAGGTGCAACAGGTGGGCTGGCAGCAGCTGGGGGCACAGCAGGTGGACTGGCAGCAGCTGGGGGCACAGCAGGTGGGCTGGCAGCAGCTGGGGGCACAGCAGGTGGACTGGCAGCAGCTGGGGACACAGCAGGTGGGCTGGCAGCAGCTGGGGGCGCAGCAGGTGGGCTGGCAGCAGCTGGTGGAGCAGCAGGAGGGCTCACAGCAGCTCTCTGGACAGTCGTCCACCTGCCAGGAGGAGTCGGTGCAAGAGTCACTGGAGCCGGGCAGGCAGACGCGGTTGCCATAGCTCAGGTCGCTGGAGCAGACGGACAGGGTGGACGCGGCCATGGTGGGCGGTGGGGCTGGAGGTGAGCTGGGAGGTGGGGTGTGAGTGTGAGTGTGAGTGAGTGTGTGAGGTGCTCGGTCTGTGGGCTTTTATACGCTCCCAGTGTGTGTGTGTGTGGCCCCAGCAGGAGGCTCCCACGCCCGCCCTTCCTCGTTGGTGTTTACACTGGTTGCGGGAGAACCCTCATTAGTGCCGGTTTCTTTTCTATAATTAGGTTTTACTCATTAAAGTTCTGTGTGTTGCCGGACTCTTGTTTTCCCATCTGTTCTTTTTTTGGCTCCAGAAAACTTGTGAAAAATATGAGGAAAGTTTTTGCTGAGTGACTGCCACTAACATCACATTCCCGGAGGGACGAGGTGTGAAATAAACTCACAGCCACTGACAGCCTCGGCCACGCCGGCCGTGCCCGTGTGGGGACACTGCACCGTCACCGCCCAAACCATACGGCGCCCGCGAGGACGGTGAGGACGGTCGGGCATGAACGAAACAGAAAACACTCGACCAAAAAATACACAACGTATGTCCGTCCACTGGGGACCGGAGATAGTCAAGGGCAAAAACTCAGGGCGATACAGTGCTCCACTCTCCCGGTCAGTCCACCATTGGTGTAATTTCAATCAAACTTAAAGGGAATCTTTTTGGCATACAAATTGGAGATGTAACACTGCCGGAAGATATTTGCCATGGGCATGATAGATGAAAGGTTAGCGTGAAAATGAAAAAATCGTTACAACCAAACCAGGAGAAGACACACGACGACCAAATACAAAATGCAAACATTCGCATTCCCTAAAGCACACGGAAAGCTACTTGACCTCATTGATAACGATAATATCTCAGATTAGAACAGGGCTGTGTCCCCTGCAGGACCAACCAGGACTTACCGTGCTGACCATGTCCAGAGCCGCTGGTGCGGGCCTCGCTCTTATAACGCTTAGAGGCGTGTGGTTCACGCGTGCATGATAACACACGCTATACAGCTTACCACTTTAGCCATTTTAAAATGTGTGATTCAGTGGCATTTAGCACAGTGATCGTGTTGTGCAGCCACGACCACTCTCTAGTTCCAGAACATTCTCATCACTACAAAGGAAATCCTATGCTATTAAGCAGTCCCTTCCTGTCCCTGCCAACCACGACTCTGCTCTCCTTCTCCATGAATTTGCCCATTCTGCTCATTTCACGGAAAGGGAATCAGACAAGATGTGGCCTTTCGTGTCTGCTTATTTCACTGAGCACAAAGTTTTCAAGGTCCATCACGTGTCAGTGTTTCGCTCCTTTTTACAGCTGAATAATATTGCATTGTATGGACATACCGCATTTTATTTATCTATCTTGACTTGGGTCAGGGTGGGGGTGGGGGTGGAAGACCAGTGTCAGAGGCTTCTACCCCACCCCCCTCCATATGACTGCTCCTCCTCCAAAGCCTAGTAGTGAATGGTAGGAATTGGATCAACTACCAACGATGTCCATTTTAATTATACATCCAGGGGCCTAGGAAAGACTGGCTTGGTCTGTGAGCCCCATGGATTCACTCTGAGAGAGATGTCACTGGGACTCCACTTACTACCTGCCCTCCCTATGTCTCCGTTTGACAGCGAGCCCATAATGATGTTTCAGGACTTCAGTATCCATCTGAACTTGAACCCTGTATTCAATAGTCCTTGTAATGCTAGGGTATTCCTTTTTCCTGGTGTATTGTTATATGTATGAATTCTGGAAGGGGAAGGACTATGTGCATTGGTCTTGATTGCAAGGTCTTTCCTTCTGGGGTGGGAGCATTTACACTGAGGAAATTGGCAACACTATAAATAATGACCTTTTTGGGAAAGGCTAACACAGCCCTTGCAAACTCTTCAAAATCTGTAAAAAAAACAAAAACAGAAATCAAGCCTGAATGATGGTCAGAAAGGGGAGGGCAAGCACCCCAATAGAAAGTCCTGATCCCTCGCCCAGCTCCTGGACCCGAGCCAGTCCTCAGACTGGAAGACCTTGTTGCATCCAGTATACAGTTTCCAATCGTTTAACAACCACCTCTCAAGCTTCTTGAGTATTTAATATTCAAGCTAGTACAGGTCAGCTCCAGCTCGTGCCAGCACACTCCTGGCAGGGATCTCCTACCCTACCCCCGGGCGTACTGTGTTCTGAAAACCACATCTAACAGCTCCCGGCCAGGTCCATTCACAGAGGTCTGGCTTTCCTCCCTGTGCCTTCCCCCTCTTTGCTTATTCCCCCTAATGGTAATAGCTGTATTAAGTTTTGGTTTATTTTTCCTTTGTTTTTTAATATCACCAAAAATACGTGTGTATTGTTCCCCTTCCTTACACAGAGGGTGGCCTATTGTACACATTGGCCTGCACCTTGCATTTTTCACTTACCAATGGATCCTGGAGATCACTCTACAGTGGTTATGGAGACCTTCCCCCTCCCTTCGATAGTGTATCTTTGGGATAGATTCCTAGAATTTATTTTATTATTTATTATATATCACCGGGTCATTATGTCAGTTTGCTGGACAGTCTCAAATCCCTCTTTGTATGGCTTGTTCCATTTTGCATTCCCACAGACAGTGTGAGAGGACGCCTTGGTACAGCTCTCGCAACTGGATGTGTCTGAAAGCTTTTGGCTTCTTATCAGTCTGACTAGAGGCCCGATGCACAAAAATTTGTGCAAGAGTGGACCTTCCTTCCCCCAGCTGCTGGCCCCGGCTTCCCTCTGGCACCCGGGACCCGAGCTGGCTTCCCTCCCGTCCCAGCTTCATCCAGAGGACGTCCGGCCTAATTAGCATATTACCCTTTTATTATTATAGATTATTATAGATAACTGGGAAATAGAATCTCTTTCTTAAAGATGTACCTTTCTCTCAGTGCGAGTTTGAGCAACTTTTTGTTCATTCAAGGCCACTTACATTCCTTTTTCTGTGACCTGCTGTTCATATCTCTTGCCCATGGGAAAAAATGGATTTGTTGGTCTTTTTCTTCCCTGATTTCTGGCAGCATTTAAATATTAGGAACATAGCATATTTTCTCTGGTATAAGTTGTAATTATTTTCTCCTAATTTGTTTTTTTTTCTTATATTTTCCTATGGTATTATTTCTATCTATCTATCTATCTATCTATCTATCTATCTATCTATCATCTATCCATTTTTATGTAGAACAAAGGGAACAAAGAGAGTTGAGCAATTTTACAGCTCACGGGGGTTTCTGTCCTTCCCATTTTAGGTCAACTTCCTTTATGGTGTAATCACATCCTTGTCTCAGTAGTTGGTGAGCCGGATCCCACTTACCTCCTCACCACCTGGTGCCCCTACCGGTTCCCCCCACCCACCCTTGCCTCGCTCTCCTCATCTGAGCTCAGAGAATTGCCATGATGCCACATCCCGGCCTCTCCTTTCTTCTGGAGTTTCACCCTTCAGGACCCAGATACCTTCTTTTTAAAACCTTCCCTGGTCCCGCTCAGCACTAGCTGTCATTCCTTCCCACTGAGCTGCTATGGCGGGTGTCTCCTAGGCCGACCCAGGTGGTCCCCGCTGAGCTCCTGTGGCAGGTGTAGCCTGTGCTGACACAGGTGGTCCCCGCTGAGCTCCTGTGGCAGGTGTAGCCTGTGCTGACACAGGTGGTCCCGCTGAGCTCCTGTGGCAGGTGTAGCCTGTGCTGACACAGGTGGTCCCGCTGAGCTCCTGTGGCAGGTGTAGCCTGTGCTGACACAGGTGGTCCCGCTGAGCTCCTGTGGTAGGTGTAGCCTGTGCTGACACAGATGGTCCCGCTGAGCTCCTGTGGCAGGTGTAGCCTGTGCTGACACAGGTGGTCCCCGCTGAGCTCCTGTGGCAGGTGTAACCTGTGCTGACACAGGTGGTCCGCAATGCTGGGTAGGCTTGGTTTTGACATTTATTTCAAGTGTGTAAATCTGGTTTGTTCAACATGACATCACACACCAAGTCAAGATCAACAACGCCTGTATTTCATCGATTCAAAGCCACATGTTAACATCTCTAATGAGACATCTTCTCAAAGATGGCATGTCCTGGTCCCGTGGACAGCGCTCTGTTGCTGAGAGGCAGGTGAAATAGCAGAGCATCTTTCTGGGGATGAGGGCTGAGTCTTGATCCAATAGGCCTGCCTGGGACTTGTGTGTACCCGTTAGTGCTTGGCCCCACAACGGCCCACTACGATGTGAATTACCCGAAAGCCTCAAGCTAAATCAAGCTGCCTACTTACTGTAGCTTCATCAGACCTCCTTTGGGTTTCAAAAGCAAAATAAAGAAGGAGCCCTTTTCTTCAAAGTCAAAAGTATGTCCTTGTTTCAAAAATAAAAGGAATATCTCAATGAAACAAGCATTGAGCAACTGTATGCAAGCACCAGGCCTCGAGCCAGGGATACCACTTTAACAGGGTGGCCAGGGCTTCTCGTATGTGTAGCCTGGCGGCGGGGGGGGGGGGGGGGGGGGAGGGGAAAGTTGGGGGGATGTGAGAGTGGTTCTCTGTTCTTAGAGAGAGGAAGCCATGGCCTCTTTCTTCCATCTCCTGCCCCCAAATGTGCCAAGAGCAGTCGAGGCTGTCTACAGGACTAATGGAGATAGGAATTCTATTGATGACAATACAAGATACAGATGAGAATGCCTCCCTCTGCTGCATTTGGGGTGCCAGGTCAGACACAGATGAGAATGCCCCCCTTCAGCTGCATTAGGGGTGCCAGGTCAGACACAGATGAGAATGCCCACCTTCAGCTGCATGTGGGGTGCCAGGTCAGACACAGATGAGAATGCCCCCCTTCAGCTGCATTTGGGGTGCCAGGTCAGACACAGATGAGAATGCCCCCCTTCAGCTGCATTTGGGGTGCCAGGTCAGACACAGATGAGAATGCCCCCCCTCAGCTGCATTTGGGGTGCCAGGTCAGACACAGATGAGAATGCCCCCCCTCAGCTGCATGTGGGGTGCCAGGTCAGACACAGATGAGAATGCCCCCCCCCTCAGCTGCATGTGGGGTGCCAGGTCAGATACAGATGAGAATGCCCCCCTTCAGCTGCATTTGGGGTGCCAGGTCAGACACAGATGAGAATGCCCCCCCTCAGCTGCATGTGGGGTGCCAGGTCAGACACAGATGAGAATGCCCCCCCCTCAGCTGCATGTGGGGTGCCAGGTCAGATACAGATGAGAATGCCCCTCCTCAGCTGCATGTGGGGCGCCAGAGGGGCTGGGGTGGGATGGACAGAACAGGGATCTAGCACAGATGTGCACTGTACCAGCAACCCCTGGGGCCCTTCCTTCCAGTGGAGATGGGGCTTGGTTTCTCGGCCGCCCTCTAAGAAGCCCAGTGGGTAGAGTGTCGGCCTGCAGACTGAAGGGTCCCGGGTTCAATTTCGGTCAAGGGCATATGCCTGGGTTATGGGCTTGATCCCTAGTAGGGAGCGTGCAGGAGGCAGCCGATCAATGATTCTCTCTCATCATTGATGTTTCTCTCTCTCTCTTTCCCTTCCTCTCTGGAATCAATAAAAATATATTTTAAAAAAATTAAAGAAGCCCCAAAACTCTTCCTCAGGGAGGCAGGAGGGCGCTGTGCACGTGACCTGTGACCCGTGTCCCTGCCGGTCAGTTCGCCCTGGAAGGCACTGGGCGGGCTCTGCAGAGGCTGAGGGTTTGGAGAGCGCCCGGGAATGAGGTCACAGTGATTTCTCTGGAGGCTCACTGGGCACGTGAGGTCACAGGCTTCAGGTGACCTCCCTGTGGAGGGCAAGCACTCCCTTCGCAGCCTGCACCTGCATGGCCCACAGTCAGTCATGAGAGCAGGACTCATCCACCTGGAATGTCAATATTTGGGTTCGGGATGACTGAGCTCATGCCAGCACCAGTTATACTTGTGGAACAGGAAGAAAAACCAAAACACGTCTCTGATAAAAACAGTGCTGTTTTCGGTGGAAACACCTCCCCGCCCCACCCCCCTGGTTATCTTATCACCCTCTGTAAAGGTTTTCTAATGAACTCTCTCTCCCCTTTGTCCTCCATCCACTGGCCATCTAGTCTCCATACACTGGGTGTAGAGAAGATTAGATCAAGAATAAACCCTAATTTATGGTCAAACAAAAGAAAATCAATCAACAAAACCAGGTCCAGGAAGCTGCGCTGCTGCCTCGGTTGCCAGCTCGTTGGCGGCCTCCACGGAACCTGGCACCCCTCCCACTGCATACAGCCCAGGCACGGGCTCTGGGGACAGAGAAAACCTTGCAACACAGCCCAGCAGCTGACTCTTGTCCAGGGGGTCCCATCAGTGTCCTTATCATGTGCCCCCCATGTCCTTATCTGGAGCAACACCCCAGTGACCGTCCAAAATGCCCTCTTAATGTCAAACCAGGTAAATTCTCATCACATCAGAAAGCCTCCGACCATCCAGGGAACATTCCCTTGCAAATAACAAAAAAGCCTCCGACCAACCCCGGCCCCACAGGAGGGCAGTGGTCCAAGGATGCCATGAGGGACCCTTGCTCTTTCCTCTCTCTGCTCTACCATCCCAATGCTGGCCTTCACTCCCTAGTTCAGCGGTTCTCAACCTGTGGGTCGCGACCCCTTTGGGGGTCGAACGACCCTTTCACAGGGGTCGCCTAAGACCATCGGAAAACACATATATAGTTACATATTGTTTTTGTGATTAATCACTATGCTTCCATTATGTTCAATTTGTAACAATGAAATTGGGGGTCACCACAACATGAGGAACTGTATTAAAGGGTCGTGGCGTTAGGAAGGTTGAGAACTACTGCCCTAGTTCATTGTTTTGTGATCACAAAGTGGCTGCTGCAGCTCCGGGCATTGCTTCTGTGTTTCAAAGGGGAAGAGAAAAATGGGAGAAGAAAGGATCGTACCTGTTTCAAAGAAGTAAACGTTTTCTCAGAAGCCCCAGCGGATTTCTGCTTATGTTGTTATGGGTTCACTCAGCGAGATAGACCACCGACTCAGAATTTAAATTTCAGAGCCTTTATTAAGCTGGCCAGCTGACCACAGTTACAGCACCCTGCCGAAGCAGAGGCTGAACTGCATGCAGCCCAGACTACAAGAGTTACATTTTATTATTAAATTTTGTGGAGGCCCAGAGAAAATGTGTCTTTCAAATTCTGGGCCCCCCAATATGGAGGAAACTCTTTTTATTTATACTTTTTCTAGTCCTTTGTCTCCCAAATTTGGAATGAGACTTCGGGGCCTTCTGAGAAAGAAGGCCTGAGTGCTGGGAAGGGGCCATGAGACCATATCTCAAGGCCTGGCCTGATGTCATTACCTTCCTATCTATGTGTTTTAGGAACAGACAGCACAGCATGACCCGTCTGGCCAAAGTGCCAGATATGCAGCCCAGCACAATGTCTTATTTACCGGAAGTGTCCTGTGGCCACCCCCAGCTTCAAGATAGTCTGCGAAGGTGAACACTTTCAGCTGGACACGGGACCTGCCTGGATAATGGAAGCCCAGTTAGTCGGGATGTGGGGAATAGATATCAGGTTGACAATCCCTGTCCAGGGGTGAGGTCTGTGCTTTAAGAAGCAGTGAGCTCAGTGTGGGGAGGGGCTAGCACACACCATCAGGCCGTGTTTGCCTAGGTTCTTACTGCGAAACACTCCCACTCTTCGGGGGATGTGAGCATTTTACCCTGAAAGAACTGAGGCTGCTGGTGCACGTCAGCAGGTGACATTCTGCTCAGGTGACCTGGAGCCCCGGGTGCTGGGCAGCAGGAAGAGAGGGCTGGCTCTCGGGGAGATGGCCTGGGTGTGAGGAGGTCCGGGGGTGCTCGCGGCTGCCCGGGGCCCGCTCTGCTGCATCCTGCTTTGTGCGGAGCGTTCGTTTCAGGCATGTGGCTCTCACCCCAGTCAGTGGTGGAACCCACTGCCTCCCCCCGCCCATAACAACTTAATTCTGTACCCGCCTTCCCTGACCCACTTTTATCCCTGAGTGGACACCTGAATCTCAGGGGTGTCTATTGTTTGAATTAAAAGCAATGACAAAGAATGGCAAATATTGACACTGGTGCCTGCATGCCAGGCACTGCCCTGGGGCTCAGCCAGGCCACGAGCTCTGTTTCGATCTCCACGCACACGGAGGAAACGGGGTTGTCGCCTGTCTTGCGTGAAGAGCTCTATCAGCGCCCCCCAACCCCCCGCTCACACCTGGGCACGTCCCCCCAAACGGGACTGCCTGTGGCCAGAGGCCCACCCGGGACTGTCACCCACAGGCTCCGTCTCCGGGTGGCAGCCCCCGGGCGGTAGACCTGGCCCCGTGCACTTTTGTGGGCTCCCAGCTAGACACCCCTTTGGTAACAGCACTTCCGTGGTGCAGAGCCTGGCAGAGAGCAGGATGGAGGTGTCTGGGCGCCTTCCCGACCGCAGCCCCGGGGGGGACCGCCGCTTCCTCTGCTCAGCGCGCCTGTAAGAGTCGCCACTCAGACAGGCCGGGGATCGGGGCTCTGTCCACTGTCCTTGGTGAGAGGGACACTGGGCCCGAGCTCAGCTCTGGGGACAGTGCAGCCCCCACATGTCACTCAGTGGAGCAAACGGAACACAGAACACGGATGTGTGATGGGGACAGGAGCAGGTAGTTCTTCGCTCCCTAAATCAAGTTCACCCGCTCAGCTCCTGGTCCCCTGTGGGCTGGGCAGTGGGAGCCGGGAAGGGCCCGAGGGGGACTGCGCAGCCTCCCCCAGGGGTAGGCCAGGATCTCCCCTTCGAGTGAGTCTGCCCGCTGACTCCTGCCCAGGTCAGCCTGGTGCCTCCCAGGCGGCAACAGCCCCAGGGCCCAGGCGGAGTCCCTGACCCTCTGGCACCTCTACTGCCCTACCCGCCCCACACCCCCTGACTCGGGGGTGCCAGCTCCGGCCTTCACCCCCTACCCATCATCCCAGACTCCACTCCTGGCCCCTCATCCTGTGTGAGGGTCTGGACTCCGAAACCAAGGCCTGGCCTGCTCCCTGGGGTAAGGGACCCCCAGGATTTGAGGCGTGGGGAGGCGGCCAAGCAGCTCTGACACAGGGAATCGGGGTCATGTGGGAATGCCGTGTTTGGCTGAAGAACTGGTGGCTACGGAGTGACGCTGGTCCCAGGCCCCCTCGCGGGCATGTGGGCAGTCCCTGTGGGTGTGGGCCCCGGTCCGAACGCAGCCCCGATGCCCTCCCTCTCCTGCTATCTTGCTCCCTCCCTGGCTCCGCTTTTATCATTACATGTGAGAGTGTGCGAGCCTTACAGCCCTGGAACAAGGTAGATAGGTAATCAGAGCAGAGCCGTGTGGCCTGTGGAGGCGAGTGGCCCCCCCCCCCCTAAGGCGGGCACCGCGCAGGCCTCTCCTGCCCAGAAAGTACACAGGGCCCCGGCCCTCGGCAGCCGCCCAGCACGGCTGCTTGTTGGGGTGGTTTGGCTTCTTGTGCTGGTTCTCCAGTGGAGCATGTCGGGTCACCTTCATGCATGCAGAGAGAGACAGACAGACAGACAGACAGAGAGATGCATATAGAGCACAGAGACAGAGAGAGAGAGGGAGAGACAGAGAGAGAGAGACTGAGGAGGGAGCGCCTTTCTCTCTGTAGACCAGGGTGTGGAGGAAGCAGTCCTGAGTGGCCTCCCAGTGGCTTTCCCGGCAGTGCCAGTGATGCCATCGGCCCGCAGCTCACCCTAACTCACCCCAGGCCCAGGGCCCTTGCACTGCCGGCTCAGCCTTCCTCCTCCTCAGGTGGCAGAGGTGTGTTGTGTCTGGTCCGAACGTGGCTGAGTCACAGGGGAGGCCTTCCAGGAAGAGGGAACTGGGTCAGTGTCAGCACGGCAGGGACCCACGGTGACTGTCAGGAACCTGAGTCCTTGGCGACCCTGAGGCCGGCTCTGGTCAGAGCTTCTCCCCTGCTTTCCTCCCTCCTGTCCAGAGGGGGCGCTCTTTCTGTCCCTCTCAGGGCAGCCATCCTCTGCCTGGACCCAAAGGAGGACGTCCTGGAGTTCCTCTCCGTCCACACCCCTGCCAGGTGTCCCACCTGGCCCCATGCCGGTCTCTCACGCCCACAGCCAGTCCACGCTGGCACCCTAAGGCTCCTTCCCGCCCCATTTTCCACCCCAGCCCTGACCCCCGGGGCCAGCTCCTCCTTCCCGGGGCGGGCGATGCACTTTAATCGCTTCCCTCTGTCCAGCCCGACCCGTCGGACCCAGCTCCTCGGCTGCGGTGACGAGGTCTCACAGACACACTTCGGTGGAACCTGCCGTGGCTCCCGTACTTCTAGGACAGTGGTTCTCAACCTTCCTGATGCCGCGACCCTTTAATACAGTTCCTCATGTTGTGGTGACCCCCAATTTCATTGTTACAAATTGAACATAATGAAAGCATAGTGATTAATCACAAAAACAATATGTAATTATATATGTGTTTTCCGATGGTCTTAGGCGACCCCTGTGAGAGGGTCGTTCAACTCCCAAAAGGGTCGCGACCCACAGGTTGAGAACCGCTGCTCTAGGAGAATGTCAAGTGAGTGCCAACTCGACCCTTCCCGATCCTTCTGTGCAGCTCAGCTTGGTAACGTGCAATGTTCAGAAAAAGGGAAAAGGTGTTTAATTCTTCCTGAAGTTCGCTAAACGGAATGAGTTATTCCATAGCACATGGAAAAACTACTTAACCCCCCCCCCCCAAACACACAGCTGGCCCAAAGACCCCTGCTCCCTGGCTGCCCTAACCTCCGTCCAGCTCACCCCTGCCTCAGCGGCTGGTAACTCTGGGCCTCTCTCTGAGCCCCTTCGTGTCCTCCCCATGCGCGATCCTGGGGGTTAAGCAAGGGCAGGCCACCAGCCAGGCCGTGGAAGAGCCGTTAGTTCCTCCAGCTGCCCCAGAGGTCGGCGGTCCCCTCGCACTGCCCTCTCATCTATTAGATTTTGCTTTGTTTTTGTTGTGTTTTTAACTCTAAAGACCCTTGAATTTCATGGGAATCCTGAATTCGTTTTCTATTGTCCCATCTCTCAGTGCCCCCAAATCACTCGGCTTTGAGATGGAATCCTATTGCATCGTGATGCCTCTTGACTCTCTGTCTGACCCCACAATCCCAGTCGCTAAAGAGATTCTCCTGACGTCGGAGAAACAACCCCCCTCAAGTGTGCGCCCCCCACTCCAGAGGAGTGTTATCCTGACGGCCACGCCCCTTCACCCCACCCGCCCAGACCTCGCTTCTGCACTCTGACCTGTAAGTGGGCAACAGGGCGGCAGGAACTTGGTGGGGCTGTGGGGGCGGGACAGGCTGCCGAGGACATGCCATTATCTCCCACCGCAGGTGCATCCACGTCAAGCCCCGGGTCACTGTCACCCACCGCCTCTGGGAGAGACTAACTGTGCCAAAGCCCCTCCTTCCACCATCACCCCACAGCCCCCCACCCCCAGCAGGAGGCATGTAGGTAGATGTTTGCATTACAAACGCTCTCCTAACACTTTGGGCCCGGTTCACCTTAACAGACACAACTGTTCACTCAGACCCAGTCCCTCTGCCTGCGTGTTTCTGACTGAGATTCATAACCCCGCTTCCGGTGGGTGGAGAAGGGCCGGTTACAGAGAGTCATCTTGAACGATGGCAAAGAATACACACCGGGCATTCTCACACTGTTGCCGTGTGAGTCATGTTAACGCCGTGGCCTGGAGTTTCTGAGGGTTGGCTGTGGAGCGTAAACTGTGATATAAACAGGTGAAGTCTGGAGCACTGTCTGACCAAGACCTGCAGGGCTGCATTAATGAAAAGAGCATGCCCGCCCACCTTCCTTCATCGGGGTCTTAAGTGAGTTCCACGCTGGCTATTGGGGCTGAACGGATGGTTTGGAGCAATGATCCCAGTGAAAACAACTATAAACTGGAGAGAGTGTCTTTTTAAACTGTTGGAAGGAACTGGAGCCCCAACAAGGTGGTGAAATGGTACGGATGAAGATCTAGGCAAAGGTGGAAAGCAGGGAGGTATGGCCAGCGGTGGCTGCTGCCCTTGTTGGGGGCGGCGGCTGAGTCAGGAAGGGAGGTGAGAAGCTGAATGAATGGCCCTCTGGCCACCTGGTGAGACGGGAGGACAAGAGCAGGAGTCCAGGCCGGCCAGGGTTAGGGTCTTTATTTTTTTTAATATATTTTTATTGATTTCAGAGAGGAAGAGAGAGAGAGATAGAAACATCCATGATGAGAGAGCTTCATTGATCGACTGCTTCCTGCACGCCCCACACTGGGGATCAAGCCCACAACCCAGGCATGTGTCCTGGTAGGGAATTGAACCGTGACCTCCTGGTTCATAGATCAATGCTCAACCACTGAGCTATGCTAGCCGGGCCAGGTCCAGGGTCTTCATGCTCCTGCAGCTTTGAGTTGGGAGCCCAGTGGGCCACACCCTCAGACTAGGAAGGGACAAAAACCAGACCTCCTGCGGACTAGAACTCAGGTTTTCTTGCTGCTTATTATTATAAAACAGGTACAGTAAGTCACCATGGGTCCTAAGAAGGTTAGTGATAGCAGCAAAATGAAAGGAAAGCTGTGAGAACAACAAAAGAATTTTTAAAAGCGTGTCTGATCTGGCTACTGAATATGGCATGATTAGCCCAATCTCAAAACAGAGAAGCTATCAAGAGGACGAATGTTGTTAAGGGTGTGAAAGTGCTCATGAAATAACAGTCGCAGGCAATTGAAGAGGTAGAAAAATGGTTGATTTGGATCAATGAAAAGTAGCAGGCCGGTGATAGCATTTTGGAGGCAGTGATGTGCGCTAAAGCGAAGATGCTGCGTCTGACCTCCCTGGGACAAGGGGTGGTTCGATAAATGTAAGAAGGGACGTGCCACTCATAGTGTAGTGAGGCCGCCAGTCCTAACCAAGCAGCTGCTGGTGATTCCGGGACAGAATTTCGGGAATATGTAGAGGCTGAGGGATTTGCTCCCCAACAAGTGTTCAGTGGTGGTGACACAGGCCTCTCCTGGGGGAAAATGCCCAAGAGGACCCACGTCACACAGGAGGGGAAGTCATTGCAGGACACACGCCATGAAGGACAGGCTGATGTTACCGTCCTGTGGGAATGGGAGGAGGGGCTTTAAATGGAAGCCTCTACTCACCTACCATTCTGAAAACCCGAGAGTTTTCAAGAAAAATTATATCATGAAAAACAAGTTGTGTATGATGGGGAGGGCTAAAAGCAAAGGTTGGGTAACCAGGCAATTTTTTTGAGTGGACGTTGAAGTGTTTGCCCCGAGTGTGAAGAAACACCTCTGGGAAAAGCAGCTGCCACTCAGGGCACTTGTCATGGGGCGGAGCTGGTGGAGGAGCACAGCCTCATCACTGCTAGGTCCTCGCAACCCACCCCACTCCTCCCATCCAGCCCACGGACCAGCAGGTCATTTCTAACTTAAAAACACTCTACACATCACCAGGCCGGCGTGGCTCAACGGTTGAGCATCGACTCATGAACCAGGAGCTCACGGTTTGATTCCCAGTCAGGGCACATTCCTGGGTGGTGGGCTCAATCCCCAGTAGGGGGCGTGCAGGAGACAGCCGTTCAATGATTCTCTCTCATCATTGATGTTTCTACGTCTCTCTCCCTTCCTCTCTGAAATCAATAAAGATCTATTTTAAAAGAAAGAAAGAAAAGAAACTCTATACAAAAGCCCTGTTTCAGGGGTGTTTTGAGGTGATCTCAGGGAACTCCTCAGGGAGTTCTGAAAGGAGCATTTTATTCATTTTGGAAGGAGCATTTAATATCCTCACTTGCTGAGCTTCGAGAGCAGACACTTTGTGAGCATGGTGACCCACTCCTTGTATGGGAACCAGTAGTTCTGGAATGTATGAGTATGGCATGATTAGCACAATCTCAAAACATAGAAGCTATCAAGAGGACGAATGCTGTTAACGGTGTGAAAGTGCTCATGAAACAACAGTCACAGGCAATTGAAGAGGTAGAAAAATGGTTGATTTGGATCAATGAAAAGTAGCAAGCTGGTGATAGCATTTTGGAGGCAGTGATGTATGCTAAAGTTGGTTGAGGTTGGGATTCCAAACACACTGGGGACATAGACAGGTGCTAATGCTGACGAGAGACAGGAAAGCCTGGGAGACAGGAGCACACAAAGCAATGGGAGGGAGAAGAGAATGGGGGTGGGCCTTCCCCAGGGGGACAGAACCCGGGCAGGTAAGGGGGTCCCTCCTGAGGGTGAGGGGCAGAGGAGGGGAGCAGAGCAGCTCTCCCAGGCTGGGGAGAGACACGCAGAGGGACAGGAGCGATGGGAAGGACACACTCCGGCCTCCCGAGCATTTCCTGGTGCATCAAGACGGCTCACGCAAGTTGACATCACATTGGACAACGTTTTGACCGTAACTTGGAGTTTCAGGCTACTTTACAACATTATAAATCCTAGTTTTGTTTCATAATGTTCCTATAAAGTAGATGAAACGCTATTTTCATTTTATGGAATGAACTGAGCAAACAGACACCTGGCTCCCGGTCACATAGCCAGTCAGTGACTAAGCAGAGAGGTACATTCCAGAACTGCTGGTTCCCAGCATGTTGGCAAAGTCCGCAGGCTGGCACCCCGGGCTTTCCCCTCCCTGTCTCCTCCCCACTGCACACCCACCCCTGGGGCTCCCTGCGATGAGAGAGAGTGAGCAGAGGGCCAGGAGTGGGGAGACGGGCTAAAGGAGGGCGCAGGCAGGTTGGTGGAGATGAGGGGAAATGCTGCTCACAGCTCAGCAGGTACTGGACTGCGGGGAAAACACTCTCCCAGCTGCTCGTTGGTCACCTGCCTCTCAGGCTCACCCCCGAGCACAGGTGGCTCCCCAGTATTCCACTCATCACCTCCTGTGGAGCAGTCGCTGTCACCCAGGCCCCCTCCAATAAATCTCCTCCTGAAACACATGCGGTGTGTCTGCAGCCTGGATAAGGGAGGGCTGGCCTGGTCACTCTCGTCCTAGAGCCCATTGGCTCATAGACACACTGCCTGGGGTCAGCCAAACCTCAGAGCAGGGCGACCGAGCACATGGGGGCCCCTTAGGGTTCCTGAAGAGACACACGGCCATGTCCCCCGGGCTGGGAGCCACCTGCCCCAGAGGAGGGAGTGGCAGGAGGGAGTTGATCCTGAAGCCAGACTTGGTCCTTCTGTGGTTCCAACTCAGTGACTCTCGGACACCAGGTCACTTCTCCGTGGCTTTCAGCTGAGGTGGGGCCAACCCAGCGAGGACTCTGGGACAAAGATTGTGTTCAGGGCCCTTCCGTCCCCTCCTGCACTTTAGATCCCTCAGCCCCGTGGGACCCAGATGTCCCCTCAGCCTTCTTCCTACACAGCCAGCTGTCACCGAGCAGAAGGAGGGCAGGCTAATACCAATTCTCACTCAAGTAGAAAAGGCTGATGAGGATTGTAGTAAGTTGTCCCTCATGACAGAATCCTGCTTAACATAGAAACCAGTCTCTGAATGTAGCAGCCAGGCTCTCGATGCCAGGCTGGTAGAATTCATGGACTCACTCATCCATTCACTCATTCGTTTCACTGTGGAAGCTGCTGGAAACCCCTCCCACATGTGGGATTATGCAGGACATGCTTTCCCCCTGTGTGGGACATGGCGCCCTTTCCCCTGCCCTCCACAGGACTCCTAGGGGCAGGGGCCTGGGAGCTGGTTCCCTGGCCTCTCCCTCCAGAAGAGCCCCACCTAGTCACTGAATAGAAGATGGGGGAGTGAGCTTTTTATGGCTGTCCTTTCCTCCCAGGATCAGCCTGGTAGGGCTCTGTTGCCCCTTTGCCTTCAAATCAGGGTCCAGAGTTCAAGGAGCCTGGACGGAAGTCAATTTTAGGATGACAGTGGGGATTACCCAGCCAAAGCCAGATCTCACTGAAGAAAAAGTGGGCAGTCATTAGCTCAATGGCTGAGTCTGGCTTTAGAATGTGGAGTCTACCATTCACTAGCCCTGGGCCTTTGGACAACAGATTTGCTCTCCCTAAACCTCAACTTCTTCACCCACAAAGTGGGGTGGTGGTGGCCCAGTCACTCTCCTCCTCTGCAGGTTTGTTGTGTGATAAACTCACATAGCACTTTTGTTCATTGGGCAGCTCGGCCTCTGCATGGCCTGTGCCTGCTCCCCTGGGCAGGAGCCAGTGTGGAGAGAGCGCATCAGCAGACAGACAGACATCCAGTCCCACAGACAGACAGCACGGGGTGTGGGGTGCTGTAGAAGCAGGAGTCTGGGGATGCGGGCTCATCAGGAGGTCAGGGAAAGCCTCCCCACCAAGGAAGGAGGCCTCTGAGGCCAGAGTGGAGGCTGATTCAGGCAAAGAGGAGGGAGGAGAGAGCAGCATTCAGGGATAAGGAACAGCATTCAGGGATAAGGAACAGCATGTGCGGGATTCCTGAGGCCGGAGGGAAGGAGCCATGAGCGTGGCTGGGGAGGAATGATCTTGAGTGAGGGATTTCATCGTTATTCCAAACCACTGAGGGGGTTTTATCAAGAAGGGGATGCGCTCAGACATCAGAGTTCATCATCCTTCCCCTTCTCACCATACGTCTCCAAGCATTACCTCTAAAAGTCTACCTGGAATCGGTACTGCCTCAATAACTTTTCAATGGACTGTGATCACTTTTCTGATGCTGTGATATGAACAAATAACAGCTTTTCTAAATTTCAAATAGAGCTAGTGGGTCCCAGGACATACGCAATTTGAAAAGGACTGAATTTTGTGTCATTTGAGGGGTGGTCCTGATGACAGGCGGAGAGTTGTGCCAGCTAATTTTAAACACAGCCTTTGGGAGCATAACTTAAAAGATGCGTTGAGCCCTGGCTGGTCTGGCTCCGTGGATAGAGCCTTCGGACTGCAGGGTCTGGGGTTTGATTCTGGTCAAGGGCACATGTCTGGGTTGTGGGCTTGATCCCCAGCGGGGGGCATGCAGGAGGCAGCCGGTCAATGATTCTCTCTCATCAATGATGTTTCTATTTCTCCCTCCCTCTCCCGTCCTCTCTGAAGTCAATACAAATATCTGAACAATAAAAAGATGCATTGGCAATTGCTTGACAGACTGTAACAGACTTTGTACCATGAAGCTCGGTTTGACTGCTTCGTTTGGGGCTGAAACAGCACAATTCACAGCACCGACATAGGCATGATAACCCAGGGGCGTCCATGGCAGAGCGGGGGGAGAGGGAGGGGCCGTGGGGGGAATGGACAGCAGGTGGCAGTTCTGCAGGGACGTGCCGTGTGTGAAGGGCAATGTGGTGGCACCAGGAAGTGCAGGTCCCTTGTCCTTGAACAGTCAGGGTGATGAATCCCCGGAGAGGAGGAAGACGCCGTGCAAACGCCCCAGGAAGTGAATGCTGTTTGAGAGAAAGCTGTAAAACACCCCCCAAGCCCCACATTTAACAACCAGGAAACAGGCAGGCAATCGGGAGCTACACTCAGCTCTAGTTTCCAGGAACAAGTGAGTCATAAACACCCAGTCACCAGGGAAACCACGTTGCTGAACCCCGTGGAGAGACATAGGAAGGTGTCACCGAGGGGCAAGTGCACTCGAGACACTTCCTGCAGCCATTACTCTAGTTCAGGGGTCCTCAAACTTTTTAAACAGGGGGCCAGTTCACTGTCCCTCAGACCGTTGGAGGGCCGGACTATAGTTTAAAAAAAAAACTATGAACAAATTCCTCTGCACACTGCACATATCTTATTTTGAAGTAAAAAAACAAAACAGGAACAAATGCAGTATTTGTATTTGCATGTGGCCCGCGGGCCGTAGCTTGAGGACCCCTGGTCTAGTTTGTTCAGCAAGAAGCTGGACTGGGAGGTGCAGGTGATGGGGTCAGTTTAAACCCGGCTCAGGGGTGATGGCAGCCCCTGCCCCTCCTCCACCTGGCCGCTTCCTGCCAGAGGCCCACCTACCAGAGGAGGAGGGGGCCTGCTGGGAAAAGCAGGCAAACCTGCAGGGAACGTGGGGTGCTCCTCAAAGCGTGACTCGGGCTTAAAATGCAGGTCCCAGGCCCTGCCCCACACGCACCGCCCGCCTTTGAGGGTAGACCCAAGGGATCTGCACTTTATACCACGCGCCTGAGGGGGTTGCACGCACATGAAGGTGTGGAAATCACGGGGAGGCTGGGCAGCAACGTCTGATTTATCAAAGGAAATGCCCGGATCCTTCACACGTTGGCCAGCTTTGATTTTAATGCGAAGGTCTCACCACGGCCCCACATGCCCTTGGTGTAGACAGCCGGGCAATGGCCGCCTCGGTTCGCGTGCCCCTGCAGCCCACCCCGTCCTAGGAGCTTGCCTCCAGGACCCGTGCGGTGTCGTCGCCTGACTCCTCAGGCAGTGACAGTGCACAACGCCTGTTCCAAGAACGGTTATTTGAGATGGAGATCGGGTTCCAGGGCAGAAATGCGGCCCTTCTCTTCCTGGATCCGTTTATGCCAGGGCAGGAGGCTGCGGCTGCTCTGTGTAAATGTCGAGATGAATTAAAATGCAATGCTTGGGCAAAGGTCACTCACCTTATCTTTCATAGCCACCCCGGCCTTCCCGAGAACTCGGTATCAAATAAACTCGTAAGGAAGTAACCCCACCGAGTAATAAGCTGATTCATTCCAAGTCCCCCTGCTGACAGCGCAGCTGAGATCAGAGCTCTGAGCCCTGCTCACCCTCGGGGACAGTGGTTCCAGATGTGCAGAGCAGAAGAAGGCCCAGGAGGAGTATAAGGAAGCGTTTCTTTCAGTTATCCGCAAACTCTCTGGCTACCTCCCAGGGGCGCAGAAAACATTAACTTGGTTAACGCATGGATTCTTTGTCCAACGTCATTGTGAATGAGCCGTGTTCGTGCCTTTTAAAAGACTCAGCCACCCATGACCTCTAAGAGGCTCCAGGACAGTTCATCAGACTCCACGCCTCAGCCTTCTCTGCTTCTGCGGGGGTCCTTGGCCTCTCCTGGCGGTTCTCAAACTTGGCTGCCCCCGGGGACTTGCCAGCTCCTGCCAGGGAGGCCTGACTCCTTAAGGCAGTGGTTCTCAACCTTCCTAATGCCGCGACCCTTTAATACAGTTCCTCATGTTGTGGTGACCCCCAATTTCATTGTTACAAATTGAACATAATTAAAGCATAGTGATTAATCACAAAAACAATATGTAATTATATATGTGTTTCCCGATGGTCTTAGGCGACCCCTGTCAAAGGGTCGTTCGATCCCCAAGGGGGTCGCAACCCACAGGTTGAGAACCGCTGCCTTAAGGATTAAAGCGGAACCTCAGGAAGGGAGCCCTAAGGATAAGACATTTAAAACTCTCCCCAGGGGGCTGCAGTGTGCAGCCGGGCTGTGACCCAGGGATCACAGATTTGCACGACTGAACTGACCTTCCTCTTCAAAACAGCTATAAAGTACTTGACACATGAATGAACCACGCAAAATTCAGATTGTCCCAGAACTACCTCACCTGAATCAACGACACAGTTGAAAGGGTTATTTTCTGCCCCCCACCCCCACCCCTCAATCCCAAACAATAGTTAATTACAGGAACTGACGTAGGTGGCTGAAATCTAGATTTGTTTTCCATCTGCCTGAAGTTACCAGGCAGACCAGTGATTTTAGCCCTGGCTGGACATTGGCAGGACCGACGGAGGCTGAGAACTGGCATGTGGCTCTGGTTTAATGAGCATCCAAGGCTGAGAGCCACTGATTCTGTGGTTCTTTCATCAAGGTCTGCATTATGCTCTTCGGTCTTTCTAAGTCTAAAGTGCTTATTGTGTATTCAATCTTTAAAATATCTATATATATAAAAGCCAAGCAACCAGAACGTTGGAACAACCAGAATGACTGGTTGCTATGAGCACTGCAGCTGGCTAATGGGCCCGATTGAGGGGAGGGGGGGTGGGGGAAGATTGGGGGTGGGGTCAGCAGGCCAACCTCCGTGGCCCCTCACACCCCCCTCCTCACCAGCCTGGCCCGATCAGCCCCCATTGGGGTGGGCTGGCCGGACCCCACCCATGCACGAATTCGTGCACCGGGCCTCTAGTGTATATATGTTTTTATTGACTTTTAGAGAGAAACGTCGATGACAGAGAAACATCTATATTCCCTCTGGGGATTGAGCCGGCAACCCGGGCACATATGCCTTGACCAGGAATCAAAACAGCGACCTCTTGGTACTTGGGTCAATGCTCAACCACTGAGCCACACCAGCTGAGCGTGCATTCAATCTTAAAAATAGTGTGGTTGCTTATAGAATTCTAGCTTGAAAGCCATTTTCCTCTGCCTTTTGCAAGTTTCCACTCAGCACCTTCCGTCCGGGTGCTGAGATGGCTGATGATTGTTTGTGTAGGTTACTTTTTCTTTCCTCTCTGGAAGCCTTTAGACGTTCTCTTTGTCCTTGACGTCCTGCACTGTTACTGCAGTGCGTCTGCCTGTGGGTTTATTTTTAGGTATCTTGCTTGCTCCACAGTGTTATCTTTCTATTTGGAAAATTATGACTTTCTTCAATTTTGAAAACTCGTCAACTCTTATGATTTGGATATTTCTTCCGCCTTTTCTGATATTCTCCTGTCCTGGAACTCCTGTGAGATGTATGTTGGAATGTCTCATTTTTATTCTCCTTATTATTTAACTCTCATGTTTTTCATGTCTTTGTCTTTTCTCTGTCCTATTAGCATTAATTCCTTGGTACAATCTTCCATTTCTCTAATTTTCTCTTTAACCGTATCCACGTTAGTGTTTATCCTGTTTTTTAAGTTGTTTATCTCAATATTTACAGGTGTGTTTTTTTAAATTCCAGTCATTTTAAAAATCTACTTCTTGATTCATAGCTGCTTGAGGTGTTCTGTGATTTCCTATTGTTCGTTTGCTTCTGTTATTTTCCTTTCCTCTGCCTCTTCTCAGATCACACTCAGTCAGCGGAAGTCCTTTGGTGATTACTCTGTTATTTGGATTTCCTCAGGAGCAGCTTTCCACCTGTTGCACTCGGGGGGAATGTGTGGAAGGCGTTTATTTTTACCCTTCGCTTTGAGTCATTATTTTGCAATCTCCAATGTTTTGTTTGTTTAGGGTTCCTCTTTCTTCTCTCATGTAGTATGGCGGGTAGGCTTATGGTTAACTCCACTCCCTTCCAAGGTCAAGCAAACAGTCTTTATCACCAGCAGTCCAGCTTTGTGTTCCTGGGTGGGAAACCACGCCCCTGCTCTCGCTCCTACAGTGAGCTGGCTCCTGCCACCCACACAGGGCCATTGGTGCCTCTTCCCACGTAGGAGGCGACATTCTGATGGCACTGCCAGTGTCCAGGGCTGAACACCAATAAGCCAGTAGCTTGTGCCCCTTCTATGAGTTTTCTCATTCTCTTTCTAGTCCATAACATTACTTTTGTTTTAGAGTAGCTATGTGCATAAAATATTTTGTGTATGTATATGAGGGTGCTTTGAGGTGCAAGAAAGAGAGAAGCGAATTTCAAACAAAAAGACAACCTACTGAATGGGAGAAGATACTCATCAATTATACATCTAATAAGGGGTTAATATTCAGAATATATAAGGAAGTCATGCAAGTTAACATTAAAAGAGCAAACAATCCAATTGAAAAATGGGCCAAGAAACTGAATAGATACTTCTCCAAAAGAGGACATACAAATGGCTAATAGACATATAAAAAGACTAGTGGCCTGATGCACGAAATTCATGCACTTGGGGGTGGGGGGAGGAGGAGGAAGTCCCCCAGCCTGGCCTGTACCCTGTCACAGTGCGGGAGCCCTGTGAGCCATCACCCCAAAGAGGTAGGCCTTGCCCACCCATCCGGGGCTCCTTGATGGGTTGCCCCAAGGAGGTAGGCTGGAGCCGGGGGAGGCCTGCGGACTTCCATGCACCCGCAGACCCCTGGCTAGGGCCACGGCGGAGGGGCCTGTCCGCGTGACTGCAGACCACCACCCCCAGGTGGTGGAGGGGCCTCTCTGCCATGGCCCTGCCCCCAACCCAATGCTGCAAGTCCCTGCCCACCTGCGCCTGCTGCGCACGCAGCCTGCTGATTGGTCGTTACTGTGAAGGCATCCCGACCAATTTGCATATTACCCTATTATTAGTATAGATGCTCAACATCATTAATCATCAGAGAGATGCAATTCAAACCACAATAAACTATCACCTCACACTTGCCAGAAAGGTTATCATCAACAAATCAACAAACAGTAAGTGTAGGTGAGGATGTGGAGAAAAGGGAACCCTCATGCACTGTTGGTGGGAATGTATGGAGGTTCCTCAAAAATAATTAAAAATAGAACTACCATGTGACCCAGCAATTCCAATTCTGGGGATTTATTTAAAGAAACAAAACAATAATTAGAAAAGATAAATGCATCCCTATGTTTATTGCGGCATTACAACTGATAGACAAGATATGGAAGCAATGTAGGTACCCACTGATAGATGAATGGGTAAGAAAATGTGAGAGAGACATTTAATGAAATATTACTCGGCAACAAAGTAATATTTGCAACAACATGGATGGGTCTAGCAGGGGTCCTCAAACTATGGCCCGCGGGCCACATGCGGCCGCCGAAAACATTTATCCGGCCCGTCGGGTGTTTTTGCCACCGCTGTGTGCATAGGAATTTGTTCATAGTTTTTTTTTAAACAATAGTCTGGCCCTCCAATGGTCTGAGGGACAGTGAACTGGCCCCCTGTTTAAAAAGTTTGAGGACCCCTGATCTAGAGGGTATTATACTGAGTGAAATAAGTCAGGCAGAGAAAGACAAATACCACGTGATTTCACTTATATGTGGAATCTGGACAAAACAAACAAAACAGAAACAGACCCACAGATACAGAGAACAAAGCTGGCGGTTGCTGAAGGGCAGGAGGGTGGAGGGTGGGTGGAAAGAATATCTGAAAGACTCTAACAATTACCCCAAACACTCAGGCTAAGTTAGTGAGCAGGAGGCAGCCAAAAGCCTGGCATCTGCATAAGAAGTGGATCCTAGTGGGGCATAGGCTATAGGGGGAGTATTTTTAAAAAGAAGAAAAGAAAAAAAAAACCCAACGTAACAGTGACTTTAAAACGAGGCACTGCACCATGCCATGCAGCTGCAGGTCCAGCTGTCCCTGTGGACCCCACACCCAATGGCCTAAGGGACTACAAGGCGCTGGATGCTACCCTGGACCCCGCTCCCCCATGGACCGTAACCTTTCCCGCAGCGCTGGAAGCAGGTCTTGTGTGAACAGCCTGCTTGTGTTGCCACTGCTGACATGGGTCAGAGCTGGGCTGAGCCAATCCAAGGACTTGGAAGGGGTTTGGGGGGGGGCGGCGGGGAAGGACCTGCACCCAGTTCCCAATCCCCGCCAGTCTGGCTCCCTGCACCGTTCAGCACTTTCTTCCCATTTCAAAGCCCCTTCTGATCCGTTGCTCCCTGGGATCCTCAGTGAAGGACGGATCACCTGGTCCCTGCACAGAAATGGATACCGGCCAAGGCTGGGGCCACATTGTTGGCAGGCGGACACCCCGCTAGAGAATGGGGGCCTGGAACCCCAGCCCAGATTTCCTGGGGACGTCAGTCACTGACTGCATGTAGGTGCCTAGTGAGGGCCGCATCCTAAAATCTGTGCATGAGGCCCAAGGGTTAAGGTGCCTCTGCCTGCGTTTCTGGTCCAACAGGAAAAACCAGGCCCATGGGCTCTGGTGGCTGTGGCTGCCGGTGGGGAGAGGACTGTGTCCCCAGGGCGCAGGGAGAAGAGGGAAGAAAAGGGGAGCAATCATTCAACAAGTACACAGACCACCCTGGGGCAGCGTGGGCCCCTGGACCCAGCACCCACTGTGGACATGACCCTGCAGGCCGTTGCGAGGAAGGGTCGGGTCACTTTGAGTTTCTGTCTCTTCTCTCCCACACTGAGCCCTGCCTTGTGCCAGCTCCCCCAGCTCCTCCCCGCCTCCCACTATCACCAGCTCCAAGACAGTGAAATAGGAATTTTTAGGGGTGAAATAGGCAGGTTTAGGGAATTTTTTAAATTAAGGAGGTCCATGGAAAAAACACAGGGCTACAGAGTTGCAAAAGGGCACATTATTTCCATAAGACAAGGAAGCTGGAAGTGGCAGAAGTTACATTTCCATAAGATAAGGGAACTGGGAGTAGCTAAAGGTCTATATCCTATATAATAAAAGGCTAATATGCAAATAGACCATATGGCTGAACAACTGAAACAACCAAACAACCGAACAACCGGTTGCTTTGATGTGCGCTGACCACCAGGGGGCGTGTGCTTCCAGAACAAGGCAGGCATCAGCCTTGGTGAGATGGTGGAGCAGGTGAGCGGGGGTGTCAGACCAAGGCGGGGTGCCAGTCACTGTCACTAGGGTGAGCCTCTGGTGGTTACTGAAAATTCTTTGCTCCTGTGTGCCATGGTTCTTCCCAGTGCTCGCGCCCTCTGCCAGCACCAAAGCTGCCGCTCGCACCCACTGCCGGTGCCCAGTGCCAGTCCAAATCACTCGGCGCCATCAGAGGGTGCAAGCGGTAGCTGCTGGCCCTGATTGCCTCTGAGGGTTTCTCTACTACCCCCGCTCCTGAGGGGTGATCAGGGCAGCAGCCACCGCTTGCACCCACTGAAGGCACCGGCCCCACTTGCACCCACTGCTGGCTCCAGCCCCAGTCGCTCTGCACCTTCAGTGCATGAGAGCTGCGGCGGTGGGAGCGGGGCTGCCAGCAGACCTGGGACTGGGGGCCACAGTAGGAGGGGCTGGGAGGGGGTGTGCAGGATGGGCTGAGACCCACCCCTGTGCCTACCACAGCCTCGTGGCCCACAATTCCTTTCAAGGTGCATGAATTCGTGCACTGGGCCCCTTGTCTTAATAATAAAAGGCCAAGAGGCATCACGACCGAAACGACTAAACAACCAGTCACCATGAGGGTACTCCCCCCACCCACCCCACCACAATAGGGGGCGTGGCCAGCCTGCAAACAACTGGGGGCCCCTCACCCAGGCTGGGGCGGTGCTGGGGGCTGGGCGTGTGTGGCGCAATCTTTTAAAAATAAAGAAAGACCCACTGGCGCTCCGAGGCACGGTGATATTATTCATGGTTTCCCATGTGGCTAGAGTAGACAGTTTGAGCTATGAGTTCATATATTTCCCTTTCTTTTCCCCCCCGTGTCCAGACGGGAGCTGCTCTGGGTTCTATTTCTCAGGAGATAGAGGTGGCAGGTGCAAGGAAGTGGCCAGAGTGGTTCTTGGTGGTTTTGTGAGGCCAAAAACCCTAGAAGAATCTTCTAGAGGGTGTACTCTAAAAGACTGAGGAATGAAGGGAGGAAAGAACTTGCTGAGAGGGCGAGGAGAAGGAGAGAGGGGCTGGGGGAGGGGGTGTGTTGCCATGCACACTGCGCCCTTGTCTAAGTGGAGACGAATTGTTTCAGCTTCCTCTGGTATAGACGGCTGATTGCCTTCCCCCGGGGGATGTCACTTTACCCTGCACGCGGCCATGCAGTCGGGTACCCCAGTAGAAGTGGGTGTCCTCCGTCACTGAGGGGCCCGCGGAGGCAGCTTCTGCCCCATCTGGATGGTGGGAGCAGAGTCAGGCCCATCTCCCGAGTTTTACAGAAAAGCTGGAAGCTGGATTTGATGTGAACTCTCCCAATTTTAAAATGTGAGTTTCAGTGTTTTTAGAAGTCTCTGTGTTTCTTTGTAAGATACATCATACCTGGCTGGCGCATGGCAACCAGTAAGGACTGTGTTCTAGATCAATCTAACAGTTGCTTGACACATTTTTGAAATCGACTGATGCTTTTACTGTCGGCCTCTAGCCATACACTTAAGTTAAAGGACAATTAAAATGCAAAACTGTGATTCAGTTCTACAACCACCTGTAGGAGAGTGCTGCCTTAGGGCTAGTTTCTCCCATTGGACAGTGGTGCCAGGACAGGTCGATGCCCAGACCTGGACAGGATGGTGCCCGGACCTGGACAGGATGGTGCCCGGATGTGGACAGGATGGTGTCCAGACCTGGACAGGATGGTGCCCGGACCTGGACAGGATGGTGCCCGGACCTGGACAGGATGGTGCCTGGACCTGGACAGGATGGTGTCTGGACCTGGACAGGATGGTGCCCAGACCTGGACAGGATGGTGCCCGGACCTGGACAGGATGGTGCCCGGACCTGGACAGGACGGTGCCCGGACCTGGTGCCCGGACCTGGACAGGACGGTGCCCGGACCTGGTGCCCGGACCTGGACAGGACGGTGCCCGGACCTGGACAGGACAGTGCCAGGACCTGGACAGGACGGTGCCCAGACCTGGACAGGACGCTGCCCGGACCTGGACAGGATGGTGCCCGGACCTGGACAGGATGGTGCCCGGACCTGGGCAGGATGGTGCCAGGACGTAGACAGGATGGTGCCAGGACAGGGCGGTGCCTGGGTGGGACAGTGCCCAGACAGGACGGTGGCCTGTATAAGTAGCCTCAGCATGAGCTTGTCTAGCGGTTTCGCTAGAATAAATCACCTCTTCGCCAAGACACTCTCTGGCATCAGATGTCATGGCCCAGGCCACATCCCTCGTGACCACCAGCGTGAAAGCGCGCCCGGCGTCCCGAAGCACAGGCTGCACACTAGCCAGGACCCCCAGTGCGATGTCTCTCCAGCCCAAACCCCCCCCCCCCCAGCCCTGCGGTGGTTCCATTCATCTCAGTTCTCCACTCGCTGGGGCAGATGCTGCCTCGCATTTGCCTAGCTCTTCACATGGACAAGCCTCTCCCCATTCACTCGCTAATTTAATCCGCCAGGATCCAGGAAGGTGCGGTGGTTCCTGATTCTCAGAGAAGTTAGGCAGTTGCCTGCCAGATTTCCAAGTGGTTAGAGGTGAACCCAAAGCCTCTGGCCACAGGTCCTGGTGCTCTCACTCCCACCGCAGCACCCACAGCCCCCGCTGGGGTCCTCCCCAGCCCCTCCCAGGGCACTGCCTGCGGGTTACTGTGTCGGGTTCAGAATGAGTCACCTTCCGTGGTGCCTCTGTGGTCTGTGGGTTATTTTGAGCTAAAAGCAACCAAGACCCTGTGGGCTCAAGAGCAGCTTCTGCTCCTCCCTCAACTCCCTAGAACAGTGGTTCTCAACCTTCTGGCCCTTTAAATACAGTTCCTCATGTTGTGACCCAACCATAAAATTATTTTCGTTGCTACTTCATAACTGTAGTGTTGCTACTGTTATGAATCGTCATGTAAATATCTGATATGCAGGATGGTCTTAGGCGACCCCTGTAAAAAGGTCGTTCAACCGCCAGGAGGATCGTGACCCACAGGTTGAGAACCGCTGCCCTAGAAGAACTTAATTAGGAGCCTGGCCCCTGATAAATGGATCAATAGGAATGACTTTCTGCCTGTCCATGGGGCAGGCAAGCTGCTAATGACTACACCTTCTGAAGCCCCGCGTGGCTCACCTCATCCCTAGCTCAGAACGTCACCTCACCCCTGGCCCCTTTCTGTCTCTGAACCTCTCCTGCGTGTGGGGTCTCCGACTCTCTCCTGTGTGCGGGGCGCCCCGACACATGTATGTGACTCTGTTATTGGTGAAGGTGGAGTTCTTGGGGTGCTGCGAGGAAGAGTTTCCTGAGCCCCTCCCCTCCTGGAGGATGGCGTTTCATGGAAAGCTTTATTGACGGTGTAAACTTTAAGGGGTCCCCCTCCAAGGCCCCATCGCTGTCTGTCTCGCCACGGGAGACGTGCAGCGGGGCCTGAGTGAAGGCTCCAGCCCGCGGTGTCTGCCCCAGTTGAAAGCACAGACCAGCCCAGCGTCTGGCCGGCTCCGCTGTGCCCCCAGCTGCAGTCCATTGCCTGTGGCAGGCAGAGCAAGAGCAAGCCAGGGGGGCGGAACTCTTTGCTGGGGAGTTTTACCTTCCCTGGGTTTCCCACACTCGCAGTGGCTCCTCCCTCCCGGCCGTCCATTGTTCCCCAGCTAGACTGGCAGACAGGCCCCCTCTCTACTGTGCGTGCGCCCATCCGCCCCTTTGTTCCATCCCCTCCCCAGGGATCGGCAGGGACTGGACGGGTGGTCCCCTGGGGGGCATGAGCCGTAGCTTCCTGGTGAAGCTGCCGGAGGACCAGGCTTCCAACGTCTGGCCTCCCCTTTGCTCCCTTCCTATCATTAGTGTTAATAACTAGCTAATGACCAGGGTAACAGTTGAACTGGGCTATTTCTCTCGCTCATCTGTCTTGTGTCCTTTTGATGAATAGACCAGCGGGCACAACCTTGAGGGCAGAGGAACTCCTCCCTCCGCCCCGGGCACCTCTGTTCCCCGCGTGCAGTCCCTCTTCAAGGAAGTGGTTCGTAAGGTGAAAGTAAGTTTTCGTCCTCTGCCTCCTTTTTAGCAGAATAACCTGCTGTTTCACAGAGCCATTTTGTGCCCAGGACTGAAAGGCTTACAGACGGCTTATGACCACTGTTTTATCTTCTTTATTAGCTCTACTGAGTGATTGATCGCTGTGTAGGCCCTACTCGGTTTGCTCAGTGGTCAGAGCATCGGTCCCAGGTTTGATTCTGGTCAAGGGCATGTACCTCAGTTACAAGCTTGACCCCTGGCCCTGGTTGGGGCGCATGTGGGAGGCAACCAATCAATGTATCTCTCTCACATCAATGTTTCTCTGTCTCTCCCTTTCTCTTCCACTCTCTCTTAAAAAAACACACACACAAAAACAGCCCTAACCGGTTTGGCTCAGTGGTTAGAGCATTGGCTTGTGGACTGAAGAGTCCCAGGTTTGATTCCAGTCAAGGGCACATGCCTGGGTTGTGAATTCGGTCCCCAGTGGGGGGCGTGCACGAGGCAGCTGACCAATGATTCTCATCATTGATGTTTCTATCTCTCTCTTCTTCTCCCCTCCTCTCTGAAATCAATAAAAATATATTTTTAAAAAAGACTCAGAGGGAAGGCAGGGGTGGGGGGGGGTGGGAAGAGATCAACCAAAGAGCTTGTATGTGTATATGCATAACCCATGGACGCAGGCTATAGGGTGGTGGAGACCTGGGGTGCGGGATGGGAGCAGACACTAAGGATTCAATGGGAGAAAAAGGGGACATGTGTAATGCTTTCAACAATAAAGATCTTTTTTAAAAAAGACTGTTGGGTGTAAATTGCTGCTCCTTTCCCCTGGAGCTGGTGGGCCTGTGGGTTGCGGTAATGAGTGATCAAGTCATTTGCCTGAGCCTCCTGCAATAGGAAGTTCATGCTAATTGAAGACAGTGAGCTGATTGAGGGGGAGGGTTGGGTATGGGTGGGTTCAGTTCTCATTTTGTTGGCTTGTGTTTGTTTTTATTAATCCTCACCCGAGGATACTTTTCCCATTGATTTTTTTTTTAGGGAGAATGGAAGAGAGAGGGAAAGACAGAGAGAAACATTGATGTGAGAGAAACACATCAGTTGGTTGCCTCCTGCATGCACCTTGAACAGGGCCCAGGCCGGGGAGAAGCCTGCAACCAAGGTACGTGCCCTTGACCGGAATCGAACCCAGGACCCTCTGGTCAGCAGGCGGAGCTCCATCCATTGAGCCAAACCGGCTAGGGCCAATTCTCATTTTTCTTTAAAGCACAGACTCACTAAAGCAGCGATGGTTTCTAAACTCCGGTGAGAGGAAGGAGTACCTGTGTATGTGGGTATTTGGAAAATATACACACCCTACATGTGCAGGAGGGGGCAAAAGTACATTTGCAGTTGCGAGTACCTGAAACACAGTTTATTCGTATCCTGTGATGTGTGAATTATTGTATTATTTCCCATACAAACAACTGTAGGCCTCCTTTTGCGCCCCCCTCCCGTGTATATATGCACATACAAATCCATGTATACACACACACGCATATAAACATGTATATGTATGTATATTCAAATTGTGCTTAGTATGTCATCTATTCAAAATCAACTGAACGAGAGGCGTTCAAATCCAAATGACGTGGGCTGCTTATGGATCAGGTCTGTTCCTGTCTCGTGGGGACGTAGGTGCTGATAACTAAGTACAGTCACCAGTGACGCATCCTCGTGCCCCAGGAGATGGAAGGAAGGCCGGCCGTCCCTGCAGGCTGCCCGCCACCCAGAAGGCCCCGGTCAGCCGGAAGCACTTGGCACATCTGCACCGCCTCTCCCTGGCTGGGCGCGCGTTTCTCTGGCAGAGAGAGGTTCAGGGCTTTATGAATCTTGCATAACCAGGAAAAAAAACAAACCAGAAAAGAAAACAGCGTAGCTCCCTGCATGGACTTCCTGCCCAGCCAGAGCAGCCAGGGCTGGCGTGGGAGGGGCCTGGCAGGTGGCGGGCGCTCCAGCGGCAGGACCTGGGATGATCCTGGCTGGACACATCTTTTTCTTTTAAACTTAATTTGAGTGCATTTTCACCAGAATAACGAAAACATGTATAAGCATAAAAATAAACATGTTTTATTATGAGAAAAACTTGTGCAAAAAAAATGTAAATTTCAGATTTTTAAGCACTTGCTATGAACAAAATCATATTTTTAATATCTCTTTTCAAAGAAAGCAACGATTCGGATCATTGGCACCCCTAAGAGGACTTGTCTGTGTTGGGGGGCAGAAGGGTGAGCGCCCGGGCTTACATCCGGGGCCCAGTGCGACCCATTTCATGAAGAAACTTTCTGGAAATGGTTGCATTTGGTGCTGTATTTTATTTCACTTGTGAGGCCTAGGTAACATGCATTCTGAAACGAGCAACAAAAACTGCACTACTCGTTTAGAAACACATTTTAATAAAATTATTTTTAAGAAAAGAAGGGTAGATGCTTGGCTGTGCAAATCAAGCTTAAAACTAGTCCCCTGGGCTCTGTGAGCACCCCTCTGAGCATCTCCCCCACCCCGCCCCTGCTCCCCCACACACATGCACACACACTCACAAACATTTCCCTCCCTACTGTGTGCCTGGGGGTGGGCAGGGCGGAGGGCACACCCCAGAGGTGTGAGTTACCTATCTCCCCCTCAGCCTCAGGAGCCCCTGCACTGACTCACACCAGGACACGCACACATATCGGTGGGCTCTGTGAGGCTCCAAGTCCTGACCCAGCCCACAGACGTCTTCCAGCATCAGCACAGGCTCCTGGGTGAAACCTTGCACCCCCTCTGCAAAGTGGACCCGGGCAGAGGTGGCGAAGGACAGTGCTCAGACCTGTGGGGCCCTCCCCACCTGGGTCCCCACCCCTACCATCTCCTCCATGGCACCTGCCCCACAGCTTACAGGGGTGTGTGTGCTGATGGGGAGGAGGGGGAGGAGCTCCCTCTGTCCACACCGCAGCCGCTCCCTGCCTCCCCCTCCGCCGTTCCTTGCCAAGACTGCCACGTTGGCTCTAGTCTTGGGTCTTGTTCTCCTGGGAATTGCGTTGCCCACACGGAAAGGGCTCCTGACAGCGGTCTCACCGTTATGCCTCATCAGCCCTGAGTTATCCTACCTGTCATTCGTGGGGCTTTTCAGAAAGCCCAGGATGTGGACTTGAGATAGAATGTGTAGAGGCTGACCTTTAGTGGAGTTTGCTTAACAGTAAGCAGTTATTGTCGGAGCCAGGGCTCGTCTATTAAAACACTAGGAAGGGCACGGCAGGCACCAGGCAGGCTGAGCATTGGCACTTTACCTGGAAGTCTGCAATTATGCCGCCATTCATTGTCCAAAATGTTGGCATTCAACAATGTCATGAAAATACTAATCTTGACATAATGAAAAAAACTGTTTCACTCTAAAAAAACCCACACACACAAACACGCACACACACACCACCGTTTCACTCAATGAGGCAGAAGAACACGACCCACTGGGCTCCCGAGGCGGGCAGGCACTGGGGGCTCGGGTGGTAACACAGCTTTGACGGTCCCAGGTGACAGTGCAGTTGGACAAGACACAGAGCTGGACACTCACCAGGCTGTGAGTCTCACGGTTCATCCGTGGGGGCAATTCTAGAAATGGATTCATTCACCTGCGCATGAAGTGAACACCTTTAACGGACGGTTCTTAGAGCCATGGCAGCCACCTGAGAGTCTAGACTACATCACTGTGATGACGTGGGGCTTTGCTAAAAGCTATAGCCGGTCATGTGTTAGAAGAAGGTGGTGTGATGAGCAGCAGCAGCAGCTGGAGCAGCAGCAGCTGGAGCAGCAGCAGCTGGAGCAGCTGTGGCACCAGCACTATTAGGAGGAGCAGCTGGCAAGTACCACTGGGAGGAGCAGCAGCAGCGGTAGGAACTGGGCATTTACTAGGGACCAGATGCTCTTCTAAACCTTTATGTGCCGTCACTCATCTCCATCTAACTAAGCTGCCTTGAGGCTTTACAAAGGAGGAAACCGAGGCACCGAGAGGTTGAATAGCTTGGGCCCTGTGTCAAGATTCCTGGGCGTGGGGGGTTTCTTGAGAAGTCCCTGGGGTCAGCCCTCTGGAGAGGGAAGGAGCAGAGCTGGGCCAAGGAAGGCATGGAGCCGCGAGGCAGGGCCTGCAGAGGCCTCAGCCAGCACGGGGGAAGGGTGGCTCCAATCTGCCCCATTGGGTGCAGACCGCCCGCAGGGGGCAGCGGTCCCAGGCGAGAGGCCTGGTGGCTCCCTTCAGGGCAGTGTGTTTTGTAGGGTGGGGGTGGGAGCCGATGGCGGTGGATTAGGAATCAGGGCGGGTGTTGATGCTGGGCGTTTGGGGGAGAGCCCAGCTAAGAGTCAACCTGGTATACTAGTAATCCAAGAGCCTGAACGCTGTTTTGTTGTTGTGGTTAATCCTCACCGAGGATATTTTTTCCACTGATGTTCAGAGAGAGTGGAAAGGCAGCGGGAAGGGGGAGGAAGGAAGAGGAGGAGGAGAGAGAAACATTGATGTGAGAGATAAACATTGATTGGATTGGTGGCCTCCCGTATGTGCCCAGACCAACTGGGCTGGGATTAAACTCCCACCCAGGTACGTGTCCTTGGCCAGGAATCAAACCCGCGCCCCTTCAGTGCTCGGTGTGTGTGCCAACGCTCTAACCACTAAGCCACCGACCAGGGCCAAGCGCCTGTGTTCTTGGAGGTGCCAGGATGTGTCGCTCACCCCCTCACCTGAACAAGCCTATTAGCTCAGGAATTCATCGTCTCCAAAGGAGAAAGGCTATCAGGCAAGAAGTCACAGAATCATGCAAGAGGCCAAGAGTGTGCTGTGTCCACCTGGCCTGGCTGGGGCAGTGGGACCTCTACCCAGCACCCTTCGCTCTCTGTAACAGGACACGGGCTGTGAGGACCAGCAGGACCAAGCCTGAGTCTAGCCCCGAGGAGCTTGTCTGACCAGAACTCTGGCTGATGGAGATCAACCCCCCAGGAAGCCCCCACGGACCTGAGGCTGGAGAAGCTGGGCCAGCAGAGCAAAGCCTGTGACACTCCACCCTGAGGCAGCCCTGGATGGGCGCCAGGGCCGCCAGGATTGCACTGCCACTGAAGGAAGTCCCCGAGGGCAGAGCTGGGGGCCACCGGCATCTCCAGGACAGCAGGGTGCCTCGTCCTTCCTGCTGGACCAGGTGTACAGAAGGCAGCTCACCACCCCATGCTGCTTCTCCTCCTCCTTCCAAGGGGACTTTTTAAATTTCAATTACCCCATTTTTCCCTCCACCATTAGGAATTGGGCGTGTTGGAGACAAAGTTATAACAGCCCCCAGCGCCAGGCTTAAGGGGGCTGCTGGTCTGAGTGCATATCAGCCAGCATCTGTCCGGGGCCCCTAGACGTGGGGTGTCTGTCGCCTGCGGAGGTGAGAGCAGTGGGGTGTCTGTCGCCTGTGGAGATGAGAGCAGTGGGGCGGGAGGACCAAGGTCAGATTCTGGGACTCCGGGCCCTAGAGGAGCATGTGGAGAGGGAAGTGCCAACCTCTGTTGCCCTCCCCACAGCCCTTCCTTACAAATCCTCCCTCTGGGTCTGGAGCCAAGGGGGCTGTGGGATTTGGGGTCCCTGGGGACAGACTGGGAGCAGGGGAACCTTTCCAAGTCTTGGTGGCAAGAGTTCAGGCCCCTGCTTCCTATCCAGCCGCCCGTGAGCCGGCAGTACCCACAGCCCCAGTCTGGCCTCAGGTCCCCTCCCTCCCTCGCCTCCCTCCCCTCCCCCCGACTCCCATGTGACCAGGCAGGTCAGGCGCTGACCCCAAGCAGAGCCCCAGCGGCCACAGCTGCGAAGCGGAGAAATCAATGTACCTATCTCACAAGCACGTGGGGGCAGACCGGAGTGTGGTGGCTGGCACAGTAAATGTGTAATAAAAGGTAATTGTCCCCTTTATAGCCTGAGACCCAGGACATGCTGCACCTCGGGGCCAGGCCTCAGGACTTGCTTCAACCATGACGAACAACAAATACTGAAAACCTGTTCCTTGTCTGAGCCATTGGGATCTGCATTCCTCCGAGGACGTGCCAAAAGCATGGTGACTGCGGAAAGGGGCCCGGGGAGGTGAGTTAATTCTCTCCCCGCCGTGAGTGGGCGAGGAGCCTCCTCCGTCCCTTGGGGACACGCCAAAGGGCTGGGCTCACTGAGCGGTGGCTTCATGTGGCATCTGAGAGTGCTGAGCCTCCTCTTGCGCCTTCTCTGTGTCCCACATCCTATATTCCAGGGACCAGTTAATTCTCTCTTGCTCCTCTGAGTATGGGCCTCTGGGGGACTCAGCACCGCTTGAAGTGCAGAACCTAAAGCACAGGATTATCGTCTCCGGCTTAAGCAGCACGGGGCCAAAGATCGTCTTCTTACTGCCAGGTGGTGACTGGTTCCCTTATTCCCCTCAAGGGACTCACTTTCCGACACAGGCATTTTAAAATCAGTTCGTTAATGATTACACATACATCATTGGTAAAATTACGCAATATCCCATATCCCTATATTTCATGCAAAAAGGTATAAAGAAAAATAAGTGATCAGCTATGGAGTCACTGTCCAGGGTAAGAAACAAATTGTCACCAATGCCGCCAGGTCCAGACCCCAGTTTGTGTTCCCCTTCCTTGCACCCCCAGTTACTCCCACTAGTGGAAAACACTATACTGGATTGTGTGTTTATCCACTTTTTTTTTTTTTTATCTTTTACAGTTTTACCATATAGGTACATGCCTCTAAACAAAATCTTATTTAATGTTGAATGTTTAGAACTTTATATGAATGCAGTCATCTGTGTGTGTTCTGCAAATTGCTCTCTAGCTCAGTGTTTTGAGAGCTTCATCCGTGGGTAGAGCTGTGGTTTTCTCATTTTCATTGCTGCATAGTATTCCATCTATGAATACACCCCTATGTGTTTATTCCGTGTCCTACTAGAGGGAACTGAGAGCAGTTTCCTGTCAGTATTTGGGTTGTTTCCATGTTTTTGCAATAGAAATAGTGTTTCCGTGAACATCCCCGTGGAAGTTTCCGGCACTTTGCACATACTTTAGGGCACGTACTTAGGAGGGGAATTTCTGGGTGGAATTTCTTAAAGTTTGCATATCTTCAACATTACCGCAGAATACTGAAGAGTTTTCAAAGTGGCTGTGCCAGTTTACCAGTAGACCCTCCTCCTTCCTCCTCGCCTGCCCTCCACTTGACTATATTTTGGCCATACATGGTATTGGGTAACTTTATTATTTTGCCAATTTAGCATTTGGGTGTTTTTGTGATGAAATACACATTACATAAAATGTACTATGGCAACCATTTTTCTTTCTTTTTAAAAAAATATATTTTATTAATTTTTTACAGAGAGAAAGGGAGAGGGATAGAGAGAGTCAGAAACATCGATGAGAGAGAAAGATCGATCAGCTGCCTCCTGCACGCTCCCTACTGGGTATGTGCCTGCAACCAAGGTACATGCCTTTGACCGGAATCGAACCTGGGACCCTTGAGTCTGCAGGCTGATGCTCTATCCACTGAGCCAAACCGGTTAGGGCTGGTAACCATTTTTCAGTTGTTCAGTTCAGTGTTATCTATAATAATAAAAGCATAATATGCTAATTAGACTGGACGTCCTTCCGGACAACCTTATGGACAAAGCTGGGGCTGGGAAGGAAGCCCGGGTCCCGGGTGCCAGAGGGAAGCCAGTGCTGGTAGCCAGGGGAAGGAAGGCCTACTCTTGCACAAATTTCGTGCATTGGGCCTCTAGTTAAGTATATTCACATTGTTGTGCAGCCATCACCCATCTCTCTCTCCAGAACTCCCCATCTTCCCAAGCAAACCCTGTCCCCATTAAACACTAACTCTCTCTCCCCATCCCCAGCCCTGGGCACCCACTCTTCTACTTCTTGTTCCAGGGGCCTCCTATAAGTGGAACCACACAGTGTTTGTCTTTTTGGGTCTGGCTGGTTTCTCTCGGCCCAGCGTCCTCACGGTTCCTCCGCCTCAGAGACCTCACGGGTTCTGATCTGTGCTCCACATACTACAGTGACGTGTGTCTGGGTGTTTGTAGAAGGGGTTGGTTAGAGGATTGCTGCCTAACCAGTCTCTGTCTGACTCCGGTCTTTGCCTCTGGGGCTGTAGCTTGAAGACCACGGGGCAGGGAGAGATGTTGTCTGAGCCTGCTGGACTGCCACGACAAAATACCACAGGCTGGGGGGCTTAAACAGCACACATTTATTTTCTCACAGTTCTGGAGGTTGCAAGTCTGAGGTCAGGGGTGCCAGCCTGTTCGGTACCTGGTGAGGGCTCCCTTCCTGGTTTGCAGTGGGCAGCCTTCTTGCTGTGTCCTCACATGGCCTTTCCTCGTGGTGTGTACATCAATCCTACCACTCCACCAATCCACTCTAGGGCCTTATTTAACCTTAGTTACCTAACAGCCCTATCACCAAATCGAGTTACATTAGGGTTATGAATCTGGGGGGGAGGGGGGTCATCATTTAATCCACAGCAGATGTAAAATGGGGGAGACCAGGACAAGCTGGGACCCATAGGCATGAGCTGAAGCCCACAAGGCCAGACTGTAGCCTTGACCTTGAGGAGGGTTTCCTGCAGACATTGGGATCGGGCTCATCACTGCAGAGCTAAACACATGCCCAGTCCAGAAGCTGGACAAGCTGGAGGATCTGGGGGAAAGGGGAGTGTTTGCAAGGAGGTGAGTCTGCAGACCAGCACCAAGGCGTGGGAGCAGAAACTGGCCCTGCTTCATTTCTGCCCTCGAAATCTCCAAGATCTCTCAGGGTCCAACCTAAGCAGAAACACACTCTGGCGAAGCTGTCACAGCCCAAAGCCACCACATCTCCTGAAAGTTGTAACACTTTACTTTCACGTGTGGCCTTTAATTCACCCGTGCTGAATCACAGGGATGATGTGATGTAGGATGCGAACCCCACCTCCTTCCATGTGGATGATGGGTTTTCCCATTAGACTTCTGCACTGACCGGCATGCCCACCAGTAACCTCCATGCCTCCTCGTATGCTGTTTCCATGCTCTCCTTTCTTTCCCACTCATTGTCCTCTTCTCGCTACGCCAATACCGTCGTACAGCTCCCGACAATGACGTTAACAGACTCCATCTCTGACAGTCGGTCCTCTGAATGGGACAGTTTATTTGGGAATAATCCTGCTATGTCTTCGCTTTTCTTCAGTGATGTCTTGGTGACTCTTGGTCCTTTATTCTCTCATGCTCTTGCATATTTATTTTAGACTAAACTCATCGGTGAACTCCAATACACATGTGTTAGGGTCACCGAAAGAGGAACACACAAGGCCAAAAGGGGTAAAGAATCATGAATTCATTAGGTCATCGGAAAACCAGATGGGCTGAGCCCCAAAATGGTGCCAGCTCCCAGAGACAGGGAGTCGGAGGTCTTAAAGGACTCTAGGCGGGCTTTTTCTGGGCGGAGAGTTCTCTGGGCGGGTCCTGAGGGGAAAGATAATGTCTTAGCAAATGGAAGGTGGTCTTAGCAAGTGAAACGTGGCCTAAGCAAAAGGGAATGTCTGTTGTGAAGTGGTCTAAAGGTCAGTTCCCGGGAGGGGGGTGTTGGTTCAATTATTTGAGCAGACCTAACAACATGTATTAAATTTTTGGTTGCAATTGAATTAAATCCTTTATGTCAATTAAAAGAGACAATTGATATAACATGGTAGCTTCTATAACATTGTATCTTCTATACATGAATTGCTATCTCTCCATTTATTCAGTCTTTACTACCTTTTAGTAAAGTCATCATTTTCTCCAAAACATATGTTGGTAGATCTATTCAAGGTAACTAATTTTTTGTCGCCATTTAAGTGGTACACCTTTGTAGTTTTTCTCGGCTTTGTATGACCACACATTTCAAAGATACAGAAAATATGGAAGATTAGCACAATGAATACATTGTCCTCCACCCAACAATTATTAACATTTTTTCCACATGTGGCTTTTCCTTGATGAGCCATTTGAAATTAAGTTGCAGACATTGTGGCATGCCTCTTCAAGAATGGCATTCTCCTACAAAATCTCACTGCCATTATCACAGGAGGTGGGACATTTAAAATGTGCATTTCCAAACTGACAAACAAAATAGATCCAGAGACATGGAAGGAAGCAACAGACTGAGGATCCTCAGAGGGAAGGGGCGGGTGGGGGGAGGGGGGGGGAGATCAACCAAAGAACTTCCATGCATATATGCATAGACAGGCAATAGTGGGAGAGGAAGGGAGTGGGGAGGAGGGGGGCATCTGTAATAACTTTCAACTATAAAAATAAAATTTTAAAAATAAATAGAACATTTTTTAAAATGTGCATTTCCAATGGAATGCAGTTATTTTTGTGTATTTCCTCTGTCTTTATCAAATATAGGTAGCTAAACTTCATTCTCATGATTGTCTCTTTAATTCTTTGAGGTTTTGTAGGTATACAATCATATCTTCAAATACTGACAGAATTGTTTCTTCTTTCAGTGTAATTTCTGTTGGGGTCCAACCCCAGCCGGTCCAGGGGTCCCCAACGGTGTGGACGGAGTCGGCGAAGAAGGAATGACATGGAGACAGCGTTCAGTTGATCAGCAGCCTAGCCAGGATCTCCAGCCAAGTTCTGGTCAGGATCTCCAGCCAAGTTCTGGTCAGGATCTCCAGCCAGGTTTTGTAGCCATGTTCTCTAGGTTCTCCAGCCAGGTTCTGTCTAGGTTCTCCAGCCAAATTCTGTAGCCAGGTTCTGTCCAGGATCTTTTGCCATGCTCTCTAGGTTCTGTCTCTAGGTTCTGTGTCCTGTTGTCTTGTTATATCTGTATTTATACCAGTTGATTCCAATCCTATCACTCTCTATTCCAAAGGTTAGGGCATTTCTTATCTCCATTCCAGGGAGTAAAGATTATGTAGCTTAAGCGTGATTGTTCGTAGTTAAAGTGATTAACTACCCACCTGGCACTTAGTTAAGGGGTTTTATTCCCTGCCTAACTTCAGGGGAAAATCCCTACCTGGGGAAACAACCTTTCTTGGAGAGGTGACCTTGGTTAAAACACATAGCGCTAAGGGGAGCAAACATATTAAGAACAGTATGCCATATACGTCAGGTCCCTTGAAACATATGCTGTGCAGATGTTTCTTACCTGCAGCGACTGTGTCAAGCAGCAAGGATGAACCGGCTTCCGGCAAATTTCTTTTCCCTCGTTGACTACCTAGCCTAAAATATTCAGTATGATGATGAGCAGAGTGGTGCTAGAAGTAATCTTTTTCATTCTATCATTAAGGGTATTTGGGGGGATTTTTATATGTCATGTAGGAAAGTTTCTTTTTACTTCATCTTTGCAAAGGACTTTTTTGCCAAGTTCTCATGAATGCATGTTGAATTTCATTCAATGCTCATTCTAAGTATGTTAAAATGGCTTCATGATTTTTTGTTTTAATGTGTTACTGGGTTGAACTATAGTGAACACTGCTTTTCTGATGTTAAAGCAATATTATATTCCTAGGATAAACCCAACTTGGTGATAATCTTTTTATACATTATGAGATTAATTTTCCTACTATTTGTTTGGGATTTTTATATTTATATTCATGAATAAGATTGGATTGTAATTTTCCTTGAACTATTTTCCTAGGCTTAGGCACTGATAAGTTGGGCAGTATTTTCTATATTTCTATCTCCTTGAAGAATTTTTGAAAGATTGGAATAGTATGTTTCTAATAACTGTCTCTAAGAATTAACCTGGAACACCACCTGGCCAATTATTTGGTATAGGTTTCTATATATGCCCATTAATGAAGCTGGTTCATTGTGTTGTTCAAATCTATATTTTTACTGTTTTTGCTTGTTTGTTGGTTAGTTGGTTGGTTTGCTTGAACGCCTCATGACTAAGAGAGAAGATGGTGAATTTGTAAAGATCTTGTAATTTTCGAAATATTTTCTTTATTCATTTTTGGAGACTATGTTGTTAGGTATACATAAGTTCACAACTGTTTATATTTTCCAAGTGATTTATTTACCTTATCATTATTAAGTGACTCTTTTTATTCTCAATGCAACTTTTTATTCTAAAGTTTATCTTGTCCACTATTGATATAGTCAAGCCAGCCTTCTTTTGTATATGCCCATTCTACATGTTTCATAAATAACATACAATTATCTTAAAAATGAAATAATCTGATAATTTATATCTTTAAAAAAGTCTATTCATATAAATGGAATCATTTGGCACACTTGGATGTATTATGGTTACTGGTATATTTGTATATATTTCTATATTTATATTTGTCATTTTTATTTCTAGGTTCAACTTTACTCCTCTTCCTGCCTTCATCCTTCTTCTTTGCTTTATTTCACTTGGTTTTATTGAATTTTCCCCATTATCTGATTGTTTCTACTTTATTTTATTTTTTTGATTGTTTCTACTTTAAATGAACCATTTGAAATTAAGTTGCAAACATTGTGACATTATTTAGACACAATCAATATGTACTCTATTTTTATTCTTTTGTAATTCTCTTTTTAGCAAACATATTCAACAAAGTCTAAAGTTATTCAGTATGTTTATTCTCCTCCAGAATAATACAATAATTGAAATATTTTAATTTTGTTCATTCCACTAGGGATAATATTTGGTTTTCATGCTATTATTTTCCAATATTTTAGTTCTACTTTTGTTGCTGTTGTTACTTTTACAAATTAAACATTTTCAGTAGTATTATTTTATGTTGTCAACATTTGGTTAGACTTACCCACATTTTTACCATTTTCTTGACTTACCATTTCCTCTTGCATTTCCTTCTGGAGTTATCTTGACTTGTCTGGAAATGTCTTTTTCCTCTTTCTTGAAGGATACTTTTACAGGATATGAAATTCTAGGTTGACAATCACTTTTCCCCAACACTTTAAATATTTAATTCTATTATAGTCTGCCTTCCATTTGAGGACATTTTGTTTCAGGATGCTTTTTAGATCTTGTTTTTATTTGGGGGTTCTGTAATTTCACTATATTATATTTAACTGTGGATTCCTCCTTTTTTCCGTTTGGGAATTGTTTTAATAATCTGAAGATTCATGACTTTCATCAGTTTTGGAAAATTATCAATCATTATTACTTCAAATATTGTTGTACCTTTTTCTCTCTATTATCACACTTGGAGATCTAATTAGACATATTTTAGATTGTCATACTCTATTCTCCATACCACTTAGCTTCTTTCTTATATAATTAAAAAATAACTTAGTATCTCTATGTGAATTTCTTCAAATCTATATTTCATGTCACTGATTCCCTCTTCAGCTAATGAAAATCTACATTTTTTTTAATTTCTGTAAGTTCTCTTTAGTATTTTCTCCTTATTTCTGCCAGGTAATTTTATTTATTTATTCTAAATATATTTTATTGGTTTTTTTACAGAGAGGAAGGGAGAGAGATAGAGAGTTAGAAACATCGATGAGAGAGAAACATAGATCAGCTGCCTCCTGCACACCTCCCACTGGGGATGTGCCCACAGCCAATGTACATGCCCTTGACCAGAATCAAACCCGGGACCCCTCAGTCCGCAGGCCGATGCTCTATCCACTGAACCAAACTGGCCACGGCTCTGCCAGGTAATTTTAAACAATCTTTGCTTCTTATTCATTTTTGGATTCTCTTTCTTATTTTTTTAAAATCATAAACATGCTTATTTTCTCATTTGTGTCTAATAATGGCAATATCTATGGCCTGATTATATTGCTTGTTGTTTCTGTCTACTTTTAGGTCTTATTTGAACTGTTTTTAATAAAGTCTTATTATAATTGTGACTGTGTGGGAATTTTTCCTGGGTTAAGTGGTGTATTAGTCAGGGTTCTCCAAAGGAAACACACTGATATTGTGTGTGTGTGTGTGTGTGTGTGTGTGTGTTTATTATAGGAATTGGGTCACATGATTATTGAGGCCAAAAAGTCCCATGATCTGCCATCTGGAAGCTGGAGGACCAGGAAAGCTGGCAGTGGAATTCAGTGTGAATCCAAAAGTCTGAGAACCAGAAATGCTGATGACGAGGGCAGAAGAAGAAATATCCCAGCTTAGGCAGAGAAAACAAATTCACTCTTCCTCTGCCTTTTTGTTTTATGCGGCCTCTCAAAGGATTGGGTGATGTCCACCACATTGGGGAGGACAGATTTTCTTTACTCAGACCACTGATTCAAAGGTTAACCCCTTCCGGAAACAACCTCAGACACACCAGAAATCACATTTACCAGCTATCTGGGTGTCCCTTAGTGCAGTTGAGTTGGCACATGAAATTAACCATCACAAGCAGCAGTCCGCTAGAGAGGATATGAGTTTGCTTCTGCCACGTGCCTGGGGCATTGCCAATCTAGGACCACTTTAAATTTGTGGCTTGACATTTTTCTGACCACAAAGCTTGTGGAAATTTGGGTCTAAAATCTAAATTCTCAGGAGAATATTATTCTTCCTCTACTGAGAGCTAATACTAAGATATAGATAAGTTTATTAGTCATCACCCTCCAGTGGGGTAGATATAAAATTAATTAATTAATTATTATTTTTTTTTACTAGAGGTCCAGTGCATGAAATTCACACATGGGTAGGGTCCCTAGCAGCTGCCAGCTGCTGGCCAGGCGTTCCTTCATTCCACACCGCCCGCTGGTGTTCAGTGCACATCATAGCGCGTGATCAAACTCCCGAGGGGACACTTTGCATATTAGGCTTTTATATATATAGATTTTAAATTAATTTTAGAGAGGACGGGAGAGGGGGAGAAAGAGAGAGATAGATAGAAACATCAATGATGAGAGAGAATTATTGATTGCCACCGAGCCATGACGTCTGGGTGATATAAAAAAAATTTCTTTTAAACATTATCCTTTGTCTGAGAGATGTTGACTTGATGTGGTGATAGCCTAGCCAACTTCCCAGTATGCAGAGGCCCTTGACCTTGACTGAGGTGGTTAGATGATTTCAGATGCCTTGCCACCAGGATTCTTTCTGCATTTCCAATTTAACTTTTGTGTCAGAGGATTTCCTAAGTTTTCTTGCAAATTTGGCTTTAATTTTAAAGGATATTAACATATATTCTACCCAGCTATTTTTGCTGTTTTGCAGTGTGAGCCTTATTTCAGGATATCTAGGCTGCCACACAGCTATATCTGTTGCTTGTTTGTTTGTTTGTTTGTTTTAATATATTTTATTGATTTTTTACAGAGAGGAAGGGAGAGGGATAGAGAGCCAGAAATATCAATGAGAGAGAAACATTGATCAACTGCCTCCTGCACACCCCCTACTGGGGATGTGCCCGCAACCAAGGTACATGCCCTTGACCGGAATCGAACCCGGGACATTGAGTCTGCAGGCTGACGCTCTATCCACTGAGCCAAACCGGTTCTGGCTGCTTGTTTTTAATATATATAATCATATTGTTTTGTTTTCATTGTATCGCAGCTATTCCCCTTGGTAAACAATTCTGATTTTCCATTTCTATTCATGAAAGAAGACATAGATGGGGCTTAACTGCAGACCTGGTTTGGCTCAGTGATTCCGTGATGCCAGGAAGAATTGGGTTTCTGGTCATCTCTATGCTTTTTTTTTTTTTAAAAAGATATATTTTTATTGATTCCAGAGAGGAAGGAGAGGGATAGAGAGATAGAAACATCCATGATGAGAGAGAATCACTGATTGCCTGCCTCCTGTGTGCCCCACACTGGGGATCGAACCCTCTGGTACATAGGTCAATGCTCAAGCACTGAGCCATGCCTGCCAGCCTCTATGCTGTGTTTTTGATAGAGGAGCTATCTTTAACCTGGAATCAGCTCCCCATGATGGAAAGATGGCAACCAACAACTCAGAGACCACTTGCTTCTCCTTCCACCCGGCACAAGGAAAGGGGATTCTGGAAACTTCCGTAGAAGAGTGGGAAATGTTCCCCTTCTCCCCCAAGCCCAGGAACCCTCTCTTCCACATCTCACTGGCCAGAGTGGGGTGTGTTCGTTTCTGAAGCGGGGATCTGGCAGAGAACAGGATTCAGCTGCTAAGCCAAGTGACGGTACGCCCACCTTCTGCACTGGGTGGGGCTGGCTCCCCAAGCTGGTGGTCTGCTCCCGGGAGATGCGCATACCCCAACAAAAATTCCAGAATGTTGCCCAAAGAGCAGGGAATGAATGCTGAGAAAAAGCACCCCAGGAGGGCTGAACGTAGACTCACAACTCCCGGGTGTGTAGTGGCCTAGGGGGTTTGGGGAACACCGGTGTCATTCCTCACCGGCTCCAAGCACACCATTCACAGCAAATTAGTGGCTTGCCACCAGGAGAGAACAGCCCTGACCAATTTGCTAAAGATGGTCTTGGAGGGTCTTCTCCTTGGAATAACCTGGACACAGGGCAGTAGGAGAGAGGGCAGGACTGGGGCATGTGTACGTAGCACAGTCCCCTATGGTGGATGTAGGGGCGAGGGCCAGAGGAGAGGGTGGAAGAATTACCAGGAAAGTCCAGCTCCCAGGAGACCTGCCAGGAGGGAGCCACGGCAGCAGGTGACGGGAATGAAGTAGGTTTTCTGGGCTTCCCCCTCATCCTAAACCGGTGGTGGGCAAACTCATTAGTCAGCAGAGCCAAATATCAACAGGACAACGATTGAAATTTCTTTTGAGAGCCAAATTTTTTAAACTTAAACTATATATGTAGGTCCATTGTTATTAACTTAATTAGGGTACTCCTAAGGCTTAGAAAGAGCCACACTCAAGGGGCCAAAGAGCCGCATGTGGCTCTCGAGCCGCAGTTTGCCGACCACGGTCCTAAGCAACCCACTGGGTGTGTTGCAAACAGCATTAGCAAGAGCCACTTAAGGAGGGAGTGGTGGGGGTGGGAGCCTGCCTGCTAGACCAAAGTTTATCTCACTCCCTTTCCTCAGCCCCTGTCCCCTGCCTTGGGTGGGCGGGGACTCCTGGCGCCCCTGCTGGGACGTCCCGAGGAGGGGGAAGGGACTTGGGACCCAAGACAGAGAAGGGGGGCTCAGGAGGACTGGGGGGTGGGGGGGGGGCGTCCTCGGGCGCTCGTGCCTGGGTCAGCGGTCCCAGGGCCTCGCCGAGGACACAGGGGCCAGGCAGGGCTGGGGCAGGGCTCGGGCAGCGGTTGACAGCAGCTCGCGAAGCAGCAGCTCCCGGGATTACCGGGGGTCCCGATCGGCGTTCCCGGGAATCCCCTCCTTAGTTCAAATCGAGTCCTCGGGCTGGAAGCGCCCACGACCGTCGAGGTCCAACGGACCTGAAGGGAGACGCTCCCCTCCCCGGCCCTAATGTGCCGCGGGGAGACGGGCCGGGGAGCGTCCCCAAGTTCCCTCTGGGCCCCGCCCCGGGCCAGGTCTGGAGCGCGTCCCGGTCCTTCCCCCGGGGACCGCCTCCCCGCCCCTCCCCGCCCCCTCCCGGATCTGCCCGTGCTCCGGCCGCCCCGCCCCGAGCCCGGAGACTGGGACCCGCACTGGGGGTGTTGCCCTGGGCACTCGGACGCCGCCTCCCAGGATTAAAGCGCGAGCCCGGGAGGACCGGAGACTCCCGCGCGGGATCGAGGAGGACACGAGCTCCGTGGGAGGCGTGGAGCAGGAGGAAGGGCGAGGGGCGGGGGCGCCGGGCCCCGGGTGCGGCAGGTGAGCGTCCCTGTGCGGGGTGCGGGGTCCCGGGCGCAGGAGGGAGAACCTGGGCGGCGAGGGCGACCCGTGCGCGGTGGGGAGGCGGCAGGTGGAGCCGGGTGTGCGCAGGGCGAGCGCGGCCGGTGCGGGACGCGCGGGGTTGAGCGGGCGAAGCGCTGTCCGTGGGGGCAGGGAGGGTGCCATGTGCCGGGGGCCCAGGGGCGCGCCGCTCGGAGACCCCCGGCAACACGCGGCTGCGGGGCTGGGGCAGACTGCCTGGGGGTCCCAGGGCAATTGGCCGAGGACGAGGGTGCCTCGGGCCCCTCGGGTGGGTCCCCTCGGTGGGAACCGGCCCCGCTCCACCTGTCCCCTGGGCCTCGAGCTGGGGACCGGGGTGCGCCTTTTCCTTTTTCCTCCGGGAACGAGGAAGAAGGGGGTACGTCGGCCCGTTTCTTTGTTTCGGGAAAATCTCTGCAGCCCCGGAGTGTTACCTGAACTCCTTCTGCTTCTCGGTTCCCTCCGGGGTCGGGAGAAACTGGAAACTCGCTGAGATGCCCGGAGCGATACGGCCGGCGCGGCTGGGACGGTGGGGAAAGGCCGCCGGAGGGTCCCGCGCGAGGCACGGACGGGGGAGGGACCGCCCGCCGCCCCAGCCTACGCGGCGACCCGGTAGCGGCACGGGAGCCGCCGCCCCCCCCTCCCCCCCTGGCCCCTGGCCCCGGGCCCCGCAGGAACCGGTCGGGCGGAGCGGTCCTGGCCCCGGGGCGCGCGCTCCCTGCAGGAGAAGCCGGGCCCCGGGCGCTCCGGTCCACCGCCTGCCGGACCCGGGACCGTGGCCGGGCAGCCAAGCGCACCAGCCGGGCAGTGGGCACCTTGCCCGCGGCCCTCGGGTCCTGCGGGAGAATTGCTTTACGGCCTCAAAGTTGGTGCGTCCACATCGCAGACGCCTGCTTGCACGTGGCCACCGGCGCTGGCTCAGGCCCAGGCCTGTGCGTGCCCGCAGTCCCACGCACGCAGGTGTCGCGCGGGGCCGCCCTGCCCGAGGCACAGCGCAGTGGCCCCCAATTTCTTTTCCGGGTGCTCAGGCTTCAGGCTGCAGGGGAATTCTAGTGGCTCCTTTGGGAGGGAAATAAATAATGGGACAGCGTTCGAGGTCGACCCGGTCAGCGGGGTTCCCCAGGGCCCAGTCTCAAGGCTGCGTACCCCTCAATTCAAACTCGCCGGGTAGTCCCTGCGCTACAATAAGGAGGGACACAGGCGCATGGATCCTTGCGCTCCTGGCGCCCACAGCTGTGGAGAGTCACTCACAGAATGGAAAGTTACAAAGGCAGCAGGGCGAGTTCTAAGATGTTTAGGAAACCTAGAGTGGGGGAGGGTTGTTGACTTTGCCTGGGAGGTGGGAGGGCTCCCCAGGTGTGAGAAAAGAGCCAACCACAGGGGACTAAGGGTGGGGTCAGGGAGTGGGGCTGAGCTGACCAAGGCCAAGGGACCTGGGGACACAGGCACTGAGGGAGCCAGCGTCCTCGGCTGCTGCTGCTGCTGGGTGAGTTGGAGGGGTCTGGTCGGCCAGGTGATGGGGATCCCCCTCAAGAGGGTTGCTGGCTGCTCCCCCAGCTTTACCAGAGGTGGGGCCTGCCTCCATTCTGCACCCCAGCCCACCCACCCTGCTGGGCAGATGAGGTTAGAGTGGAAGGCAAGGGCTCCAACTGAGTGAGCAAACAGGAGGTGGGTCCTCTGGGCTGGGCCCCCTCCTGGTTGGCCATTCACACCTGGTTCTGTCTTTCAAAAAGAGCAACTGGTGAGCAGCATGGGCCTTTGTGCCTAGGTTGGCCATTTGTTTGGTCCCCAGTGACTTCCTTCTCATGGATGCCCCCAAGGTCAACCTTCTAGCAACAGGGTTGTGAGCGCCTTGGAGCTTGGCACCTACACCCTGGCTGCCCTGCCCCGGGCAGTCACCTGAACTGTAGGAGCAAATTTGGCCGCACTGGTCTTAGAGTAACAGCAAGTCAAACATGTGGCGCTTCCTGCTAGCGAGGCGTCGTTCCTTACCTATTTAATGCAGTGGAAGGAGCTGAGGCAGGGAGGTGAGGTGACTGTCCAAGGCCCTGTGGAGAGAACTGGGGGTGGGGGCAGGCCCTCTGGCTCTGGGCTGGCACGGGTCACTTCCCTTGCCTTCCTCCAGGAGGTTTGCATGTGTGAAAGCCAGAGGAGAGAGGAGAAAGGGGAGCTGAGGCCAGGCCTGGGGGCCTCAGGTGAAAGGGCCGGGCTAATGTCCCCCCTGGGCTGTGCTGACCCCTCCCAGAGTGACCCCAGAGGGGCTCCTCAGGGGCTGACCTCCTTGGGTGATGAGGCATCGAGGGACAGGACGCTGGTGAAACGTCCTGTGGATGGTGCAGCCTAGTCACATGCGCAGGACAGCATGCCCGTGATCATCGTCCTCTTCCGGGCGCACTGACTGCCTCTGGGTCCAGCCTGTGGGGAGGGGGCGGTCCACCAGGAAGCGTAGACCAGGACCCGGGCTGGTGACGGAGTCCTGGGGGAGCTTTGTCACAGTATGGGGTCATTGCCTTGGTTCAGTTACTGCATTAGACTCTGGAAGCAGCGAGTCTATTTCTCTAAACCTTCCAGAAAATTCAGTTTGGGAACTGCCTCTCAAGTCCAAGCCTTGGGCCTGGAAGCAGAAAGGCAAGGTGAGCGGGTCGATTTATGGTCAGCTTGGGTTACTTAAGGCTTGGAAGCCGTGCCTGCTGGGGAGGAGGGGGGAGGGGGGTCTGAAGGGGCATTCAAGGCCCTCAGGGCTTTCCCACCTCTGTTCTCTCCCACTGCTCTGGACCCCCAGAAAGGTCCCCCTTCCCACACTCGCTGGGCCCCTCCTTACTCTCCAGGGTACCTGCCCTGAGGTGCGGTCTGCCTCAGAACATCAGGTGGCCTCGGAGCTTGGGTACAAAGGTGTCAGGACCTAAGAGCTGAGATCTGCCCTGGGCTGGGCTTGGTGAGCCCCTTGGGCTCAGCTTGGAGTAGGGGAGCACCGCAGGCCATCTTGGGGAGCTCTGGCTTGCAAGACCCCAGGGCGATGGGCCCTGGTATAAGGAAGGTGACATCCAACTACATGTACCATCCCCGAGACTAGCAGAGGCCGGGGCTGATCACACAAGCAGTTTTGGGAGACGGTCTAGAGGAGGAGTCTGAGGTCAGGCAGCCTGGGACTGGCTTGTCCTCACCCCGGACAGTGGTTGGAAGAGGAACTGGAACACGGGGGACATGTCACAGGCGGCGGCAGAAGCGCCTTGGGAGAAAGGCAGGCAGTGGTTTTCTGGGGAGGGTGCGGGCAGTCACTTGGATTGTAAACTGGCGTGGGAAGAAGGGAAGTGACTCAAAGACAGGCTTTTGCTCTTATTAGAGGCGAGCCAGGGAGGAGGAGGAAGGGACTTGCTCTGGGTGACCATCTCCAGGCACTTGGTCTGTGTGTATAGAATAGACGGTGGTCAGGCATCAGGCATCAATGGGGGATGTGTGCGTGCGCGAGGGGGATAGTACAGGAATGTCATCAGAGAGAAAAATGTTCGGAGGGCTCTGCGAGCTCGCGACTGTGGCTGCTGATGTCTGGAGGTTCACGCCAGGACAGAATAGCCGAGAGAGTGAGCACCTGAGAAGGGCTGAGAGGAGCGGGCATGGCGATGGCCGGCCAGCGGACGTTAGTTAGATAAATATTTCCCAGTGAGAGCCGAATTGGAAGATGGAACAAAGCGCGGTCTTTATTATTGTTGCTTCGTGTGTGGCTTGAGACCCAGTGTCAGGTTCCCTTCAAGGTCATTGCCTTCCAAGGGGCCTTCCTGGCAGGACGCCGCAGCTGACCGCATTCCAGCCCTTGAGCTGGGTTTTCTAGGGACGAGTTTAGTGTTCCTCCTTCGCGTTTCCGACCACACAGCATACACGATCATGATGTCTGGCCTCCCAGCTACACCCTCCCCAGGTCTGTTCTAGAATATTCTTGAGTAATGAGCTTCCAGTATTGGATCAAACAGTCTTAAGTGTGAGAACTCTGCTCTTTCCAAGACGACCCAGCTGGGAAACCATTTGAACATGGTTTCCCTGGGTTGAGTGAAACCTGGCTTTCTGATATTTCTGACTATTTTGGTCCTGGTTTTGTCCTTTGGATTTGCACAAATGGAGTCCCTCTCCACATAACAGCCCCTTGGATACCGGGAGGGAAATCCTAGCACCTGTCACTGTTACCACGGAGTGCTCATCACGGCTGGGCATGGCGCTGGGAACTTACACACTTCCTCCTGGCGGCAACCTGCTCATGTATTAGCCCCATTTCACAGACCGACTGGGCCAGTTCCCTAAACCTCAGCCAGTGGCCTTTGCACACTCCCTCCTGGAGAGGCCTGGACCCGTCTGTCCTGTTGGGCGTGGCTCCGTTTTGCACACCTGGACCTGCGGGGTTTTGTCCAGGTGCAGGCTCTCCGGCTCTCTCACTCTTACGTTGCCTCTTACTCATTTGGCCTTTGGAACTCAAAATATATCGGAACAGTTTCTTTGTATGATACCAGCTAGATTTTAAAAATAATAATAAAGGACCACACCCAGTTCCTGCCCTAAAAAGTGTCAGGACAATGAGGCATTCATTGAAAAAGAAACTTGGATGCTGCAGTGCCTCTCCTGAGGGATTCTCTCTCTCTCTCTCTCTCTCTCTCTCTCTCTCTCTCTCTCTCTCTCTCTCTCTCTCCCCCCCCATCACTGAATATGCCATTTGTCTGACCGCCTTATACTGTTTGTGTTGAACTGCTGTTTAAATCTACGCTGTTAACTTTAGCAGTGTGCGCTGTCCCCAACAGGCATGAGAGCATCCTTTTGTATAATGTGGTTTTGTGCAGCGGTTGAGGCATAAGGGGGCCGTTTGCTCGTTGGATGGGGAGTGTCTCCTGCCGTTGCCTGCTTTGGCATTTGAAGAAGGGACACCGGTTCTGAGGTCCAGGAAGCTGGGCCCCATCGGTGCGTCACACCTGTGACCCCCGGAAGGCGCCCAGCGGGGGGCTGCACCACAGCACATGCCTAAAGGGGAGTGTGAGGTGAAGTCAGCGGACCCTTCATTGTAGGGAACACCTGACCCCCTGGATGCATCTCTGAGCCGATTTGCATTAGTTTGGTGGTTTTTCCAGTTGGCCTCTAGCTAATGTAGGCAGAGGTGTCCAGAGGACAGACACCCGAGAAGAGATGATGCTTGTTCGGGACCAGCTTTGTCATTCTGTCGTGGGGTGCAGCTAGGATTTTACCGCAGGGCCGCAGGTGACTCAGGCGTGACTCAGCTCCCTGAAAGGAGGCCCACAGTGGACCGAAACGACCGGGCTCTGTTGTGTGCAGTGGACGAGGAGCCAGCCGGTTAGGAGCTCGGAGGCATATTTGCTTTTTTGTCACTTAAAGGAAAAGTGTTTCTTTGTGGCTGGTGTTCAGAGGGAAGAACAATCGTCGGTGTCCTTTAAAGGGCACGAGAGGCCATTGGTGGCACAGTGCCGTCTCTAGGTTGCCTGGCTACTTTCAGAAAACAGACTCGCTATCCCGCGTGGGCGCGCTCGGACTTGCCATTTGAAGAGGAGCAGGACCGAAGGTGATCTGCGGGTTTCCTTCCAGACCCCGTCCCACCGGGAAAATCTGGTCCCTTCTGGGCCAGAGGAGATCCTAGGCATTGCGACCCTCGTCCTCTCCTCCAAAGTCGGGGAGCTGATCGGGGCGCACTGGGTGCTTTTGGGTCTGAGGCTTTGTGGGCCGTGGGTGGCTGGATGAGACGGGACACGCTGCATTCGTTCTGGGTCCCTGGGCTCTCAGTGGACCATTCATGGCCGTGGCTCCCCGCGCTTCCTCTCCGGCCTCCTCGTCTCACTGTTAGGGATCTGGAATGAATAGGAAGCCTGGATTTTGAGCACCGACGCCTCACTCCTTTCAGAGGGCTCCTCACCTGGGAAAGCCGCCAGTGGATCGAATGTTCATTTCCTGAAACTTCATCCACACCTGTAACTGGGGAGCTGGCTCAGAGGCCCCCCCACCCCCGCATCGCGGTCGCCGCAGGGAGCAGAGCCACCAGAGGGGTGAGAACGCCCGCTCAGCCGGACTCTGTTCTAATTAATCTCAGGAAGGTGACGAGTTTAGTCCAGCTTAGACTAGAGGGGAGTGGAGTTTACTGAGCGGATGTTGTTTTAGAAGGCTTTTGCTTCACAGGACAGAGGCAGGGAAAGTATATGAATATGTGATAATCGCACCGTTTAAAGGCTTAAATGTCATATGTACCCTAAATGCGGATCCCTCCCCCTGTGTATAGAACAGTTCTCTTGTCTCTTACCTGGAAAGCTGTTGACTTCTTTTTAATCGTACAAAAGCCTCAGCGCTGTCAACGTGACCTGGTTCTTAGGTTTTATCCTGACATGAAGAGTAAATAGACAATCTGGTGCATTTGGGGGGACCTAGTCAACGAGGTTTCCCAAGATTAAAAAACCACCCTCCTGTTTTATTCAGAGCATGCTGTTGTTGTTAGATTCATGAGTCAGATGGCAATTCTGCTCAGGAGACAGCAGGCTCTGTTCCTCCTCCTCCCTGTGTTTTCAGAGCTGGTGGGTTTCATGCCCGTAGCTTACCAGAGGCAAATTGCAAATGCCATGCTGAGCGCCCCAACTGGCTGCTCAACATTTATCAGCCTTACAATCGCTTTTATTTAAAACAGAAATGTATGTAGCACTTACTGTGTGCCAGGCACTGAGAGCGTCACTGGCATCAACTCATCTCATTCCCCGACGACCCTGGAGTGGGCGTTACTGTACCTCCTTTTGCAGATGGGGAAACTGAGGCAAAGAAGCATTAACTGACTTGTCCCAGGCCACAGCCTGTGGAAGACCGAGCTGGGGTCAGGACCCAGAAGCTGGCCCCAGAGGTCCTGGGCTTACCCACGTGCCTGCTGCCTGCTGCCGCTGAGCGCCTACTGCGTGCCAGGCACGGCACAGATGGAACATCTCCGGACCTGGTCCCAGCCTTGAAGCCCAGAGCTGTCTCACTGGGACACGGTCTGTGTCCGCATGATGGCAGAGGCCATTCCTCGAAGCATTCTTTGGTCGTTGCCAGAAAGCAGGGAGGGCGGGTGAAAGCCCTCATTTGCCCCCAGGAGGGCGAGTGAGGTCAGACGGGCTTTCCCACAGAGCTTTCTGTGTTGACGGTCTTTCTAGCGATTACTGTGAGCGCCTCACGGACAGCAGACAAGTGACCCAGAGCTTCCTTTTCGTTAGAAACCGCCCAGAAGATGACTTCTGAATTTCCTGTCAGGATTTAGGCTAGGGTGGGTGTGGATGTGCTTCACAGATTTTTTTTACATGTGTGTTTATTAAGAAATGGAAGATTCCATATGGCTTAGTTAAGAAGCCAGGTGTGGCCTCTACTCGGTACTCCGTTCTAGGCCACCTGCTCCGGTGTGGGCTGCTTCCTCGTGCCGCTGGGCGCTCTCTCTCTGCAGGTGCGAGCCAGGTCGCGTCGGATAGATGGATGCCCACTGTCACTCGGTGCCCGGCACTGCCCGGTGACTGTGTCCACTCGGCCTGAGGTTTAGAGAGATTTACTTTTGGCCCAGGGAGTGGACCTGCCAGGAGTTGACTCCAGGTGTGTGCCCACCTGTCGCCTCTGCTGCACTTGAGGCCGAGCCTCCTTGTGTGTTTCAGTCCCTGGATTGTCCTGTGGGTGGAGGCCGCCTCGCCGGCTGGCCTCCTGGCTGGCGGGAGCTGCAGCCCCAGGCTCCTGCAGTGGCAGCTGTGGGGAGGACTCGGCGGCCTGTTCTGGAGAGAGGTAGCTCTCACCTGGACAGTTTTCTAGTTCTTTCTCAACTGATCTTCTGGAAACTGACTGGTATGGAAAGATCACCGTCTTGTCATCCTTTCTTCTAGGTCATCTTGAACGTCCCAAATACCTCCCGTTACCTGATGCTGCTGACGGAGTCAGGATGGCGTTAAACTCAGTAAGTGGTGAACCGCTGCGTGCCTGCGCTTTTCCTTGCTCCCTCGTTCCTTCTGGTAGTTCCCGGGGGGGGGGGGGTGGAGGGGGGGGGGCCGGAGGAAGGGAGGGAGGTCAGCACATTAAGAGCTGTTTGTCGGGACTGTGTGTGCTCGGTGGAGGTTGGTCGCGGCCTTCTGTACATCACAGGTGAGCGGGAGGCAGGGTGTGGCCGCACAGCAGCTGCTCAGAGGAGAGTCCCGAAGCTGTTGGGTGGGTGTGGGGAGAGGAGGGTTCTCACCTTGGCCTCTTCTCGTCCTGCCCTAAGGGTGGGCGTGGGGCAGGACAGGGTGGGTGTGGGTACAGATGGGGGCAGGATGGCGCTCAGAGGGGTAAGATGGGCCAGCAGACGGTCCTGTAGCCTCGCTCCTGATACACTGGGACAGGTCCTCACTGACGGGGGCGCTGGGCTGGCTCTCTCTCTCCCTGGAACCCCCCACTGGAGGCAGATGCACTTCCCTCATTCGCCATCGTATCTCACAGGTTCGTCTTCTTCCTGGGATAACTCTTTTTTTTTTTCTTTTTTTTTTTTTAAATATATTTTATTGATTTTTCACAGAGAGGAAGGGAGAGAGATAGAGAGTTAGAAACATCGATCAGCTGCCTCCTGCACATCTCCTACTGGGGATGTGCCCGCAACCCAGGTACATGCCCTTGACCGGAATCGAACCTGGGACCTTTCAGTCCGCAGGCCGACGCTCTATCCACTGAGCCAAACCGGTTTCGGCCCTGGGCTAACTCTTTAGTGAAGAGTTGTGGTTACTAACAGTTTTCTAGGTCCTGTATCTGGAAAATAGACCCGTTGCTCCTCCGCCTTTAGTTGCTACTGGTGTATATATTCCTGGTCCATTTTAAATTCCAAGTCCGCGCACGGGAATCTGCCAGGACGGACGCCCGTGCTTGCTGCAGCCTTTCCTGGTGGACGGCATGTTCTCAGATGCTTCCGATAGGGCCGGACACGCGTGCCGCTTGTTTTGCCTCTGGCGGGAGATTACATCTCGTTTTCTCTCTCTGCCTGCTGCTTGGTTTAGACTTATACTCTTTAGACTTTAGAAGGGGAGCATTGGTGAGTTATTAAGGGAAGGTGGACTCTGGGAGCCTGCATTTGGCTCACTTCTTCATAATCACATGTCCCTGAAGGCTCCGTTTAAAATTCCAAGTGTTGAGTTGCCTCTGCTCAGAGTACGGGTCCTCTCTGAGATCACAATCAACAAGACCTGAGGGGAGAAATTAACCAGGGGAAGAAAGGTTGCCTGGGGGCCTCCCAGCCAGCAGGTGACTGAAGGTGCTGACATGGTGAGGGTCTGAGGGTCGAAGGCTGCTTGGGAGGGGTGTGTGGCGGGGCCGGGGGGCGGGAGGGTTGGGGGGTTGGGCGGGTGTCTTGAAGGGTAGACCTGGAGAGGCAATTTTTAAAAAATATATTTTTATTGATTTCAGAGAGGAAGGGAGAGGGAGAGAAACATCAATGATGAGAGAGAATCATTGATTGGCTGCCTGGCTGGGCCTGGAGAGGCAATTTTTAAGTAGAAAGAGAAGAAGGGCTTTCTAAGAACACAAACCAGCCCAAGGCTGCAGCTGAGAATAAAATTTGATGGCTGGGGCTGTACCTTCCACTTTTGGACCCAGAAAATCCACAGACTCTCCACAAAATGCATGTGATGCATAAGGAAGGTTTTATTTAGGCAGAACTGCTAAGCAGCCCCCAATTGTAAACCAGGTACAGGACCTTTAATAAGAGATGGTGAGTACACGTGATATACTTTTATAAGAGAAGAGGAGATACAAAAGGAATTTGCAAGTAACATGCATAGGTAAATTTGGTAACCTCTCACTCACGTGTCACTCTGTTTAATGGGTCTATTCATAATTCTGGTATCGCTAGTTGATAACTTTGTACACCATTCTCATGGTATTGACTCATTCCCAGACTGCCACACTTTTTCTTAAAAAGGGAATGTGTGGCCGAAGCTGGTTTGGCTCAGTGGATAGAGCGTCGGCCTGCGGACTGGAGGGTCCCAGGTTCAATTCCGGTCGGGGGTGTGTGCCTGGGTTGCGGGCACATCCCCAGTGGGAGATGTGCAGGAGGCAGCTGATCGATGTTTCTCTCTCATTGCTGTTTCTAGCTCTCTATCCCTCTCCCTTCCTCTCTGTAAAAAATCAATAATATATATATATATATAAAAGGGAATGTGTGAAATGGGTGAAGGGGGTCAAAAAAGTACGAACTTCCAGTTAGAAGGTAAAAAGTCCCAGGGATGGAATGTGCAGCACAGTAACTGTAGTGACAATACTGTACTGCACATTTGAAAGCTCTTAAAAAAATACATCTTAAAAGTTCTCATAAGAAAAAATATTTTTAACCATGTATGGTGATGGAAGTTAACTAGACTTATTGTGGTAATCATTTTCACAATTTGTACAAATATCAAATTATTATGTTGTACCCCTGAAACTAATATAATATTACATGTCAATTATCTATACTAATAAAAGGGTAATGTGCTAATTAGACTGGGTCGACCGGATGTCCGACTTCCTTCTGGACAAAGCCACAGCGGCGGGGGCTGAGGCAGAGGCAGTTAGGGGTGATTAGGCCGGCAGGGGAGCAGTTAGGGAGCAACCAGGCCAGCAGGGGGGCAGTTAGGGGGCGACCAGGGCAGCAAGGGACCAGTTAGGGGGCAACCAGGCCAGCAGGGGGCCACTTAGGGGCAATCAGGCAGGCAGGCAGGTGAGCAGTTAGTAGTCAGCGGTCCCAATTGTGAGAGAGATATCAGACTGTCAGTTCAGGCGGGATGGGGCCTAAACCAGCATTCAGACATCCCTCGAGGGGGTCCCAGATTGGAGAGGGTGCAGGCCGGGGTAAGGGACCAACCCCCCGCCCCCCCTCTTTGCATGAATTTCGTGCATTGGGCCTCTCGTACCTCAATAAAGAAATGAATATTAATTGAAAACTTGGTTAGCCTTTCTCCTAGGTAAGTTTGGCTTTTGGTATAATTAGGGTCATTAGGGTTGCATATTATTCATCTTCTTTTTTATTGTTTAGGGATTACCACCAGGTGTTGGGCCTTACTACGAAAACCATGGGTACCAGCCCGAAAACCTGTACCCACCACGGCCCTCTGTGGACCCCAGTGCCTACGTGGTGTATCCAGCTCCCTACTACCCGCCCACGGTGCCCCAGTACGCCACCAGGGTTCTGACGAACACCTCGACACCTGCTGTCCGCACGCAGCCCAAGTCCCCATCGAGGACACTGTGCACCTCAAGTAGGAACCTGTTTCTCATTTATTTCCTAGACTGGACCCCAGGTTTGGGATTGGCCTTCTCTAGTGGGCTCTCCGTTCCCATCAGCCCTGTGGCCAGCTCTCCTCCGCTTGGGGCTGGGCTGTATAACATGCCTTTCCTCTCACCCTTCACCCTGCCCTTCCCCGTGTCAGCTGTCAGCTGCCAGGTGTCACCATCTGCCCCGGGGCCTCTCGGAGTACAAGGGCCATTCTTGGACTCAGTGTATCTGTTTGCTTTACCACAGTGGTTCTCAACCTTCCTAACACCGCAACCCTTTAATACAGTTCCTCATGTTGTGGTGACCCCCAACCATAACATTATTTTCGTTGCTACTTCATAACTGTCATGTTGCTACTGTTATGAATCGTCATGTAAATATCTGACATGCAGGGTGTATTTTCATTGTGACAAATTGAACATAATTAAAGCATAGTGATTAATCACAAAATCAATATGTAATTATATATGTGTTTTCTGATGGTCTTAGGCAACCCCTGTGAAAGGGTCATTCGACCCCCAAAGGGGTCGCGACCCACAGGTTGAGAACCGCTGCTGTAGCAATAGCCATCGCCATCGGTGGTATTTCCCGTCGAAGCACAATGTGTACACATCCGACAGTAGATTTCGGAGAATGAGGGTCAACAAGCCTGTGGCGGGAACCCTTGACACCAGAAACAGTAGGGCTGAATCAACAATAGACTAAGTGGATGAGGATGAAGGTAAAGGGACAGTAAGTTATGGTTAAACTCAACAACAGATGCAGGGGCAAACCAGCACTCTGGACGGAGCGGACACTGATTCCAAAGCACTTGCCCAGCAAAGGTAACACCAGGGGAGCCGCCGCCCGCATGCTCCTCGCGAGAGCTGGGCAGATCGCCCACCACACCCTTGAGAGGTCAGGCCTCCCCAATTTAATATTCCCTAACTCGCCAGGCAAGCTGTGTTTTTCTTAGATAAAGTGACACACATGGAAGTCGCCCAAGGGAAAAGATTATCCTTGGCCAATAGCTAGGACTGGCTGTTTGGAATTTCCCCAGGGAGAGAGCGGCCTCTTTCACGCCGCTCTGCCTGCCCAAGACGTAATCCCTGTCGGCTAAGGTGGCAGGGTGGCACTTGGCGCTCCCGGACCGGTGACCTTGACCTTACCTGGGAGCCTGTTAAAGCTGCACAGCCAGGCCTCCCTCTCCCCACCTGCATCAGGATCTGGGTGGTTACCAGGCTCCCCAGGTGAGCCTCAGCCTGTCACAGCTCACAGGTTGAGAGCAGACTGTGGAATTTGCAGAATGCTTTAACAAAACAAAGGCGGGGCTTTGAGCCCTAGTCCCGATCTCTGGGCTCCAGAGCTGGGCTTGCCCGCGGACCCCAGAAGCACTGATGTGTTCCTCTGGGTGCACCAGGTCTCCCCTCGCCGCGCCCTCCCCAGCCCGGTGTCCTCCTGAATAAACCAAGGGGGTCGGAGGGTCTGTTTAAATGTGTCCTGCTCACCCTCCCCTCCACCTCTCCGCCTTCCTCCAACGAAAGCTCCCTGTAGGAATTGGGGGTGGGGGTGGGCGTGTGGTCCTGGCCACCCCACTTGTGGCTTACGCTCTGACCCACAGTGGCACGTCAGTTCGTTTTGGCTAGAGAACATTGGTTTCCTTTTCCAAAGTCTTTTGTTTTTTAAATATGTTCTATTGATTTCAGAGAGGCAGAAACATCAGTGATGAGAGAGAATCATTGATCGGCTGCCTCCTCCTGTGAAAAAAGCTCCTAGGTTTATTGAATTTCTAGTCCTGGGCGGGGGGCGGGGGGCGGCCGGAGAGGGGTGCCTTGGCAGGGTCAGACCAAATGATTTCGAGGGTCTTATACGGCCCGTGGGCAGACGTTCCCCACCCCTGCTTCGCATCATGGCTTTCTGCTCTAGCATAACGTTTAGTGCTATGGAACAATGAAGACCTCCCAGGATATGCGTTTGAAAGTCACATTTTTAAGTGCATGAGGAATTATTTTTGGATATGTGATATTATACGGGTAATGGATCAAGTCTGAGAGCGTGACTTCAAAAGCCTCCGCAATGAATTGTGCGCGTGTTTCTTTTTCTCAGAGACGAAGAAAGTGCTGTGCATCACCGTGGCCCTGGTGGCCGTGCTCGCCGGGGCAGTGGCGGCCGCTCTCCTGCTCTGGAAGTTCAGTAAGTAGGGAGCAGCCCCTGACTCCGGAGAGGGCGTGATTGAGGCCGGGTGCTGGGTGCTCGGCTGGCGCTGGGGCTGGGCGCTGGGTGCTGGGGCTAGTGTTGGTGCTGGGTGCTGGGGTTGGCACTGGGTGCATGGCTGGGGCTGGTGGTGGGGCTGGGCGCTGGGTGCTGGGGCTGGTGTTGGGGCTAGTGTTGGTGCTGGGTGCTGGGGTTGGCACTGGGTGCATGGCTGGGGCTGGTGGTGGGGCTGGTATTGGTGCTGGGGGCTGGCCCTAGGTGCTGGGGGCTGGCACTGGGTGCTGGGGCTGGTATTGGGGCTAGTGTTGGTGCTGGGTGCTGGGGTTGGCACTGGGTGCATGGCTGGGGCTGGTGCTGAGGCTGGTATTGGTGCTAGGTGCTGGCGCTGGGGGCTGTGGCTGGTCCTGGGTGCTGGGGGCTGGGGGCTGGCACTGGGTGCATGGCTGGGGTTGGTGCTGAGGCTGGTATTGGTGCTGGGGGCTGGGGGGTGGCACTGGGGGCTGGGGGCTGGGGCTAGCCCTGGGGGCGGGGGGCTGGGGCTAGCCCTGGGGGCGGGGGGCTGGGGATGGCCCTGGGTGTTCGGCTGGCGCTGGGTGCTGAGCATTCTTGGCCCTGCTGTCTGGGCCGGAGCTCCCTCCCTCAGCCCTTCCTGAGTGTCCCTCTTACATAGCGAGCTGCTTCTCTTTGCTTCCGTTTAGCCGTGAAGGTGCACGAATAACCACTCTTGGAAGCAGGCAGCCTCCTGGCCTGGGTTGCGTGCTTCCTCCTAATCTGAGGGTGGTCACAGCCTGTGCCGTTTCCGAGGTGTTGACATTCCACGTTTACCCAGTGGTTTGGGGCACTGGGTGCCACCTGGCACTCTGAGCGCAGGCTCCCCGCCTTGGGCCCCACCTGGTGCCCTGTGACACGGTGGTGGCTGCAGGCCAGCCTGCTCTCCTCCTGCGGCCAGGCCTTTCCCAGCAGCTGAGGGCCCATGGGAGTCACCTGTGGGGCAGAGAGGGCGTGGAGTCGGCCCGAATCCAAGGCCGGGAGCCATTCCTCTGGCCCTGAGAGGAGCCTGACTAGGGGCTCTGCCTTGCTGGCATGCGGCCCGTTTCCTTTTCTTTTTTTAAGGATTTTTTTTAAAAAAATTTAAAAAATTTTTATCCATTGATTTGAGAGAGAAAAAGAAATATCAGCGTGTTGTTCCACTCATTGATGCCTTCACTGGTTGCTTCCTGTATGCGCCCTGACTGGGGATCGAACCTGCAGCCTTGGCTTATCGGGACGACTCTCACCTCCTGAGCATCCGGCCTGGCTGCAGCCCCGTTTTCTTTGCTATGTTGCAGCTAGGACACAGCCCCTCCTTAAATGAAGGGGGACGGGTGCTTCCGCTTTGTTGCGTGGGGCGGATGACACGCTGTGGTGGGCGAGGGGCAGCTTCCCTGGTTCCTGAGCCTGACGGTGTCGCCCTCCCCTCTCTCTGCAAGCGGAGAGCAGGTGCACGGTGTCGGGGATGGAGTGTGGCTCCTCGGGGACCTGTGTCAGCGCCTCCCTCTGGTGTGACGGGATCCTGCACTGTCCCAGCGGGGAGGACGAGAACCAGTGCGGTGAGTGGGAAGCTGCACGTGGCCAAGGGCTGGGCGCCGGGGTCTACCGTGTCCGGGGCCCACCGTGGCCAGGGCATGATGGTGCAGGGCATGTCCACTCCATCGTGAGTCCCTGCCTGGAGCCTTGGGTTAACCCCGATTTTCAGATGAGGAGACAGGCTCAGAGCGGGTGTGCTCCTCACTCTGCATCACACAGCGGCGGGAGGGACATGACAGGGCCAGTCCCCGTGACAGGACATGCCCACTCCCATCTGCCACAGATGTCCCACACGGCAGTAACAGTGAGCAGCCGTGTACAATGTGAAGTTGAGCGCACACTGAGTTTTTGTGGCTGTGAGAGGGCGAGTGACGCTTGGGTACCAGAGTGGGGCTAACGTCACTGGTGCCCAACCCCGAGCAAAAGCCTGGTCCTCTGAGCTAATGTCACTGGTACCCAACCCCGAGTAAAGGCTGGTCCTCTGAGCTGACGTCACTGGTGCCCAGCCCCGAGTAAAGGCTGGTCCTCTGAGCTGACGTCACTGGTGCCCAGCCCCGAGTAAAGGCTGGTCCTCTGAGCTGACGTCACTGGTGCCCAGCCCCGAGTAAAGGCTGGTCCTCTGAGCTGGGAACGCTTCGTGCAGTGCACGCCGGGAGGGAAAGACTGGGCATCGTGGTCGTCCTCCTGCCCCTGTGGCCCCCTCAGCAAGCTTCCCTGTAGACACACAACTCACTTCCATGTAGACACACAACTATGTACACATGCACACACATGCCTGGGCCCCGGGCTGGCCTCGGCCGCCGCATGTCACCTGTGTCTGCAGGCGAAGGCCTTTTCTCTGCCGGGAGCTCCCGGTCAGCAAGTGGCTCACGCACGCTTCCGACTTGGGCCAGAGCGCCTGCCTCTGTGTCAGCGATGGTGTTTGTCACCGTTTCTTACAGAAAGTGGGGCGTTTGTGAGGCTGAGTGGAGGGTGGTGAAGATTCCAGGTAGAATGGCTTTTGGTATTTCCCATGTGCATGTGCGAGACAGACTCATTTTACCTGGACAGCCTCTTCCTCGCTCTCCTTTAACATGTAAGTCAGTGATGGCGAACCTATGACACGTGAACTCATTTTTTTGGTTGGGTTTTCTTTGTTAAATGACATTTAAATATATAAAATAAATGTCAAAAATATAAATCTTTGTTTTACTATGGTTGCAAATATCAAAAAATTTCTATATGTGACACGGCAGCAGAGTTAAGTTAGGGTTTTTCAAAATGCTGACACGCCGAGCTCAAAAGGTTCGCCATCACTGATGTAAGTTGTATGTATTTAAATACCTGCAGAGTTAATACATTCAAATGGGTCAGAATTCAGGAAGTCCCGAAGGGTATGTAGTGAGAGATTTCATCCCCTGACTCTGCTCACACACACACACTCATACACCAACTCACACACCACACACACTCTCATATATGCACACCACTATGCAAACATACATGCATACACACACACTCTCATATAGACACACCACATAGACACACTCTCATGTACACACATAATCAAATACACACACGCACATGCACACACTCTCATGTAGACGCACCATGTATGTACACATACACACATGCCTGTGCACCAGCCTTGCCTCGTTTTTCAGGTGCAACTAATATGAGTTTCTTGCTTCTCCTTCAGGAGAGATTTTGCATAAACGAGCACATATTGTTTGCATGTTAAGGCCATTTCCCCGTGGCTGCCATCCAGCCGGCACGCAGCCTGGAATCGGGACTCGGCTCCTCCCCGTCCCCTCTGCTGCCCAGAGTCCCTGCGCGTGGCCGCGCCCTCCATCCCAGTCTCCTCCTGGGGACAGTTAGTTCTGCCACCACTTGTTGTCACACACATGCGCCAAGCACGTGAGCACCTCCAGGACCGTTTCCTGCTGGGTCGGAGGGCTGTGCGTGTATAATTTCTAGGTCCCCCTCAATGTGGTTGTGCTATTATCTAGTTTTCATATCAGTGACTCACATAAAACAGCGTAGACGGACGCGATGTGCGTGGCCTGTACTCGAGCAGGACACGCATGCGATGCGCTTTGAGCCCGTCCTCCCCGGGGGAGGAGGGAATTTTCCTCGGGGCGCACGGCTCCGGACGCGGAGACCACCCGCCGCTCATGGGGAATGAGCAGCGTGTGGCGCTTTCCTCCCACGTTGGCTCACTGCCCACGTCCGCTGCTGTGCTTTCTGTGAGCTTCGCCCTAGCGAGGGGAACGGGAGAGCCGGCGAGGTGCCGCAGCCACCATGCTGGCTGCACGCCTGAGAGCGGCGAAGCGGGCAGGAGAAGTGTTCTCACCGCCACAGGAAGCAGGAAACTCGGCCGCGGTGCTGGAGACGCTCATCAGCTTGATTGCGGCCTTTCTTTCACATGCACACGTACGTCGGAACAACATAAATATACACACTTGTACGCCTTAAACACACACACTCTGTATGTGTCCGTGCTGCCTCAGTAAAGCTGAAACAGGTCACCATCCTGAAAAGCACACACTGCTCGCGACCGGCTGGGTGGGCTCTCGGGCGCGCCCCGTCCTCTTTCCGAGTTAGCCCTTGAGCGCAGATGGTTGGAAGGGAAAATAAATCCCCGCAGCACCCACAAGTCAGGACGGACTGTCTCCCTCACTTTCCACCACGTCTGTGTCAGTTTTACTTTAATTTTGGAAGTAGTTTAATTCTGGTTACCTTCTGAACACTGGTAGACTTTATTTTTGGAGCAGTGTTAGGTGTACAGAAATCACGCAGGGAGTGCAGGGTCCCCTCCCCCTCACAGTTGTCCCCGTCTGTAACGTCCTGCGTTAGGGTGGTACGTGCGTTACAATTGATGAGCCAATGCCCATGCGTCATTATTAACTGCAGTCCTGAGATCACAGTCGGGTTTGCTCTCGATACTGTGGACAAGTGTGTAATGTATTTACATTTGGGCATTGGGTTTGGACAAATGTATAACAACGTGTCTCCATTTTTGAAGTGTCGTACCCAGTAATTTCACTGCCCTAAACATTCTCTCTGCCCCACCTGCTCATCCCTCCCCCAGCGCCAGGCAACCCCAGGTCTTTTCACTGTCTCCATGGCTTTGCCTTTTCCAGAACGTCCTATAGTTGGGATCATACATTATGCGGCCTTTTCCGATCGGCTTCTGTCCCTTAGTAACACGCATTGAGGTTGCCTCCGTGTCTTTTCATGGCTCGATAGCTCATTTCTTTTTAGCTCTGAATCATCTCCCATTGTCTGGGTGCAATACAGTTGGCTTATCCACGCACCTAACACGTGGCACCTGGAACCACTCATCACGGAAACATTGGGAAGTAATCAGACCGAGGCTGGAATTTCACGGAGGAATAATGTCAGTCAGCGTATCCAGCGAGTCAGGGGCACAGATGGGAGGCGAGAGTGAGGCCTGAGAATAGTGGGTCCCTCATTTTACACTTTGGGCTCACAGACACCCCCCAGAACACATCCCCTCAGAACAGAGTGCGGTTTTACATGGCATCGCCACCCGACTTCTCTCCACACAAGATGTTCTCGGAATTCTTTTTTTTTTTTTTCCAAATATATTTCTTTATTGATTTCAGAGAGGAAGGGAGAGGGAGAGAGAGATAGAAACATCAATGATGAGAGAGAATCATTGATCGGCTGCCTCCTGCACCACCCTCCCCCTCCTCCCTACTGGGGATCGAGCCGCAACCCGAGTATGTGCCCTGACCGGGAATCGAACCCGGACCCTTCAGTCCGCAGGCCGACACTCTATCCACGAAGCCAGATTGGCTAGGGCTGGTCTCAGAATTCTGAGTTGTGCTCCCTTCTAGGGAGAGAGAGAAAAGAATGGAACTGGGGGTGGCTCACGCTGTATTTATAAAGTTTTGTCTGTAAACAAAAGAGCTGCAGTTTTGGCAAAACGTGGATGGATTTAGGGGCAGAGCCTTGCACCAGGAACTGGGCACATCCCTGGGTGGTCTGCTCAGCCCAGGGTTTGGGCCAGAGATGGTCACGTGCTGCTCAAAGTGATGGTTGAAAGAGCAACTCTCAAAAGTAGTTGTATTGCGATCTAATTCACAGACCATAGCCTTCACCCTTTAAAGCGAACCATCCAGTGGTTTCACGTACTCAGAGATGCACAGCCATCCATCGCCGCATCCATTGAGGGGTGTTTCTGTCACTTCAGAAGCAAGCCTCATCCCTTACCCCTTCCCCACCCCCCAAGCCCTTTGCAGCCTCTAATCTCCCTCCGGGCCTTGCTGATTTCCCCTGGACGTTTCCTAGACACGGATCCAGACGGTGTGTGGCCTGGCATCTGGCTTCTGTCAGTCAGCGGTGACAGCGCTCATGCTGTCCGTGTGTCCGTGCGTCCTTCCTTTGGTGGCCGAGGACCCTCTATGGTGCCTCCATCTGCTGATGGACACTTGGGTTGTCCCCCCTCTGCTGTTGGGAACAGTGCCCCCAGGGAATGTCTGTGCACAAGGTTTTGTCTGAGTCCCTGTTCTCAGTTCTGTTGGGTAAAGAGCACTTCTTAGCAGGAAAAGGAGACAGCGATCCCTCGTGTGTGGTCGGCGCCTGGGGGAGAGGGACCTGCCGCCTCGAGTCTCCGCGTCCGGGGGAGGGTGGGGCGCTCGCGCAGTGGGGACGATGGTCTGAGACTCACGGGCCTCTCTCCTCTGCAGTGCGTCTCTACGGACCCAACTTCATCCTGCAGGTGTACTCGTCCCAGAGGAAGTCCTGGCACCCAGTGTGCCGAGACGACTGGAGCGAGAGCTACGGGAGGGCAGCGTGCCAGGACATGGGCTACAGGTGAGTTCAGGGCCCCCGGCTTCGCGGCTGGAGCTGGGCACCATGGTGACAGAGACAGGCAGAAACTTCAGAAAGACCAGTGGTTCTCGCTGCCCCTCCCTGGGCGTGCCAGCCCACGAACACCACCTACGGAACACCACCCGCTGTGTCTCCTTCCCAGGGCTGCTTTGGGAAATCAGCAGGTGGCTCTGCTGCCCCCCCACAGCACCCCTGCTCTCCCCCTCCCCCACCCCCCCGTCTGTCTCCGGCCACCCAGCCCTGCCTTGACCTCCATCCACTCCTGGTTACTCAGGACCATCCTGAGCTGAGGTCACCAGGGCCCAGGATGTTGACAGAGGGCCACCCTGGTGGGGGGCTGGGGTCAGGGTGCCTGTGGAGGGCTGGACGGGGAAGGTCAGCAGGAACAGACCCTGCACAACTTTCACGGCATTCACAGGAGGCAGTGAAGGCCACTGAATGTGGGAGCACTGATCATCAGACATATACAAGAGAATTCCTTCCTGCGCGCGGCCACAGGGAAGGAGAGAGAGGAGAGGGGGTGTCACCGCCCAGAGCGTCCCAGCCAGAGCTCCCAGAGCACCCCTGGGAAACGCAGGGCAGCCCCCTGCCCCCACGAGGCAAGGCTGTGTGATTTGGTTACCACCGCCCCTTGCTTGGGGTGTCCCTGTGTGGCTTCTCTGCAATTACAGGGTGTTCTCTATGTGCCAAGTTTCAAAATGAACCACCACTTGATAGAAACATTGGCAGCTTAGCTAATGAAGTACCTGAATGCCACCCTACTGCAGGGTGGAAGGGCATAGCGAAGCCCCCGTCACAGCCCGGCGCCTGAATTTATTTCTAACTGGGGCATTTTAACATCCGTCAGTTTTGTTAGGCCGCATGTGCGTACACACCCCCCTTCTCGTTTCCTTGGCCTAACCCAGTGGTCGGCCAACTGCGGCTCGCAAGCCACATGCGGCTCTTTGGCCCCTTGAGTGTGGCTCTTCCACAAAATACCGACTTCTGTGCATGGGCCACGAAGTTTCAGTCGCACTGTACGTGCGCGCCCGCACGTGGTATTTTGTGGAAGAGCCACACTCAAGGGGCCAAAGAGCCGCATGTGTCTTGCGAGCCGCAGTTTGCCGACCACTGGCCTAACCCAAACTAGATTAGAATCACCACCGGTGGGGGACTTGGCCCGACCCTCACGGTTATCGGGTCCAAAGATGCCTATAACAGTCCCTTGTCCATGTTTGTGATGCTGTTTTCCAGCCTGCGAAGGCATCCCTCTTCATCTCAATTTCATGCAAGGGGAGTGTTAGCACAGGGTTTGTAATCGCTTGCGACTTATCATTTTGAATGGATGTTCTCTCTTTTTCAGGAATAGTTTTTATTCCAGCCAAGGAATAGTGGATGACAGCGGAGCCACCAGCTTCCTGAAGCTGAACATCAGTGCCGGCAGCACCGACCTCTATAAAAAGCTCTACCACAGGTATGTGGCGGCTGCCGCTCCCCTTTGAGACATTTATAATGAGAGCAACGGCAGGGACGTCAGGGCAACACCGGCCCGGGGCTGACTTTTCTGAGCTGCGGCTGCGGGTTGGGCCGGTTCTCACTGCCAGGAGCATGGGCTCTGGGCAGGACCACTGCCCCGAGCAGCTCTGGGTTCGTTCCGGGGAAGGTTTGTGTGCCATCTCGTGGTGCCCTGTGCGCTCTGCGCTATTAGATGACATTGCAAAACAGAGAGTCCGCACTCGTTTCTTCACTGTCTGGATATTAGAGCTGAGCCTACTGGGCGGTCAGGGGAGGTCTCTGGAAACGAAGAGAGCGCCTTGGGTCCCTGCAGGGTGACCACCTCTGTTTGCCTGCACTTTGCTGGTTTTAGCACTGACGTCTTGCTTCCAGGATCCCCGCCGCCCCAGGCAGCAGGGTGGTTGGTCCCCAGCCCCAAGCCCACGGTCACAGGATGCCCTGGGAGGGCCGGGAGGCAGCAGCTCAGGTCAGCCATCATTTCCTGTACCTCCAGGCTGACTTGCAGTCCTGGGTGGGTCACAGTGTGCCCTGTGGGTGGTAATGAACCCAAACGCCAGGTCACAGGATCCCCAGGTCACATGATCGACGGCTTAGCTGGTTAGGAAGGTGGGGCGGGGTGGGCTGAGCTACGCGATTTGTTTTGCGTGTATTTAAGATGTTGACAGTCTCCCTAGCCTGGTCATTGTCTGAATGCTCTTTAATGTGAGACACAGTGTCCTTTGCGCACGAGCCTCCCCCAGCTGCCAGGTCCCGGTCCCTCCCCCCAGGTGTCAGCCGGCCGCCACCTCCCGCAGGCCAGGTGCTGCTGGAGGGAAGGATGGATAATCACGCCGTCCCTCCTTCCCGTGAGTGGGAGGCCGGAAGCTGGTTTGCATTCCTGGTGGCCGCTGGCTGAGGTGTCTGGGGGGGCCGACTTCCTCTCCAGCCTGGCTGTCCCTGGGAAGGTGACAGGGTGCGCCCAGGAGGCGGGCTGTGCCCGGCCAGGTGTGCCCATCAAAACGGCAGGGCTGCGGTCTGCCCGCTAGGGAAGCCAAACACAGCTGCCTGGGCCCTTTGTACCTGCTGAGTGCTGCCTCGTCCCCCTGGGTGACCGCGGATGGGGCTGAGCAGGGGCAGCTGCCACCTCGCCTCTGTGAACCTTGGGAGCTCAGGAGGGCCGCGGCCTAGGAGGGGAGAGAGAAGGCATTGGCCTGGCTCGCGGTGTCTCTACGTGGCAGGGGTGGGGAGACTTCCCTTTTGCTCTCAGAAGCTGCCCTTTGTTATTGTGGACGATAACAGACCCCAGGAGCTCACTAAACCCCATGCATACTAAACCCCAGGAGCTCAGGGACTGGAAGTAACCACATAGGGTGGTCGGGAGTGAAAACTTCCTAACCACAAGTGAGCCATGGCGATAGTCACGTCCTAGGCCGGTATTCTTCTTTAACAAAGGCCAGTCTTTGCCTTCACTGCGCCTGTCTGTTGTCTTTTTTTGCATCTACAATAACATAAATGATAACATACCTTTGGAATATCAACGTAATTTCCTCCCCCTCCCCCCTCAAAGCACAATCAGAGTGGAAACCATGATCCCCTCATTGTTATTATCATGTTAATTGCTAACTGTTAACTATCCTTACCCACCTCTGTAGAAGAAGCATGTGTCTATTATTTCACTTTTTATCCAATCCCAGAGGTTTCCTTGCTTTGCTTTCTCCCGCCTCCCTAATCTATCACCAGTGGATTTCATGTAACCCACTTATATCTCCTTCTTTAGTTGTAATATATAAAATAAGCCAAATCCATTGTGATTTTGCTTCCCAGCAATTGTCGCCAGTTTGGCTCAAATGAACTAAAAAAATTCGTACAGGTTTGGGCATTTCTTACGTTGTCGGTCTTACATCTGAGCCGCTGGTGGGGCCTGTCGGAGTGGCCGCAGCGAGCCCAGAGGCTGATGACTGCACAGCGGGTTCCCTTGGAGAATCAACCTCACAATTCTTAGAAAACATCTTTTCGTGGGAATGTGCTTCTCGGCGTTGCCAGGACCGCCGGGACACGCCGTGGTCCTTGGAACGTGGGTCGTGTGGGCAGGAGGGTGTTGCAAACGGCTTACAGGATTTGGGCTTGTGGTGGGTCATTTGGGGGAAGATTCGAAGAAGCAGGGATTGGCTCTGGATTGGATGCTGGCAGGAGTCGAGGGTGATTCTTGGATTGGCATCTCAGCACTTTTTTCCCAGCAGGTGGGCGGCATGAAGCCCGGCTACCACAGGGTTGGCATGGAAGCTGCCGTCACTCAGAGTAGAGGGTCCCTGATTGGGACCAGGCCCGCGGTGTGCCTGCTCGGGCAGGCCTGTGCGGTGGGCTTGTGTGTGCTGTCCTTCACGAGCAGTGGCTGGCCTGGTGTTGGTCTCTGTAGTTGTTTGTGTGTAGTGGACCGTGGCCAGCTGTGAATGCCCAGATGTTGAGGCCGCTTCTCTCCTCCTCAGCATATTAGGAGGAACATTCGATATACACCAGGATGTATCGGCAAACCTCGAATGTTTGCCTCCCAAAGCAGTAACTCTTTTTTTTTCCCCTTCTGCTCCCGGACGAATAATTGCTTGAATTGTTGTCAGTGTGACAAATGTGAAGAAGCAGTCATAGGAAACCAAAGTTTACAAATGGCTCCCTTGAAAAAGTAGAGGCTGATTTAAAATCCCAGAATAAACATAATGGCCGATGCTGTTGCATGCTTACCCTCAAAGCCATCCTCTGAGTTGGTGCTGTCATTAGCCCATTCTGCAGATGGGGAAACTGAGGCACAGAGGTTACGTAACTTGCCAAGCTGGGGTTTGACCCACTCTCGGTGTCTGCTTTTCACCACTGTCCTCTAACTGGATTTACTTTCCTGATCTAAGCCTTCAGTCACGGACCCCTCTACGTCTGGGGAGGCAGGGGAGTGAGAACGTTGGAAAACACTCTTAAGTATTTTCAGAGTCAAATGGCTCACCGATTGTGACCACAGAGGTCAAAAGTGCAGATGAGAAGTCGCCTTGCCCACTCGGTACGCTCATCTGTCTGTCTTTCTTCTTTTGTAGTGATGTCTGTTCTTCAAAAACAGTGGTTTCTCTACGCTGTATAGGTAAGTGAGCCCGGGTGTTCCTTTTTGGTCGTGTTTCCGGACACAGATCCCGTGTCTGGGAAGGTGGAGAGAGAAGGGGGCCCCTCTGGACCACCCCGAGGTGGAGCTGGAGGCCTGAGGCTGCTGTGTTTGCATTACTTCTGCTTGCAAACCCCTTAGCAGCAGGGAAGGCTCTGCCCTGCGCCCCGCTCGGGGACGCCCGTCCTGTTCCTTTACGGGCGCTCGGTCCTGAAGCTCAGCTTCTCTGATCGAAGGGGCGAGACTAGCAGATGCTCCCAGTGGTCCTGGCAGTAGCTGCCCAGCCCACTGGGCTCAAGCTTCTTCGGGTACCAAGGGAGCCAGGTGCCCGCCCTGCCCTCCGGCCGTGCCAGCACCAGGTGGGCAGGTGACCAGCACACAGGCGGATCCGTCCTTCACTTTATTCCATGATCTTGAGCCTCTGAGCATCCAATCCCTCCAGGACTCGGGAGATCCAGGGCCTTTGTCACCCAGGACCCACGCTGGGTGTCCGGAATCACAGTGGCAGTCAAAAAGGTGCTTGGAGGGGGTGGGGGAGCTCAGGGTGACTGGCATGTCCCTCACCCCTCCAACCTAAAAGAGACCAGGCCAAGTTCTCCAAAAGTCAGACCCCAAACAACCTGGAATGAGAGGTGGGAATAGTTGTCCACCAGCCTGGCGGGGCCTGGGGGACGGGCGCGGTCTAGGCGCACGCTGCACGGGTGGGTATTGGGGTGCACGGTGGCCCGGGTCCCGCTCACTGGCCTGCTCTGTTGTGCTTGTCGCTTCCAGAGTGCGGGGTCAACTCGAAGATGGGCCGCCAGAGTCGGATCGTGGGCGGATCGAGTGCTGCCCAGGGGGACTGGCCCTGGCAGGTCAGCCTGCACGTCCAGGGCGTCCATGTCTGTGGAGGCTCCATTATCACCCCCGAGTGGATCGTGACGGCCGCCCACTGCGTGGAAGAGTATGTTCACGGGGAGGCGGCTCCTGGGTTGGGAGGTGGCTCTGTGGCCCCATGACCTTGAGCGACGGGTTTTGACCTCTTCGAGCTCCAGTTTCTTGTGTATCAGGGGGGCTGTAATGGCGCCCCCTCGGTCCCTGGGAGGGTCAGAAGAGCCACTGCACATGATGCCTCGGCCACACCCATCCCTCAGCAAGCGTGCATCGGGCGTCCACTGAAGGCAGGATTCTGGGAGCAAGGACGCAGGGTCAGGGTGGGGTGTCACTGCCTTTCCTGCCCTCGAGGGAGCTCTGGTCTCTGGACGATCGTCCTGGGAGAGGCCACAATCAGACACACTCGGGGATCGCACACGGCCCTGCTGGAAGGTTCCCTGTGGCCTCAGGTAGGCTTCCTTGGCCACACAGCCGGCTGGGAGGGGCAAGGGGAAGGCATAATTTATAAGGTTAGCTTTTGTGGAAGATACTGTCCCCCCCCTTTTTTTCCCTTAAACATAGAGTTGTTGTTGTTTTTAATATATTTGTATTGATTTCAGAGAGAAAGGGAGAGGGAGAGAGAAACATCAATGTTTAGAGAGAACCATTGATCAGCTGCCTCCTGCACGCCCCCTACTGGGGATCAAGTCCCCAACCTGGACATGTGTTCTTGCCTGGAATCAAAACTGGGACCCTTCAGTCCGCAGGCCAATGCTCTATCCGCTAAGCCACACTGGCTAGGGCTTAAACATAAGAGTTTTTGCTCACATGTCGGTTTTGGAGGAAAACTCACTCATCAGAGCTGTCTTTCTGGTTTAGCGTGAGGCTGGGCCTGGCCCAGCTGTGTGGCCTCAGGCGGGGCCATCAAGGTGTCTACACATGACAGGTGTGTGGGCTGCTGCCAGGGCTGTGGTGGCAGCAGATATGTGACATGGCACCAGAGTTAAGTTAGGGTTTTTCAAAATGCTGACACGCCGAGCTCAAAAGGTTCACCATCACTGCTCTAGATAAAGGTGAGGGCTAGGGACCTAGAGGCTATTCGCCACTACACATTCATAAAGCACCTACTGAGTGTCAGGAAATCCCTAGCACATCAAGGTAGGTAAGACCCGGTCCTGCCAGAAACGAAGTTTAAAACCTCAGAGAGGCAGGTAGGTCCAAGAAACAGTATTCTCGGAATTGTGGGGCTCCATGGGCTGCTGCCGGGGCCCACGGGGCACAGGGCTCAGCCAGGAGGCAGAGCAGGGGCTAGAAGGCGGGAAGGTGTGCAGGTGAGGCCGGCCGAGGCGGGGACTGGGGAGGCCCAACTCCTGCTGGACAGTCTCACTGGCTTTGGTGGTCTTGTCACCCCCGGGGATGCTGGGCTCCAGCGTCTGACTTCTGCTCCTCCAGTGAGTGTTTCGCGTCTGCGGCTCTGAGACGCTGAGCGGTGTCCACCTTTGCCCCCAGGCCTCTGAACAATCCCCGGTACTGGATGGCCTTTGCGGGAATCCTGAGACAGTCCGCCATGTTCTACGGAAACGCGTACCGCGTGGGCAAGGTGGTTTCTCATCCACACTATGATTCCAAGACCAAGAACAACGACATCGCTCTTATGAAGCTGCAGACGCCGCTGACTTTTAACGGTACACCCCTCTGTCCGCGGGGCGCGGGGCGCGGGAGCCATGCTGGCCACAGCTGAAGGAGAGGCTCGCTGGACATAAAACCTGGGCTGGGATCCCTGGGAGGCAGGGGTGGCGGGCGGAGGGGTGGCTGGCAGGAATGTGCTCAGCAGAAGCCAGATCACCTGGAAACGTGCCCGTGTGTGTTGAGGGAAGCAGTGACCACCACACTTTTCCTCCACATTGGGGGGGCAATTTAACCAACACGGGAGAGTGTGGCATGTTGGCATCGGGGACTGGCAGGCTCTTTGGGGGGCGTCTGTGCACTGTGGGGCCCCTGCCTCTAGATGCCGGGAGCTGCCTCGGTTGTGCAGGCAAAGGCTGTCAGACACTCCTTGGGGGCAGCGTCACCGCCAGTGAGGCCAACTGGTCTCTGGCTTGTAAAGATGCTTTAGTTTTCCACATTATTCTGGAAAGAAAATACTTTAAAGTAATAACAACTTAAAACGATATGAAAACAAACCAACATGCGTCCCCTGCGCTTCTTAGTTGGGCCCCGATCTAGTCCATCCAAGGGTCCAGAGCCCTCTAGCGCCCCCTCTCACCCTGACCCACCCCCAGGGAAGAAGACGCAAAACCACGTCCCTGCCCTCCAGGTGCTTGCATTCCAGTCAGGAAACAACGCAGGTGGAGGCGGGTCCAGCATGGCCCCCAGGAGCTAGAAGTGCCCTCCAGCCTCCTGGCCACTGGCCACTGCCACCGGTCTGTCTGTCTTTCTTACCGTCTGTCACTTGGAGACACTGTGTATTTTTCATTTCTGTTTCTGGAAGACTTCGTTTGAAGAAAAGTTAATTGTGTGTGTTTTGAAGCAGAGCTAGCCAGTCGTTCCATTTGTAAGTCGCACAACTTCCGGAGGCGAGCGTCCTGCCTGTTGGAAGGAGGGCGCCGGCAGGGGCAGAAGGCGGGGTGCCAGGACCCGCTGGCACCCGGACTTTCCTCGGGCAGAATGGCCCAGCCGCGGGCACACGGGGAAGGTCCAGAGGAAGGCCACCGCCTTCGTCAGAACAGATGAGCTCACGGTGCTTTTTCTTCTCGAAACAGACAAAGTGAAACCGGTGTGTCTGCCCAACCCGGGCCTGATGCTGGAGCCGAGACAGGCCTGCTGGATCTCCGGGTGGGGGGCCACCTACGAGAAAGGTGAGGCTCCTGGGCACACAAGTCTGCAGTCCCGTGAGCACGGCCCTGGGTTTGCAAGGGGAGGCCCGAGGCCCGGGTTTCAATCCTGGGTCTACTCCCGCGGGATGGGTGACTGGGGGCAGTTCACACAGGCTTTGTGCCTCAGTTTGACAAGTGTACGAGGAGGGTGTGGGATGGAGAAAAGCTGGTTTGTTTACAGAGGGAGACAGGAGCTCCTGGCTGGTGGGGTCGTTGGAGAAGAGGGAGCAATGACTGGGGCAGGGTGAGCCCGCAGAACCCAGTCGCTGAATGATGACAAGGGCGATTCTGGAACACGGCGGGGGGTGGGGGTCGGGGGGGGGGGGGAGTTCCCTGGCTCCAGGGGCAGGACGTCTTCCCCCTGAAACCCAAACCTAGAGCTGCTCTAAGCGCAGACCCACCAGCTGCGGGGTGACCCAGGCTCCCCGGGAGACGGCTTAGGAGGTAGGAGGGAGGAGCGAGGCCGGGCCACCTGTCTGTCCGCAGTGGCCTGTCTCCAGGAGGGGGTCCACCCCTCCCGTGGGAGCCTCTGGCTGCACTGATGGCGCGATGACCTGGTCTGTCTCAGGGAAAACGTCGGACATGCTGAACGCCGCGATGGTGCCCCTCATTGAGCCCGGGCAGTGTAACGGCAGATACGTCTACAACAACCTGGTCACGCCCACCATGGTCTGCGCCGGGTACCTGCAGGGCAGCGTCGATTCCTGCCAGGTGTTTGCCGTTTTCTGCTCTTGCCTACCCCACTGAGTCCTTGAGTCCCTTCTCCCCGCTGAGAGAGAAGGTTCCATGTCCCTGGGATACAGGGTTTTATATTAGCTAAGTGTCCATGGAGCAGAAACAAGTATTGGACTGTTTTAAAGTACAGACACCAATTGACTTAGCGACTCTTCGCGCATCTACTAGTAGACTAAAATTCATCGCTGGCATAGTCTCTCTTGGGGATTCTATTACTCTTACCTACTGGAGGAGAGATGACACCCACACACCCACTGGGACCCCCACCCTCTGTGCAAGGTCATGGCGCGTGCGGTTGTGGCTTGACGTCGCTCTGTTGCGTGCTTGTCCCCCAGGGTGACAGTGGCGGCCCTCTGGTCACGTTGAAAAACAGCATCTGGTGGCTGATTGGGGACACGAGCTGGGGGTCCGGCTGCGCCAAGGCGAACAGGCCAGGAGTGTACGGAAACGTGACGATGTTTACAGACTGGATCTATCGACAAATGAAGGTGATTTCCCTGTCCTCCTGGCTCAGAGCTCGGACACGTGTCACAGCCCAGGTGTCTATGAGCCGTGGTCCTGCTGCCAGGAGCTGAGGGCTGCCCACATCACCCTGCATGCCCGCCCCTTCCTCCCCACCGTGTCCACCCGTCACTGCTGGGGGCCTCGCTTGCACGCCGCCCAGTGGGCGTGCATGAAGCAGCGGGGCTCAGCGTGGCAGGGCTGACGTCACACAGGCTGTGCTCTGCTGACCACAGTCCGGCTCAGCTGGCTCCACCCAGACTTCGGTGCGGGCAGCGAGTACAGGGACGCAAATTAGCCAGTGGAGTCGGGACGGTGCCCTGTCCTTTTCTGGGCCGAGTGCACCCCGGGCAGGTCCCAAAGTCCGGGGGTGGGGGAGCAGCTGGGGCTCTCTGGTGCACACAGAGGCGGTGAAGGCGGGAGGTCCCGGGGGCTCCCTGCCATCCTGCCCTTGGGACTCCGGGCCTGACCACGCTGCCCAGCGGGGACCTCTCCCCTGACGCTGCCCGGATCCCGGGAGAGAGCCAGGTCCCTCTCCATCCCCGGCCCCTGCCAGGGCTGGGCTGCCCGTGAGAGAAGTCTTTTCACTTTGTGTCCCCCCAAGTCTCCAGTCTGGGGAGGGGGGCAGGACCCGAGGGCATTATCTGACATGGCCCCCAATAAAACCAGAGGACCTCAAACCTTCTAGTGGCCACAGCAGCTGGCCAGCCCGCACCCGGCAGAGGGCCGAGTGCTGGAATGGGCACCCGGATGTCCTGTTGGGGGCTGTCCGGTGGAGGGACGCGGGTGGGGCTCGGCGGGGAGCCAGGCCCAGGGGGGGACAGTCTGTCGGGTCTGTGAGAGAGCAAACTGCATGGATGTTCAGGGCATGGCCAGGGCCCAGCACCGGAGCATCAGGCGGAAGGCGGGGTGCAGGAGAGGCCACGGCAGGGAGCCAGGCGGTTGAACACTGATGTCTCTCGGTGCCGTGAGGAGCGGGATCTCGCAGCCCAGGCCTGTGTCCCGGCCCTGCTAAGCGGTTTGCTTCCGCACACACCCTGCTCCCCCCTCCCTCCAGGCCCGGGCACACGTGGACCTCAGCCCAGCTGCCCGCCGCCACGGTCAGCCTCACCCCTTGACCTTCGTGCCGTGGGGAAACCACGTCCCTTTGTCCTCGGGGGCTTGCTCAGCTGGTGTACAAGTGCCTTGTCGACCTAGAGAGAAAAGACGTTTTCTACCCGTGTTTATCTCAAGGAAGTAACATCCTTTCTTCTCCCTGTGAACAGGCAAACAGCTGATCCGCCGGCCTCGTCCCCAACACCGTCAACCAGAAAACGGCGGGGCTGGTCTTTCATTCCCCGTGCCTGGTGTATTTTAGAGATGACCCAGAGGTCCTTTCGTTTTGATTAAATCATGAGCTTGTCTGTCTTTGGCAGTCTCCACCGTTCTGCGCAGGCCACGTGGGGCTCCTCCCCGGGCCCTGCTCCCTGAGCTTCTGTCCTAAAGGGGTGACCACCCAGGTTGGGTGTGGGTGTCTCGGGCCAACGCAGGGCAGAGGGCTGGAGTCTGCCCACCCGCATCTCCCTCTGAGCTCGTCCAGGGGGTGCCCACGGGGCTGGTCCCCCTCGGCCGTGGACGGTTGGAGATGGGAAGGGTGCTTCGCCCTGGGCCTCTGCTAGGGAGGCCCCTTGGTAGCCCCGGGCCAGTCTCCCCACAGGAGGTCTCACTCATCATGTTTAACTGACTTAGCCCCGGGTGGTGGCTGGAAATCCAGGGACCCGCCCTTCATGGGGGATGACTTGATAATCACGTGAAGGGGCAGAGAAACCTTTTTTCTTCTTGTGGGTGAGAGTGCAGACCAGGGTTCTCAACCTTCCTAATGCCGTGACCCTTTAATACAGTTCCTCATATTATGGTGACCCCCAATTTCACTGTTACAAAGTGAACATAATTAAAGCATAGTGATCAATCACAAAAACAATATGTAATTATATATGTGTTTTCCAAGGGTCTTAGGCGGTGACCCCTGTGAAAGGGTCATTCAACCCCCAAAGGGGTCGTGACCCACAGGTTGAGAACCGCTGGTGTAGACAGAGCCCTTGGAGCACGGCAGCCATTATACGGGTTCGTCCTGAGCGCGCTTGGTGTGGCCACCAAATATCAGGTGGGGCTCCGCCCGGAGAGACCAGCCTGGCTCCCGGCCCCTAGGGCCTAGGCCAGTGGTCGGCAAACTCATTAGTCAACAGAGCCAAATATCAACAGGACGATTGAAATTTCTTTTGAGAGCCACATTTTTTAAACTTAAACTATATAGGTAGGTCCATTGTTATTAACTTAATTAGGGTCCTCCTAAGGCTTAGGAAGAGCCACACTCAAGGGGCCAAAGAGCCGCATGTGGCTCGCGAGCCGCAGTTTGCCAGCCACAGGCCTAGGCGAGTGCACCTCAGGGAGGGCCAGGTGCGCTGCCACGCTGCCCTTCGGCCTGCTGATCACCGGGAACTGAGGTTACGGGGCAATCAGGGATGTGTGATCCGGCGACACTGTCTGCCTGTACCGTTTCCACCTGCTCCTCTACCTCAGTGCTCATGGCGTCTCGGCTGTGAGGCTCCCAGTAGTTGCCACACTGGGTTCCGTGGAACTGCTGTCCTTGCCACGGGTGAGCAGCGGCCTGTGGGAGCTGCTTTCCCAGTGCCTGCGCCTGGTTTCACGTTCTGTAAAGGAGTTTGCTGGAGAGCAGCACCGTGCTTGCGGCGAAGAAGGGAAAGGTGGATTGTGGACTCCGCGTGGGTGGCCCCTTCGGCCCCTGGGTGTCCCCGGAAGGAGGGGCCACGCTGGAACTGCGGGGGGCGGTCAGTGCTCAGCCAGGACGTTGGGTTCCAGGAATGAAATGATGCTCCTGCTAGGACTTGACCTTGGAGTGGCAGGTGGTGTGACCGCCTTCTCAGATTCTGGCTCCATTGGCCTCCCTGGCAGCGGCGTCCCCGAGGTCTCCCAGACCCACGGCACTGAGGCGCCCGCTCCCCACGCTGAAGGTTACCCAGTGTGAGAACGGGTTCCTCCTTTCCTGCTCCCTTTTATTTATGTGACCCCCGTTTGTCTTGTTTTGTATCTTTTTTTTAAACTGTAAATTGAATTGTGAAATATTGTACAAATAAATTATACTCTTTTTCCAAATACGTGTTGAGTCTTGGGTGTCCTGTTCCCCCTCGGCTGAGGGTTTCCTGCCACGTTCACAAAAGCGCTGCTAGTTCTGAGTCGGGGTTACCCCAGGTTTTAGCGAGTAGGCCACGTCACAACAAGGGGCCGGGTCTGATGACGGAGTCTACACCCAGAAGTGTCCACGTGGGCAGAGCCAACCTTTTCCGATACAGTTTTCATTTTGGATTCACTTTGTGAACGGTTTTCCTATGGGATGAGGCTGACTCCACTTCAAGATGTAGCCGGAGAGCTGAGACTAGGGACTTACAGACATGCTTGTATTCATACTTTTATAAAGAGAAGGTAGGCCCTAGGCAGTTTGCTCAGTGGTCAGAGCATCGGTCCCAGGTTTGATTCTGGTCAAGGGCATGTACCTCAGTTACAAGCTTGACCCCTGGCCCTGGTTGGGGCGCATGTGGGAGGCAACCAATCAATGTGTCTATCTCACATCAGTGTTTCTCTCTCTGTCTCTCCCTTTCTCTTCCACTCTCTCTTAAAAAACACACACACAAAAAAACAGCCCTAACCGGTTTGGCTCAGTGGATAGAGCATTGGCTTGTGGACTGAAAGGTCCCAGGTTTGATTCCAGTCAAGGGCATGTATCTGGGTTGCAGGCACATTCCCAGTAGAAGGTGTGCAGGAGGCAGCTGATCGATGTTTCTCTCATCAATGTTTCTAACTCTATCCCTCTCCCTTCCTCTCTGTAAAAAATTAATAAAATATATTTTTAAAAATCAATGGGGAAAAATAGAAAAACAAAGAAGTTAATTTGCTTAATATAAAATGACCCAACATACTCATGAAAACGTAAGTATTAATGACAGTGCATAATTCGTGCCGATCATGTTGCTTCATGCAGCTGGGTCAGCAGGTGAGTCCCCGCATGGGTTCCCCTCCCGCTGCGTGGCCACAGGGCCAGCCCCACTTTACGCTCCGGTCTGGTCGGATCCCAGCTCTCTTTGTTTCATGGTCCCCTGGTCCTGCCCGTTTCCCAGCCTTTGCCCCTCGGCCCAAGGCTGCGTCGGGAGCCCGACTTCATAAACAGCCACAGATCCCAGCCCCGCAGCCTCGGCTGCTTGGGATGCAGAGCGGGGGATGCGAGCCCTGAGCGCCCTCTCCCAGGCTCCCAGTGTGTTAAGGAGAGGCTGGAATTAATGATGCTTCTAAAGGAACATTTACAAAAATCACCCACGTGCCAGCGATCTCATTGTAAACGAGTCAGCTCCATAACTAGTGGAGCTCGGGCCGCCGCTTTGCTGGGACTGAGGAGCCTGATCTTATCCTTTTCCCTGGAAGGAAAAGTGAGGTGGGATCTGACCACTGGAGGCCAAGCCTTCCCCTGGCTCCCCCTTTGCTGCTCCCGCTGCTGCTGGTGGGGGACTTGCCGCTCAGATTGGGTCCTCGGTTCCCAAACGCACACAGACCCTCGGGGACTTGCCAGCCTGCCGGGTGCTTCTGGCTTGGCCTGGCCTGGGGAAGGTAGTGATAAAGGCAGGTGCCCCGCATGGCATCTTAGAGGACAACCACACACCCAGGACGTCCTCTGGACAAGCACCCGTGTCTCCCCCGCCGCCCGCCCTCCCACAGCATCATTGAGCACCTGCAGCGGGCCAGACCGTGCGTCCTGTCAGCTCAAGGCTTTGGTCAGTTCCATTCTCTCCAGCCCTTCATCTTGCTCTGCTCCAAACTCAGCCCCATCCCACGGACAACCGAGCCCGACGTGCCTGGAGTGAGGGCCCATGAGTGGGCATCACTGATATCTGAGCACATTGTGCACGGCCGATGGGCCTCCAGGCCGGTGCTACCGCGTGGGCAGCGGAATCTGGGGGTGTCCCTCAGGGATGTGGGGCACGGCTGGGGGACTTCTGGGCGGTTCAGCCCCTTGCCTGAGCCCTACTGCTCTCTGAAGGAAGCCCCCACATGGACTCCAGCTACTTCTTCCTGTGTCCTGACCACCTGGGAGGGACAGTGCACTCCTCCCCTGCTGAGATCCCTGGACACCTGCTCTTTTTGGCCAAAAGGAAAGATACTGTGAGTCCTCATTCGCTTTACCCTCCTCCCCCATCCCGCTGGGTAGACTCCCCATCCGGAGCACAGACTGTCAGCGTCCTTCCTCCGCCCTCTCTGGGACTGCCAGAGAAATGATAACAGCAAAGAACCCTGGGCAACACTGCCACCTGTGCCCCTGGTCCCCAGGTGTCTGCTCAGTGGCAAGAACACCTGGGACTGGAGCAGTTACTTGGGCCGGCCACAAGGAGGCGCCAGCTCTCCAGCTCCGAGGTGAGAAGCTGGCCCAGTCTCCTAAAGGGACACGTGCCTAGAACTGGACTGGGAATGTGTGCCCTGCCCGCTTACCCCCGTTCTTACAAAAGTCTGTGCGTACTGGTATAGTGGTCTCTAAAACGAGTCACACTGGCTCCTGGGAGCGCTCCATCCTGCATCAGCCTGCAGGTGTTTGGCCCTGAGCGAGGCACGAAGGTGCTGCCCCATCGTCTTGGCATTCCCTCTGGTACATAAATTCCCAAATTGTCCCCAAGCATTGAGGAGCTTGGAGTGTCAGGAATGACGGGAGGAGACAGCGTAACTAGCCCTCTCTCCGGCCCTGACCAGCGGTTGCCCAGCTTGGCCGGAAGCCCCTCCTTTCTGGACACGTTGGGAGAAAGTGCTCCTGCCGCTCAGGCTGGTTGTGCGGAGTGGGTCTCCCTGAAGGGCGTTCGCTCGCGAGTCCTCCCCTCTGGCAGCTGGCTCACACCTCGTCGCTCTGCCTGTCCCCTGCCTTCCCTCCTCCGGGCCTGCGAGGCTTCAGCTCCCTTCAGAGGACATGGTGCGTTCAGTGTCCTGCCCTGAGCTGCCGTGGCGGCGTCTCTGCGAGCGTCCACCCCTGGCGAGACCAGACGGCAGGACTGCGGTGCCCCTCCAGGCGATTCGTGGTCAGCAGTCCTGCCTCTGCTCCCCCGACCACGGCCAGCCAGCCCCTCTGCCTGTTGGGCCACCTCTCCCAACTCGGCCTTTATCCTCAACTCCAAGCAGGTGCCCAGGGATTGGACAGTCGGACAACTGACCAGGGCACAGGATAAACAACGAAGGCTGCTAGCTCTCCCCTGTTTCACTTCCCCGCATTTCCCCTCAGCCTCTTATAAATAACCAGACCACGCGCTTTTACTCAACTTCCTCATTCCTACACCTGGCCCCGCTCCCCGGGTCCCTGCCTGCTGTCATTTCCAGGCTCTCCCCCCAAATGAAAAGGGTGCCAGCGAAACGTCTGTTAGAAAAGAGTTTATTACAAACAGATGAGGTATGACTTCTACAGCATTCATGCAGCGGGCACTCAGGGTCCTAAAACATCGGGCACATGAACGGTCGTGGGAGAAACCGGGCAACAGCCCTGCTATGGTGCTCAGGGGCGTGGGTCCCTGAGGAAGACGGGGGAGAGCCGGGGAAGCGGGGACGACATGATGGGAAGATCAGTTTCTTCACCAGGAAGACGGTGCCAGCCGCCCAACCTAAACCACATCCTGCACGGGGGGGGGGGGGGGGGGGGGGGGGGGGGGGGTCGCGAGTCTCACGCTGGAAACCACATCTGGAAACCACAGCTTCCTCCTGGTCCCGCCCCTCTACGGGGATGAGCAGGGGTGGCTGACGAAGGGGACCCCGGGAGGTGAGGCGCAGGGGGGACAGCCCTCAGCCCGGGAACTGGGCCAGCCGGCGCCGGGCCTTGGTCAGCCGCGCCAGCCGCTCCTTCAGGAACTTCCTCTTGTCGCTGGTGTCGCTGTGCTCCTTGAGGAGCCAGTCGTACCTCTCCTTGTCCTGCAGCAGCTGGAGCATGGCCTTCTGCAGCTGCTGCCCGTATGACCGGAGGATGAAGAACTGGATGACCAGAGGGATGTGGCTGGACAGGCGGTTGCTGGCCTCCTGCAAGGGACGGTTCACAGAGGGCTTGAGGGGACCCTGAAGGAAAGTCCCCCCTCGTGACTTTCGCCACGTGAGCTCCCGGCGGGACCGGGCCCAGCAGGTCTCAAACCTCGGTGCCAGGGGCAGCGAGGGACCCCACGCGTCCCTGCGGCGCAGAGGGCGCGGCTGGGGGCTGGGGTCAGGGCCGGCTGGGCTCCCGCTGGCTTGTCCTGACAGTGAAAGGGTCACTTCTGACGGGAGACAGTCAGAGGTGCCCCAGAAAGGGAAATGGGGGACACGTTCACACTATTTACAATTCTGCCCCCAAGATTTTATGCTGTTTTTTGGTGTGTTTTTTTAAGTCAACACGAAGATGTGTAGCAGAGGCTGGGCTATCAAAAGCCACAGAAGGGCCCAGGGAGTTCCAGGCAGATGGACAGGTAGTTCCACCCCTGCTCCCCACCCCCACCCCCACCCCTGTCCCGCCTGTGAGTGAAAGGTTTCTCTTTCCTGAGACAGGCCATCTCTCCGGCAGCTCAGAGAGACTGGCACAGAGCAAGGGCTGTGACCTCTCGGCGCCTCGGTTCCTTCTCTATAAAACACCAGCACCGGCCACGGGATGGTTAGAAGGTGACAGTCTGGAAAGATGCCAGGCGTGGAATGAGTCTAGAGCAGCGGCTCTCAACCCGTGGGTTGCGACCCCTTTGGCGGTCGATCGAACGACCCTTTCACAGGGGTCACCTAAGACCATCCTGCATATCAAATATTTACATGATGATTCATATGAGTAGCAACATTACAGTGATGAAGTAGGAACGAACATGATTTTATGGTGGGGCCACCACATGAGGAACTGTATTTAAAGGGCCAGAAGGTGGAGAGCCACTGGTCCAGCGGGTCAGTGACGTGGAGATGGCACACAGGCTACGTGTTCTAAGGGGGCGTGAGCCAGGAGGGCGGCCTGTCCCCAGAGATGGAGGACAGAAGAGAAGGGACAGGCTGGCAGGACGCATGCAGGCGGGATGCTGGGGGCCACCGGCACTGAGGTCTGATGCTGGAGAACAGACAGGAGCTGAGAGACGGCTAATATCTGGAGTGACACAATCAGGCACCCGAAGCAGCTTCCTGCAGGTAACACGGATCGATCTAAAGCAAGTGCTAGGCCTGCCCCCGGTCTGATGGTCACGTTCATGTGTCAGCTGGGCCAGGCAACAGGCCCCAGGTATTCGGTCAAACACGAATCGAGGTGTCCTGCAGATGTGGCTAGCATCTGCAATCAGCTGGCTTTAATGAAGGAGGCTGTCCTCCTCATGTGGGTGGGCCTGTCCAACCAGCTGAAGGCCTCACGAGAAAGACATCCTGCCTGTACACAGCAGTTTCGACTCCTGCCCAGGAACCTCCCAGCCACCTCGCCTGCTGGCCTTCCTACGAACCCTGGACTTGCCCTGCCAGCCCCCACAACCCATCAGTCAGCTCCTAGAAACACATTTCTTTTCCTTTTTTAACTTTTTAGATTTTTTGTTTGTTTTTGTTAATCCTCACCCAAGGATACTTTTCCATTGATTTTTAGAGAGAATGGAAGAGAGAGGGAAAGACAGAGAAAAACATCGATTTGAGAGAAACACATTGATTGGTTGCCTCCTGCAGGAGCCCTGACCAGGGCCTGGGCCGGGGAGGAGCCTGCAACCAAGGTACATGCCCTTGACCAGAATTGAACCCGGGACCCTTTGGTCCACAGGCTGATGCTCTATCCACTGAGAAAAACCGGCCAGGGCTAGAAACATATTTCTTTACCTGCATCTATCCTATTGGTTCTGTTTCCCTGGTACAACCCTGACTGATACACCAGAAATCCCATTTATCCTCCAGATACATGATGCATGAATAATTCCAAGCACTGCAACATCCCTGTGGTGATGGAAACACACTACGCCTGCAGCAGCACACGCCCATAAAATGAGACTCCGCTGCCATGACAAAGAATAGGGCAGCACCCGTGAGTGGGAATGGGACAATCTCCAAGGTGCAGTAAAGGAAGCAAGATGCCAAGCAGCACACACGGCTAACCCTGGTGCAAAAACAATTTGCATATACACATACGTCGCGTGCACACGCACACACACAAACGCACACGTGTATGCTGTCCCTTGGAGGACATCGAGAACCTGGAGGACTGCATCTGCTGCTGCTGGGGAGGGGATGGCATGGCTCCCGGCGGGGTGGGCGGGAGACCCACTCTCCACTGTCACTCGCTCTGTTTTGGATTTTGTGCGTGTGTGCGCAGGGCCTGCTCTAACAGGTTCTGTGAGGCAGGTGAGCAGACACAGGGTGAGTGTCGCTGCAGGAGAGGCCAAGGCGCACAGGCGTCCTTCTGTCTTGCCCTTCACTGGCTTCGCTCACAGGTGTGCACCTCCCAGTGTTTACGGACACGAAGGTTAGAGCCCTGCGGCTGGGGGCGCGGCGTTCCCCCGGGAGCATTAGAAATGCGGCATCTGGGCCCAGCTCAGACCTGCGATCCGCCCCTGCATGTCAACAAGACCCCGGAGGTCAAGTCTGAGAAGCACGGCTTCAAGCACAGGAACGGTGAAGGATGGAGACACCTGGGAAAGCGAGGGGTGATTGTGTGCTCTACGTGTCCAGGTTTCTCGTGTCCCAGCGGTTCTAACTAAAATGGCTCAGCTGCCGTGTGCAGCCTGCCAGGATGCGTCAGATGCCCCTTCGTGTCATGAAACACAGAGAAGCAATCAAAGCTCGCGTCTCCAGGAGCAGCTTCTGTGTGTGCAGCCGCCATTGCATCCCACGGCGGCGCTAAGGGAGTTACACCCGCTCGTCCCCCGGAATAGTCACTGGAAACCTACGAGGAGGTGCCATTTTACAGAGAAGAAAGCTGAGGCTCAAGGGGGTTAAGGAACTTGGCCGGGGCCACACAGCCAGTCAACACCGGGTGTGAGTGGCTCTAAGCCACAGCCTCTTCTGGTCATCAGAGGCCGAGCTGCTTCTATGGAGGTGAACGAAGGGCAGAACGATGGAGACAGTAAGTCAGGAAATGAGACAGAAAGCGTCTTTCGGAGACACGCGCAGACTCACCAGGCGGTAGGCCATCAGGTGTTGGAGGATTTCAGCGAGGGAGCAAGTCAAAGGATCCGCCAGAGAGGACGTCTGCTCGCGAGAACTCCCCTTCTTCTCTTCTTTTGATTCCTCCTCTCGGACCTTCTGCAGCGCAGCCCGGTACGCTTGGTCTTGGCAGTAGACAATCTGCTCCATTTGGAAGTGCAGTCGGATGGACTTCTCCGCTTCTTTTTCTTGTTCTGACTTAATGTCTTCGATTTTGGACTAATGCGCAAGAGAAACACAACACCCTTTCCCTCCAGAAATCAACCCCTGGGTCAGAGGAAACTGGGTTAGACACAAAGCCCCCAGCCAGCAGGTTTTCCAACTGGAATTAAACCAGCACGCTGCTCGGGGCAGCCTTCCGTGCCCCGACTTAACTTATCTAAGATGGGGTTCCCACCCTCCACAGAGGCTCAGAATTCCTGAAGAGCCTGAACCGCACACGTGACCAGACCCCTCGTCCCCAGAGCCTGAGGAATCAGCCTCTTTGGTTTCTCTTTTCCTGGCCTTTCAAGTGGTGAGTGTATACCCATCAGAGAGCTCCCGGGATGAGGGATGAATTGAAGTCAGTCAAATAGTCACATTCTCTCTCTCTCTCTCTCTCTCTCTCTCTCTCTCTCTCTCTCTCTCTCTCCCATTTGTTCCTGGGACTTAGAAAAACTGGCTACCTGGGAGCCCGGGCATCTTCACACAGAAAGCACCGGGACCCCCACCTCACTGAGCGCCAGGAAGTGGGACGCGCCCTGCCAGTGCGGCCTCACGGTTTCCTCCAGTGTTCACACAACCTTGTGAGGTGAGGACGCTGCTCTCAGCCGTGCGCTGTGGAGAAGGAGCTGCAGGCCAGGCAGGCTACGCGGCCGCCCAGCCCTCCAGCTCCTGCACAGCAGAGCCGGCCTCCCCGTCTGTGCTGGGTGCTCGGGACTGAACGTCTGTGTCCCCCAGATTCACATGTTGACATTCTAACTCCAATGTGCTGGTTCTGGAGGGAGGGCCTTCAGGAGCTCTAAGTCAGGAGCGTGGAGTCCTCAGAATGGGACTGATTCTCCAAATATACAGTAAAGTTGCAACGGTCTTAAATCCAGGAAATCTATTTTCTAGCATCAGGGTTAATTATTTTCTTTTTAAACAAATGGTTGGTTTTACCTTGCAGGTTCTGAAAAGGTTGAAAAACTCCTCATAATTTTTCTTGGAAACATCTGCGAAGGCAAGCCGGACCATATCTGATCAAAGAAAAACAAAAAAAAAGCCCAGTATTAGTAGGATCATTCATCATCTTAATAGATTGCAAAAAAATAAGAGGATAAGATGACAAGAACAAAAGTGCCCTCCGTCCCTCCCTCCTCCCCCATCTCCCTCTCTTCTTTGCACTAAAGGAAGAAGGCCTGCTTTTTGGCTCAAGAGCTCCCTAAAAGAATTTTAAATATATTTTTTTGTTGATTTCAGAAAGGAAGGAAGAGATAGAAACATCAATGATGAGAGAGAATCATTGACTGGCTGCCTCCTGCACGCATGTGCCCTAAGGGGAAATCAAACCCAAGACCTCGGGTTCACTGGTCAATACTCAACCACTGAGCCAGGGGCTGGGTCCTAGATTTATAAACCTAATGTCTCCAGCATACTTATTTAACATTTAAAGTTTTCATCCTAAGTTTAAATAGTTGCAAAGAATATGATTTCTAGTAAGATATAATATATATCAACATTTAAGTCAAACCTCACATCATTCTTTTAAATACGTCAATGAGATCTAAACATCCACATTATCTATTTGAAAAGAAATACACAAATAAGCTTAGTTAATCAGAAAATGTACATTATTTTCATTTCTGGAACCTGTATTTCCATTTGATTTCCTCACAGAATTTATCCTAACAGTATCTTTATGCTTGAAAATCTTTTACTAACTCCACACTTTATCTTTCTAAAACAGAAGTTTATACATACACTAGAGACCCAATGCACGAAAATTCGTGCAAGAGTATGCCTCCCTTCCCCCGGCTGCCAACACCGGCTTCTCTCTGGCACTCCGGACCCTGGCTGGCTTTGCCACGGCTCCCAGCTTCCTCAGTAAGGATGTCTGGAATAATGTCCAGAAGACGTCTGGTCTAATTAGCATATCACCCTTTTATTAGTATAGACTAGAGGCCCCGTGCATGCAGGAGGTGGGGGGAAGGGGAAGTCCCCTCAGCCGGCCTGCACTCTCTCTAATCCGGGACCCCTCAGGGGATGTCCAACTGCTGGTTTAGACCTGATCCCTGTGGAATAGGGGACTGCTGGCTTCTAACCACTCGCCTACCTGCCTGCCTGATTGCCCCTAAACCCTCTGCCTGCTGACCTGATTGCCCCCTACTGCCCCCCTGCCAGCCTGGCTGCCCCATAACTGCTCCCGTGCTGGCCTGGTTGCCCCCTAACTGTCTGGAAGGAAGTCGGACGTCCAGTTGACCTGGTCTAATTAGCATATTACTCTTTTATTAGTATAGATACTTCTATGACTATAAGTCTCTAAACACAACATATTTTCTTCAGGAGTGAATTAGAAGGGCACAACTGGTCAACACAACACAAGAACAGATTTTGACATATAATTATTAAGCCTCAAGTAAAATTTTATTAGAAATATACCCCTTAACGAGACAGTGGAGTAGCCACAGCAGTGGGCGGAGTGGAGGTGTTGGTTCATAAGAAACGTGCATTTGGTCTTTGCCCCTGGTTCCTGACACACAGCTCTCCCATTCTTTAGGCCTTTCTGGGGGTAGGAGCATCTTCTGTCCTAATGAGGGGACTCTGGGTGGCCCTGGGTAGCCCAGGATGGAGGCTGGTTGCCAGGAAGCCCAAGGCTTGATTGGAAACCTGGAACTTTCAGCCCAACCTCCCCCAAATTTCCAGCATCAGGGGAGAAGGGCAGGGAAGAGGGATGGAGACTGAGTTAATAATGGTTTATTGCCGGGGTCCAACCCCAGCAGGTCCAGGGGTTCCCAAAGGCGTAGACGGAGTCGGCAAAGAAGGAATGACACGGAGACAGCGTTCAGTTGATCAGCAGCCTAGCCAGGATCTCCAGCCAAGTTCTGGTCTCGATCTCCAGAGAGGTTCTGCTTAGGATCTCCAGCCAGGTTCTGTCCAGGTTCTCCAGCCAGGTTCAGTAGCCATGTTCCCTCGCTAGGTTCTCCAGCCAGGTTCTGTCCAGGTTCTCCAGCCAGGTTCAGTCACCAGGTTCTAGTCAGGTTCTCTTGCCAATTTCTGTAGTCAGGTTCAGTCCAGGATCTTTTGCCATGTTCTCTCGCTAGGTTCTGTCTCTAGGTTCTGAGGCCAGTTTCTGTCCAGGATCTTTTGCCATGTTCTCTCCAGCGAAGTTCTTCTGTCTCTAGAGAACGTTCTGTGTAGGTTCTGTCTTCTTCGTTCTGTCTTCTTAGTTCTGTGTCTTGCTGTCTTCTTACATCTGTATTTATACCAGTTGATTCCAATCCTATCAATCTCTATTTCAAAGGTTAGGGCGTTTCTTATTTCCATTCCAGGGAGTAAAGATTATGTAGCTTAAGCATGATTGTTCGTAGTTAAAGTGATTCATTACCCGCCTGGCACTTAGTTGAGGGGTTTTATTCCCTCCCTAACTTCAGGGGAAAATCCCTACCTGGGGAAACAACCTTTCTCAGAGAGGAGACCTTGGCTAAAACACACAGTGCCAAGAAGGTGAGCAAACATATCAAGAACAGTATGCCATATATGCCAGGTCCCTTGAAACAGCAAGGATGGACCGGCTCCCGGCAAATTCCCCCTTTTTTATTTTTTAAAAGCGGGCATTAAAATGAAAAAAAAACAAAAACAAATGCTCTCTTGTATCCATTTTAAGAGTAGGATTGGCGCTTTCCGCTATTACCTGAGTCCTGATCTATCACCCCAGGGAGAGCTTGCCAATCCTGCACTTTCCCAGGGTGGAAAGGCTGCAGTGGGGTTTAGGATAAGGCTCCTTGGGCCTACCTTCTCCCATGCCATTACATTTACCTTTCCTTCCTCAGAAAAGCATGGACATATTTCTTGTATAAAACGTTCTGTCTGACTGGGAGTAACCTTAATTCCTCTGCTAGCAAGCATATATGTTAAAAGATCAATACAGTCTTTTTTCTTTAGACTCAGTATGGCACATCTTCTTAATCTAAAGATCAATACAGAGTCTTCTTTCTTTGGACTCAGTATGGCACATCTTCTCAATCTAAGGATCAATACAGAGTCTTCTTTCTTTGGACTCAGTATGGCACATCTTCTCAATCTAAGGATCAATACAGAGTCTTCTTTCTTTGGACTCAGTATGGCACATCTTCTCAATCTAAGTTCTGTACTATCCACCTTCTTACCCTACTTGTCTTCTATAGGGGGGTCTGTAGCACCCTGGTGGAGTCCTATCCGTCCCGAGTGTGGGGGTTCTCAATGGAGGGGGCTTACCTAGGGGAATCCTGTTCCAGGGGTTCCCAAAGGTGTGGACGGAGTCGGCGAAGACTATCCACCCTCTTCCTACAGTGGAGTCCGATCCGTCCCGAGTGTGGGGCGCTTACCTAGGGGTCCCTGTTCGGGCGCCAGATGCCGGGGTCCAACCCCAGCGGGTCCAGGGGTTCCCAAAGGTGTAGATGGAGTCGGCGAAGAAGGAATGACACGGAGGCAGCGTTCAGTTGATCAGCAGCCTATCCAGTATCTCAAGCCAAGTTCTGGTCAGGATCTCCAGCGAAGTTCTGGTTAGGATCTCCAGCCAGGTTCTGTGTCCATGTTCTCTTGCTAGGTTCTCCAGCCAGGTTCGGTCCAGGTTCTCCAGCCAGGTTCTGTAGCCAGGTTCTAGTCAGGTTCTCTTGCCATGTTCTATCCAGGTTCTGTAGCCAGGTTCTGTCTCTAGGTTCTTCAGCCAGGTTCTCTCGCTAGGTTCTGTCTCTAGGTTCTGTTGCCAGTTTCTGTCCAGGATCTTTTGCCATGTTCTCTCCAGCGAAGTTCTTCTGTCTCTAGGTTCTGTGTAGGTTCTGTGTCTAGGTTCTGTGTAGGTTCTGTGCCTAGGTTCTGTCTCTCTCTCTGTCTTGTTACATCTGTATTTATACCAGTTGATTCCAATCCTATCAATCTCTATTTCAAAGGTTAGGGCGTTTCTTATCTCCATTCCAGGGAGTAAAGATTATGTAGCTTAAGCATGATTGTTCGTAGTTAAAGTGATTCATTACCCGCCTGGCACTTAGTTGAGGGGTTTTATTCCCTCCCTAACTTCAGGGGAAAATCCCTACCTGGGGAAACAACCTTTCTCAGAGAGGAGACCTTGGCTAAAACACACAGTGCCAAGAAGGTGAGCAAACATATCAAGAACAGTATGCCATATATGCCAGGTCCCTTGAAACAGCAAGGATGGACCGGCTCCTGGCAGTTTATGCCTATATGTATGATAATTGATTATATCTCCATAGAAACTCCTAAATGACAGGGTTCGAAGAGCTTCTAGGTTAGTGACACAAATACTTGCCAAGAGAGTAGTGGCTCCCAACTCTGTGGGACTTGCTCTTGGGGTACCCCCAGACCTGGCCCTATGTATCACTTTCATTTGCTTCCTTTGTAATAATCAGTCCTTTATGCTACATCAGTAAAGGTAAGTGTGTTCCTGAGTTCTGTGAGCTGTTCCAGCAAATTACCTAGCCCAGTGGTCGGCAAACTCATTAGACAACAGAGCCAAATATCAACAGTACGACTGAAATTTCTTTTGAGAGCCAAACTTTTTAAACTGAAAACTATATAAGTAGGTACGTTGTTATTAACTTAATTAGGGTACTCCTAAGCTGGCCTTTGCTAAAAATGTCCTCAATCTGATTGAGGTACATTCGCTGAGGTCAACCCCTTCCAACTCTCCCATCCACACTCATCTTGTATACTTGTTTCAGATAGATGAGTGTGGAAGGGAGAATTGGAAGGGGTCAACCTCAGCGAATGTACCTCAAAACAATGTACCTCCCCCGTGCTGCGTATCCCATCGCCAAACCGACTGACACCCCCCACTTCTTCTAACGCCACTTCTTAAAAATAGACTCGCCCAGGCCGAAAACCGACTTCTGTGCATGGGCCACGAAGCTTCAATCACACTGTACGTGTGCGCCCGCATGTGGTATTTTGTGGAAGAGCCACACTGAAGGGGCCAAGAGCTGCATGTGGCTCACGAGCCACGGTTTGCCAACCACTGACCTAGCCTGAGGAGGGAGCTGTGGCAACTCTGATGTATAGGTAGCTGGCGACTGCACCCGAAGCCGGCGTCTTGTGGCACGGAGCCCTTGAGCTGTGCCACCTAACTCTGGGTAGTGAGAATTGGAACTGAATTGAATTGCTGAACACCCAGTTGATGTCCCGAAACTAGAGAACTGGTTGGGGCTTGTTATAAAAAATGTGTATACACACATACACACACACACACACTAGAGGCCCGGTGAACAAAATTCCTGCACTGGGGGAGGGAGTGGTGTCCTCAGCTCAGCCTGTGCCCTCTTGCAGTCAGGGACCCCTCAGGGCATGTCTGCTTGCCGGCTTAGGCCCAATCCCCCTGGGCCTAAGCCAGCACTCAGACATCCCTCTTGCAGTCCGGGGCTCTCACAGTCCAGGACCCCATGCTCCTTACTGCCCACCAGCCACAGATGTGGGAGAGGCTCCTGCCACTGCTGCTGCGCTCGCTAGCCACGAACCAGCTTCTGTCTGAGCGGGTGGGGGGAGGGAGTGCCACTCAACCAGAGACTGGCTTGCTGCTACATAGCGCTGGCCCCACCCCCTGCCCACTGGGTGTTCAGGAAAGTCGTTCTTGCCTCAGCCCTTGCAGCCCTGGCTTCGTCCGGAAGGTCATCTGGAAGGATGTCTGGAAGGACATTCGGCTGTCTGGTCTAATTCGCATATTAGCTCTTTATTATACGGGGTAAACAAAGCCACTTTAAAATGGAGAAACTGCCTTGCTCGCCTTATGCCTCAAACTGTTGAGATGTTAGAACAGGCAAAATGGCCTTTGATCTGGGCCGAGGGTAACACTGTGTCCCAAAGCACTGACTGTAAGGATCACAAGAAAGCAGATACGATTTTAACTGGACTGGAAATTAAAAACTGTTTAGGATTAGCGTTGCTGTATCAGCTTATCAGCACCGACAGCAATGCCTTCCTTCTATGGAGGCAACTGTCCCCTTCCCTTTCTCATCGATCCCCCTGGCCTTTCCCTCCTCGGCGGAACACCATTTGGGCTTCTGCCTGAATCAGTGTTTCCCAAGTAGTTCTTCTTATTGATCTCAAAGAACTGCGCTGCCCCACTTCGGCCTTTTATTTCTACGTGAGCGGTGGCTGGTGCTGGGACACCCAGGGGAGAGCTCTGCGGCCTGGCACTGGCCTGAAGGTAGACCCGGGAGGACTCACCGGTGATCTTATGCAGCATTTCCACCGCCGGCTCCTCCAGGGTCATCACTTGCTTCTTAATGATCGTCTCAAACGTCTTGTAATTCACGAACCCTGGCAGCTCTCTGCCGCGATACTGATTTTCAAATTTCCTGATCTGTCTAAAAATATCGTCATAACCTACCGTGGGAAGGAAGAGCTCTGAATTATTTTACAAAAATAACACAGCGCCATCCTGGACTCTCTGAAAGCACAGAGTGGCACGGAAAAAAAATCACATCTGATTTGCAAATCAAAAAACAATCAGGGGTTGCAATCGCGAAAGAGGCCTTAATGTACTTTCCCTTGGTCATCTTGAGAGGGCAAGGATAGAGTCAGGGATAGGATAGAGCCAGGGCACGATGTCAGCGAGCAGTGACTGCAGACCTATTCTTTAAAAGGTACCTGAGTATGAAAGATTGTCCATCAATAGGGTTTTTACCAAAGCAATTGCATCTAATAGAACATTATGACTTGCAGGTCCTTAAGAAAGTGGGATTGGCCGTGACCACCACCTGGAATTCCCTAGGCATCCCTTCTTCATGTGCTGTTGCATGAGTAGGAGGACTGTGCAGATCAAGTGGGGTCATACAATACCGGCACATAGGATCGTATTAGTGTGGTATGTTTACTACATAAAAACCACTTGGCTTTTTCTTCATGTTTGGAATTCTTTGTTAAATATATATATATACATACATACATACATACATACATACACACACTAGAGGCCCGGTGCACAAAAATTTGTGCACTTGGCGGGGAGGGGGGTCCCTCAGCCCGGCCTGTGCCCTCTCACAGTCTGGGACCCCTCGAGAGATAACGCCCTGCTGGCTTAGGCCTGCTCCTGGATGGCAGAGGGCAGGCCCAATCCCTAGGTGCAGCCCCTGGTCGGGCTCAGAGCAGGGCCGATTGGGGAGTTGGGGCGCCGCCCCCTGTCATGCACAGAGCAGGGCAGATCGGGAGGTTGTGATGCCATCCTCAGTCACGCTCAGGGTAGGGCCTATTGGGGGGCTGGGGCACCGCCCCCTGTCACACTCAAGGCAGGGTCGATGGGGAAGTTGCGGCGCCACCCCGTCACGCACAGAGCAGGGCCAATCAGGGGGTTGGGGCTCCGTACACTGTCACGCACAGAGCAGGGCCGATCAGGGGGTTGGGGCACCGCACCCTGTCACACACAGAGCTGCAGGGCGATCAGGGGGTTGGGGAGCTCCCCCCTATCAGGCACAGAGCAGGGCTGATCAGGGGGTTGGGGCACCTTCCCCTGTCACGAACAGAGCAGGGCAGATAGGGAGGTTGTGGCCCTGCCCCCTGTCACACACAGAGCCGCAGGGCGATCAGGGGGTTTGGGCGCTGCCCCCTGTCACGCTGATCCCAGTGCCAGGAGGCCTCGTGGCTCCGCTGATCCTGGTGCTGGGAGGCATATTACCCTTTTACTATATAGGGTAGAGGCCTGGTGCATGGGTGGGGCCGGCTGGTTTGCCCTGAAGGGTGTCCTGGATCAGGGTGGGGGTCCCCACTGGGGTGCCTGGCCAGCCAGGGTGAGGGGATGATGGCTGTTTGCAGCTGGTCACTCACCCTTCAGGGTGGGGGTCCCCACTGGGGTGCCTGGCCAGTCTGGGTGAGGGGCTGAGGGCTGTTTTCAGGCTGGTGGGGGACTGAAGCTCCCACTGCTCCTTTTTTTCTTTTTTTATTCTGGGCCAGCTTTAGCTCTGACTCCAGCTCTGAGGCCTCTGCTGCTGAAAGCAGGTATCTGGTTTGTTTGTCTTCTATAATCGAAACACTGTATCTACTCCAGCTCTGAGATCCCGGCTCGCAGAAAGCAGGTTTCTGGGGTTTTGTTTAGCTTCTATATTTGTAACTATGTTTCAAACTGCAAGCTCAGAGGCTGGCAAGGCAGGCGGGGAACGTTGGTTTCCTCCGTCACTGAAGCAAGCAAGCCTCATGTTAGCTTCCAGCTGCCTGGCTGCCGGCCGCCATCTTGGCTGGCAGTTAATTTGCATATTGCCCTGATTAGCCCACGGGAAGCGTAGCGGACATACGCTAATTACCATGTTTCTCTTTTATTAGATAGGATATTGACTGATTTCAGAGAGGAAGGGAGAGTTAGAGAGAGAGAGAAACATCAATGATGAGAGAGAATCATTGATCAACTGCCTCCTGCACACCCCACACTGGGGACCGAGCCCGCAACCTGGGCATGTGCCCTGACCGGGAACTGAACCATGACCTTCAGGTTCACAGGTCAACACTCAACCACTGAGCCATGCTGGCCAGAATTCTTTTTATTCTCAACATACTAGCTGTGAAGGAAAACATGCCACTGGGGGGCATTCAGCAGGACTCTGGGTCCTCTTTTGGGAGAACTAACCAGGGGTCGTAGCCTGGGTTCCCTTTCTTGGTCAGGAGATACTTTCTCATAGAAATGTTTTAAATGAAGATGCAAGCCGTGTATTGTAAAATTCACCTATGGGAGTGTACAATTTGGCGGTTTTGGGTATATTCACAAGGCTGTGCAGCCATCACTACTATCTAACCCTCAAGCATTCCCATCGCCCCTAGGAACCCTGTGCCCATCGGGTCCCTCCCACCCTCCTTCCTCAGCCCCTGGAAACCACAGATCTACCTGCGGCCTCTGTGGATCTGCCCACTGTGGACATATCCTGTAGAAGGAATCACACGGCACGTGGCTTTTTGTGTCTCACTTCTTTCACCGAGCATGAGCCTTCACGCTTCAGCCACGCGGTACCCCGTGCCAGCACTCCAGGCCTTGCGATGGCTGAGTAACATTCCATCACGTGATGTTACAGTCTGAATTCTGTCTCCCCCAAATTAACACGTCGAAGCCCTCACCACTAATGCCTCAGAACATGGCTGTGTTTGGAGCGAGGGCGTTTAAAGAGGTAATGGAGCTGTGTGTGGTGGTGCCTCAGACTCACCTCTCTGGAAACTCTTTTCGATCTCAATGCTCCACTTGCCGAACTCCATCCGGATTCTGGTGAACAGCCGGCTGTCGTCGCCCCACACAGACTCCTCCCCCTCTACTAAAGCTTGGATGTCCTGATTAAATGCATTGACTTTCTGTGAAGAGGAAGCACGAGTGGAGCTATGTCAGATGCTGGCGTGGCGGGATCTGAGATGATACGCGTGCTGAGGGGCAAGGCAATCTTGCTGCCTACGGGCCACTCTGGGGAATGGGAACCAGGTCCCCCCACACACACTCTTTCCTTAAGGCCTTCGGGGTCTTGGGTGAGTCCCATGATGAGGAATCCAGGAGCAATGTGACCCTCCACCCTCCACACCCCACCCTCCCTGCTCCTCGTCCCTCAAACCCGGCCCCTTTCTGGTGCTCAGTGGACAGAAAAGAAAGAAGCACATAAGGCACGCAGCCCCTTTCATATATTCAGGGTGTGACTCTTCAGCGCGATGCCACGGAGCTACTCACGTCAATCAGAAAAAACATTTTCTCAGTTTCTTCTTCCGGGATGTCCATGCCATACTTCTGCAACTGCTCTGTTATACTCTGCTGGTTCTCCTTTATTTGATTTTCTAACAGGGGCAGAGATTTCTGGGGAAAGGAGGAAGAAAGTCATGGAAATACAGCAATGTGAACCGGGAACGAAAAGAAGGGTCCAGGCCTCCCTCTGCAAGGTGCGGGGCGGCTGAACAGTGCATCTGACTTCCTGGCTTCCTCTAGAAGGACTCTCCTGCCTGGAGAGACGGCACTGCTTCCCACCCGGGCCTGCCCACCCTCCCGCTCACGTGCAAATAGCCTTGCCCATGCCAGGCGACCCCTTGGCATGGCTCCTGGGCCCTGGAAAAGCAACTTGTCTAGTGGGTTCGGAAAAAGTGCAGCTGCAACAATTTGAGATTTAGCTACTTTCATGCTGTTGTGCAAGACGGAAAGTGATCAGGCCCTTTGTGTCTCTAATAACAACCATAAGGTGGAGTGCACGTGCCGGCTCAGCCTTCCACGGCGAGCATCTAAAGACGCCGACTAACATGTCACACGCAGCCTTTAAACGTGTCAGTGAGCCGGCAGGTGTTCACAGACACCCAGCAGCCAAAGCCGGCTGACAGTGGGTGCCCACGGATGCCAGAGGGGAGCCGCAGTGAGGCTCAATTTGGCCTCAAGAGCATTTGTGAGAGAGAAAGCTTGAACTCGCCTGACGTGATGCTGAGGCGAAGGAGAAATCTCCGGGGGCTTGCTCCAGGCTGGAACCTAAGGGACGAGCACCTTCTTTCTAGATAAACCTGGGGTCCTGACAAGATGCCCTCATCATAGCAGGAGGCACAGCCTGCCCACCAGCCCATTCCTGGGGGACTGCGTGCCATGCCTGGACTCTGTGCCGAGTGGAGAAGAGAAAATCTGCATGGAGAGTCTGTACCCACAGCCAGCACTCAGACAAGTTTGTTCCCCAACTTCACACTTGCTGAGGGGTCCCCAAACCTCCAGCTAAGAAGCTAACGCTGGAAGCAAACGCTGCCTCTCCCCGAAGAGCCCCATTGAACTCAGGCTTCTGCAAATCCCCACAGACCAAGTTCCAAGAAACTCAGGCTCCCAGTCAAAATTCCCGCCCAAGGCCCTGTGGGAACGGCCCGCAGAACCCAGCACACCCGGCTTCTGATTCTGGAACCATCGAGTTCAAGGCACAACAGAAATACATGCAAAGGCATCTTTTAAAAGGATCGAAAATGAGAAAGAGCAAGAGACTGTGCGGACAGATTGGAAAAGAAGCAGAGAAATGTTAAGAAATGAAATACGATCATTACAGTTACCAAGGCAGGCTGGCAGTGGCAGGCGGTGAGAAAGGAAGAGTTAGAACAGTGCTCAGAAGGTCTTGATTTTTAATTCGACCAAGTGGGCACTGTCAGCATCCCTCTCACTGTGTGGTCCTCTGATAAGCATCGTGCATGACCCGGGCCCTCTTTAGAAACGGGGGGTGTTTCAGGCCACACTCCAGACCCGCTGAGCCTGGGCCTGCGTCTTCACAGACGCCCAGGAGTTCCGTGTGCTCGCTGACAGTTCAGCGTCGCCATGCCACGGTCCAGCTTGCTGTCAGTAGGATTCTACCCAGAGAACATTCAGCCCTCCCTGTGCTTACACTGATGTGTGCGATGAGCTCATTGGTCAGTCTTTCTGCCAGGCAGGGGATCGTGGCCTTTCCCTCCTCCAGGAGATCCCTGCAAGAGAAGACGGCACGCACACCCATCTTAGTGTAGCCACAGAAGGCTTTGTGCGGCTGCCTGCGGAAGTCACGGCAAATCCAGTAACTTCCAACTGGAGGGAGTGCCCTGTGTTGGTAGATGTCCCGCCAATGTTCAGAATTGGATCGTATAGAAGGATGACTGCGTTTTAGTCAATTCAGATCATTCAAAAGTAGTATAGAATGACCCCTTCCAGTTGACGTGTGAAATGTGTCTTTACAAAGATACAGCCACCTACAGATACGTTTTCATCACACACACACACACACACACACACACACTTCTGTGTGTACCACACATGTAAATATACATAGTGCATATCGGTAGAGGACTTCATAAAATTATATTGACCCGTATTTACACAGGTGTGAGGGTGAACGTGGAACCGGGGGGCACGGCTTCCCCGAGAGGAGGACTGAGACCATGGCGGCTCGAGCGAAGGAAGCCAAGCCCTCCTCTCTCAGGCAGTCCCACTCTGAGTCCCCAGGGTGAGCTCCGACAGGGTTCTGGCACTGCACAAAGCTGGGCAGGATAAAAGGCAGGAAAGCATGAGCTGACATACCTATCAGTGAGATTACACACAAGCTCAAGTTCTCTTTCCACACCTGTCCATTTGTCTAATGGTCGTAAAATACACATCTCATAAAATTTACCGTTTTAACCATTGCTAAGTACACGGCTCAGGGGTATTGAGCATATCGACACTGTTGTGCAAACGTCTCCACCATCCAGCTCCTGAACGTTCCATCTTCTCAAACTGAAACCCTGTCCCCGTTGAACACTAACTCCCCATCCCCCAGCTCCAGGCCCTGGCTCCCACCAGCCTACATTCTGTCTCCATGACTACGACCACTCTCGGGGCCCTATGTAAATCATACAGTGACCAGCTTATTTCACTTAGTATACTGTTCTCAAGGTTCATCCATGTGGTAGCAGGTGTCAGATCGTCCTTCTTTCTTAAGGCTAATATTCCATCGTATGAATAGATCACGTTTTGTTTACCCATTCATCCATTGATAGATACTTGAGTTGTTTCATCTTTCGGCCTGTGTGACCAGTGCTGCTGTGCTCAGAGGTGTGTGAATAGCTGTTTACACACCTGTCGATTCTGAACAAGACTCTCCACGGGCTTCTGGGAGAATTGATCGTGATGATATTAACATGTGCGTGGGGCTCCACCTGCATACACAGGTGTGCACACAAGGGCCTCAACATCCCATAAGCACCTTTTCATTGGCATCTTTTTGGCCGGGTACCAAAGCGCCCTGCAGAGGCTGTGCCAGAAGGCTCCCTGCCCCGGGGACAGAGCCAGGCTCCTTCCTTCCCGCCACCTCCGCATCTTCTCAGTCTTTTAAATCTGACCAATTTACCTGTCTCTTCCTTTTAAAAAAATTCTTGTCTTTGGCCTTAGAGTTAGACAGATCTCTATCATGGGATTCTAAACTCTCCATCTATAAGCTTCAACCAGTATTTATTTTGGTGTAATGTGAATGTTCAGGGCACAAAGTTTAACTTTTTCCCCCAAACATTAAATGATTTTTTCAGTGCCACTGATTAATCATCAAAATGACATGGCCCATAGATTTGAAAGGGCCACATTTATCATATATCCAATACATGTATCTGGGTCTATTTTGGATTTTCTACTTTTTCCCTATTTGTTGTATTTATGCTTTTATTCTGGTTCCAGCACCATACTATTTAAATTATTGTAGCAAGTTCACTCCTTAATTTGATTTTTTTACAAGTTTGTGGGGTTTTTGTTTTGTTTTGTTTGCCATGCATGTGAATTCCTCCATCTTTCTTCCAGGGAAATCCCACAGTCACTCTCAGGATCAAACACTCACACATCGACCCCAATATCCGCTTTTGGAAGAGGTGGTTTTCCCGGGGAGGACAGAGATCCTTGGTTAGGTCTGACCTTGGGAAAGCGGAGCTGGGCGTACCTGAAATACGGATGGTCCTCAAAGAAGGCCCTCTCTCTCTGCAGGGCCTTGGACAGGCTCATCTGGTACTGGATGTCCTGCTGGCCCCGGCACTTGACGATCATGTAGCCCTTCTTCAGGTGGTAGACGAGGTTTCGCACCACGTCAACGACCTTGTCTTCCGTGCCTCTGTCCACCAGGTCGGGCTTTGTCAGGATCCCTGTGAACCAGAGACTTTCAATTAGGGGACAGTCACAGCTCGGGGACACTCACAGCTCCGTTGGAGCGAGGAGTGGTCAGCTCACCACCTGGGGGAGGAGAGTCTCCTGGCCACCCGCTTCCTCCCAACCTTGCTGGAGGGCAGACCATAGGGCTTGCAGAGCCCAGGTGCAATGCACGGAACTTTCCATCTTCCCCGTCTGACACTGTCCCCATTAAACACTAACTCCCCATTCCCCCCTCCCAGCCCCTGGCACCCTCCATTCTGCTTTCTATTTATGAGTCTGACTCCTCTCGGGACCCAATATATGTGTTATTTGGCTTATTTCACCTGGCAAAATATTTTCAAGGTTCATCCATGTTGTGGCATGTGTCACACGTCCTTCCTTTTTTTCCACCCTCAAATTCACTGTTAACTGACATAACTGCTTTCAGGTTTTGCCCCAATCCCTGAACTCACCAGGCCTTTTGTAAGCAGGCAGACAAGGGTTATGAGCCCACTTGTGGCCAACAAGAATCCACGTGACCCGCGCCATTGGGACTCAGTGAGCACCAAACCTGACACCTTAGCAGTCTCATCTGCTGGGTGCAGCCCCCTCCCCACCCTGCATGTGTGCCAACAAACACCCATTTGGATTCAAGGGATGCTTTCCCACTATCAGACCCCCTACCATTTGTCGGTTCGTCCCTCTTCTTACCTATGGTCCTGTCTCCATCGGGGTCCACCTCCTGAGCCATGCTCAGCGCCTCTGTGGTGGCGATGTCCACGTTACTGGGCACCACCACCAACATGATGGTCTGTTGCCTCAGGATGTACTTCTTGATGAGTGCTATAATCTGTAAGAAAATGAGAGGATGTGAGAGTTGAGATAGGTCCTTGGAGTCCCAGGCGTATCCTCCCCTCAACACAAGCCTAGCAGCTCTTCCCGAGCCAGAGTTTGAGGAACTAAGTTCTCTGTGGCAGAAAGAGCTCTGGGGTCAGGTAAAACCGAGGTTTCTGCTCATTAATCATCTCCTAAAACTCAAATCTGATGGTCACAAAAAAACAAGATGCTACAAGAATTGCTCAAGTCTTACCTAAGTCATTAATCCACAGGGTGAGAGTCATTGATAGGGAAATATCATTATATTGTTTCTAGTGCTCTCTCTTCTCACGTAAGATCCGTCTCTAATACATGCCAGTTTAGATATGCCACAAAATGTGACTATACCTAAAAATGCATCACCATAAAAAACATAAAACATAGAAAACATATTTCCAATTTTGCCTGTTTGCCTCACTCTCTCCAGAGAAGCCTCTACCTGACTTGGTGGAGAAAACTGCAGCCATCATGCGCTCTAAATTCCCTACTCATACCTCCTAATATCCAACCCTCAGCCTCAGCCCTGAATTCTCTATTGTTCTAATGAAGCCTCCCTCCCCCACAAGACCAAGGTCAAGATGAAGCCTGAAGTTTCACCTGACGTCCGATGTCAGCTGGCTGATTGCCCACAGCCACCCTGGTGATGCCAGGAAGGTCTATCAGGGTCAGATCTGGCACGTAAGGGGAGCTGACCTCCAGATTAATTAGCTCTTGACTGATTCCCACACCTTCCCCAGCAATGGCATTCTGGGCTAGAGAAGAAGAAAAAAAGAAAAACCAAATAGCACTTAGGATGAAAGTTACCCATTACAGCGAATCTTCTGAAGGCAACACCTACCAGTCACTTTTGTACCTTCCCCAAATGACTGAAACTTATGTGACATGGTAGGAAGAAATTAAAGTCAATAAGGAAAAGTTATCTATTCATCTCAATCACAGTTAGCAGTGACTAACTGTGTTACTCCTTTGTCTTTATCAACTTCAAGTCTGATTTCTCCCTTTGGATGTCTCAAATTGGACAAACGGTCTCTGTGGTTTACATCTACCGAGACCTTCCATAAATTAGTCTAAACAAGGATTCTGTAAACACATCTATTCTGCTCCTGGAGGAAAAGGCCCACCCAGATTCCTCTTCCATCAGGTCTGCAGAGTGGGGAAGCCCTTAAATAAAAAAGACTCAATATTTGGAGACAAGCTTTCCATTTTAAAATTCACATCACCCTCAGATACTTAACGTGTATACTAAGCAATACATTACTGAGGTCAGAATCTGCTCAAAACACTGTCTTAATGAGGGGAAAAGAAGATAAAATATGAGAGAACTGGGGCCTGATGAGCAGGAGGGAGAGAGGGATGGATGGTTCCCAAGGGTGCCAGGCAGACCCAGAAAGGAGAGAGTGGGAACATGGACAGGCAGACCCCACCCACTTCACCTGGTTTGACCTGACATCCAAATAGGTGAGGATGAATGAATATGGGGTACTTACCTTTCCTGATTTCCTGTTCTACCTCCGAAGCAGTTGAAAGCTCAATCTCTAGGTCCCGGTAAGTGACTTTGCCTTTCCACTCATCATCATGCCTAAGTTTTCTCAGTTTCAGCACCAGGGGACATCTTGTAACAATACCTAGGAAGCCAGGTGTATATCAGTTCCATACTCCGCTCTTCAAAGTCCTATATGGTGGCCTTGGATCAATGGCTCTCAAAGTTTCATATAATCTTGGAGACTGTTCACACTGCTAACGTTCTGGTCTCACCCTCTGATACTCTCATGCATGATGTCTATGGTAGCCTCAGAAATGTGCACTTAGAATATACATCTGAGGTGGTTTTTGGCTCCGTAATGCTTGAAAGCCTCTATTTTAAGTATCTTGCTTCATCCCAGTGTTTTGTCCCCAACTCAGGTGGTAAATAACAAACTTATGCAAACATCCTCCATTATCCCCTAATATGCACACTACTCCTGTCAGAAAGGCATCTATCCAGAAAGACCAAGACCAAAGATGGTCTACCCAGTTTCCATACCCAGAGCATGTCAAGACCCATTTCAGGTCTGTCTGTGTCCATGAGCCCTCACTGATATCCTTGGTCTTGTAGCTCAAACAGCACCAATGATCAGAGAACCAATCTTTGCCTCTCAGATGGAGGGTCAGCTCTGGGGAAGGAGCTCAGGAAAGACCCCACATGCACAGAATCCTGGGCTGGAGACTCATATGCACTTACTCAAGACCTTCCACACAGTGCAGGTTATGTATAAACCACACAGAATTGTGCAGTGAGTGGGTATTATGGACTGAATGGTGCCCCCCTCAAAATTTACATGTTGAAACCCCAACCTCCAATGTGACTGTATTCGAAGATAGGACCCTCTTTTAAAGAGGTGATTAAGGTTAAATAAGGTCCTAAGGGTGGGTCACTAACCAATATGGCTGGCATCCTTCTAAAAAGAGGAAGAGACACCACACATGTGTACACACAGAGAAAAGGCCATGTGAGGACTCAGCGAGAAGATGGTCATTTGCACAAGGAGAGCAGCCTTGGGAGAAACCAAGCCTGTTGACACCTTGATTTTGAACTTCTGTAGCCTCCAGAACTGTGAGAAACAAATTTCTATTGTTTAAGTCACTCAGCCTATGGTAGTTTGCTATGGCAGCTGCAGCTGACTGATAGAGAGGGGAAGTTCTTACCGCTGCCTCTGGGGAGGGAGACACCAGACAGCGCCTCCAGCACGGAGCTCTTGCCCGAGCTCTGGTCCCCGATGACGGCGATGGCGGGCAGGGCCAGGTCCTGCTCCACGCCCAGGGCCCGCAGGGAGTCAATGAGGTCGATGCAGGGGCGCACCTTCTCCTCGTACTGGCTGCACAGGCTATTCTCCAACGTCTAGCAAAAGCAGAATCAGAGAATTTTGTCATGGCTTGCAGGTCATGCACCATCAAAGATGGACAACTTCAACTTGCCTAATATACAGGTTATTCAAGTTACCAAAAGAGAGTGGGAGAGGAACAGAAAAAAAAAATGATAGATTAACATTTTCCCAAACTTGATGAAAACTATTAACCCAAAGGTCCAAGAAACTCAATGAACCTCAAGCACAAGAAACTATTGTGAACTACATCAATCTAGTCCAATTGCTCAAACACAGCGATATTGAGAAAATGGTTAAAGCAGTCAGAGAATGACATGTTACGTATAGAGGAACACAAGTGAGATTTCAGCAGACTTCTCATCAGAAATCATGCAAGTGAGAAGACAGTGGAACAGCATTTTTAAATTACTGAATATGCCTTTTAAAAATGAAAGTGAAATAAAGACTCTTTCAGATATACCACAGGTGAACAAATTTATCACAAGTAGACTTGCACCACAGGAAATGTTAAATTCCTTCCAGCAGAAGGAAAATGGCACTGGATGGGAATCTTAATCTACACAAAGGAATCTACACTAGAAATGGTAACTACTATACTTTTTTAATTACTTAAATACATTTAAAATAAACTTGACTGAACAAAAATAACAATGTATTGTGGGGTTTATGATATAGGTAAAGTTAAAATTCATGGCAAAAATAGCATGAAGGCCAGGAGGGGAGACATGAGAGCATACTATCGTCAGGTTCTTATATTAGACACGAAATAGTATAATATTCCTTGAAGGTAAAGTTAATAATGTTTAATAGAGACACTCCGGCAGTTCTATGTAATAAGCCAACAAAGAAGGTAAAATAGAATCATAAAAAATACTTGATGAACTTAAAAGAAGGAAGAAAAAGAAGAAATGAAGAACAGAGAGGGTAAATAGAAAATAAATAGCAAAATGATCTTCTCAAAACCATTAATACTAACAATCACAACAAATATAAATGGTCTAAATACTCATAGAACAGTCAAAATGACTTTGAAAATAAAGAACAAAATTGGAGGGCTAACAATACTATATTTCAATAATTGTTATAAAGCTTCAGTAACCCAAACAATGTAATCTATAATAATAAAATCGTAATATGCAAATCAACTGAACCACCGAACAGCAGAACGACCATCTGGACAACCTTCCGGACAATCATGCTGACACCCCTGGCACCACCAGCTAAGGCGGGTGTGATGCGATTGGTTGGGAGCCCAGCCATCACCCCATGATGGCTTTGCAGAGGGAGGCCCAGACTACCTGAAGGCAGCGCTGTGGCGGGTGGGCAGGGCCTCCCTCTGTGGGGGTGATCTATCATGGAGCCCTGGCTGGGTGGGCAGGGCCTACCTCTTTGGGGTGATCAATAATGGGGTTCCTAGACTGTGAGAGGGCATAGGCCAGGCTGAGGGACCTCCACCTCCCCGCCCCCCCTCCCAATGCACAAATTTTGTGCACTGGGCCTCTAGTACTGGTATAAAAATGGAGAAAGAAATTGATAGAACACATACATTTCCAGAAATAAACTGACACATATATGAATAACTGAGTTTTGACAATAGTGTAAGAACTATGCAGTGGAAAAAGGATAAGCTTTTCAACAAACGGTATTGGGATAATCTAATTATCAGCATGCAAAAAAACAACACACACCACCTAATATCTATCACACCATATACAAGCATTAGCTCACAACGGGTCATAAACCTAGATGCAAAACTTAAAACTACAGAAGTTCTAGAAGAAAACATGGAAGAAAATCTTTGTGACTGTGGATTAGGCTACGGTTTCTTAGGTATGGTTCCAAAAGCAGAATCCATAAAGGAAACCAACTGACAAATTCAACTTCATCAAAATGAAAACATTGTATGTTTAAATGAGGCTGTTAAGAGAATGAAAAACAAGCTACAGTCTGGGAGAATATGTTTGCAAAGCATATATCTGACAAAGGACTTGTACCCAGAATTACAAAGAACTCTCAAAACTCAACAATGAGAAAACCACCCAATTAAGAAAAAGAGAAATTAATTTTATCTTTTCCTTTTTTAAAAAAAATATATTCTATTGATTTTTTACAGAGAGGAAGGGAGAGGGATAGAGAGTCAGAAACATCCATGAGAGAGAAACATCGATCAGCTGCCTCCTGCACACCCCCCACTGGAGATGTGCCCGCAACCAAGGTACATGCTCTTGACTGGAATTGAACCCAGGACCCTTCAGTCTGCAGGCTGACGCTCTATCCACTGAGCCAAACTGGTCAGGGCTTATCTTTTCCTTTTTAATTCCCATTTTTGAGTGTGTTTTATAATATACATAAATTTTACTAGAATATTTCCTTTATAATGTGGTAAGAAGCTACTTATATTTTGGGCCAGACAAGTCTTTGTGGTGGGGGGCTATCCTGCATTCTAGTATTATAAGGAGATTTAGCAGAATCCTGGGCCTCTATTCACTATTCTCCATGAGTTGTTTTTTTTGTTGTTGTTATTGTTTTTTAATGGTTCAAAAATTTTTAAGTATATTTTACTAGAGGCCTGGTGCATGAAATTCATGCACTCATGGGGGGGGGGGACCCTCAACCCGGCCTGCGCCCTCTAGCAGTCCAGGACCCCTCACTCCTCACCACCCACCTGCTCACTGCACTCAACTCGCTGCTTCTTAGCTTTGCTGCGGAAGTGGGAGAGGCTCCCACCACCACTGCTGCGCTCGCCAGTCGTAAGCCTGGCTTCTGGCTGAGCGGTGCTCTCCCTGTGGGAGCACACTGACCACCAGGGGGCAGCTCCTGCATTGAGCATCTTACCCCTGGTGGTCAATGTGCATCATAGCAACTGGTCATTCTGGTCGTTCTGCCATATCGGTCACTTAGGCTTTTATTATATAGACTAGAGGCCCGGTGCACGAATTCATGCACCAGTGGGGTCCCTTGGCCTGGCCTGAGGGATTGGGCCGAAACCTGCTCTCCAACATTCCCCAAGAGGTCCCGGATTGTGAGAGGGCACAGGCCAGGCTGAGGGACCCTACTGGTACACAATAGGGGCTGGGGAGGGATGCAGGAGGTTGGCCACCTGGGTAAGGATTGCAGGAGTGCTCCAGGGCATGTCCGGCCCATCTCGCTCAGTCCCGATTGGCCAGACCCCAGCAGCAAGCTAACCTACCAGTCAACTGTCTCCCCCTGGTGGTCAGTGGACATCATAGTGAGCGGTTGAGCGGCCTTAGCATATCATTAGCATATTATGCTTTAATTGGTTACATGGACAACCGGATGACTGGATACTTAGCATATTAGGCTTTTATTATATAGGACTGATTTTTACAGAAAGGGAGAGTTAGAAACATCAATGAGAAAGAAACATCGATCAGCTGCCTCCTGCACAACCCCTACTGGGGATTGAGCCTGCAACCAAGGTACATTCCCTTGACCGGAATTGAACCTGGGATCCTTTAGTCCGCAGGCCAATGCTCTATCCATAGAGTCAAACTGGTTAGGGCCTCCATGAGTTTTGACAACCAAAATGTCTCCAGACTTTGCAACATGTTCCAAGAGGCAAATTTGCCTCAGGATGCAAACCACTGCCTTACAGAATATGCATGAATTCAAAACTTCATATATGGGAATACTGACAAATTCAGTAGAAAAGGGGGTACACACTGGCAAGGACCCCCTCAACTAACCTTGAGTGGGGCTCTATTGAGCCCTCTCCTCAGCCTGCTGCTAAGCCAGCTCATCCAGAATCCCTCACCTTTGATAGCTGATCAAGTCCCTCCCCATCCCCCACCCCTCAATCTTAGCATTTCTCCCTCCTCTCTCTCACCCTGCCCGCTGGCTAGAAACCCCAGTTGTACTTATATTCCACACTGAGCTCAATCTCTCTCCTCCGTTGCAATAGTCTTGAATAAAATCTTCTTTGCTATTTTTTTTTAAGTATCCAGTGCAATTTTTCTTCATAAGAACACTTAAGAAAGCAGAACACCCTGCCACAGGGAAAGCCCATGTGTCCATGAGTAGCCTCCGTATCCAAGCCCCTTATTGCTTATTTTGGTTTTCTTTTTTTTTTATCATCCCTTCACAAGAGTGTATAGAAGATGAATCATTAGCAAATGCACATGTGCCAACCACCTGGGTTAAGAAAACACATATTCTCAGGATTAAGACACTCCGTCCACCCCTCCCCAATCACCTGCCTCCTATTGCTCCTTCACCCTTCAGAAGGTCCTTCTATCCTGGGGCTTGTGATAACCATATTGGCTCTTCTTCATCGCTGTACCACCGAACCATCTTTCCCCGAACAACGCATTGCTTACTGTTGCTTGTTTTGGAACTTCACATAAATGAGATCACACTGTTCATTTCTTCTATGACGTGATTCTCTGGCTCACCACTGTTTCTTAGACGCAGCTATCTGGATATCTGGAAACCTAGTTCATTCATTTCACCGCTATATCCTAGTAGAACTCTGCTGCATATGCATACCACAATCACACACGGCACCTGTGTTGGCTCTGGATTTTGCTATTTATAAACAATGCTGTTAGAAGCACGGCTCCCAGGGGGAATGGGCAAGCGTTTGCATAGTGGTTTTCAAACGTAAACCTGAAGTAGAATCATCTGGAGGGCTTGTTAAAGGCCTCCTCCTGGAGTTTTAGTTTTCTATGTCCAGGGGAGGAGTGTGTGTGGGTGTGAACATTTGCATTTCAAATATCATCTGCATAGTAGCATCCCAGGCGATGCTGATATCACTGACTTGGGGACCACACTTTGAGAACCAAGATCGGCACCTAGAAGTAGAATTGCCAGATCACCAGACACACTGTTCAACTTGCCTGCAGGAGGTCAGGCTACTTCCTAGCAGGTGGGTGTGAGCTGTGCGAATCCTTACTGCCCCCTACACCACCAGTTACAGCCAGGCCCAAGACAGTTAGTTACACAGTGGGTCCTCGGATTACGTTGGAGATCCGTTCCTACGGCACAGCCGTAAGTCGGAAGCCACCTATGTAAGCACCTACGTCACTCACATGGAGCACATCCACAGCAGTGATGAAGTGAAACAGTAAAAAAATTTAAAAGAAAGATAACAATTCCTGACCTTTACTTGTGGTAAATAATAAAAAACATAAAGCACATATGTGCATACATCAACATGACAGAACTTTTTTTTTTAATAAATAAATGGGAGATGGTGACGTAACCACGAAACAACATACGTCAAGTCTGACGTAACCTGAGGACTGTCTGTATCAGGGTGGAAAGATGGGCAGACCTTTTCATTTTCCTATGTCCTTCAACATGGTTTTTAATATTGTTTAAGATACTGATAACACTGATCATGAAAATGGAGTCAGCTTGAAGGAGCTGATCCGTGGCTGGAAAACACGTAATAGCAAGAAAAGGAGCTTTTTCTAAGTGCCCGAGCTACCTGCATTCACTCCTCTCAACAGCCACCTGAAGTGAATACTATTCTTATGCCCTTTAAAGATGGAAAACCAGGCACATAAAGGGAGGAATAACCAAAGATCACGCAGCTGAAAGTGTCAGTGTTGGGATCAAATGTAGGCCAACTGATTCCAGAAGCTAAATTTGGTTCCCAACAAAAATATGTCTTGATGCTGGGAAACCAGACACCACAAGGCTGCCCTGTGAGGGAATGTCATGATGACACCTCAGAGGGTTGCAGTTTGAGACTGAATCATGACGTGAGCAACTGGTAACACAGGGTTCCTAGCGCCCAGGGCCCAGGCCAAAACTGCACCCTAACCAGCATCAGCTAAGGCAAAAAGTCTACATTCGGTTGCAAAAAGGGCTCAAGCTGTAGGATCCACATCCTTGTTCTGCTCCGAGAGAGACATGAGGGAGCGAGCCTCTCGGGCCACTGTGGCATCGCCACGCTCGGGGCAGCTCTGAAATGGACACGGCTCACATCCACACGGAGAGTGACTTCCAGGCAGCAACTTACTGTTTCCAGATTTCCCTCCGGCGCAACAGCATCTCCATTTGGTAAGGGATGACTGGATGCAGGGGTGGAATCAGGAGTTGCTGTTTCCATGTTAGAATGAACTGCCTTCTCCCTTTACCGGTTCAGCTTAAAACCAAGCAGATCAGGATGAACAGTCAGAAGCTGGGTACATTCAATCATGCAGCCAAGCCCACCACTCTGCTGACTGAAAAAGAAATGGCAGCAGGAGCCGGAGGAAGCAAAGGGCCGATGATGACAAAGGCTGCATCCCACCCAGCTCAGGGGTCTACAGAATATGCTTCTAGATCCCAAAAGATTTTTTTAAACGAGGTATTTCCTGTCATAATTTTAGGTTGAACATCAAACGTTTTTTTTTCACCATGCCTGGCTGGTGTGGCTCACTGGTTGAGTGTTGACCTATGCACCAGAGGTCATAGGTTTGATTCCCAGTCAGGGCACATACCCCCCCCCCAGCAGGGGGGGGTGCAGGAGGCAGCCTATCAATGATTCTCATCATTGATGGTTCTATCTCTCTCTCCCTCTCCTTTACTCCTCTCCCTAAAATTTAATAAAAACGTATTAAAATTTTTTTCCTCACCATAAATTTAGATAGTGACAAAGAATGAAATTTATGATGTATTTTTTAAGTTTATATTTAAAAATAAAATTATCGTAGAATTCATTCTAAAAAAAAAAAAATAGAACTCATTCTAATGCAGCTGAAGGAATCTAATTATGGTAATTTGATCCCCAAACCTATTGTTTAAAAAAATATAACTCCAAGTCATTTTATTCTTGATCCCTGATTTCATATTTTCATTCCATTTCTTCCACATAAGTGTATCTCAATGTTATTCATTTTATTCTTCAAAGTATTTAACTGACCACTTTATACTTGCCTGCACACAATAAGTATATATGCATATATTTGAAATTCATTTGAAAAATTTTCTGAGACCACAAGTCTCCAAACACTAAATTTTTTTATACAACCAATAATCTTGGATAAAAGTAAATAAAAATATCCTCCTTTGGTTTAAAATAAATGTTATAAAAAATATAAAGCGCCTACTTACGTCCAATGTAACTTCCTTTTTCTTGACGACGTAAAGTTGACGAGTTGGACAGAAAGGCAAAGCTGTTCTCCTATACCGCCTTCAAGTCATGGAAAACACACAAATTAGACCAAAACCCTGCACATAAGTGAGAGAACTCATCTAGGTCCTTTCCCATAGCTGCCCATGGTGCAAACACAGAGGGGACAGAGGGACCCACTTTGAGGCCCATTCGTGGTTCCCGGAATCCTTCTTGTAAATCCTGAATGTTTTAATTCTGAGACGGATGGATAAGGTACAGAACCTTGCTGTAAATTTACTGCCTGAATCAAAATTTTTTTCTGATACTCTCTATGCTTCTTCTCTGATCTCCCAAGAGCTGTGCAGTCTTTCTCAATATTAAAAGGCAAGATTAAAAAAAAAAAACACAAAAGGGAGACTGCGATGAATTCCTTTTATGGAAAAGTGGGAGAAAGGTGGCCAGGAAAGGCGATCAATTTCAGAGTACTACAGGCTTTTGCAATCTGTAAGTGTACCCCTTAACCCCATGCCTTTGGAAAGACTTCTGTGCTCAGGGGGATCTCAGGAATTGTATTTATAAATACATTCCCTTCCTGTGTTTTTGTTTGTTTGTTTTTCTTGTCATGATTCTCTCTGGCTATGTATGTTTTGTCTGGGTGCTAAGGTCCTCTGCGGACAATTGTTCAGTTCAGGAACCACAACTACATTTATTTAGAGCGTTAGAGATGCCAGAAGGTAATACAATTAAAAAAAAAAAAATTCGCCGAAACCGGTTTGGCTCAGTGGATAGAGCGTCGGCCTGCGGACTTAAGGGTCCCGGGTTCGATTCCGGTCAAGGGCATGTACCTGGGTTGCGGGCACATCCCCAGTAGGAGATGTGCAGGAGGCAGCTGATCCATGTTTCTCTCTCATCGATGTTTCTAACTCTCTATCCCTCTCCCTTCCTCTCTGTAAAAAATCAATAAAATATATTTAAAAAAAAAAATTCGCCCTAGCTGGTTTGGCTCAGTGGATAGTGTGTCAGTGTCCCGGGTTCGATTCCAGCAAGGGCAGTAGGGGGCGAGCAGGAGGCAGCTGATCAGTAAGGTCTCCTTCATCATTGATGTTTCTCTCTCTCCCTCTCCCTTCCTCTCTGAAATCAATAAGAACATATATTTAAAAAAAAATTCCCAGTGAAAGAGCCCCCGCCATTGGGGGTCAGAGCTCCTTCCTGCCTCCTCCGCATTTCCCTGCCGAATGCTTGCGGTGCTTTTTTGGCTTCCCTTCCCTACAGGCTGTTGTTTCCTCTGAGGACCGGACAGCCCTGAACTCCAGAGACACCCTGAGCCAAGTCCGCTGGGCGAGGCGTGTCTCGTTGCCAGCCATGGCGACGCGGCGCAACGTGCCAGGACGAGAAATGGAAACTATGTCGTGCAAAGTTTTTGCAGAAAAGCCGCCGGTTGGCGGGGCTGTTCTGGGTCGGTCTCCCGGGAGCCTGGGCAGCCGGAAGGCGACCCGAGTGTGCTCTGGCCCAGCGAACAACGTCATTCGCATCAGGACTGTTATTAGCAGCCCCGCAGCGCCCACACCCCGGGGCGCCCGAGCCGCACCCCGCCCAGACGCCCCGCTCCGAGCCCGGCGGGACGGAGGCCGCGCACCCGCACCCCGCCCAGACGCCCCGCTCCGAGCCCGGCGGGCGGGAGGCCGCGCACCCGCACCCCGCCCAGACGCCCCGCTCCGAGCCCGGCGGGCGGGAGGCCGCGCACCCGCACCCCGCCCAGACGCCCCGCTCCGAGCCCGGCGGGCGGGAGGCCGCGCACCCGCACCGGGCAGCGCTCCACTCACCTGCCTCCTCGCCGCGATGTGCCTGCGCCCCGGAGGCTCCTCCGCTTTATGAAGTCGGTGCTCCGCCCCTCCCTCCTCCCCCCCGCCACACCCCACCCTCCCTCCTCCCCCCCGCCACACCCCACCCCCCCCGCCCCCCCCTCACCCCCCCCCCCCCCCCCGCCTCCTCCGCTCCCCCGGGTCTCGCGGAGAAATGAAACTCCAGGCGCTGGAAGGGCCGGCGAGCCCAGAGCCCAGAAACGAAACCAATGCGCCTCCTCTGCGCCCCGCGCTCCGCCGCAGCCCCCCAGCCTCTCCCAGTGCATAGGTCAACACTCAACCAGTGAGCCACACCAGCCAGGCATGGTGAAAAAAAAACGTTTGATGTTCAACCTAAAATTATGACAGGAAATATCTCGTTTAAAAAAAATCTTTTGGGATCTAGAAGCATATTCTGTAGACCCCTGAGCTGGGTGGGATGCAGCCAGGCAGAATTGGGTAATATATGACATTTTGGAAAAAGGAGAAAAGGGGTGGAATAGCGTCTTAGATCTCAGAAGTGAAAATGGGGGATTTACGGGTAGTTGAGGAAGAGCAGGACACGTATGGCCGACAAATTCTTCCTGGGAAACCCAGAAACAACGGGACAGGGTGCCGAGCTAATTCACACCAGACAGAGGTGAACAGAACATCCTAAGATTTCCTTCCGGGTGGTGCCTTCCAGCTGAATCGATTAGGTAGGAAGGGGGGAGGTCAAAGGTTCTTTCTGAGCTTTTTGGTTTTTAATAGCCAGCGTACAGGCAATATCCCGAAAGCCAGCAGCACCAGGGTGGCAACGCATTGGCCCCCTTCACCCCTTCACTTGCTTCCTAGCACAAAGAAGAGTGACAGCATTTCCTGGCAGCTGTGGGCAGGAGGCCCTGGGGCTGCTGAAGGGGAGAAAGTGCTGCTGAAGTGCAAGGTTAGGCGGGAGCAAGGCAGACGTGGAGGGAGGCTTCACTCTGAGGAATGACACTGCATCTTCAAGCTGCAGGAGGCTCGCCCCAATGCCTCCCATTAGGGCAGCGGTTCTCAACCTGTGGGCCGCGGCCCCTTTGGGGGTCTAACGACCCTTTCACAGGGGTCGCCTAAGACCATCGGAAAACACATATATAATTACATATTGTGTTTGTGATTAATCACTACGCTTTATGTTGAATTTGTAACAGTGAAAATACATCCTGCATATCAGATATTTACATGATGATTCATAACAGTAGCAAAACTACAGTTACGAAGTAGCAACGAAAATAATTTTGTGGTTGGGGGTCACCACAACCTGAGGAACTGTATTAAAGGGCCGCGGCATTAGGGAGGTTGAGAACCACTGCGTTAGGGAGTGAGTTCAGAAGGAGCCACAGCCAGCCCAGAGTCAGGGCTAGGAGAAGGGAGTGAGGTGCCCGAGGCACCACATTTAAGAAGCCACTCACTCTCCGTAGGTGCAAACGCCTCCTAAAATCTGGTGCCTCTGCCCCTCCCCAGAGCCTCCCAGGCCTTTGGCACCTCATTGTTTCTGACATGCCCATTACATGATGTTGGGTGTGATTCAGTAATAATACAGGAATAGGTGTCAGCCAATGACTGTTGGTGCCCATTCAATGCCAACAGGAAGTTCCCAGTTCGCGTGGTGAAGAAGGAAACTTGATTCCCTGCGAGCAGAACAGCGGTGCAGCGGTGGGACAGCGGGCCTGTGAGGAGGCCTGGGTGACATGGCCCCGGCGCTAGGCCCCTCTCTGGCCAGACAGCTCTGCCCGGCTCTGCTGTGGCCAGGTCTGCTCCTCCGCCTGCACACTGGCCCCTTTGCAGACACAGCCGCTCTCCGCCCTTCTCCACGGGGGCCATGCTCCCTCCCCATCCCCAACCCAGGAAGCAAGGCCACACCACACAGCCTTGGCCTCTGCGACTCTGAACGTCCATCCTGCCACCAGGCTGTGGCACTTGGGATCCAGTGTAGTTCCTGGCATAGGGATTGCGTCAATGTCTAGAATGAATGAATGAATGAGAGGACTGCCTCTGGTCCTGCAGAAGGGGTTTCCCTAAGCCTCTTGGTTTCCTTCATAGTCGGGGGGAGGGGGGGGGCGGGCGCCCTGCCTCCACCCCCTGGCGTTTCCTAATTATCTCAGATTCTGTTTCAGTTTCCCCTCTCTTTCTTGGATTCCCAAATCCTGGCGCGGGGAGGCGGGGAAGGGTTGGTGCCTGGGAGGGAGTGGCGTGGGGAGGGGGCGGGGCCTGGGGGAGGGGCGGGGCCCGGGGAAGCGGTCTGCTCCCGCTGTGGCTCAGGCTTCAGGAGGAGCCTGGACACGGTTCTGCCGAACCGGTGGTGCCGCGCGGAGAGGGGATGCAGGACTGCGGGGCAGCCCTTAAGCGCCGGAGCAACGCGCCCACGTCGGAGGCCTCCGGCTACCGGCAGAGCAGCGCCGCGCCCAGAGCCCCCTCTGTCCTGCCCGGAGCACCAGTCCGGGGTCAGTTGTCATTTGCCCCGTTTCGTTTTTCTTCTCTGTGTTTGCGACCTAGCCCAGAGCTTCTCGAACCGGCAGTATTGGCTTCAGGACCTGCCCCCCCGCGGCCCCCAACATAGAATCGATCCTCATTTTAAGGGGATCCTCGGGTGTTTCGTTTGCAATTCAAGTGCGAGAAGGCCGGCGCCTGCAAGGCTGCTGCTGTTCATCTCATCTAAGGGCAGGCCCGGCTTTGCAGCCAGGAGTCAGGGCCAGCTGCTCCTCTGGCATTCACCTGGCGCTTCGCAGGGGTTTCTGTTTATTGATCTTCACAGTCCTTTTCACACGTCCATGCGGGCCTGTTCTCCCTGCTACCTGCCAGCCATCGCGCATTGCTCCAAAAAAGATTCCTACGGTGCCTGCTGTGTGCCCGGTACCATCATAGAGCCCACTTCTTTTGCATTGAAGGGCCACTGCCGCACCTGCCAGTCATCACAATCACTTGGGCAGCTTTAAGAAAAATTAAATAAAATTCATTTACAAAATGCCATCCGGGTAATTCTATAGGCCTTTCATTTCTGCTGCAGCATTGTGGCCAAGTCCCAGTCCCTGGCCTGATGATAAGGAACTGATGTCTGCCCCCGAGCCATGAGGGCCTGAGCCCCTCAATAGCCAGGGGAGTGAGCCTGGAGGCCGCGGAGGCGTTAGCTGCTGTAACAAATGACCACAAACTCAGAGGCTTAAAACAGGTGAAATTTATTCTCTTGAGGTTCTGGAGGCCAGAAGGCCAAGATCGGTTTCTCTGGGCTCAAGACCTGGTGTTGACAGGGCTCACCCCCTCTGGGGCTCTATGCCTTTTCCGGCTTCTGGAGCTGCTTTTCCTGCATCTCATGGCTTGTGGCCTCTTTGTCTGCCTTCACAGCCAGCAGCTTAGCATCTTCACATCTCCCTCTCTGTTCCATCTTTATGTTGACTTCTCCTCTGTGGCTAGAGTTCCCTCTGCCTCTCTCTTATGAGAACATGTGCTTCCATGGAGGACCCGACCCATCTGGATCATCCAGGATCATCTCCCCACGTCAGGATTTTTAACTTGATCAGATCTGCAAAGACTGGCTCTCCATCTAAGGTGACATTCACAGGTTCCAGGGAAAAGGACTTGGCTGTGAAAGGCCAGACGGGCCTGATAGCTGTGTCCCTAACTCCTCTTCTAAGAAAAAGCCTCTGAATGTATCAGTTACTCAGCCTGCCCTCATCTCAGCCAATGGGAAAGCAAGGGAAACTAGCCCAAGGCCAAAAGTATGCTAGCCACCCCCTCCCCCTGTATTTGTGTAACCAGACCCTATCGGGTGGGCAAACTTTTTGACTCGAGGGCCACAATGGGTTCTTAAATTGGACTGGAGGGCCGGAACAAAAGTATGGAAGGAGTGTTTGTGTGAACTAATATAAATTCAAAGTAAATATCATTACATAAAAGGGTACGGTCTTTTTTGTTTGTTTGTTTTATTCATTTCAAATGGGCCGCATCCGTAGTTTGCCCACGGCTGCCTAGCTGCACCCTGCCCTTAAGTCACTAGCCCCCGGCCCTCACTCAACCAACCGGAATCGGCCAAATCAGTGGTCCGAGTGAGCCCTCACCGCCCCCCCCCACCCCAAGCCCTATAAATTCTTTGTTCTCTTGGTACTCCGGGCTCTCTTGCATCCTACCACTGTGCCGAAGCAGAGGGACCAAGCTCAGCTTGAATAAAGACTCTATGCTTTTGAATCGGACTCGGCACTCCCTGGTGGTGTCCTTTGGGGGATCTTGAAATCTGGGCTTAACAGCTGTAAGTTACCGCCCCCCCCCCCCAAGATAAGAAATTCCAGGGGCAAGGTTCAGGATCTGAAGGAGGGGCTGACACACAAATGAAAATGCTACACAAGAAATATGAATTTAGAAGGCTTTGGGGGGCCAGGTGGAACCTCTTTCCTGAAAAGGCACCCTGAGACCTGGCCTAGTCCGCTTTTTATCCAGTTTTAGACACACAGCTTGCCCTCCGTAAAACACGGCAAACAAGTAGCAGGCAGACAGTCTCAAAGGTCAGTAAAGATCAGTAAAACCCAGTAAACATGTACTTGGAGGCCATCAGGTCAGGAAGTTGCTTCGAGCCACCGCTATCTCAACACAAACAATGGGTGCTTATTGTCAGCCCCGCTAACTGCTCAAGGTGCATGGCCTCCCATGTTCCTCCATGTACACTCATGACAGTCTTGGCAAGCAGTGGCTTCCCACAGGAAGCATAGGAAATTCAAACTGTTTACCCCATCTGTTGATACCTTTTCATGGATACTCTGCGGTTGTATCGCTACACCATTGATTAGAGAAAACACACCTTCCCCGCAAACCCCCACCCCAAAATAGCAACTTCCAGCCCTGTGGGGAATCTCAGGGTGGCCTAATGAGGGGAGTAGAGGAAAGGGGGGGGCGGGGACATGGATCATGTGCATAGGCAGATTGCCAGATATTGATCCAAGCAGATATTCCTGCAGGAGCAGGTCTGCCGTGTCCCAGGCAGAGGTGAGAGGAAGGTCCCACAGGGTAAGGTCAGCTGTGAGAGCCTGAATATACACACGGACAATGGCCAAACCATATATAAAACAGAACTCCGAGCCTGCAGCAACCTGCCCAAGAAGCCAACTGCTGTAAGTCAGACATGTAGGAAGTCAGACTGCTATCTCTAGTAACCAGTTCAGAAGCCAAATGCTAACCCCCGTAACAACTGGCCCAAAGTATACAGGACTTGATTCATAATGGATAGCTTCTCTAATTTGTGTCCCTACTTTCAACTTAGGACCAACCAGAGAAAGGTAAATATGCACCCTAACCAATCATACAGGGCACACGTGATGGGGGCTGACTCCTTGCTAGTCAGCTGTGAATAAATAACTTTGTATGTTCACATCCGGGTGATTTTCCTTTTATTTCTGCACTTGTTAGATACAAAACCCCAGTTCCACAGTAACATTGGAGGAGGAATCAGCTGTGTGTGTGGGGGGGGGGGGGAGGGTTGTGGGGGAGCGAGCAAGCCTGCGATGAGAAGGAAGAACAGGAAACACATCTGTGTTAGAGGGACAGGTGTGGCAATGTGCAAATCCCATTCCCTCTTTCTCCCTCCTGGCTAGCTGGACCACATTTCCCAGCCTGCCTTGCAGTTAGGTGTGGCCACTGGCCCAAGTTCTACCCAAAGAATGTGAAAGTAATGTATTCAGCTCCCAGGCCTGGCTCCTGGAAACCGCCCTTGCAATTCTCTACTCTCTTGCCTGATACAGAGAGCCTGGTGGAGGCTCCAAGGCCCCCACGACGGTGGGGCCACTAGATGGAGGAAGGCTGGGGGCCTGAGGGCCCGAGTGGCTCAGGACCCTGCCAACCCACCTGACACTGCATGATGTGAGTGGGGAACACACTGTGTTATGCTGTGGAGATCTTTTTTTTTTTTTTTAAGGAAAGGAGAGAGAGAGAAACATCACGATGATGAGAGAATCATTGATTGGCAGCCTCCTGCACGCCCCCTACTGGGGGTGGAGCCCACAACCCAGGCATGTGCCCTGACCCGGAATTGAACTGGGACCTCCTGGTTCATAGGTTGATGCTCAACCTCCGAGTCACGCTGACCAGGCAAGCCACAGAGATCTTCAAGTGTTCCTTGCCGCAGTTAGCTTGTGTGTGTGTGACTGAGTATGCATATGTGTGCCCCATATTGAACATTTAGGGAAAGATTGAATATACAATTTACGGAGCAAATATTAAGCACCAGACTTTATTTTCTCAGGCTGTTTTCACAACAGTATTTATGATCTGAGGAGATTTGATTCTTCTCTTCAGCTTTGCCACTGACTCTCTGTACTTGACTAACTCATACAATAAGGGGGGGAAGCCAAATTTTTTTAAAAAGCAAAGAATACCTAAGCTAATGTTTTGTCTTTTAAATTCTCTTCATCTTTCGCTTCAATATGACAAAAGTTCTTTAGAACCAGAATAGCTTTACAAGACAAGAATCCCCACTTTTGGCACTTTCATTCCACATAGTGTTGAAAGTTCTAGCCTGAGCAATTAAGCAAAGTAAAGAGATAAAATTCAGATGATATGAACTTGTAGGCAGAAAGCCATAAAGATTACACACACACACACACAAATAAAACACCAAAAAACTGTTTTAACTAATAAATGAATTTAACAAAGTGGCAAGGTACAAATTGGACACATAAAAATCAGTTGAATTTTTGTAGATTAATAATGAATAATTAGAAAAGAAAATTAAGAAAACAGTTATATTTACAATACCATCCAAAGGAATAAAAAACGTAGGAACTAACTTAACCAAGGAAGTGAAAGACTTGTACAATGAAAACGACAAAACTTTGCTTCAAGAAATTGAAATAGATATAAATGAGTGGAAAGACATCCTGTGTTTATGGAACGGAAGACTTAATATTGTTAAAATGCAAATGCTATCCAAAGTGATCTGTGGATTTAATGCAATGCCTATAAAATCCCAATGACATTTTCTGCAGAGATAAAAAAAAAAAATAACCCATCCTAAAATTCATATGGAACCCTAAGGCACCACAGATAACCAAAATAATGCTGAGAACGACGAACAAAGCTGGAAGGCTCACACTCCCTCATTTCAAAACGTACTGCAAAGCTACAGTTATCACAGCTGCGGTGCTGGCATACAGACAGACATACAGACCGATGGAATGGAACAGAGAGCCCAGAAATAAGCCTTCGTGCATATGGTCAGGTTCTTTTTGACAAGGTGCCAGGACAGGGAGGAAAAGGACAGTTTTTTTTCAACCACTGGGGCTGGGAAAACTGAACATCCACACGCCCAAGAATGAAACTGGACTGTTATCTCCAACAATTGGCTCAGAAAGTATCAGAGAACTAAGCATGAGAGCAGGCGGAAGAGCTGAGGGCTGCTCTGTGGACATAGAAATCAAGAAAAAAGGAGGTCTTTGCTGGAGGGAAGAATTGCTGGCATTTCTTAACCAAGCTCCCGGGGCAGGTAGTTTGTAGAAATGGTTTCAGGGAGCTTGTTGTAACTAGGGAAACAATATAATTGATAATAGTATCTATCGTTCAGGTCCTTCTCTCCCAGGGGGAGCTGGGAAATGTGATCACGGCAGGTGGCATCACCCCATTCATCTGAAAGTGACCGGCTAAGGGACACCATCCCCAATAAGCAAAGTCTGATTCCAGCCATGGCCTCAGGTAATCGCCATCATTCCTTTGTGCAATGAGACAGCATTTATTGAGCGGCTACTGTGTACCAGGTGCCATGCAAGATTCTGGAAATATGGAAGAAGACTATAATACTGACTTTTCCTCTCAGGGGCTCTCCTAATCAGATGGGTGGGGAGAGACAAATGCACAAGGAGTGACAGCAGTAGTTAAGAAAGCTGTAACTGGAGGCAATGGGGTCAGGGACTGGAGAGACATCTGTTCACGCAGGTGCAGGTGACAGCTCTAAGCAAGTGTAGACTTCAGATCTAAACTCTGGGGCGGTTCAGCGAAGATGGACAGACAGCAACGGGAAAGGCGGGCCCCGAACCAGAAGCCACGCCCTGCGCCACATCCCCTTCCAACGAATGCACAGGACATAAAACTCCCAAGTATTATTGCCCTCCCATCTATCTGCCCCCTTTAAGAGGAGAATTTATAGAGAGCGCGCCGCGCCTGGGTGAGCCGGTAAATCTTCTCCTTAAGGAATTTCCTCTTGAGGGCGGTCTCGCTCTGCTCCTGGAGCAGCCAGGAATACTGATCCTTTTCCTGCAGTATCTGCATCATGGCCTTCTGCAAGTAATCGCCATTCTCTTGGAGCATAAAATACTGGATTATGAATGGGATCTGGTTGGCGAGCCGCTTGCTGGTCTCCTGGAAGAGGGGAGAGGAAGGGTCAGCTGGAGGGGTCTGGCCCCAAGGCCGGTGGGTGCAGAGAGAAGCCTCGGGGTTCAGGATGCAGGCATGGTCGCCTTGCTAGGTCCTGGTGATCCCGTCCACCCCATCCAGTGTTCAGTATCAAACCACGAGGAGCTTCTGTCTGGGACGCCCAGTTTTCCCACCTCGGCATTCCCTCGGCACTAAGAACCCACCGGGCAGGCCAGCAAACCCCAAGCACCTGGTGGGCATCCCAGCCTTCCCAGGAGCCCCTCCCCGGCCCCCTCCACCTCTTGGCAGAGACCTCCTGGCCTCGTTCTGGGGACAGATCAGGACCTGCCTCAGTCCTTGCCTCGCGCCCTCTCTCCACAGGCATGGCCAGCTTGCCTGGCAGCTGGACTCCACATCTGGCTAACTCAACTTCTTATTCTGACTATGAAGGCTTAAGTAGTTGGGTTTCTTTGCAGTTTAGAAGCTACCTTCCATTCTGTATGCCCTCCTACTTTAGTCCTGTGATTTCAACCTTTCTCATCGCATGGCACACATAAACTAATTACTAAAATTCTGCAGCACACCAAAAAATACATTATATTTTCTGCCGATCTGACCAAAAAATAGGTGTAATTTTGATTCATTCACACAGGATTAAAAATAGGTATAATTTTTAAAAAAAATATATTTTATTGATTTTTTACAGAGAGGAAGGGAGAGAGAGCGTTAGAAACATGGATGAGAGAGAGAAACATCGATCAGCTGCCTCCTGCACATCTCCTACTGGGGATGTACCCGCAACCCAGGTACATGCCCTTGACCGGAATCGAACCTGGGACCTTTCAGTCCGCAGGCTGACGCTCTATCCACTGAGCCAAACTGGTTTCGGCAAAAAATAGGTATAATTTTGATTCATTCAATACAACAGCTATGTTGTGTTGGCTGTTGTCATTTTTTGTAATTGACTATCTAAGGGAAAAGAGGCCAGTGCCCCTGACTAAATAGTCAGGTATTGCATGTTTTAAAAATTCTTGTGCCACACCGGGCCAGCATGGCTCAGTGGTTGAGCATTGACCTATGAACCAGGAGGTCGAAGTTTGATTCCTGGTCAGGGCACATGCCCGAGTTGTGGGCTCGATCCCCAGTGCAGGAGGCACTGGTCAATGATTCTCTCTCATCACTGATGTATATATATATATTTCAGAGAGAATGGGAGAGGGAGAGGGAGAGAGCAACATCAATGATGAGAGAGAATCATTGATTGGCTGCCTCCTGCATGCCCCCCACTGGGGATCGAGCCTGCAACCTGGGCATGTGCCCTTGACCGAAATTGAACCGGGGACGCTTCAGTCCGCAGGCCGATGCTCTATCCACTGAGCCAACCTGGCTAGGGCCTCACTGATGTTTCTATCTCTCCCTCTCCCTTCCTCTCTCTGAAATCAATAAAACTATATTTTAAAATATTTTTGTGGCACACCAGTTGAAAATTGCTGCTTTAGTCCATGAGTGAGGTTGGGGGGGGGGGGGGGAGTGCGGTTAGAAACCATGAAGCTGATTGGGCCCCACAATCTCAGGAAAGAAATCTCATTCCTCTTTTGTGAACCTGGTGGGTATCAAGCACGTTAGGAGCTGAACGCCTTCTAAACATCAAGGAGAGCTAAGCATGACCAGCAAGGCGAGTTGTATTTTGCTGTCCTATGAGAAATGTATTTCCTGCGCAGCAGAGACTATAAAGAACTTCGGGGTTGGAGTTACTTTTGAGTACATGCTGTGCCACATGAAGAACCTGATTTGGGGCAAATTCATTAGAAGTGTCTGATAGGGTTCCCGTAAGATGATAGAGAGTAAATGAGTCGTTTATCAGAGCAGAAAGGGCCCCTCCCTTCTTCGCCCAGGTAACCACCTCGCAATCAGCGTGCCCCCGCACGGGCCACGTGCACCCACACTCACCAAGAAGTATGCGTTCAGGTGCATCCCGATCTCAGTGATGGAGGAAACAGAAGACGGGTTATTGGAAGCAGACAGTTTCAGGGACGGAGCCTGTGACATGCTTCCGTCCGTGTTAAAAACCTGCTCCCGAATTCTTTGCAGAATCTCGCTGTAAATCTGGTCTTGGCAGTAAACGAGCTGCTCCATCCTGAACTGCAGGTGGATCATGTTCGCGGCTGCCTCTGCCTGCTTTGTTTTTATGTCTTCAATCTTGTTCTGGTTGGAGAAGAAAGAGAGGCACGTCACTGCTGTTCGGTCCCGCTCGCTGTTCAAACAACTCAGGGAGCACTGTGACGTTGAACACAGAATTAGAAATGACGTAAGGCTATTCAGTGATTGAGCGTTGACCCAAGAACCAGGAGCTCAGGGTCTTCGATTCCCTGTTGCCCAGGTTGAGAGCTTGATCCCCAGTAGGGAGCGTGCGGGAGGCAGCCAATCAATGATTCTCTCTCGTCATTGGTGTTTCTATCGCTCTCTCCCTCTCCCTTCCTCTCTCTGAATCAATAAAAACATATTTAAAAAATAAGTTAAGGTCAAAGGAGGCCTGATGCTTTAAATGGTGACTTTCCGAAGGTCCCTCCTCCGTCTTTTGCTGCTGTCCTCACTGATCCCGGTGTGTTCCTCCCCCGCTTGCCCGAGCCAGTCCCACCTATCTCTACCCATTCTTTCTCTGCGCCCGGACCTTCATTTTCCCGCATCACCCCCTTTCTGCTTCCTTGACCGTGGCTCAGTTTCCACTTTCATGTCCATCACTCTTGTATCTCTAGTTGGCTCAAGTCCAAGCTTTCAAGGATGACCCCAGTGCCGAGGAGCACAGTGGGGTAAGCGTTGGTATCTTTGTTTGCCAGAAACCCTGTGACTCCTGCCTCACCCACACAGTCAAAGGCATTCTGGGAAAGGAATGGATGACAGTGGAGAAAAGTCACTTCTTGGCTTTTGAGTTGGAGACTGTTGTGCACTGAAGGCAGAGGTTAACCTCGGAGGAGAGAGAGAGAGAGAGAGCGAGAGAGAGAGAGAGAGAGCGCAGGTGGGTTTCACAGGGACTTGGTTCTTCTTTCTATGGAGTGTATGTGGCAAACAAGAATATATGCTTTATACCCGCGTGCAGATATGGGGCCTGAACATGGAAATGGCCCGTGTATCACTCCCAAGAGGCGTGACATGGGCGGTGACAAGGCCCCTGGTTCTGACCAGGCTCAGGGGGAGCGGGAACAATGGTGGAGGGTGTGTCTGGGATGGTGGCCGGGACAGCCCTGCACGGCACAGACAGCTACGGTGAGACTTCTGAGCTCTCAGAGGACGGCGCCAGGGGGTGGCGCCCTGGTGGGCGCTGGAGGTCCCTGGGCCCCAGGGTGGCCTGGGGGTGCAGCAGAGCTCCGGTGCCCAGGCTGGCCTGGAAGAGCTTAGGAGAACCAGCCCTGCACCTGGGAGCACAGGGGACCCGGGGCCAAGCGCCGAGGCCTGGGAAGCAGGGCGCACATCCGGGAAGCTGCCGGCAGGGAGCCGTGACTGCCAAGGACCAGGCATGTCAAGGCCCCGTGGTGAGGTGCCCGGGGCTCGGACAGCCCCTGGGGACGTTGGAGGGCTCAGAAGTGAGGTTTAATTTTCACCGACCGGGTGAAGAGGGGAAAGAGAAATTAAGTTGTACCCCGGGAGAAGGACAGAATCCTTGCCTTTACCACCTGAATGAGAGTGAGGAATGAGATTCTGGCCACAGCCGAGGCCGAGGCCGGGGCAGTTTTATCTAGAGCCACTCTCTTCCCTGTGCTGTGACTGGGATTCAGGCAGAGTGGCTAAGTTGCTAAGTGGAAACCCACCCAGCAGTGGCAATATTTTAAGTCAAACTACTAAAAATGCTGGACAAGGACTCGTAGACAATGCTGTCCTTCTGGTAGGAAAAAGGCCCAAAATACCCGCCAGTCACTAGGGACAGTCATACATTCGGTTACACCCTGCCAGGCCACAGGGGACGGAGAGAACAAAGTCAGTGCTGTTTCACTTTTCCCAGAAAGGGCCCCCCAGCTCCCCGGCAGAAGCAAAACAGCACTGCTGCTCGCATCGCCCGCCCAGCACGCCCACATGCTATCCCCAGCCTCGCATGTCTAACGGGCAGTACACACCCGCCTTCTTTCGAAGGCTAGACCCTAATAAATCCGCACAGGTGCCCAGCAGGCGAACTGGGGGTACTCACCCGGGCTGTTTGGTTAAGGTTGGAAAATTCGCCAAAATGTGTTTTGGCCGTGTCAATGAACGTTTGCCCGACGGTTTCTGACCAAAGGAAAAACCAAACATCAGTGAAATGCAAGCAGGAATCAAATGGCTCACTGGCACAGGGCGGAGAAATCATGGCACGTGCCCCTATTCAGGTCTACAGGCCGTGAGAGAAGGAAGGGATGGTACCTAGTCCCGGGGAGACACAAAATCCATGGTCACCACCCCCCTGAGCAGGTGTCCTCAATTTCCTGTCCTTTCGTGGCATGTGTGATCCTCCCAGGTGAGCATCCGACTCCTCCTCACACAGCTGCGTGGAGGGGTAGGTCTGACTAGATGAAGCCCACTGCATTGGTGCCCTTCTCCCCAAAATGGGCAAAGGAGATCTGTGACTGATCATTCCACCCCAGCCTCTCCCTCAAGGCGAGGCGACCATGGGCGGTGCCGGGAGCGGGCCTCACCCACAGTCTTCTGGAGCATGCTCAGGGCGGGCTCCACCAGCTGCTGGATGTACTGCTGCACGATGGTCTCGAATGTCTTGTAGTTGACAAACCCAAGAAGTTCTTTGCCCCGGTACTGGTTTTCATATTTTGAGACTTCTTCATGGATAATATTCTTAACTGCAATGTGAAACAAACCACGGGCATTTTAAAGATAAGAGCAGTTTTAAAAGGCTTGCTCATCGACTGTACGTACCCTAAGGCAATGCTTCTAAATGGAGTCCTTTTCATAATAAAAAAAAAAAAAATACAAGATCTGACAGTGACTTTTCAGGAACAAAATCTGACTCTAAAAGAAATGTATTTCAACTGAGAGTCATCAGCCTGAGAGAGACGCTGAGTGTGTACAGTTGATAGAAAGGAAGCGGATGAGTTCAATGAAAATAAAAGGTTAGATGTTGTTTCACTTACAAGTCTCTCAAAAATTCAGCTAAACTAGGGTTGGAGGAGTTCTACCATGGAAATGAGTAGTGCTGTTTTTTGTTTGTAGGGCGAGGCTATAGGGTTAAGCCTGGGAACTGACCTGTTGGCAAAGCCACAAACAAGTCCTAGCTCAGAGGGCACAGTCCTCTTAGCATAATTAGCCTTGACCTAATGACACTCCCTAGATCTTATCTGGGAAGCTAATGGGCTGGGGGAGGTGCAGCAAGTGCTGCCAAAACAAGTGAAACTCCCAAGCACACTAGGACTATGGTGACCACTACCTTGTTTACCTCTGGCTATAAAACGAAGGCTCAGCTTGCCTCTGGATCTCTCTCTGTGGCCTCAGCCAGGCACAGGAAGATCCACCAAACCCCAGCTTATTCTCTCTGTCTGGGAGAATAAGCCCTCACTCAGGCTTTCAAACCCTTGGCAGAGCTGGCTCGGCACATTTGTTATTGCTAATTTTTGTTTTTATTTTTTTGAAAGAGGCAGACATTTAAAAAAATTATTTTTATTGCTCTCAGAGAGGAAGGGAGAAGGATATAGGAACATCAACGATGAGAGAGAATCATTGATGGCTGCCTCCTGCATACCACCCACTGGGAATTGAGCCCACATCCCGGGCATGTGCCCTGACCAGGAATTGAACCATGACCTCCTGGTTCATAGGTCGACACTCAACCACTGAGCCACACTGGCTAGGCAATAGTGCTGTTTTTATCAAGTGCCAAAATGGACAAAGATGCAACACACACACACACACACACACACACACACACACACACGCACGCAGCCTACTTCCATCCTGGCTGGAGCAGAATGCAAGTTGGAAGCATGCCAGATGGAGCCAGGAGACTCTTATCAAAGCCTTCACCTCTGGTTTCGGCTTAGGGGTTACTGGCAGGGAGAAATGGGGGAAGTGGGATTGTCTAGCCCAGTGGTGGGCAAACTCATTCGTCAACAGAGCCAAATATCAACAGTACAACGATTGAAATTTCTTTTGAGAGCCAAATTTTTTAACTTTAAACTATATAGGTAGGTTCATTGTTATTAACTTAATTAGGGTACTCCTAAGGCTTAGGAAGAGCCACACTCAAGGGGCCAAAGAGCTGCATGTGGCTCGCGAGCTGCAGTTTGCCGACCACGGGTCTAGCCTCACAACAAAGATGCAAGAGAGAAGAAAGTCCAGGCTGTGGAGCTGCTTTCTGCGGAGTGGGTGAGGGCAGGCTCCCTTGGGCCAGGGTCTCCGGTGTGGGGAGTCAGCTCCGCACACTTCCTGTGCCGGGAGGAGCTCCTGGCCGTGGTAAATAAGACACTGCTGGTGGGGCAGCCCTGTTCCAAGACTCACCTTTTTGGGAATTGGCTGCAAGTACGAGGACCCAGTTTTTAAACTCCTCCCTGAGTTTGTTGTATAAGCGGGTCTCTTTTTCCTTCACGACTTCTTCTCCATCTACTAACCTTTCAATGTTCCGATTAAACACTTTAATTTTCTGAAAAAGAGGCAACGTCATTCAACTGTGCTGTGGTTGAGAAGCCGGGCTGGGGCACAGGGTGGCATGGGGGCTGGCAGTACCTCACCCACCCACCCCTCCCCTCCCAGGTGACACTGGAGGGAGGACAGGGCTCCTGCGGGACCCAGCAGAGAGGCACAGAGGCCACCTGGAGAGGCGCTGGGCCACCTGGAAGGGTGTGGCCACCGCAGGGAGCCGCCAGATTCTGGGCCCGAGTGTCACGTGGAGCCCCCAAGTCCTCACCTCGACCAGAAAGAACATTTTGTCGGCGTCGGTGTTGGGGATGTGCTCCCCACACTGGCGCAGCTCCTCCATGGCGCTCAGGTGGCTCTCCCTGATCTGATTTTCTAACAGCGGGAGTGATTTCTGGACAAAATAAGAGCAAACAGTGAACCACCACAGCTTGACGTGAGCTGACAGGTCTCCTGGGCAGCAGAATCCCGCTGGGAGGCCAAGGGGGGGGGTGTCTGTCCCTGTGTGAGGCGCCGAGGCGAAGGCCCGCTAAGGGGCCCGGGGAGGCTCTGCAGGCAGCCAGGGCGCAGCCCAAGGCCTGCGGAATGCGTGGTTCTGTTATCCAGGGAGAAACGCTGTTTGGTTCTTGTTTGGTTTAGATAAGTGTCTTGTATCTCCAGATCAATTACACCCAAACACAGCGTCAGCTTTCTCTAGTAAGACGCTGCCGTGGTGAGCATTTGAAAGCCATAAACCAATAAAGGGCACTTTGCTGGAAGATATGTCATGGGGGTTGGCGTCAGGCTGGGTATAATCCTAACCAATCACGATGCAGATGATGAGAACAAGGCGAGGAGAACAGAGGCCCTAGAGCGCACCATGAGGACTGCTTTGGCCCACGCCACGCACTGTGTCTCAGTGACGTTCCCCCCCCCACCCCCCCCCCACCCCCAGCAGCACCGGCTTCGTTGCCTTTTACAGGACAGGAACCTGAGGCCCAGAGAGGCCAACAGCTTGAGGTCATGCTGAGCTGGTAAGTGGCAGAGTTCCAGTCTGCACCCTGCTCACCACCCCCAAAGCGCACGCAGGCGGACACTGCAGGTAAAGACGCCTGAGTGAGCCGCGCCCCAGTTCTGCTTCGGTGCCTGAGGTCGCTGCAGCCAGCCCGGCAGGAGGCGTTCATTGGGACTGAGAGGCAGTTTGTCACGGCTACACAAAATGGCGATAAAGGTGGGGGACACCAAGAAGTTAATAGGTCTCATGGGCTCTTTAAAACAAAACAAAACCAACAAACAAATATATATATTTCAAATTATAATTACCATAATTGAATCTTGATATACATTTAAAAATTAATTTAAAGTATTACAAATTTTAAATTCAAATTCTAACAAAAATTTAAATGCTGAGAAATGTGTCAGCAAAATGCAACATCTTTTTGCAAAAACATGTGTTTGTTTGCTTTTTCAATTAGACAGGGTAATATCTTTTGGTGCCTCCTTCTGCAAACTGAGGGGATTCCACTAGAATCAGTCCTTCTCAAAGTGTGTTCCCTAGGTCACCTGGGAACTTACAAGTGCCAATTCGGGGGCCCCAACCTAGACCTGCTAACTCAGAAACTCTGGGTCTGGGGCCCAGGGTTATGAGCTTTAACCAGATTTCAGGTGATTCTTGTGCGCACTACAATTTCAGGTCCACTGCCTCCTTCTCACCAAATATGTCTTTTTTTACTTAGTTGATTTTTTTTAAAATATATTTTATTGATTTTTTACAGAGAGAAAGGGAGAGAGATAGAGAGTTAGAAACATCGATGAGAGAGAAACATCGATCAGCTGCCTCCTGCACATCTCCCACTGGGGATGTGCCCACAACCCATGTACATGCCCTTGACCGGAATCGAACCTGGGACCCTTCAGTCCGCAGGCCGACGCTCTATCCACTGAGCCAAACCGATTTCGGCTACTTAGTTGATTTTTTAGAGGGAGAGGAAGGAGGAAGAGGGAGAGAAACATTGATGTGAGAAATGATCAGTTGCTTCTTATACACGCTCTGACCGGTAATCGAACCCAAAACATTTTATTGTATAGGATGACTCGCCAACAAACTGAGCCACCCAGCCAGAGCCCACCAAATATGTTTTGAGTGTGTGTTTTCTGGCTCAAAAGTATTCATTGTCTTGGTGTCACTCCCGGTTGAGCAGTTTCGCATGGACGAAACCCAGGCCCAGGGGTCATCTCTGCTCTGAGTTAACCTGCAGTCCCGCCCTGTGGTTCAGCCTCATGTGCAAAGGCTCAGGCCAGCTCCATGAGTATGTCTCAAGAAGCACTAAGCCACGCTTGTACCATCTTGAACAACATCATGAAAAGTTTGTCTGCAGTTGCCCATTTTTGAGAATCCATGGAAATCAAACACGTATTCCTGACAAGCTCGAGGCTGGGAAAACGTTTTATATACTGTGAAGTGTTGAGAGACCATTGAAAAAAGAAAAATCTGCCACCTTGGCGTTCATTGCTTTTTATCGCGCTGAGCTGGTACTGCGGGTTTTCTTTCTGCTTCCCCTTTTTATTTCCAGGTTATGCCCTGTTCCTCCCGTTTCAGACGCTCTCCTGGGAGCCTCTGGCCAGGAGCCATTTGGTTTATTTGGTTTCCAGAATGTGCTTGTTTGCTTATTTGGAGAGTTCAATGCAGTGTCTTAGCCCTTTCGTGACCGAGAGTGACTTACGCAGGCTGCAATTTTTATAACTTGCAGCCACCCCTTACTCACATTGATGTGCCAGATGAGCTCGGTGGTGAGTCTTTCCGCCAGACGGGGCACCGTGGCCTTGCCTTCCTCCAGGAGGACTCTGAAACAAGACAGCGCACGTGAGTTCGGGAAGGCCCATGCGGTCCTTTCCCCAGGCCTGGGCTTTGTGAGCGGGTGGGTGAGCTCCCGCAGCTCCCGGGGGACGCGTGGCGCCAGAGAAGCCTGGGGGCGGGTGAGAAAGACAAGTGCTCCTTATGGGATGAGCCTAACCGAGGCAAGCACGGTGCCAGGAAGGTTACATTCACCTTCGCTTTTTATCATCCCAACAAACCGATGAAGTAGGTGATCTTTTTATCCACAGGAAAACAAAACCAACCTCACTTCGTAGCAGTGTAGTGACTTGTCCAAACTCGTATTTTATTTTTTGTAACCAATATTCATCCCTGAGTAGCCAAATCAATCTTGAGAAAAAAGAATAAAGTGGGAGGTACCAGCCCCAGCTGGTTTGGCTCAGTGGACAGAGCGCCGGCCTGCGGAATGAAGGGTCCCAGGTCCCATTCTGGTCAAGGGCCCATTCCCCGGGGTTGCGGGCTCGATCCCCAATAGGGGGCGTGCAGGAGGCAGCCGATAAATGAGTCTCTCTCATCGTTGATGTTTCTATCTCTCTTCCCCTCCCCCCTCGTCTCTGAAATCAATACAAATATGTTAAAAATAAAAAGTGGGAGGGACCACATTTTCTGATTTCAAAATATATTACAAAGCTATAGTTTATTATTACGGAAGAGTACAGTGCTAGCACAAAGACAGACATGTACAGACTAGAGCACCCAGAAATAAATCTGTGCATATACGGTCAACTCAATTTTAATAACGGTGCCAAGATGCACAATGCGGAAAGGATAGTCTCTTCAACAAAGGATGTTGGGAACACTCTATGTCTGCATGCAGAAAAAGGAAGTTGGATCCTTAACTCATACCATCCACAAAAGTCAACCAAAAATTTATTGAAGGCTTAAACGTAAGACATGAACTGTAAAGCTCCTAGAAAAAACAAACAAACAAACAAACAAACAAACACAGGGGAGCCCAGCCAGCATGGCTCAGTGGTTAAGCATCCATCTATGAACCAGGAGGTCACGGTTTGATTCCTGTTCAGGGCACATGCCCGGGCTGTGGGCTCGATCCTCAGTGGGTGGCGCAGGAGGCAGCGGATCGATGAGTCTCTCTCATTATTGATGTTTCTATCTCTCTCTCTTCCTCTCTCTTCTTCTCTGAAATCAATCAAAATATATTTTAAAAAAAGAAAAGGAAAAAAAAAAACCACAGGGGAAAATGATTTCCCCAAAAGCAGAGAGAAGAAAAGCAAAAATAGACTAAGGTGGGACTACATCAAACTGAAAAGCTTCTACAGAGCAAAGAAATAATCAACAGAGAACCTACAAAATGGGAGAAAATCTTTGCAAACAATATATCTGATAAGGGGTTAATTTTTAAAAAATGTAAGTAACTCCTACAATCAATAGCACTCCCCACCCCCGCCACACACACACAAAAACCTAGTAACCCAAGTGAAAAATGGGCTAAACAGTTGGATCGTGATTTCTTCAAAGATGACACGCAAATGGTCAACAGGCACGTGGAAAAGATGCTCAACATCACGAATCATCAGGAAAATGCAAATCAAAACCACAATGGGATCTCAATCTGTTAGGATGCATGTTACATATATACAAAACAAAAACAAAAAAACCCAAGGCAGGCGGTGGCTAGGATGTGGCGCAACTGAAACCCTTGTACAATGTTGGTGTGAATGCAAAATGGTGCAGCCACTAAGGAAAGTAGTATGGAAGCGTCTCGAGAAATTAAAAATAGAACCACCATGTGATCCAGCTCTCCCATTTACACATATCTACCCAAAAGCATTAAAATCAGCATCTCAGAGATAGTAGCCCTCCTCTGCTCACAGCAGCACCAGTCACGCTCATCATTGATGTTTCTAGCTCTCTTTCCCTCTCCCTTCCTCTCTGGAATCAATTACAAATATATTAAAAATAAAAAGTGGGAGGCACCACACTTCCTGATTTCAAAATATATTACGAAGCTACAGTTTATCATTACAAAAGAATAGAGTGCTAGCACATGGACAGCCATGGACGGAATAGAGCACAGGATGTGGTAATAAAGACAGATTATGTACAGAATATAGCCAGGATGTGGGAATAACCGACATGTCCATGGCAGACGAGTGGGTGGAGAAAATATGGTATGTACATGCTGTCAGACATTCAGAAAAAAACAGAAGCACAACCAGAGGCTCACCGAGTAGTAACCGGTAAAAGCGTATTGTGTGCACAGCAGCAAGGCAGCTTGCCACCCAGGGGCACTCGGACCCAAACATGGAGTGAGGCTCAGGGACACGTCGCCAAGCAGCATGGAGTGAGAAAGCAGTGGCAGCTCCTTCTGCGTGGTGATCGGTTCTAATATGAGAGTATCCTTAAAGCTAAGGAAATTGGCTAGTGGTTACCTCATGTCAATTTGGGGGAACAGCTTAAGTTTCGTTTATGATTTTCAGAAGCAAGAAGAGCACGCCTGTGGGCACTGGCTTGTCTTGTAAACTAAGCTAGGTGAAGCATTGCCTGTGTGACTGATCCGCTTCTGTCTGCTCAGGGGATCCCCACGTCTGGCCCCCGTTTGCGTTTGTTTTAACAGTGCAATGGGATCCGAGTCAGCCTTTAAAAAGGAGACTATTCTGTCATATGTGACCACAAGAATGAACCTTGAGGACGTTATGCTGAGGTGACAGAAGCCAGTCACAGAACAGACACTGCCTGAGTCCACCTATGTAAGAAATGGAAAATAGCCAAACTCACACCACCTGAGAGTGGAATGGTGGGTGCCAGGATTGGGGGAGGGGGAACTGGGGAGCTGATAAAGGACATCACATTTCAGGGATGCAGGTGAGTGAGTTCCAGAGACCGCAGAACAACCTGGGGCTCACAGTTGACCTCACTTTCCCCAAACCCGTGAGCAGTGGTTTGCAAAGTGTGGCCCCTGGACCAGCACTATCAGCCTCAACTGGAAACTTGATAGAAACACAAATTCTTGGGTGCCACCCCAGACTCAGAAACGCTGGAGCAGGACACAACCAGGAGGCTTTGCTGCTCAGGACTGAGAACCGTGGGTGCGATTATCACAGAATCTTCTTCCCATTTAGCGAGCAGTTCCCTCTCCCTGCGGGCCCCCAATGCTATCGAAAATGGTCTGTTTCTGGCGTGGCTCAGTGGTTGCGCCTCAACCTATAGACCAGGAGTTTATGGTTCGATTCCAAGTCAGGGCACTTGCCTGGGTTAGGGGCTTAATCCCCAATGTGGGGTGAGCAGCGGGCAGCTGATCAATGAATCTCTCTTATCATTGACTAGAGGCCTGATGCACAAAAATTTGTGCACTCAGGGGGGTCCCTCAGCTTGGCCTGTGCCCTCTCACAGTCTGGGACCCCTCGAGGGATATCCACCTGCTGGCTTAGGCCTGCTCCTCAGGGGATCGGGCCTAAGCTGGTAGTCAGACATCCCTCTGGCAGCCTGGGAGCCCTCAGGGGATGTCCACTTGCCAGCGGGGAGCAGGTGTAAACTGCAGTCGGACATCCTTAGCGCTGCTGAGGAGGCAGGAGAGGTTCCCACCACCACCGCTGTGCTGGCAGCCATCAGCCTGGCTTGTGGCTGAGCAGAGCTCCCCCATGTGGGAGAGCACTAACCAGCAGAGGGCAGCTCCTGCATTCAGCATCTGCCCCCTGGTGGTCAGTGTGTGTCATAGTGACCAGTCATTCCCAGTCATTCTGCTGTTAGGGTCAATTTGCATATTATCCTTTTATTATATAGGATGTTTCTATCTCTCTCTCCCTCTCCCTTCCTCTCTGAAATCAATAAAAATATGTTTAAAGCAACAACAACAAACAACAACAATAACAAAAACGGTCTGTTTCTCCCTCCAAGGCGGGGCAGAGGGGAAGAAAGAAGGAGCCGCGTGGTGTTCATGGAGTGCTGGCTGTCGGCGCACTGGGACCTTGGCGTGGGTCCTATCATTTAACCCGAAACGCGATCCTGTGGAGCAGCTGTGTGTGTGCTCCCCCAGCTGAGGAGAAAGGCCGAGCCACTGCCCAAGGGCACATAGCGAGTAGCAGATCTGGTCTGCGCCCGCATCTCTCCTTCAAGCAGGAGTGGCTGCTGGGGCTCACTGGCTGCTCCCCCACTGCTCAGGACCATCAAGGTCCTGCAGAGCACGAAAGGGCAAAGGGCCCAGCTCAGCGGGAAAAGCCTCAGCGTCCTGCAGGGCCATTTGTATGTAATAAAACTGTTAGGGTCGCCCAAGGAAGAAGGCACGAGGCCAAGAGAGGTGAAGAATTAGGAACTGATTAGGTCCTCTGGAAAACCAGATGGGCTGAGCCCCAAAATGGAGCCAGCCCCCAGACACAGGGAGTCAGAGGTTTAAAGGACTGTAGTGGGCTTTTTCTGGGCAGAGAACCCTCTGGGTGGTCTGGATCATGGGAAGGTCCGGAGGGGAGAGATAATGGTCTTAGCAAGTGGAATGTGGTCTATCTAAGCGAAAGGGACTGTCCACTGTGCAGTGGCCTAAAGGTCCGTTCCCAGGGGAGGGGGTATCCATTCAACTATGTGATCAGACCTAACAGAAACCCGTTCCTTTGCAGGCTCTAACGCAGTGGAAGGAGTCCTACAGCAGGTTTTAATGTGTACCATTTACGATGATCAACATCGGTTTCTGGAGGCTAGGAGATCTGTTTCCGGTCCTGTCCCCTCCACTATTGCTTTGACCTCATCATCCTGGTTTATAGAAGTGGGAAGAACCTCACTTGCCATGTGCATCTCCTAAGATTTGATGGGATGCTAATGAGAAGGCGGGTGAAAACATGTTGGAAAACCCAAGTGCCCTACGCCCTGTGGAACACCAAATTACAACCTTTAATCAGCACCATCATTACAGCCCATGAAAAAATGATTTGTTTCAATAAGCCAATGAATTTCACACTAAAAATAAAGTCAAGGAGAGGTTCCACTACACTCTATAATTTATATGCAATTTGGTTATCATGTTGGCCAGTCTTGGGGGGGGGGGGGGGGCGGCTCCCTGGAGTCCAGCTCCAGGGTCCTGCAGGCGCTCACCTGAAATACGGGTGCGTCTGGAAGAACATCGTTTCTTTCTTGGTGGCCTCCGCCAGGCTCAGCTTGTCGGTGACCTCCTGCTGGCCCCGGCACTTGACTATCATGTAGCCCTTCTTGAGGCGGTACGTGAGGTTCTGCGCCACATTCACCACATTTTTTTCGGCGCCCTTGTCCACCAGGTCCGGTTTGGTCAGGATCCCTGTGAGATGATAAGAAGGGCATGGAAAGGTCAGTTCTCTTCTCAAATACACTTGACCCCTGCGGGGCTATGGGATCCTTTCTTGGCCAGGACCAACAGAGCCTTCTGCAGCCTTGATTGCCCAGTGCCTGCCAGTCATTCATTCATTTCATCATCGCCCCTCAGATTTGCTCCCCCACTCACTCAGTTCACCCACTGCCTTGCGTAATTGACTTAACAAACGTTCGCTGGGTGCCTGCTGGGTGCCAGCACTGGGCAGCAGCGTCATCACAGGTGGCCGGCTCCATCACCATGTTCCTAAGAAGCTGCCCTGGTGCTTAAGCAGCTTCATTTCTCTTCTGTTCTATTACCAGAAGGTGTTATATAGACTCACTACAAGGTTTGTGTGAGCACAGACCTTCAGGTGACTAACAGAGCCAAGTCTTGTCTGAATCTGCGTTTGCACCTTCCATTGGTAAAGGAGAGGGCCTTCCCCTGGGAGGGGAGATAGCAGCCGGGAATGCCCTTCCCCGGAACCAGAACTCATTCATGGAAGCCTGGGTCGCTGTACTCTATTCTGAGAAAAGGGAGTAAGATCATGAAAATGGAAGCTTGCAATTCGAACCCCCCTGGCCGGGGAGACAGGGCCTTCTACTGCGCCTCAGTTTGAAACACATGCCCCCAGCTACAGAATCAGCTCATAAGCATCATGTAAGGACCCCTCTGTTGGGCCACAGGGAAGGCCACTCTCAGCAATGTTTAGATGCTTGAATTTTTTCTCTTTTTAAGTGTGTTTATTCCTGAATGCGTTATGCATACATATTAAATTAACAAATGCTTATTAAGCACACTGCTGCGGGTGTTGAGGAATGAGTAAGACTGCATCGTTCCTGATTTCATGAATATCCCTCCACCTTCTAGTGGGAAAAAGCCAGATAAATTATCCTAGTAATATATAAGAAATAAACAAAAATACCTAATATTGATAAGCGGCATGCAGAGAATGAAAAGAAAGGCAAAGAAATGACTACAGGCTGGGCGGCTGGACAAGTGTAGGCTGGCTGGACAACGAGGGCCAGGAGGCAACGTTTGGGCTGTGACCTGAATGAGAGGAAGGAGCCAGCCCTGTGGGTGGAGAGGGAGCTGGCTGACTGAGCTGCACTGGACAGCAGTGGACGAGGTGGGGAGTGATGGGAGCCGTGGTCCCAGGGGCATGCACAAGCCAGGTCCCAGATGCGCTGTGGTCCAGGCACAGTGGTCTGGGTTTGACTATGGAGACCGAAGCATTGGAGAGTAAAAGCAGAGGAGGGCATGGCCTGCTTTACAGGTCTAAGGCCAGGGGAGGGTGGACTGTTGTGGGCAAGGTGAATGCCAGGAGACCTGAGCATGTCTGCGTAGCCCAGGCAGGCGACGATGGAGGCTGGGTCTAGGTAGTGACTGTGGGGATGGAGAGGGGCAGACAGATTTAGTATTAGTTCTAGAAGCAGGGTCGCCAGGACTTCAGATGAATTAGACACAGAAGCAAGGAGAAGGAGGAATCAAGAGTGACTCTGATTTGGCTTTAGACCCAGGCGGGTGGATGTGGGGCCGTGAAGGGGTGGGGAAGCCTTGGGGAGGAGGAGAATTGGGTTGGGGGAGGGTGATACCAAAATTAGTGCTTTGGTCACAGTACCTCGGAGACACTTAATGGACATCCAAGTGGAGACATCAAGTCTAGGGAAAGGTAAGTTACGGATATAGACTTGGGAGTCACTGGCATGTAGAACGAATTCAAAAGCATGGACAGATAAGGTCACTTCAAGAGAGTGTGTTGATAGAGGGAGAGCTCAGGACCAAGTTCTGGTTTCCAATATTTAGAGGTCAGAGAAATGAAGCAGCAGCCAGCCAAGGTGACTAGGAATGTGACTTGCAGGTGGCGACGAAGGAGAGGAGAACCCAGGGAGAAACTGTGCACACGATAATTCTTCATGTAACCCTCCCAACAACCCTAGCAAGTGGTTGTGACTTAGCACCATTTACAGAAGAGGACGTGAGGCGAGGAGAGGTTAAATGCATTGCCCAAGGGTGTGGAGCCGGTAAGTGGTAGAATGAGGATCCAAACCCAGGCAGTCTGTGCTCTTAAACCAAGTCCCTATAACGCCATGGAGCGTGACATTGAAGAAAGGACATTTAGGAGAACACAGTTTCCCACAGAGTTCTGCTTGAATTTAAATCCTGCAGATGCTGACGCTCCAACATTAGCCTGGAAGTGTGTTCACTGGGGTCTGGGACGGTCTTTTCCCTGTACCCAGGGGTCTTAGACCTGTGCTGTGTTATGGCAGAACTGATGGGCCAGTCACTTCTCCTTTCTGGGCCATTGTGGGTAAAGTAAAGTGGGTCTTGACCCCATCCAGAATGGCTCATGAATGCAATGAGTGATGAGAAGGAGGGTGAAGAAGCACATTCTGGCGGCTCATCTAACCCTGATTGTGAGTGAAGATGACCAGCAGGGATGGACCCTGAGCCCATGGAGCTTGGGCTGGAACAGCGCTTGGACCTAGCGCAGGATGTGGGCGTCTCTAACGGTGGACCTAACTCCAGGGCCTTCCACATGGGCGAGGATCTCCCCTCCCTTCCCATCTCCTGGAAGCCTGATTCTTCCTTCTTACCTATGGTCCTGTCTCCTTCGGGGTCCACCTCGTGAGCCATGCTCAGCGCCTCTGTGGTGGCAATGTCCACGTTACAGGGGACCACCACCAAGTTGATGGTCTGCTGCCTCTGGATGTACTTCTTGATGAGTGCCTTGATCTGGTGCCACAGAATCACACAAAGGAAGAGCAGGTCTCTGATTACTCAGTAGCACATCATCATCGTGAAAACCAAAGTCATCCCAGCGCATGACCCCGTTTTCACACTTCCGAGCCCTAGCCTGGCCTGTCCCCTTCCTTTGGAATGCCCACCCCACCTGCCCTTACGGGGTTCTCTGTTGATTTTTTCTTATTCCTCAGAGCCCACCACTGGTATAGCTTCTCTCCTGAAGACTCAATTCTTATGGCCCGATGCAACCTCTCCTTCCTCTCCAGATCTCTCCTGGAAGCCTTCCGAGATTACCGTCACTCTATTAGCATGATTTTCTATGTGCTGTACGTTCCCCAGAAGCCGAGAGGTACTAGGGAAGTCCACCCATGGCATGGATGAATGAGCACCCTCCTGGCGGGTGAGAAGTGTGGAATTAGTCACTAACTCCGTAAGGAAAATGAGCGAATGACACTGCTCCTGGAGACACAGAACGGTGATGTGGATGTTGAGGAAGAAACCAACACTTCACTGCCCAAGATTTCTCCCAGAGCAGCAGAGCCTGCAGAGGCCCCCTCAGGAGGTTCCTGCCACACCCCGAGTGTGGCTATGGTTGGCTTCCCCACCCTGGCAGTAATCCCCACAAAAAGGGAAAAGGGCAGGCAAGTGACCCTAGTTCCTAGGATAGAAGGGTCTCATCTTCTCCCCCCGACAAACCCTATCCCACCATACCCTGGACCCTACCCTTGCACCTGAGACCATCCTGTCTCCTCGGCCCCCATGTGAGCTGGCTTAGCAAAGCTTGACAGAGCTAGTTTGGGGACAGGCCTTGCCCAAAGATCAAGTGTGACTCAAGCATCCCAGTAAGACTTTGCGCTCAGGCAGCCTTAAGTGGGAAGGCCTTTAGGAAAGAAGCATCAGGCTCAGTGGCTCTTGGTTTGTACTGGTCATTGCTGGCCTTGGCTGTCATCCCTCCCATTGTGCTGCCTTCTTGCTCCTGCCCAGAGATCACAGACCATGTTCTGATTACTTTACGTAGCGTTATTTTTTAATTGTTGCTAAAATTGGCAGATTTCATGTGAAAATTTGAATTTCTGGCATCTGTTGACTATCTCAAGACAGCCAACACTGGGCCCACAATCTTTATTTTAGGTTGGATGGGAGCTGTCCCATGCACCCCCATTCCCACCAAGTCAATTTCTCTTGTTTCCATGACCTGTCAGGCTCTACTCAGATCCTCAGTATAAGCCCCATTCCCAGGAGGTCTTATTCCAGTCTCCTCCCAGTCACTCAGAGTGAGGGCTGGGGAGGCACACCACAGCCCTTGGGGTGATCGGCAGAGGCCTCAAAGTCTCCCCAACTTCAGCTTGGCCCATTCCCAAGTTCCAGAAAGGCTCACCTGCAGTCCGATGTCCTGGGGCTGGTTTCCCACAGCCACCCTGGCGATGCCAGGAAGATCAATGAGGGTCAGATCTGGAACCTCGGGGGAGGTGATCTCCAGATTGATGAGCTCGTGGCTGATGCCAACTCCATTCCCGGCTATGGTGTTCTGGGCTATGGAGGCCAAGAGAAGAGAAACCCAGAGTCCAAGTTAATGACCCACCTGAGAAAAAGCAGTTGTTCTTGAAGGCGACTGTTGGTATTCAGAGTATAGGAGCTTCAGAGAGTCCCAGGTGCTTGGACACATTTCACAGAAACCTGCGGACTGATCTCAGGCCACTGAGGTGGCCATCCGTGTATTCAGGGGTAGCATGTACATACACTCTCAGAAATCCCAGAGGAAAACATCCGATTTATTCCCATTGGCATTGTGGATGGGTTCTGTTCTCTTTATGTTTTTAAATATTTTTCATTGGGTATTCACTGAGTGTGGTGATGGTTATGTCCACAAATCCTTCAACATCCCTCTCACCAAAAGATGGAGCCTTGAGTGGGGTTAGACAGAAATGTGGCCACCAAGTGGCTGCTGGGGTGAGTTTAGAGCAGCGACCCAAGACAGTGGTGACCAGGACAGCCGGGGGGTAGAGTGGAGTCCTGTGGGGACACTTCCCAGGGTGGGGGAGTTAACTGAGAAGCAAAGAAAGAATAGGAAGGGGGTAGAAGGGACAGTGTGAGAGGCAGGGGCATCAGCAGGAGGAAGCACATGGGAAGAAGAGAGGGCGCTCCCTGGGAGGAGAGGGTGCTCCCTGTGAGGAGGAGAGGGTGCTCCCTGAGAGGAGAGGGTGCTGCCTGGGAGGTGGAAAGGGTGCTGCCTGGATAAAGGAGAGGGGGTTCCTTGGAGGAGGAGAGGGTGCTCCCTCAGAAGAGGAGAGGGTGCTCCCTGAGAGGAGAAGGTGCTCCCTGTGAGGTGGAGAGGGCACTGCCTGGGAGGAGGAGAGGGTGCTCCCTGAGAGGTGAGGGTGCTCCCTGGGAGGAGGAGAGGGTGCTCCCTGGATGGAGGAGAGGGTGCTCCCTGAGAGGTGGAGAGGGTGCTCCCTCGAGGAGCTTAAGAAGCCCCGAGGCCCAGGAGGAGCTGGAGGAGGCGAGACAGTGAGGGGAGCAGCCCCAGCAGCAACCACAGCCCCAGGCCTCACCTTTGTATATTTCCCTCTCCACCTGGGAGGGGTCCTGGAGCTGCAGCTCTGTGCTCCGGTAGCTGATCTTCCCCGTCCACAGGGACTCTCTGGCCACCTGCTTCTTCAGCTTCAGCACCAGCGGACATCTGGTCACGATTCCTGAAAGACAGGTTCCCAAACCCGGGTTTCCTTTAGAAGAAGTGTCACAAATCCACCTTGGGAGACTGGTCTTGGAGGCGGTGTGTGTGCCCGGAGCCCACCCTGCCCCCGGGCCTGAACCGTGAGCAGTCTGGGCCTGGGCCATGGACAACGTCCCTGAGCTGAGCCGCCCCACCTGCGACCCCTGCCTCTGGCTCCCGGAGCCTGGCCCCTGGGACGCGGAGGGTCCCAGAGCTGAGAGGGGCCAGGAACGTGACCAGGACCAGGCCTCCAGGACCCACAGTCCCCTCGAGGGGAAGCCCAGGGTGCCAGGCCGCACAGCCCTGCAGTTCCTGAACCAGCCAGGAGGTGCCAGCCCCAGAGGGGATGGAGGGACGCAGGCTCCTGGTGCTGCGCTGAGCCCCAGCCGCCCGCACCAGCGCCCAGCACGCAGGCTGCACCCCAGGAAGCAGACAGAAGGCAGCCAACAGCTCGAGGAGCCGCACCCCTGGGGACCCCGAGACTGCCCTGTAGGCAGCCCTGCTGCTCCTTTCCCTCCTGCGGAATGCACAGGCTTTCCTGGGACAGATTCCTCCCGAGGGCAGTCCATAACGTGCTAAGCACTGTTTACATGAGCTATCTACGTGCCCATCAGTAGACAATGGGATAAAGAAGTTGTCGGGCACATTGAATGTTTTTTATAGAAGACTAGAAGCCCGGTGCACAATAATTTGTGCACTGGCGGGGGGGAGGTCCCTCAGCCCAACCTGTGCCCTCTCACAGTCTGGGACCCCTCGGGAGATAACCACCTGCTGGCTTAGGCCCACTCCCCTGGTGGCAGATGGCATGCCCAATCCCACGGTGTCTGCCCCATCTCCCCCGGTCGCAGATGGCAGGCCCAGATCCCGTGCTGGGTCGGACGGCTGCTCGGATCTCACGGCCGCCCGCCCCACCTGCCCCGCCCCACACACGACAGGCCCGGACCCAGCGCTGGGGCGGGCAGAGGCTCGGGATTATGCTACCGCTCCCTCTGCCCCGCACAGGGCAGGCCAGGATCTCCCGCTGGGGTGGCCAGCGGCTGGGGATCATGCCCCAGGCGGGGCGGCGCAGCGGGATCTGCCTGCAGTATGCAAATTAGTGGCCATCTTTGTTGGTGGTTAATTTGCATATCATGCTGATTAGCCAATGGGAGGCGTAGCGAAGGCATAGTCAATTACCATGTTTGTCTATTATTAGATAGGATAGGATAACCTTCCAAAGAGCATATCTAACTAATTGTGGTTGGTTTTAAACAAAGAAACAAACTTTAAGGCTCTCAAGCAAGACACCTTAATCCTATCTAGCCCCACCCAGGGTGATCAGATCCCCCTCAATCTCATTATGTACCACCTTCCGCAGCAATTGGCACCACCCAGCCTGACTCACTTCCCATTGGACCCCTAGGGGCCCAGGGGGGTATAAATGTGCAGGGAAGGAGTCACTGGGAACCCTCCTCTCAGCAGTTGAACCATGGAGCCCAGCCTTCCCCACTGTGGGCGCTGTGTGCCTGAGGCCTGGAATTCCCTGGAAGAGCCGCAGGAACCACGCCAGACCTTCCAGCACCGGGGGCCCTGGGCACTCCCTCTCTACCCGGGGCTGGGCCGCCTCACTTGGGACCAGCAAGACTTCAACCAGGAACTGAATTCTGGTCCCTGTGGGCTTCTGTGCTGCGCCAGCACTGCCTGCTGCACAGGCCCAGCGCACAGAACACATGCAGTCTGGGCACAGAGCTGCCTGCACCACATGGGATGCCCAAATCCCAGGAGCTAGAGATGCCCCCAGCAGTGGAGGACCCCACACCCAGGAGCCAGAGACGCCCCCAGCGATGGAGGACCCGACGCCCAGGAGCCAGGAGCCAGAGACGCCTCCTGGGGTGGTGGCTGTGGCCCAGAAGCCCAGCTGATGCTCGCCCTGCAGACTCCTTCCGCCACGGGCCTCTCAGCGCGAGGGACCTCAGGAACGGACTTCTGAGGGACCCTCCAGCAAGGCTCTCAGGTGCCCCCAGTTCCTCGGGAGGCAGCGGCAGCAGATCGGAGGCACGCGGCCCAGGACTGCCAGGGGCTGCCTTCACTGAGACCCGTTAGTGAACCAGCCTCTGCCACAGATGTTCTCGCAGTAACACTTCTGAGTGTAAAAGTCCTGTAAGAAACGGGCCTTTGTGTGGGAGGCTGCCCATTGTTTTCACTAGCAGGAAGTGCAAACAAGGATCCCGGAAGTGCAAACTAGGATCCCCCTGAGTTGGACTTGCCCGCCTGGCCCCCCAATATTTCCAAATTATCTCTTGTCTCTTCTCTTTCATTTGTGTGCGGCTCCTCTTCCAGATCCTGAACCCTGAACCACGCGGGACGTGGGGGTGCACACATACAACACCTTTGTAGGCATTTTCTTTCGGTTACCTAATAAATGTGGCAAGCATTCAAAATAAATAAATAAATGAATAAATAAAAAAGAAGAAGTGTCACAGGTGCCCTTCCCTCTCACCGCTCAGGAGCTGCCCCAGGTCCCCAGAGGCCCCACCTGAAATGTTTGTCCCTGTGTAGGGCCCGATCCAGGCCCCCCACTCACCACCCGGCCCTAGAAACACCTCGGTCACTGGCCTCTGGACCACGTGCGTCCAGGTGGCAGCTCAGGGCAGGGAGAGATGGAAGCAGTGATCCAGCCGAAGACGATGGATGCCCAACCCTCTCAGGATGCGGGAGAAGGCAGCGAGAGCCTGGAGGGAGCTGGACACCCCGAAGGAGGGTCCAAGGGGCATCCAGGGCTGGTTTTCCAGGTCCCTGGTGGCGAGGGCAGAACGCGCCCCCCCCCCCACCCCCCGCCACCGCAGCTGAAGCCAAAGGCTGGGACTGCCCTGAGCCTGTGGGCTGAGGCCAGAGTGTCGGCAGGTGGTGAGTGAGCCTGTCCCCTGAGGGAGGATCATCTCCTCGCCCAGCCTGGAGTTGCCCTGGACCACATGCCTGCCACTGGCATGCAGGCTCCCACCCTGGCACCCTTCTCCCCAGAACGCTGAACCCAGGGCAGAGGTGTGTGTCCCAGACTCTTGCTCTCAGGCATCAGGTGCCGGCTAATGGGGACCTCAGAGGCCCCCCAGGCGCCTGGTGTGCAGACTGCCATTGGGGGCTGTGCCGCCCTCTGGTGTCCCCACACCCTCCCCTATGCCGGGAGGGGGGGGTCGGGCAGCCCCAGTGGGGTGCCATTGGTGCCTCCTAGCCCCTGGGTCTGCTGGGGTCTGGCTATGGCAGTGCTGGTGGGAGCCAGGAGCCAGGGAGAGGCCAGGAGGGGCCTGTCTACCCACTTTGAGGAGACTGTCTCTCTTGCTTTCCCCCTTTGCGATTATTTTATTAAACTGCACAACAGCTTCTTTTTATCTTTTTAAAGGAAAACACATGATCCTGGCTAATAGCTTCTCTAAACATTGAGCAAATTCTTCAAGAGGACTTCGCATGTCACCCGAAACGTACAAATTTACACGATCTAAGAAGAAATGCTCTGCACTCCCTCGACCACAGGAGAGAAACAGCAGGGGCCCGGGACCTGGACTGACAGGGCCAGCGATAGCCATCACCACGCCACGTGACAGTGGACCTGGAAACCTAGGGGCAGCTTGGGTGGTCCCTGCCCGCCCCCCTTCCCTCCCGTCCCCCCATCCCCCCCAGGCTGGGCACTCCAGGCCTAAGTCACCCAGGGCCTGCAGGCGCTGCCCTCCCGCGGGCCTTCCCAGTGGCCTGTCTGACACCATTGGTACCCAGAGATGCTCTGTGGCCCCTCTGAGCTTACCGCTGCCCCTAGGCAGGGCGACGCCCGACAGCGCCTCCAGCACGGAGCTCTTGCCCGAGCTCTGGTCCCCGATGACGGCGATGGCGGGCAGGGCCAGGTCCTGCTCCACGCCCAGGGCCCGCAGGGAGTCGATGAGGTCGATGCAGGGGCGCACCTTCTCCTCGTACTGGTTGTACAGGTTGTTCTCGAGCCCCTGGGAGAGGCAGAGCAGAGTTCACACCCCCGGCCTCTGAGAAGGCTCCCACGGCCGCGGCGAATTTGCTGCGGAATTTGGGCGTCTGCTCACGTTGGCTGCAGACAGGAGGCCCCTGAGTTCTGCTGCTATTGAGGCTTTGCTTCTGCAGAAGCGGGGATATTTAGCTGAGGGTGGAGGGGCCTGGCTGAGCAGAGAGAAGGGACCCAGAAGGGCAGGAGGGTGCTGGGTCCTGGGCCCTGGGGGAGGGTCCCCAATCGTGATGGTGGCAGGAGGAGCTGGAGGAAAAGCTCCCGGAAGGAGACCCCGACATGTGGAACAGCATGGAACAGAAGCCCAGACGCAGGCCGAGGAAGGTCGCCGCCGCCCCTGGTGATTGCAAGATGTGTCTGGAGAGCTGGGGACACAGCTGTGACGTTGGTGGCGGCGGTCTCCCCTACAACCCCATCCTTCCTCCGCTGGTGGCTATAACGCGCCTTTCCAGAACGTTCTCCCTACCACTCACCTTTGTCCTCTCAGGGCCCCTGGTTTCTCCTGGCATCTGAGGGTTCAATGTCATCAAGTTGAAGTTCTTGGTGAGGAAGCCTGGGTTCTTCTCTCCCAGGTGGGGAGAACCCATCATGTTGGGGGGAAACCTCATTTGTCCTCCTGGGGCGCCGAATGGCGGTGGCTGCTGCTGGAAGAAACTCATTTCTGCCTTTGGAGAGGGCGGGGAGGGAAGCAGGTTGTGCCTCGGCTGCTGCCCAAACTTGTGGCTTTTCGGCATTAGCTGATGGCCAGGGGAGCCGGCAGGTGCTTCTTGGAGAGCTCTGCAAAGACACAGACGGGGTGGCCCCAAGTTGCCCAGGCTGCACCTCGCCAGCCCCAGCACAGCCCCCCACTTCCCTCTACACACAGACTCGGGGAGACCAGGACCCCAGCATAGAGAGTGGGGTCTCCATGGGCCCTAGGGCTTGGGGATGAGAGGCAGGGGGCTCCACGTTATCCTGGAGTGAATGTCCCCTGCCACTTGGAGACGCTTGTGGCTCAGGAGCAAACAGGGGACCGTTAGGTGTGGGGAGACGCGAGGCAGCATCCCCCAGGCCCCTGGAAGCCAGCGCCTGCCCTCCGGCCACTGTTTATCACCGAGGCCTGGTCAGACCGCTGGGGAGCCCGGGAGGGGTGCTGCAGGAGGGGTGCTGAGGCCTGCAGTCAGGTCCAGGCAGCCCTGTTATAGAAACAGCTGGTGCCTGAGGGCCATTCTGAGATGCTCCTTTTGTTTGGACAACAGCTCCTTGTGATGGCTGCTTTTCTGCACTTTCCAAGTCAAGAAACTAAAGTGCAGGAAGGGCCTGAACTGGGTAAGTCAGTGTTACAGATAAACCAGACCAGTTTGGCTCAGTGGATAGAGCACCAGCCTGCGGACTCAAGGGTCCAAGGTTCGATTCCGGTCAAGGGCATGTACCTTGGTTGCGGACACATCCCCAGTAGGGGGTGTGCAGGAGAAGCTGATCGATGTTTCTAACTCTCTATCCCTCTCCCTTCCTCTCTGTAAAAAAATCAATAAAATGTATTTTTAAAAAAATCTGAAGGCATAATCATTGAACACAGAAATCAGTGCCCCGTTCCTCAGGAGAGCGAGTTTTCCAGCCCATCTCTGAGGTGGCCCTGCCTCCAGCACCACAGCAGAGGGCGCCTGAACCCCGAGACTGAACCCGGAGTCAGGCTACGGGGCTCCGATCTGACACCAACACCCACATGTGTGTCCCCCCCCCCCCGCCCCGCCCCCCCCCCCTCCCCGCCCATGGCACCAGTGCTCTCACGAGACTGCCCCTGCCTGGCCATGCCCCTCCCATCCACAGGTTGTCACCTGTGTTTCTGACCGACTGGCTCTAGATCAGAGGTGCCGAGGACCCCCTCCTTGGTCCTGAATAATTTGCTACAGCGGCTCACAGAGCTCAGAGAGAGACACGGTGCTTACAGATCACCGGCTTATCATGAGAGGATGTAACGCAGGAACAGCTCAGGGAAAAGCCACACCGCCCGGCGAGGGGGTGGGGGCACGGGCCTGCCACACCCTCGCCAGATTCGCTGCCCTCCCCAGACCTCCACCAGTTCACCAGCCAGGAGCTCTCCGCACCTCGAACCCGGGCCTTTGGGGTTTGCACGGAGGCTTCTGCACAGAGGCATGATTGGTGCAATCAGCGACCGCCAGCCAGTGAGCTCCCGGCCCTGGAGGTGGGGGGCGGAGCTGAAAGTTCCGACTCTGGGTCACAGGGCTTGTTCCAGGCACCAGCCCCGCCGGGCGCAGCGTAAACATCACCCATTAACCCCGCGCCCTCAGCTCTTAGGGCAGTGACCGCGAACCTTATGGGCTCGGCGTGCCAGCATTTTGGAAAACCCTAACTTCACTCTGGTGCCGTGTCACATACAGAAATTTTTTGATATTTGCAACCATAGTAAAACAAAGACTTATATTTTTGATATTTATTTATGAATTTAAATGCCACTTAACAAAGAAAAATCAACCAAAGAAAATGAGTTCGCGTGTCGCCTCTGACACGCGTGTCATAGGTTCGCCATCGCTGTCTTAGGAAGTTCTGTGACAGGAACAGAGACACAGACCAAAACATAGACTATATTTCTCCCCCCCCCCAATATTTCTATCTATTGTGAAATGATCACTAGTAAGTCTAGTTAACATCCATCCCCGTACACTGTTACAACCTTTTCTTTTTTTCTTGTGATGAGGACTTTTAAGATCTTCTCTCTTAGCAACTCTCAAGTCCTCAGTCCAGGATTGTTCAGGGTGGGGATGAAACGTACAGTAAAAATCTGTGACTGCATGGTGACTGCGCTCAGCCTATTTCTTGTCTATTTCTTATCATAAATCACAGGATCACACCGCACAAAGCCCCACCCCAACCCCGGAGTGTGCACTTTACCGACGCTGAGCCCAGGTGTCCCCAAAGCCACCCCTTCCTGCCCACTGCGCCTTGAGCCGGATTCTGGAAGAGGGGGTCCCCTGGGCTCCCCCAGCAGCCACTCCTTTCCAGCGCCAACACGGGTCTGAGTGAGCGGCACAACGGGCAGCAGCGGAAACTTACCTCTATGGCTCCTGCCTAGGACACCGCCGGTTTACCAGGAAATCTCCCCCGCCGGCCCTCACCTGCCAGCCTGCAGGACTTCGGGATGGAGACTCCGCAGATCCCCCCTCTCTCCTCCGCCGCTCCCTTTATTTGCTGTGTGAGTCACGCCTCTCCACGGCTTTCCCCTCAGCAACAGCCAGAGAAACGAAACCACAGAAATGAGGCGGAAGGCCACAGAAACGAAACAGAAGAATGGATGGGTTCCGGGAAGGGGGGGATGGGGGGGCTCTGATGATCCCCCGGGAGCCGGGAGCCTGTGAACTGAGGGGGCCCGGCCCACCCACCCCCACCCCCCCACCGGCCGGATGCGGGGCTCCCGGGCGGGCCCATGTCTGCGTGGCTAACAGGTTTTCGGAGACGTAGGGCGGGACGTCCTGAGACGCTCGCTGCGAAGATGGACAGCCGCGCTCTGGGCTGCCCGGCTCGCCGTGTGCGGTCAGGAGCGCCTGCCCCGCGGCCGGGCGCCGCGGAGTGTGTGCGGCTCTGATTTCTTCCAGTGAATTGAGAAGCCACCGGGTGCGGGCTCCGTTCTGCACCTCGCAGGCTGGGACGTGCACTCAAGCACCTGCTTTGACACTTCGGAGCCGTCCTGCTGGCGTCAGGCCGGAACCCCCCCAGACCGCTGTCCCCGCGGCCGCCTTCTCCCGGCGGTGGGCGGCGGGGGCTCAGTGCCCACACGGGGAGCGCAGATCGGAACTCAGCCTCGCGCACTGCGTGGGCTTCAGGCTCCCGGGGTTGGACCGGGAAGGGGCGGGGCCCAGGCTGACCCGGCGGCAGGCCAGGAGCTCCAGCCCGAACCTGATCCTGATTCTGCCCACAGCCTGCCTGGCCGGCCGGTCTCCAGTTACTTCATCTGCCAGAAGGCAGGGGGTCCCGCTCCCTCGTCCCAAACGCTTCCCTCCATGCGCGGAGTTGGGGGACCCGGGCTGTCCCCTCTGTGCGGGGAGTGAAGGGGCCCCGGCTCTCCCCTCTGTGCGGGGAGTGAGGGGCCCGGCCTCTCCCTCTGTGCGCGGGGTGGGGGGACCCCGGCTCTCCCTCTGTGCGCGGGGTGGGGGGACCCGGGCTCTCCCTCTGTGCGCGGGGTGGGGGGACCCCGGCTCTCCCTCTGTGCGGGGAGTGAGGGGACCCGGGCTCTCCCCTCTGTGCGGGGAGTGAGGGGCCCGGGCTCTCCCTCTGTGCGGGGAGTGGGGGGACCCGGGCTCTCCCCTCCGTGCGGGGAGTGGGGGGACCCGGGCGCTCCCCTCTGTGCGGGGAGTGAGGGGCCCGGCCTCTCCCTCTGTGCGCGGGGTGGGGGGACCCCGGCTCTCCCTCTGTGCGCGGGGTGGGGGGACCCGGGCTCTCCCTCTGTGCGGGGAGTGGGGGGACCCGGGCTCTCCCTCTGTGCGGGGAGTGAGGGGGCCCGGGCTCTCTCCTCTGTGCGGGGAGTGAGGGGCCCAGGCTCTCCCCTCTGTGCGGGGAGTGAAGGGGCCCTGGCTCTCCCCTCTGTGCGGGGAGTGGGGGGACCCGGGCTCTCCCTCTGTGCGGGGAGTGGGGGGACCCGGGCTCTCCCCTCCGTGCGGGGAGTGGGGGGACCCGGGCGCTCCCCTCTGTGCGGGGAGTGGGGGGACCCGGGCTCTCCCCTCTGTGCGGGGAGTGGGGGGACCCGGGCTCTCCCCTCTGTGCGGGGAGTGGGGGGACCCGGGCGCTCCCCTCTGTGCGGGGAGTGAGGGGCCCGGGCTCTCCCCTCTGTGCGGGGAGTGGGGGGACCCGGGCTCTCCCCTCTGTGCGGGGAGTGAGGGGCCCGGGCTCTCCCCTCTGTGCGCGGGGTGGGGGGACCCCGGCTCTCCCTCTGTGCGGGGAGTGAAGGGGCCCGGGCTCTCCCCTCTGTGCGGGGAGTGAGGGGACCCGGGCTCTCCCCTCTGTGCGGGGAGTGAGGGGACCCGGGCTCTCTCCCCCACTGTGCGGGGAGTGGGGGGACCTGGGCTCTCCCCTCTGTGCAGGGGTGGGGGTGGGAAGACCAGGGCCCTCCCCTCTGTGCGGGGGTGGGGGTTTAGGGGGGTGCGGAGTGGGGGGACCCGGGCTCTCCCCCACTGGAGCCCTTGGTGCAGGAGGCAGGAAGCTGGGGCTCGGTCTGGTGTCCACTCCCAGCATTCTTCCGGAAACATTATGAATTAAGTAAAGGTCGCCTTGAGCACCTCTTTGCTCAGGACTTTACTTCCTTTAGAGAAGGCATTCCGGGGCTTAACCCTTTGAGTGCCAACCAGTATCCTAGGAACTATGCTAAAATTGCCAAGGCATTTTTGCTGATTTTACAGCAGTTTAGGAAAAAAAAATTATGAATCTCAAGTAAATGAAGTTACATATTCAAAAACTTAAGGAAACCTTTACTACATTGACATATTTAGCAATGTCATCATCACTAATAAAGGCAGACTTAGAACTGGACGCCTTTTCGAAGCTTTGATAGCTGCTTCCCGGCACTTTAGGCAAAAGACAGGAGGAGCACGATCTGCTCCCCAGCACTCTAGGGGTTGTTAACAAAGGTTAAAGCCCAGGCTCTGGGAGGCCACGGGGACTCACCCATGGTCTGTCCTGCAGGGTCCAGTACTGGCCTGGCCTCTCCCAGAGGGACCAGCGTCCCAGGGGCAGCATAGGACGCTCCAGGAAAGAGTGTCACAACCCCCAAACCAGCTGAGGAAATGGGAACATCAAGTTGGCTGGATCTAAGGACTCATGAGTGGGCATCAGCCGCCTCGCAGGCAGAAAGGAGCTCTCAGTGGCTGCCCAGGATGGAGGGTTCCACAGATAGAAGCAGCGGGGGAAGGGCGTGGGGAATTCCCCCCATCTGTCTTTGGGGGACTGCAGGGGTCTGTCAGGCAGATGACCTCACCACTGCTGCCCAGAACCCCCCCTGACCCCCCCCCCCCAACTGCAGTTAGATTAGGTGTGAAGGCTCCATTTGGTGACCTGGGCTGAGCACTGGTGACCCCTTGGGGCCTGTTTGTTTTCCTAACAGAAGGCACCTTCGAAGCTGGACAGAGTGATGGCAGTGTCACAAGAACACCTGGAGACCCTCCCTTCCCCACCCAACAGCCTCCCCTGGGCACCTCCCTCATCCGGGCGGCCTCTCCAGGAGGGACGAGTCCCCTGCACGCGGGGTCCTTGCTGAGGGAGGGTGACAAGTCCGGGGAAGGAACACCACACCACACGCAGCATCAGCGAGCAGGGCGGGCCTGCCCCGTGTGTTCACAAGCCCCAGCGTCTGAGCCACAGCGCACCCACCTCAAACGGCCTCTCTTTCCCCGTTTGCGCTCTCAGTGCACAAAGGTGACAGGCCAACGCTTGCTGGATGATGAGGCGGAGGGGACCTGGAGTCCTGAGGGCGGGCGAGAGATCTTAGCGGTGGGTGTTTGCTCTGGCTGGGCACAGAGCAGAGAGCGCATGTTGGGGTCCAAGCTCACTGAGCCCTCGCTCTCTGTGCCCACCTGCTCCAGTGGGGGTGACCATGGCCATCACAGGCTGGCAAGGTCTTGTCAGCCCTCCTGAATGGTGCCCACCAGAGACTGGCTTGGGGGCTGGCAGTGCCCAGGCCTTTGGCTACAGTGAGACAAGGGCCTGCTCAGGGGTGAGGGTGTCTCAGCTGGTGACACCCTTCCCTCAGTCAAGAACATGCTGTTATCAATGTTGTGGTGTCCAACGTCCAGGAATCTTGGTAACAAAAGTACCGAGAGGGGCCGGGGAGATGCCTGTCTTCCCAGCCTTTCCCGAGGGCAGAGAGCCGAGGCCCTGGCTGCTCTCTCTGTGGAAGCAGGTGCTCCCAGCCCCGCCCCGTGCTCTCCCTTAAACCCACCACGGGGAGGGAGGTCTGCAGCCTTCTGTGGGGTGAAGGGGGGGGGGAGCTTCACCAGCTCTGCCTGCCCTGGGGTGGGGGACCCTCCGGGCTTGCTGCCTATCTAAGTCTTGTTCTCCTGGCAGCACTTTTTCTCTTACTAGTAACAGACTTTATTTTTTAGGTCAGTTTAGGTTCACTGCAAAATTGAGCAGAAGGCACAGAGCTTTCCCTGTATAGCCCCTGCCCTCACACAGGCACAGCCTCCCTCTGTCAGCAGCCCGGGGCAGGGCGCCTGTCACATTCCATGACCCTCAGTGACTCATCACCATTGCCCAGAGTCCCCCGTTTGCGGTGTGAGCGTTCTGTGGCTTGGGAGACATGTATAAGAACATGTGGCCACTGCCTGGCTGGTGTGACTCCATGGTTGAGTGTCGACCCATGCACCAAGAAGTCACCTTTCGATTCCCCGTCAGGGCAATTGCTGGGGTTGCAGGCTCAATTCCCAGTAGGGGGCGTGCGGGAGGCAGCCGATCCATGTTTCTCATCATTGTTCTATCTCTCTATCCCTCTCCCTTTCTCCCTCTCTAAAAACATGTGGCCACCATCACAGCATCATCCGGAGTAGTTTCACTGCCCTGAAGGTCACTGTGGCTTCCTGTCCCCTCCGACCAGCCCCCGCACTGCCGGAAGCCGGTCCACGCTTGCTGCTTGACGCAGTCGCTGCAGGGAAGAAACATCTGCACAACTTATGTTTCAAGGGACCTGGCGTATATGGCATTCTGTTCTTAATATGTTTGCTCCCCTTCTTAAGCGCTATGTGTTTTAACCAAGGTCACCTCTCCGAGAAAGGTTGTTTCCCCAGGTGAGGTGAGGATTTATCAGTAAAACTCCTGAACTAAGTGCCAGGCTACCCGGGTAGTTAATCACTTTAACTACGAACAATCTTTACTTAGAATAATTTCCTTCAGTTACTTGCTTGTAGCTTAATAGAACAATAGAGCAGTGACCTTGGAATGAAGATAAGAAACGCCCTAACCTTTGGAATAGAATGGATAGGATTAAGATCAAATAGTATAAATACAGATGTAAGAGGACAATAAAAGGAGGAACCTGGCTATGATGATCACCTGAATGATGCCTCCCTGTCATTCCTTCTTCGATGACTCAGTCCACACCTTGGGGAACCCCTGGACCTGCTGGGGCTGGACCCCAACACCGCACCTGCTCTGTGCAGCTCCAGCCTGTTGCTGGTCCAGGGACGGCCTCAGGCTGTCCAACCAGCTGGGCTCAGGGGTCCAGAGCCCAGAAAGGAGATAGCTTCCCACCCCTGACTCTTGCCCAAAGGGCCCCCCAGGAAGGGGCGGCCCCGACTGGAGCTGGGGGAACACTCTCACCCCACAGTGGTCTCCAGGCTCTGAAGGCAGACGCCCCAGCAGGGGTGATGCGATGGCCCATGGCTGTGTTCAGGAATGTCAGAGGCAGCTGCTAACAGAAGTAGCGGGAACAGCGTCTACACCACACGCCAGCAACGCAGCCGGGAACTCTCAAAACCGGTCATGGTGTGGGGCCATCCTCCTGATCACGTGTGTTTAGTGGAATACAGCCAACATTTAGGTAGAAAGCGAAAACCTGGAAAAGGAGGGTCGCCAGGGCCACGCCTGAGGGAGGGAGCCGGTTTTGAAACGGTCTCTGAGGTTTGATGTGTTCCAGGCTCCCCTGAGCAGGTGGCCTGGTGCAGGGCTCCCCCCAGTGCCGGGCCCAGGAATGACAGTCCCAGTGCCCAGGGAGGTGGGAAGCAGGGCCTGGCAACTCGGAGTCCTGTGCCCACACCAGGTCGGGGTCCTAAGGGTCGCACCAGGGAGAGTGGCAGCGGAGGCGCAGGCGCCCAGGGCAGTCGCAGGATGGGGCCGGGGTGTCACAGGAGGGCCCAGCGCGGGCAGGAACCTGGGCAGGCTGGCTGGGAGTGCTCCCGCGGCTTCACAGTGAATAAGACAACACTGCCATGAACGTGTGGTCATTCCATGAACGTGTGGTCATTCCAGACGGAGTAAATAAAAAGATCCAATCCAGCCCCCCCCCCCCTTTTTAAATACAGGAATCCTTTGTGCACGTGAGAGTTTACAACGTAAAGAAAACGATCTTAGTGTTCTGGCTGCTATAAAAGCACCAGGATCTGAGCGGCTGAGACAGCCAGGGGATATTTATCCTCTTGCTGTTCTAAGGGCCGAGGTCTAAGACGCAGGCGTGCGCAGGGCCCTGCTCCCTCTGAAGGCTCCAGGGACTCTGGTCCGCCCTCCCCCAGCACCTGCTGGCTGCTGGCCATCTCGGGGTTCCCTGGCTGTCGAAGCATCACCCCATCTCTGCCTTCATCTTCACGGGGCCTTCTCCCCGTATGTGTGTCCAAACTTCCCCTTTTATTAAGGAGGACACTAATTATATTGGCCCAGGGCCCACCCTACTCTCACTCATTACAATGCAAAGACCTTGTTTCTGAATAAGGTCACATCACAAATGTGGTCTGCAGACTGCTCTGCGGGGAGGGGCCCCAGCGCCTGAGGGCCCACTGCCCAGGCCGGGCGGCCAGCAGCCCCTTCCTCAGGGCCCCCAGCCCTGTGCTGGGTTCACAGGCCTTGTGTTCCTGCTCTTCCCGAACGGCCAGAGGAGACCTCTACAGGTGGCTCACTCTTCGCTTGACCCAGAAAACCCCACAAACCCCTGCAGATCCGGAGGTTCAAATCTTCATGCTCATTGTGAGGACCCTTGTGAAACTGGCCAGGCCCTCAGGGTAGGCATCTCCAAGAGCCACCAAGTCTCTGAGGGATGTCCCTTTTCAGAAGCAATGGGCGCCATTCTGTCCTGACGATGGTGGAGCTGGTAGGTGTGCCCAGGCCAAACAACGGGGCCGGACAGGGTCGGTGGCCCAAAAAGGGTGCTGAATTTTTGCTGCACGTGCTTCACAATGCGGAGAGCAATGCTGGACTTGAGGGTTGAGATGTAGATTCTCTGGTCATTGAGAACATCCAGGTGGACAAAGCTCCCAACTTACAGAGCTCATGGGCGGATGCACCCACACAAGCTCCCCCTGCCGCCCCGAGAGGATCCCACTGGAAAGAGCAGGTGGTTCCTGGACTAGGGGAGGTGGCAGAGAAGAAAAAGATGCCCCGGGAGAAATTGAGGAAGCAAAAACTATGGCGCGGGGGAAATTCAGAATCAAATGCATGCTAATATAAGTAAAAAAACACACACCCCACAGTCATTGCAGTCCTGTATCACGGATGCTTACCGCACCCACTGCCACACTGTGGACACGCCCCAGGCTGGGCCTGGCGACAGGTGTGAGGAGGTGGGGCTCACACAGAGCCCTGGGCATGTGCATTCTGCTCTCTGGCTTCTGTGCCTGACGGGGACCCTCCTCCAGCCTGCCTGAGTGCTCAGGGACCAGTTGCAGCTGCCCGGTGGCCCAGGTGTAACTACTCGAGGGAGAAATCAGCGCTGTTGTAAGCCATTGAGGTTGGGTGGTTTGATATGGCCAGGATGCTGAAATCCAGGGTGCCATGTGCTACCATGTTTTTCAAAGGATTCCTGCTGATAAAAATGCTTGGACTCATTCTTCTACCCTAATTCTCCCATCTTACACATGAGGAACTAGAGGCTCAGAGAAGCGATATTACCCTGGCACCAAAGTCCCCTCGCTTTCCTGGTAGCCGGGCTTGGAAAGACGGTTAGAATGAGCTCTTGGCCATGACCCGATGGTCTTCATCCCAAATCAGATGCATCATGGGACACGCTTCTAAGAGCATGCGTATCTCCCATATGTGGCTCTCGATGCGCCTTCTGGAAAGCCCGGCGTGCACTGTACAGTTGTCCTCCTGAGGCCAGACCCTCCAGGCCATCCGAGCTCTGGCAGTGACACTCCTGCAGGAAGGCAGAGGCTGTGTCCCTGCACCCCCAGTGGCCAAAGGCAGGAGGTGCCCAGGTTTGTCCATGAAAAGAGTAAGCTCACGCACCCACAGGAAGAGTTCAAGGGCTCAACTGGCGCTGACCAGGGCAGCTTTGCCACGCCCTCTGACCATTGCTCCTTCTCCTGGGAGATGACTGTCCCGTAAGAGGGTGTGCTCGATGCTCATGGAATCAAGGCTTTCTCTCTGCAGAGCTGACTACAGGGTCAAGCTTAGATCTGATCTAAAATAACTCCACACTCACAAGCAGGGGTTACTTTCCCCCAACGCTCTCTGTTCCAGGTTAAACCCCCTCATTGAACAATTTCCATTCATTTTAGTCTTCCTGCTCATTAATATTTTCACTGTATGAATATTGGCATAAAAATACTGTGTGCCAAGATTTCATGCATGTAGCAAATATTGGTTGGTTGACGACAAAACCCATAAAATCAAATATTGACTGTTTGATAAGATTTGTGGGCCATTCCATGATTCATCTGTCTATAAAAATACACACATTTATTAAGTCTGCACAATGTTAGCTTAGCTCTTTCGGTACACAGCCGTCTATCTGTATTTCTGCAGGCCAGCCTGGGTATCTGTTCTTTGCAGCATCAGAGTGGTTGATCTGTGCAGAGGAAAGAAAAGACTTGTATTTATTTGCTAATCCACAAATATTTAATGTGTCATTTATGAGCAAAGTCCTATAGCTGACAAATTCCCTTCTAGGATTAGTCACTTCCTAGAATGGATTTTGCCCCAACCCACTCTGGGTACTTGATTTTCTCTCAACGTGCTTCCTAATACAATTTGACCCAGGTGTTAATGAAGCTCTGGAACTTTCTGCCATGATGTAAGTGTTCTGTGATCAACACTGTCCAATAGAGTATCCACTAGCCATGCTTGGCTATCAAGTACTTGATATGTGTCCAGTGTGAGTGAGGAACTGAATTTTAAGTTTTATTTAACTTTAATAAATGTAATGCAAATTCAATAAATGTAGTAAGTTTAATAAAGGTAAATGCAAATTTGGTTCGTAGCTGCTGTATTGAACAGCATAGCCCTAACATTTAGTTTTCATTCTTTGGGAGTAGGACTACTCGAATATGTTACTGCAGAATTCCTAGCTCAGCAATGTGTGTCCGTATTGATGCGTGGTTAGTCCTTTATATCTTCAGTTCTTTCGCAGATAATGGAGTGTCTTAACTTAATGCTTAGAAGGAATGATATGCATTCCAAATGTTGGAATTCTAGTTGTCTATCTTTTTTATTTAACATCTTTGAGATAGAACTTACATACTATAAAATACACCCCAAGTGTTCACTTCAATGGTTTTTAGTATATTCACAGATATGCAACCATCGCAGTCCATTTTAGAGTATTTTCCTCACCTGAAAAAGAAACCACGGACCCATACACAGTCATTCCCCGTCCCCACAGCCCTAGGCGTTCACTAGTCCACTTTCTGTCTCTCCGGGTTTCATCTGTTCCAGAAATTTCATATACTAGGAAATGAAATGAGCAGCATGTGGTCTTTTGTGTTTGGTTTCCTTGGCTTAGGATGTTTTCAAGGTCCATCCATGTTGTAGCATGTATCAGGACTTCATTTCTTTACATGGCTGAATAATATTCCAGGTATGGCTATACCCCATTTTAAAAAATATATTTTTATATATTAATAAGACATGTGGGCTGTTCCTACTTTTTGTTTTTTATGAATAAGGCTGCTATGCACATTCATGTACAAGAGTTTGTGTGAACATGTTTTCGCCCTCTTGGGTATGCAGTATATCTAGGAGTGGGATTGTTAGGTCACATGGTAAGTACATGCTTAATTTTTTGAGGAACAGCCAGAATATTTCCCAAAGCAGCAGTATTTTTAGATTTTTTTCGAAAGTGTCTGAAGGTTCTACATTCGCCACATCCTTGTAAACACTTCTTATGATTTTTTAAAAAAATTACAGCCCTCTGCGTGAGGGTGAGGTGGTACCTCACTGAGGCCTCCATTTGCATTGTCCTGGTGGCCGATTATGAGCATCTTCTTGTGTGTTTACTGTCCCCTGAAGATAAGTTCATTCAGATCTCTGCCCACTTTAAAATCAGGTTATTTGACTTTTTATTGTGAGCCATAAGAGTTCTTTATACATTGTGGGTATAAGTCCTTCATTTGTAATGTTTTTTCTTCCTTTCACTTTTTTTTTGGTGGTGTCCGTTGATGCATGAAAGTTTTAAGTTTTGATGAAATGCAATTTATTCATTTTTTCTTTTTTCGTTCATGCTTTTGGTGTTGTAGCTAAGAAACCATTGCCTAATTCCAGGTCACAAAGATTTATGGTTTCATTTTCTTCTACCTATATTTAGTCATTTGACCCATTTTGACTTAATTTCCACAAATGGTGTGAGGTAGGACTCCAAATTCATTTTTTTTGCACGTGGGTGACCAGTTGTCTCAACATCATTCCCCATGCAGTGATTTTGGCAGCCTTGTCGAAAATCATTGACCATAAAAGTGAGGTTTTGACCCCCTGGCAATGGGCAAGGAGACACCTGATTGGTGGTGTTGCTCTTATATCAGTCAGGGGCAAAGCAGATGTACAGTCCTCAGTTCATCCTAGCTTGATGCCTGTGTCGGTGGTCAGAGCTGTTTCATGCCTGAGGCACATAAAAAAAAAAAAAGTGAGGTTTTGTTTCTGGACGCCGGATTCTATTTCCAGGGCCCATATGTGTGCTGTATGCCAGTACCACACCGGCTTGATTACTGCGGCTTTGTAGTGAGTTCTGAAATTGGGAAGTGTGAGTCCTCAACGTAGTTCTTCTTTCTCAAGACTGTTTTGGCTACCTGGATCGCTTGAATTTCCACGTGAATTTCAGAATCCACTTGTCAATTTCTATAAAAAAGCCGGCGATGAAGGGGGAATTTGAATGTGCCCATGAAATGGGGCCTCCATTTTCTCAGGAAAATCAGTGCAATGGGTGCACCCTCCCTGAACATTAGAATCCCCTGCCAGGCCCCGCCTCTGGGGTTCTAGCTCAGTTGGCCTGGGCACTGGTGTTGTGTAAGGAGCTTAGGTGGGGAAGGGCAGGTGGGGCGGGCCAGTTGGAAGGAGCCGGAAGCTCCGGAAAGGCCCGGTTGCTCTGGGTTACTGGGCTCTCTGCTCAGTTCCTTGCTGAGCCCCACATGTCGCTCTCACTTCATCCTCATTGACTCGCATATGATAGGGGCTGGCCTTACCCCTTCCCCACAGGGGATGATCCTGAGGCACAGAGAGGTGAAGTAACTTGCCTAAGACCACACAGCCGGTAGATAAAGCCTGGATTAGATAAAGCCTGGAGATCCGTAAGATGCCAGATTGGTACTGACCACGCCAGGGGTGGAGGAGAAGGTGGCCCTGTATCACTCCACAGAGGCAGCCTGAGGAAGGCCAAGGGCAGATGGAGCACATGCCCACAGCACAGCTGAAGAATCACCCAGCTTTCATTTCGTTACACAGATCAGAAAACTCAAGCCCAGAGAGGCGAAGCAGCTTGCTCAGCGTCACCTGTGGCCCCCGCAAATCTGACCCTGGACACCAAGCCCCTCTCCCAGCCGCACGTGGCACCCCTCGCCCCCGGCAGGTCCAGGCAGTGGGGCCCGGGAGAGCCGCCACACAGAGCCCAGGCCATGCTCACTCGTTAGGACAAGCCCGTGAGGCCTCAAGCACACTGGGTGTCCGAACCGATCATTAGCAATGGGTGGTCTGGGCAGGGGCCCCGGGTAAATGCTCCTGGCTTCCCGGGGGAGGAGGAACAGGGAGTTACAAGGAGAAAAGGTGTGCTTTAGGTGCCTGCTAAAATCCCCAGGGATTCCGAGTCCGGGGGCGACTGCAGGGCATCCAAGGAGCGCCAGGGCTTCCCCTGGGTGTCTGCCACGAGTTACCTGTTTGTGTGGCTGCACCGAGATCACACCCATCCAGCCCCCTTCTCCTCCACCTCGGCGGTCCTGCCAAGAGTGGAGAGGCCCCGCCACCCATCTGCTTCTGTTTCTTTAAAAAATGTTTTCATTGATTTCAGAGAGGATGGGCGAGGCAGAGGGAAGACAGATGGAAGCATCATCAGTCGGCTGCCTCCTGCATGCCCCCTACTGGGGATGGAGCCCGCAACCAGGGCATGTGCCCTGACCGGGAATTGAACCCTGACCTCCTGGTTCATAGGTCAATGCTCAACCACTGAGCCACACCAGCTGGCTTCTATTTGTCTTCTTCCCAGACCCGTCACCATGCAGACAGCGCAAGCAGGGGACTGGGACCAAACGTCCTCGCCTGGAGTCAGAAGCAACATGTGGACACGCAAATCTCTGCCTCTTTGAATTCCTAGCTCGAGGAAAGGAGCCCCTTTGCCCAGGAAGGGTCAGAGGGCTCACCCCTTGGCAGGCAGCCAGCTCCCCACTTCCGAAGCCCCGGTGTTTTGGCCCCGGATCCGGAGAGCGGCACCATCTAAAAGAGGCTGTGCCATCGTCCCCAGAGGCGTCAGCTCATAAATCCCATGACAGGTCCCCAACCCTCAGCTGCGACTTTCACAGGCCGTGGAGCTAACGCATGAGAAAGCCATTCCTTTGCTATTTACTTTTCTTCGATAAACGACAGGCCTTCAAGTCAAACATGAACAAGTTACGATGAAAGCCTTTATCCGGTGTTTGGTGCCTGCCCTCCATCTTATTTTGTTAATCCATTGATTTGTTAGAGCGTGAAAGGGAGGGGGGGGGGGGAGAGAAACATTGATGTGACAGAGACACATGGATTGGTTGGCTCCAACATAAGCCCCAACCAGGCTGGGGGTGGAGGCTGAAACCAAGGTACTCGAATCGAACCCAGGACCTTTCAGTCCACGGGCGAACGCTCCACCCAGTGAGCCAAACCGGCTAGAGCTGGTGCCCAACTATTTTAAATGCTTCGGGCGCACAGGCGCGGTGGTCTCCGAGCCGCATTAGCAGTAAGCAGTGTTCCCTTCCCCACACGGAGGCAAAGCAGAGAGAGGCCTGTGTTGGCCCCAGCATGATGCAAAATCAGTCTCAACAGCCCACTGAGAATTTTCTACTTTTTTGTTTTGTTAATCCTCACCCGAGGATATTTTTCCATTGACTTTTAGGGAGAGTGGAAGAGAGAGGGAACGAGAGAGAAACATCAGTGTGAGAGAAACACATCCATCGGTTGTCTCCTGCCCGAGTCCTGACCAGGGGAGGAGCCTGCAACCAAGGCATCGAACCCGAGGCCCAGTGCTGATCTAATGCTGATCTAAGGGGAAGGGTTCCGTTCTCAGCATGGATGGTTTCACCCATGACACACCCAGCACCTACCGAGTGGAAGGTGGGATTTTCCCAGATGTAGGAACGAGGAGCCCTGAGTGGAGGGGCGAGCACTCAGACCAGTGCCCACCCCGCACATGGCCCTGGCGGCACACACTCTACGCAGGGACGTAGCTAGAGACGGGGAGTTGTAACCGACTGGCCACCTTTCAAATGACGGCCCCTGGTACCCTAACCACCTGTGGGAAGGGACATTTAAAAACCACTCACCCTGTGTACGTTGGCATGGTGACAGATGGTTACTAGACTGTGTGTGGTGAGCACGTTGTTCGGTGTATAAAGGCTGCACCCCTATATTGTACACCTGAAACCAATGTAATATCGTATGCCAACTATACTTTTAAAGAACAGTGATGACAGCCACTCACCTTCTCTCTCTCGATTCCTGCAGGAAGTTCAAAGCCCTTCGCTGTGAGAAATACCCAGCTGGACCTGAACCGCATGTTCCTGATTTCTTTGCTTCCAAGCGCTTCTATGGTCTTCTTGGCGTCCTCCTGCAGTCTGGGGGACAGAGGAGAGCGACTGAATGTCTCCCGTGGGGACTCCTGCGTGTCCCACTGTGTTTGTCCCAGCACAGAGGTCTCCAAAGTCACTCATTTCCTGGGGCGGGGGGCGGGGGTAGGAGGCGGGGTGAACAGGAGGACAGGGCACCCAAACTGGCTGCGTGGGTCAGATTTCTAGTCACTGCTGGGCAAAGCCACGCACGCTCACCGGCTGCTGCCATCATCGTGGGTCACCATGAAGAGCAGGGACTTCGCAGGCGCGCCCTGAATGAACTTGGTCATGGGTCCGGAGTAATCTGTCGGGTCAATGCAAACCAGTTTTAGGAGCGCGGTTAGCTGAGGCTCTTGCCCTATATGCTGCTCCTCTCTGCCCTCAGTGTCCGTAGCCACTGCGATCCTGATTCCTGGAGCTCCTCTCTGGACCAGGCATACGGTCCGCAGCTGCTGGGCTTCCTCGTGGGACCGTCCGAGGTCAGAGCACGATCGGATCAGGAAGATGCTACTGATCTACTCGACACCAGCAGCCACTTTGGTGGCAAAGGCAGCGTGCTCTGCAATGACTCAGGCAGCCCCCACCCCGTGTGCGCATCCCAGATCGGAGTGGCTCAGGCACCCATGTGCAGGACAGAGACAGGAATGCAGACCCAGCCTTGCCTGGGGAAGTCTTGGCTAAGGGGGCTTCCTACTGTCTTACAGGATAAAAGAAAGGCGAACCTCTGACCCTACTCTACCCCTGGGACTGGGTGCTGATCGTTGTTGCCGGAAGCCAATTCCAGCATGACAGCAGGGCTGAACCATCTGGGGTGGCAAGGGCATTTCCCCAAACCTGAAAAGGGATGATTGCTTGCTGCCAGACAGCTCAGGGCATCTTAATCTACATGTTATTGCCTCCTACTGGCCAAACACCTGAACAGCTGTAGGCTAATTCTCCCCCATTCTGACAATGGACTCTGTACCAAACCCTGACCCTTTGAAGTATATCTCCACCTCGCCTCAGGACAATTTGTGTTAATAAAAAGCATGGGGTCCTGAGACTAAGGAGATCTTAGTTTCTTAAGCGAGGCTCCTCTGACCCCCAAATGCCTTTCAAAATTATATTTCGTCTCTGGACTCTTTAAGTTACGCACAGCCCCTTCTCCAGGTGGCTGAACCCTTCTAGATGCTGGAACGAGAACCCCGGCAAGTTGTGCTGAAGTTACTGCCAAGTAAACATGCACCATTCCCACCGAGAGGCACCGGCATTTCTCATGACTCTCCGTCGTCTTACAGAGGCTTGTTAACAACTCTCAGGGCTGGTATATCCTGACAGGCAACAAGTCCAAGACCCAGTGCCCAGAACGCAGCGACGATGAAGGAGAGCGGGGTCGCGGGGCCCGGGAAGGAGCACACAGGCCCAGCGGGCACCAGGCCCAGGACGGAAATCCCGACGACATTCAGGCCGGATGCTGATTGCGTTATTTTACAGAGATTTGATTTGAAACTGTCTCTTCCCGTTATCCAAGGAGGGAAGGGAAGGAGAAGATTCAGGACAAGTGTGACCAGAGGAAGGCATTTCTAGCGAATGCCTTCAAACGGAATGACATGAACCCAGAGACCAAGAGGACTGATGGAGGGACGACCGTTCTAGAATACGCAACACGAACTTCTGGCAGTTTTCTTAGCAGACAGCTTAGTAAGAACGTTTGGCAATTTTGCTTGTGTTTTTTAAAATCTTGATTTATGTTTAGAACTCATTTAAATGTTAACAGGAAAAGAGTTTTCTTACCTCCTTCATACATATCAAAATACCGCGCTTCTATCACTTTCCCAGTCACATCTGAAAAGAAAAGGAACAGCTTTTAACCGAAAGCGCGTCGGGAATCAGGGTGCATCCATGGCGCCAGAGTTCTCAGCGTGGCCTGTTCCTGCCCCATCTCTTTCCCGGGAGCCTAAGATGCGCTGCCTGCCCTGGTGCTGCCGATGTGGGGGGTCAGAGAGACGCTCCTCCGCTGCCCTGGCTGCCTTCCGGCTGCTTCCCGCCAGATTCCATCCTACGCTTTCCTGTGGCACCTTCCTCTTCCCACACAGACCCCAGAGTTCCCGCCCCAGGGCTCTCTGCTGTGGGCTGCAGGCTCCCCTCCAGATCACCACGCTGGGCACCTTGGGTTCCTGCAGCACCCCCGTCACTGGACCACGTGCTCAGCTTGCTTTCAGAGACACCCCAAACCTGCGATTGTCAGGGTCCCCAGTGGCGGTCATCTTTCCCAGGCCTAAGGGGAGGCCGAGCTTGGCTTCCCTGGAGGCCCTCGTCCCTTCTATCACACGGAGGCAGGAACTGGCAGATGTGTGGCCTTCTGCTGGGCCACCAGGAATCTGAGAGCCAAAGTGAGGCCCAGGTCTGCTCCTCTGGTCTCACCCGCCTCTGCCAGTCCTCCTCGTTTTGTCTTAAAAATCTATATTTGGCTTCATTGTGTGTTCTTTGGAACTACAAATAATCTGTAAAGTGAGGCGTTGGAAAAATAGTTAAATATATAATTTTAAAAACGCATCAAAATATAAACCTAGACTAGACTGAGTGCAAAAACCATCGAAAACCCAAGGTATCTGGGAAAGATCCCATCAGAGTCTTTAGAAAAGTTTTAAAGAAAATATATAATAACTTACAATTGACAATGGCAATATTTATTCCTCTCCCAACATTTCCAATCTTTTCTCCTATGAGCCTGAAATGTAAATAAACATTAGTCAAAGGACTCCTTTCTTACCAAGCCCAGGGGAAACTCCCCCCACTCCCCCCTCCCCCCCGTCCCCCCTCCTCCTCCCCTACCCTCTACCCCCCTCAAGATCTTCTCCTGGCAGTCGCTGCCACTACCATTGTCACTGACAGACAGTCACTGCCAATACCATTGTCACCTATCGCACTCCCTCCCTCGCTGACATGCCCTGACAGTCACCTCCACACACATCTTCCCCAAGTCCCTCAGGGAACCTGGAAGCTGCACTCAATCTTATAATTTAGACAAATGGCCAGGGAGAGGACAATCTCAGATTTGTTTAGCACAGGCTTTTTACAAACTTTTTTTTTTTTCCACCGAGTCCTCAACCACCTCATGAGCATTCATGGTTCGGCTTTATTCATCTGAAGGGAAGGGGTGGGCCATGAGAGATGTTTTTTTGTTGCTTTTTAAAATTTTGCTTTTACTCTATGGCTATAGTTTCTTTGTTTTGTTAAAGGTCATACATTAACTAAGGTACAGGCATGTTTAAAAATGCCCTTTTAATAAATGTAAAGACAAAATATACAGAAAATCTTTACAACACCAATATATAAAGGATCTTATAAATCAATAAAAATGGCCAAGAGATATGAAAAGAGAGTTCATAAAAAAATAAACACAAGGACTCAGCATAAAGAGATCCTCAATTCACTCATGGCAAGAGCAATAACAAAGTAAAAATCTGACCGGAAACCCGAGTTTCGTCTCACACAATGGCAACTGTCAAAGTATTTGCCCACATGTTGTGTTTGGACCGACGGCGGGGAAACAGCCACGCTCGTCAGGGCTAGTCTGAGTCCTCTGAGAAGCAGAGAGAGCAGGACTGAACGCACAGGAGGCTTCACTGGGGGAAAGGCCTCCGAGGGAAGAAGGGGAGGGCGGGGATGGGGAGAGCCGGTCAGACCACATTGCAAGTCCGAGCCGAAGTGAAGACAAGAGGGAAGCAGCTTGGGTGGACCAGGCCGCCCTGCAGCCTCGCGAGAGCTCAGCAAGGCCAGGGCCCCCTGGTGCTTGGCTCCCAGGAATGGGCCCGCCTGGGACCCCGGTGCCGGGAGACTCTCTCCTTCACCAAACCCTAACCGGCTCCCCAGAGCTCTTTTTCAACGAGGCCCAACTTTTGGACTCCCGCGTTTATCTCTGCATTGTCCAGCTTTAGCAAGAATTCTGCTAAGTCGGGTTAACTAGAACGCCCCGCCTTTGATATCTGATCACCTTCCTTATTGATTGGGCTCCTCATCCTCCACTCCCCACCCTGGTGATTTCTGACCTCCTGAGCCCACCTTCAGCAAGGAACCTGCTAGATTAGTTTAGCCAGAATTCCCTCCACCCCGGTGCTTCCTTCCTCTTAGTAATTTCCTGTTCACTGACCGCACCCTGCTCCTTGGCGATGATTCCCACTTACTGTGTTCAGAGTTAAGTCCATTCTCTCCCTCCCACTGCAAGACCCCGCTGCAGAGGCCCCTGTAGTGGGTGCCATGGCCCACCTTGAATAAAGTCTGCCCTGCCATCATCAACAAGTGTCATAAATACTTTTTATATTATGTTTTATTTAAATGCTAGAGGCCCGGTGCATGGTGGGGGGCGTGGCCTGTGGGGATAGGCTGCTGTGGGAGTGCCGCTCATCCTGGTCAGCTGAGCGGCACTCCCACTGTGGGAGCGCACTGACCACCAGGGGGCAGCTCCTGCATTGAGCATCTGTCCCCTGGTGGCCAATGTGCATCATAGCAACTGGTCGACCAGTCATTCTGGTCGTTCCGCCGTTGGGTCACTGGGCTTTTATTATATACAATGTTTTTATTGATTTCAGAGAGAGGAAGGGAGAGGGAGAGAGAGGTAGAAACATCAATGATGAGAGAGAATCACCGATTGCCTGCCTCCTGCACACCACCCACTGGGGACCGAGCCGGCAACCTGGGCATGTGTGCTGACTGGGAATTGAACCGCAGTGCTTAATCACCGGAGCAGCCTATGGAAGCATGGCCTCAAGCAAACGTGCTATAAATTTCAGAATGCAGCTATGGGGCCTCTGGGTCTGGGGACCTGAGAAGCGCATTCCCACGGTTGCCGAACATTGCCGGTCGGAGGTTAACTATGGTTCCAGGCAATGACCTCAAAATTCGAAGTAGAGATCATTTCTAATTTAGGAATGTATACTCAGACAAACTATCCCTTCATTGTGAGGGGGAATGACTATATTTTAAACATGAAGAATCTTTAAAAACTTTACCTCTCCTTCTACCCTTTTCTCGGGATGTTAATAGAGGATGTGCTCCAGCAAAACACGGGAGGAAACAGAAAGTGAGATGTGTATCCTGGGAATGGGGGCTGCAACTCCAGAGAGGGAGGCAAAGGTCACCCCAGGCTGATGGTGGAGAGGGATGCCCGGTGCCCGGTGCCAGCTGCGCCAGCCTCGAGAGCAGCCTGGCCCCCTGCAGTGCAATAGAGATCACCCCATATCAGGGACCAGTACGAACAGAGTCCTTTTTAAAAGGGGAAATTTGGACCCAGATACACAGAGGGACATGATGCAGACACGGGAAAAGACCACCACCTCCAGCCCAGTGCAGGGGCCTGGAGCAGGTACTCCCTCCACCCTCACAAGGAGCCAGCCCTGCCCACTCCTCCATCTTGGACTCCAGCCTGCTGACTGGGGAGAGACACATTCCTGTTGTTTGGGCACCAGCCTGTGCTGTTTGTTGTGGCAGCCCCGCCCCGGTGGGCGAGTGCACCTGAGGCTAGGACAGCTCCAAGCTCAGGGTTTACTTAGGCTCTCTCGTGGGCAAGGTGGTCACACAGACCTGCAACCAGGAGGTGTGGGCTGAAAAGGGAAGCCACACCTGCCTTAATCCGTGAGGATCATATAACAAAATGGAAGAAAACCTGCGTTCTGTTCCCATGACTTGGAAGGGCCATGACACGTGTTCAGAGAAGGCCACGGAGTATGAGCTAAGGCTTGTCTGACCTGCTGCCAGATGAGAGTTCAACACTGGGACACAGCCTCAGTCCACATCCTCCCGGGGAGCACAGCTGGCACTCTCAGTGCCCAGATGCTCCCGGCCTTTGCCCAGGGTCAAGGACCTGCCCTTCTCTGCTGGGGGCGGACTGGCTGCTTGGTCAGCCTGAGAAGGGAAGGGATCAGGCGGCTCTGTTTCCTTCCTCTCGTTGCTACTTACAGCTCATCCTCAAAGCAGATTTTGGCGTACTTGTCCCTGCCCCCGCCGCTGAGCAACCTGTAAGCGTAGGTGTTCGGGGGGCATGGGGACCAGTGGTCGCATTTTTGCCTCTTGGGGGCCGGGGCTGTAATGAACAAGAACATAACAGGTCGTGCGATGATTTATCGGAGGGGCCCGCTGTTTGGCCAAGAACAACGGTGCTCTGCCCTAGGACTCACACCTGCACGGCCCAAGGTCGTGGGCAGAAACAGGAGTGGGGAAGGGGTCACCAATAGGAATGGTGGCCACCAATAGGAGCTTCAGAGAGTCCCCTAAAGTCACGAAGTTAATTTAATCTGCTTTTGTCTTAAAATAACAAATATACAAAAGGGAGGGGATGTTTTGCAGGTGGAACAAGTTTAAGAGTTGGGAATCACTGCCTATGGCTGGCTATTCAACTGACATCCTTGGCATGCGATGGAGGGAGACAGAAACCATGGCAACGAGCCCTTCGAAACGCCCGGCGTCAGAGGCAGCTCCTAGGGGAAGCTGTGTTCAGGAGAGACTCCTGATTTTGTGGGGAAATAGGGAAAATGAGAGAGCGAGCCCTCTGAGGGCGGCTCCAGTGCTCTGCTCAAGCTATGGCTCCCATGGAGCTGGGCCCCACCTCAGGCTGCACACAATTAGTCTACTGATTCCGGGCAAGTTCACTGTGAAAACCTTATCAAATACAAACAACCCTGTCACAGTCGATTCCTAGAAAGTGGTTTTTTTGTTTGTTTGGTGTTCCATAAAAGGTAATTCAATCTGTGAAGGAATGGCTTTTATAAAAATAGTTTATCATTACTCAGTTCTCTATATTTGTGCAAATTGATTTTTAATAATTTTCCCCCCCATTGAAAATACACCAGCATATCTGTTCACAAGATCTTGGAAGGGAGTGCAGATGATTCTTCGTGCCCACACATTACCAAATGTCATTTTTCATGGCTATTTGGTCATTTCGCCTCATTCCCAATTTGAGTTGTATTCCAAACAAACACATTTGTATTTAACACAGCCTGCACGTGAAGTTTCTCTGTTGGTTTCCCTAACATGGGGTGAGTGGGGGTTGGAAAGGAAGGAAACGGGAGATGTTATCTCCTCCCCCCCATCATCGTCACCAACGTAAAACGGCCAGAACCCACTGCCACCCCGGAGCCCGGCCGCAGCTACTAGCGGGCTGTGACCCGGACACGGACCTTTGAGGACGGGCCTCTCCCCGATGCTCCGGATGCTGTAGATGGCACTGGACAGGGGCACGTCCGGGATGAGCTGTGCCAGCAGGTACCCGGAGTACCAGGCGCACACGGAGGCGAAGATGAAGAGCACGGCTCTCAGGGCGCCTGCGGACAGACATGCGGGTGTGGATGCTCAGTTCAGCGGCCACCAGGCAGCCCTGCCCCCCCCGCTCTCCTAGCCGCACCCCCCCCCCAACCATGGGAGTCAGCAGGGTGCTCCTGGGCGGTGGGGGCAGACGAGGGCCCAGGGCTGCTTTAATGAACCAACACGCGTGACGACTTCGTAGGCTTTGCTGGGGGCAGGCATTTGAGGTAGACAGACGCAGACACACGAACAAGATATGAGTGTTTTCCAGGCCGTGCTGTTATGCTCACTGCTGGATTGGGTCTCAGAACGTCCCCAGAGGCTAACATCATCGATTCCTCAAGCGGCCTTGGGAGCCACCACACCTGACGTGGGGCCCGTCTTGCCTGGCTCAGTGGACGGGTGGGGGCAGGTGTCAGCTCTCTGGGGCTGGCCCTCCGTTCCACATGCACTGTCCCACCTGCACTGCACCGGCCAGCTCCGCCAGTTGTTCTAGCGAACGATGGAGCCTAGAGGAGTTGTGGGAACTCCCCAGGTCATAGCTGGTCAGCGGCACATGCGGGCGGCCTCCAGGCTTGTGGCTGGCGGCTGAAGAGAGGGCGGCCGGTAGGGGCTGCCCTCCTGACCCGCAGGGTCTGCACTAACTGCTGGGGGTCAGTGTCAGAGCTGCACTGAATTGTGGGACACCTGGATGCTGTCAAGGGCTTGGTGTCTCCCCACCCAGCACCCTGAGCAGGGACAGGTGGGCAGTTCTCCCAGCCCCCCTTTCCCAAGTTCACAGGCATTGACAGAAGCAGGCCTCCAACCCGCCAGCACACCCCCGCAGGCTTCCTCCTCTCCAGGCGGTGACGACACGCAAACCTGCGTCTGTCACTGTCCGAGCTCAGCCCTGACCTCAGCTCCGCCGTTGCCTGCACCTGCAGGTCTCCCCTTCCCTGGGCGCGGCGGTGGTCCCCCCGCTGCTGTGTCTGATGGAGTCTGTATGCGCTCGTAGGCTCACTAGCTCAGGCAGCGGCGCCCATGGAGCTGGACGCTTCCATTTCCCCTCGACGGTTCGGTCTTTTTCCGAGTGCGTATTTCAGCATCAATGCTTTTTTCTATTTTCCAAACCACGCAGCCCCCAAGATTGTTAGAATGTTATGCAGGGAGGGCTTCCTCATGCAAACTCCCTGGACCGTGTGGCCACTGCCGTTTCTTGGACTTGGGGGGCGTCTCACAGCTGGAAAAAGCAGCCGCAGAAAGCAGAGGAGAGCCCTGGGTCTGGAGGTCGCTTTCCTGGAATCCTGCTGGCGCTGTGGCAGGCGCGGTGACCCGCTGCGGCTGTGTGTGCCCTCTCCTGCTGTACGGCTTTGTCGGAGCCTGTCCTCTGCTTCAGGACGCGCTCCTGCACGGATCCCAACCCATCGACCCACCCCCCTCCTCCTCTTCCAGGCTCTCCCAACCTGCCAGGAGCCCCACTCTGGTACAGCCCTGTGGCCTGCATGGGTGCCCTCATGGCAGCCATTCACACACCTTGTTGGTGTGGCACACCAAGGGCCCCCTCCCTCCAGGACTGTGCCCTCACACCCAGGACGGTGCATGGGCCGCAGAATGTTCCGGAAAGTGCTGTTGGTGGGTGACCGCTAGAGTCCCAGAGTCAGCCTCACGGTGAGGTTCAGTGGAAACAACAGCCGCTGCGTAAGTCACAGCTGGACCCCTTCATCCAAGTGTCATATTTGAAGAAGGCCATTGGCCAGCCAGAGGCCAGTCAGAGGACCTGCCGGTCGCATGAGGTCTTCGAGCAAAGACTTGCAGTTTGGCTTGGAGAAGCTGAAAGGAACTTGACGCTACTCTCAGATGTGTGAAGAGCAGCCGCACGGAAGGAAGACACGGCCCTGTCACTGCTGAACAAGGACAGTAGACGGAAGTGACAAGGAGCGAAACGAAGCATGAAGGAGAAGCCCGCAGTCCTCACCAGTGGAACTAAAATCCGGGGCTGGCCGCCTGCAAGGTGGTGAGCTCCCCTCCCTGCGCACTTCCCAGGGCTCCTAGGAAGGCTGTGGGTGTCTGCGGGCTGGGAAAGGGGAGCCAGGATGGCCTCAGGGCTGGGACAGCCTGGCTTCCTGTGGTGGCTGGGGGAGCCAAGACATAGACCAGAGCCACCCCATGTGGGAGGGCAGGTCCTGCAGCGAGGATGGGGCACTGGCTGGTGCTGAGCCATCCGTAATCCAGGCACCGGTCTAACAGTCACAGGAGCATCCGGGACGCCAAACAGAGGCAGGCGTAGGAGCCAGGAGGTGAGGGACAGAGGCACCTGGAGAACCATGGCCCAGCCTGCCCGTGGGCCAGCCTGCCTGAGGCCCAGCCTGCCCTTGGCCAAGCCTGCCCATGGCCCAGCCTGCCCTTGGCCCAGCCTGCCCCTGATCCAGCCTGTCCCTAGCCCAGCCTGCCTGTGGCCCAGCCCGCCCCTGATCCAGCCTTCCCTAGCCCAGCCTGCCCGTGGCCCAGCCTGCCCGTGGCCCAGCCTGCCCCTGGCCCAGCCTGCCCCTGGCCTAGCCTGCCCCTGGCCCAGCCTGCCCCTGGCCCAGCCTGCCCCTGGCCCAGCCTGCCCCTGGCCCAGCCTGCCCCTAGCCCAGCCTGCCCGTGGCCCAGCCTGCCCGAGGCCCAGCGTGCCCCTGGCCCAGCCTGTTCATGGGCCAACAGCTGCACCAGGAGCTCAGTCCCTGCAGGTGATCGCAGAGCAGGCGGGACACTGGGCAGCAGTAGCCCCTGGACCGGCACAGGTAAGGATCAGTCTTGGGAAAGGTGGAAGTCCAGGGACTCAGCAAAGGGGGGTCCTGGTCCCAGTGGGCCTGCCCTGGTGAGAGTGGTCCTGCAGCTTCAGAGGCGGGGCAGGGGGAGGAAGTACACAAAGTCCAGGAACCTTGGGTGATTCCGTAACTAGGATCCAACCTTTTCCTGAAGGTAATAAAGTCATCACCGGCTATCAGACACGGCCTCTCACGTGCTTCCACCTCGGAGCAAAGGCCAGTCCGGAGCGCAGGCAGGAAGTCGGGGAACTTCCTCCTGGAGACCCACGATTAGTATGTGTGCCTGTGTGCATGCCTGCGTGTGCATACGTGTGTGTGCCTGTGCCTGTGTGCGTGTCCCACCCTCATCCGCCTGCAGGCTCCCAGGGGTCTCAGGCTGGCCCTGGGGAAGAAGGTGATCCTCAAACCGACTCCAGGCGGGGGGACCTCAGGCCACCGCACCCCTCCAGTCCCAGGGCCCAGGGAGAGCACCTCTGAAACCACTGCCAATGTGGGATTCCTTCAACCGAGGACACAAACCACATGCCCTCACCCTGGAGGGGGCCCCACCTCTACCTCTTGTCCTTGAGGGGCCAGGAGGGCTGAGGGGTGGATGGACCATACTTGGGACTTGGCTGCTTTGTGGCTCCAGGCTCTGCTGTCGCCACTGTCCTAAGGCTGGGGAATGCCACACCGGGATGCCACAGCAGATGTGCCAGGCAACCCACCTGCAAAGGCTGACACGCTGACCCTAATCCTGAGGAGGCGGGAGGGTGTGTGTCACAGGTGGAGGGGGCTGGCGCGGATGCCATCCACTGACCCTGCCCGTCCTGCCCGTGAGCTGTCTCCCGGGCCAGAACTGGCGCTGGATGGATCCACCGAAACACCGCTTCCAGGAACTTTGCCAAACATTAGCTCACAAACTCAGCGGCGACACGGCTCTGAGTTTCTGCAGGTGACTTTTCTCCCCCCATCTCCCTCCCCCCAGACAAACACACCCCGGGAGCTGCAGCAAAGCTTGCCCTGCAAGGACCTCACAGCTCAGGAGTGAATCAGGAGGCGGGGGGGGGGGGGGATGAGGGGGGGGGCGGGGGGGGGCATGGGACCATATTCAGCATTTTCTACTAACTAAGCAGCAAAATGATGTTCTAAGTATGTAACAGAGAAAGAATGAAAAATTCTCCCAAGATCACGCTACTGAAATTCAGTGCCCGAGGGAGGCGTTTTCTTCCCCCCCGAAAAGATACATATCTCCGCCTGTTTAGCCTACGATCCCACACGTTACCTACAACAGTTCTTAAATACATGGCTTTGTAGGAAACAGGACTGTTTTACACCGTCTATTAAAAAAACCCTAACATTTGGCTTTCCGGCACTTTGGGAACAGAGCAGAAAGGTGGTGTTTAGAACTTTCTGGACGTGACCACACTGGATGGAAGTGCGGGTCTGACACACACCGAATGGCCGGCGAGACGGGGCGTGCCCTCACAGCGGCCGAGAACTTTCCATTCCTGCACAGATACGCTGCCTTGCTCCAGGCAGGACCCAGACTCCTTGGCGACAGAAGGAAAACGGCACCAGCAGGAGGAAGGCCGTGTGCGAGGGGCGGGCTGCTCCCACTGACCCCAGGCTGGCTCTCAGAGGGCAGAGGCCACGGCAGAAAGACAGGCTTTCAGAGAGAACATGGCCGAGGAAATAATTGCCTTTTCCTTTCTTCTTTCCTATTTTTTTCCCCAAACATCCCACCATCTCAAGTAGCTTGATAAATGGAAAAAATAAAACCAGCCTCTAAAAGCTGCTGCCGGACGGTTAGAATCCGGGACAGTGGGGCGTCCCCTGCGAACCAGACCCCACTTCTCACTCACCTCACTGCCCCCTCATTGGACGTGTGGCTGAAGACTCCTGGCTCAGCAGGAGAGTCCAAGGGGAAGTCCCTGAGTGCCTCTGACCTGCAGCTGGCAGCCCCTGCTGGCCCAGGGGGTGGGGCGGCACCCCTCAGGCACCGGCTCTCCCCTGGAAGGACCCCCACCCCAGCTCCTTGAGTCCCACTCTGTCTGCGCTCTCCCAAACCTACTTTCCAGTCCAAACATCACCCTCACTGGTCCCCAGCCAGAAATCCCAGGGGGCCAGTGGGGACAGGCAGGGGGGAGCCCAGGGCTGCCTGCTCTGCACCCCAGCCTATTCCCTCTGCAGCAGTCGCTCCCACATTCCGGTCCCAGGTCAGAGAGAGGACAGGCCCCACCCTCTGGCTCAGCGGGTGGTCCCTGGGACTGAGGGGGGGGCACTTCTTCCCGGGACAGTGGCCCCTTTTCCTCCTCTGGCGGTGGAGGTGGCACTCACCGGCAGCCTTCAGGTTCATCTTCCAGGTGCTGCTCCCTGCCCTCCTGTCCTCAGGCGGCAGCTGCCAGGTGACTGGGGACTTCCCACACGCCAGGGCCAGGGCGGAGGACCAGGCAGCACGCCCTGGGCCAGGTGGCGGGGGAGGGCGGGCAAAAGGCAGACACCAGGCCAGGCAGGTACGGACCAGGGAAGTGCCCGGCTGCCTGGCAGGTGCACTGGGTAGAGCCCAACCAGCTCCCATGCAGCAGCCACTGTGGACCCTGCTCTCTGCCCAGCACCTGGGGGCCAGAGAGAATGAGCAAGGTTTGCTCTGGAGGGGGACTCTGTTCCCCTAATGGTTCATGGACCCAGCCCCCAATTTAACGTCTCACAGGGGAAATAGCTGCAAAGGTAAGATGGTGTGAGCCTTTCAAACTTCAAAACGGAGCTCCCAGTGGCCCTGGGCCTCGGTGGGGCTCTTTGCTTCTCCCAGATCAGTCTCTGCCCACTGCTTTGCCAGAACCCAGCGGGTACACCACCTCCTGCTTTCTTCTTTACAGTGTGAGTGTGTGGAGGGGGGGGAGGCGAGTGAGGAGGGGGTGATTAGAAAATATGGGGAAAGGACAACGCCCCAGGCCCCATGGTCAGTGTCAGGTCTGCAGGTCCTCTTGTTCATACAGAGGCCAGGGGGTGCCAGGGTGGGGGTCAGGCAGGTGTTTGAAGAAAGCATTCCTTTTCTTCAATTTTTTGGAATAGTTTGAGAAGGGTGGGTATTAATTCTTCTTTGAATTTTTGGTAAAAGTCACCTGTGAAGCCATCTGGTCCAGGGCTTTGTTTGTTAGTAGATTTTGCTGTTGTTACTCCTCACCCAAGAATATTTCTCCATTGGTTTTTAGTGAGAATGGAAGAGAGAGAGAAACATCAATTTGGCTGCCCTGACCAGGACCGGGAATTGAGTTTGTAACTGAGGTACAGGCCCTTTAACTGGAATCAAACCTGCGACCTTTCAGTCTGCAGGCCATTGCTCTATCCACTGAGCCAAACCAGCTAGGGCCGTTGGTAGATTTTTTTATTACTGCCTTAATTTCATTTGCTAGTAATCAGTCTGATAAGATTTTCTGTTTCTTCCTGGTTCAGTCCTAGAAGGTTGTATGTCTCTAGGAATTTATCCACTTCTTCCAGGTTGTCCAATTTGTTGGCATATAATTATCCATAGTATTCTTTAATGATCATTTGTGTTACTGTGTTGAAATCTCTCCTCTTTCTGACTTTATTTATTTGTGCTCTCTTTTTATTGTGATGAGTCTGGCTAGAGATTTGTCAATATTATTTATTCTTCCAAAGAACTAGCTCCTAGTTTCATTGATCTTTTCTACTGCTTTTTAATTCTCTGTTTCATTGATTTCCACTCTGACCTTTGTTATTTCTTTCCCTCCACTTATTTTAGGTTTGGTTTGCTCTATTTGGTTTGCTCTATTTCTAGTTCCTTTAGGTGTAAAGTTAGGCAGTTTATTTGAAATTATTTTCTTGTTTCTGAAGGTAGGCATGTAAAACTATGAACTTCCCTCTTAGAACTGCTTTTGCTGCATCCCATAGATTTTGGAAGGCTGTATTTTCATTTTCATTTGTCTCAAGGGACTTTTGATCTCTTGTTTGATTCCTTCTTTGATCCATTGATTGTTTAGTAGCATGTTGTTTAGTCTCCATGTAGGTGAAGTTCAAGAACCAACAAAACTGATCTATGGCAACAGAGGACAGAACAGTAGTTTACTCTGAGCGTAGGGGTGGAAAGCTATTCAGTGGGAAGGAGCATGGGAAAACTCACTGGTGAGGTGAAAAGCTCCTTGTCTTTACCTGGGCAGCGAGGACACAAGAATCCTATGCAAAACGGTACCGAGCAATATTCCTTTAGGAATTGTGTACTTTACTGCATATAAATTATACTTCATTAAAGTCTGTTATCAAAAAACAACAACAATAAATCCATTAAAATGATAGAGCGGAGCAGGTGTGTGAAGCTTTGAAAGTCTCTGGGCCCTGGGAGCACATCTAGAGCTCAGCCTAGCCAATGCGGCACAGGAAAGCTGCCCCGCCCGGTGCCATTCCTGCCAGAGGCCTGCTGGGAGCCCTGACGGGGTGCATTCTGCCAGCTGTCTCAGCATCCTTCAGCGGCACTGGGGGGACTACCTGTGTCCCATCTCAACCTGGAGGAGCTTCCCCAATAGCTCTAGCCTGCCCTTCCTTTCAAGGTCCCCCCACCAAGCCTCCCCTCCTCTCGGCCACCCTCTCCCCTGGGCCCCCACAGGCCTCTGGTCATCCCAAACTCCCCAGCAACCTGGCAGCGCTGGGAGGGTGGTCTCCAGAGCCGTGGCAGGGGTGCGATTTGGGGTCATAGCTGCCTGGGTCCATCAAAGGTAGACCCCACGCACACACTCTGAGACCTAGAGCGTGCCTGTGTGTGTGTGTGTGTGAGTGTGTGTGTGTGCGCGCGAGTGTGTGTGTGTGTGCGCAAGTGTGTGTGTGAGTGTGCGAGTGTGTGTGTGAGTGTGTGTGTGAGTGTGTGCGCGAGTGTGTGCGCGTGTGCTCGCGAGTGTGTGTGTGTGTGAGTGTGTGTGTGCGAGTGTGCGTGCGCGAGTGTGCGTGCGTGCGTGCGTGCGTGTGTGTGAGTGTGTGTTTGAGCGAGTGTGTGTGCGAGTGTGTGTGTGCGAGTGTGTGTGTGTGCGTGCAAGTGTGTGTGTGAGTGCGCGCGCGTGTGTGTGTGAGAGTGTGTGTGTGTGAGTGTGTGTGTGTGTGTGTGAGTGTGAGTGTGTGTGTGTGAGTGTGTGTGTGTGAGTGAGTGTGAGTGTGTGAGTGTGTGTGTGTGTGTGTGTGTGTGTGTGTGTTTGCTGTTCTGTAGCTTCGGTGCACTCATGTCTCCATTTGTCCTTCCTTCGTTTCACACACTGAACTGAATGAACATACTTATGTTCTCATTTTAATGTCAAGATTATCCGGCTTGATTTTTTATTTCTTTCATAACTTCCCCCAGGACTTGGCATTCAGTGACCATTTAATTTACACCCCAGACCGCAGTTCTCACCGTGTGGTCTGGGGACCCCGGGAGTCCAGAGACCCTTCAGGGAGGTGGCCAGTCCCTTCCAACCCCGGGGCCTCCGCCTGCGGGGCGGCCCTGCGTCCCAACGCACCCGGCCCTGCCGCACATAGACTCCGACCCGCCCCAGACCCTGACCTTGACCCGCCCCGCGCACAGCGGTCTCACCCAGCCTCCGCCGGTCTCTGCGCGCCAGGAGCCGTCTGCGCCCCCGCGCCCGCGCCATCCCCGCCCAGGCCGCGCGTGGCTGGGTCTCTACCGCCTCCTGCGGTTCCGGGCGGCACGTGGGATCCGCGCGCCCGTGGCCTCTGGTGGGCCCGGTGGCGCCGCCTTACAGGCCTCTCCGACATCGCAGACCCCACTGTGGCGGTGGGGTCTTTGCGGCCCCCCATGTGTCCAGTGGGGGGTCCACCACCACCCTCCTGTCACTCCCCATACCCCGCAGGTCCCTTTGGGTGCCTCGCCGCCTTTCCTGCTGGGGAGACCCCACGGAGGCACCCTCCCAGGGCGCCTGCCCAGAGCCCTCAGAGTGCCCCCCATTGTGCCCCCCCCCCGCCCCCCCTCCCGCCGCCGCCGCTTTCCTGGGGTTCTGGCTGCTGAAACTGCACAACCCAACGACACTCCATGAGAGCCCCCCAGGGAAGCTCCCGAGGCCGGGAAGTACATGTAAAAGGGCCCACGTTGGGGCTGGCTGTAGTGTGGGCTGTCCCCCAGGAGGCCCCATTGGTGCCCCGGCTGACCACTGGCTCCGCCCCCCACCTCCCCTCTCCAGCAGCTTCCGCGTCCTTCAAGTCGGGGCTTAGCTCCCCTCTGCCATCCTCAGCCCTTTCATGATCATGTCTCATCGAAAATAAATACAGGGAATGTTTGAGGAGCCTCAGTTCAAGTGCCTTCGAGTTAGTTTCCAGATTAAAATGTTTCTGAGAAAATGCTGCCCCAGTTACTTCTGATCCATGCCCCCACCCCCAGGATCTCCGTGTGTTTGTTGTAAGTGGGGCTCATGACGGCTTGGCATGTCGGGGGCACCTGGGCCTGTGGGTTTCTGGAAGGCAGGGGCTTCCAGAAAGGGTAGGGCTGCAACCCATAACTCTGGGGTGCGGCGCTCAAGCACTCGGTCTATAAGGGCAGTGCTGATCGAAACCGAGGGTCACGACCTTCCGAGAGTTAGAAGGAGGCTTCTTATGGGGAGTCTGCTCTCCACACTCAACCTGCAGATGAGGAAGCCGAGAATCCCAGGTTGAGTGACTTGTGTTATGTATAAATCTTATCTCTTTGGAGGCCTGATCTTCAAAGGCCTCCAACTGTATTCAACTGAGAGTAATAATAAACTGTTATTTTGGGAACACTTGCTACATAAAACAATGCTCTTGGCTCCTATCGGTAATTGTAATTCAGGTTCAGGCAACCAGGGTCAGGAAAAGGGGGTTGATGCTCTGAAAATTAATAAAGGAAACCTCAATTAAAGTTGGAGCGCTTGTAGGGGGAGCTCTCATGCTCTACCACTCATCCTCAGTTACCCCAAAGAGGAAAAGACAAACCTTGCATCTCCAATAAGAAGATGTTTTCTATTTGACTACCCTAGCAGGAGGAAGGAAGATTTTCTCCTTGCCTGGCAACAGCCCAGCCAATGAGAGATTGTCACAACTCAGCCAATGAAAAGCTGAAACTCCCAATTTCCTCCAATGGACTCTGTAACAGGCCCTCCCAACTCCCATTTCCCTCTATAAAAAGAATGATCCTCTTTTTGGTTCTCCAGACTTGCCTATGGTTTTGCCATTAGACCTAATATTCGGAATTACAATTCTTTGCTGGTAAAATAACAATTTTTCTAGGTCAACAATGCCATACCGCCACTGATCCTGGTCATCAAGGCTGACAGCTAAGGGGTGCTTGATCAGCACAGGCTTTGGCTGGAACAAGTGGAAAAGTGGTTTCCTGAGAGAAATAAAACCGCTAAACTCATGTTCATAGCTTGTTCTTGATCTCATCATGCAGAACAGAAGTCAGGATACCTGATGAGGAAGACACACCAAAGCTCCTTGGTCGCACTGCCTGACAACGCCCATGCCAACAAACCTGACTTATTTTGTTCCGTTATAAAGCCAAACAGTGCTGAGTGGAGTGGAAAACAGTTAAACACACATCTTTTGAGAGATGACAAGAAAAATGGAAAAATCTACTTAATAAAAATGTCTGCCTTCTTTCTAAAGAGAGAAACAAGAAGTTTTCACTGACTCAAGTCCGTCTGTTTATCCAGTATCTTAACGAAGCAGGTGAATGAATGAACAAACATTTACTTCGGACCTGTTACTTCCATGGCTTCACTGTATAATCACAATCCAGGGAGAAGAGAATTTACGCCCATTTTACAGCCGAGGCAGCTGAGGACCTGGGAAGTATAGTGAGTCCCCCAGCTGGTAGGACTCAGGATGAGTTCAGCACCAGCCCTCTTCTTTGAGCTCTTCTAGGGGCATTTGCAACACTGTATTATAAGGACCTGTACCCGTTCTGTCCCACCCATGAGCCTGGGCATTACTGGTAGGCAAGAACTCTCGAAGACTTGTTTATCCAGCAACTAAAATAACACTTGGCACATAGCAAATTGTCAATGCATGTTGAATGAACGAATGAAGAAACAAATAAAATCGATGGAAAGCAGCAGAAGAAAGGGACGGCATTATTTGAATTTACAAATTCTTGGTTCTAATCCCAGCTCTGCCATTTTCCCAGCTAGTCCACTCATCCTTCTGGCCCTTAATTTTCTCACCTGTAACATCACACGATGGTGATGGTTGTTATTACCCTCCACAGTTTCCATAAAGATGAAATAAAAGCTCCCCTGCAGTCGCTGAGGTGTTGGAAGCCAATAATGACCAAAGTCATGTGGAATGGGGCTCCTGGAAGGGGAGAAGGAGAGAACCCCAGCTAGCAATTCTTTGCACCAGGGCGGAGGCAGGACCCCCCCCCCTCCCACCCCCCGCCACATACACACACAAAACACCATATACACACACACACACACACAACACCACACACACAGAGGGGCCCTCAGATCCCCAGGTCCTGACAGAGCAGAACCACAGAAAGTAAGTGGTGTCTCTTCCGGCTACTCCACACACCCCTGTTGGCCAGTGTGAGCAACAATGTGTGCTGTGCAATTATGGGCAACGTAACAGGTCCTTAAATACGAACCCTCTTCCTCCGCCCATGGTTTTCACCTTTTCAGACGATGCTGGTGGGGGCCGCTGGCTCTCAGCGGGAGTGCACATTCGAATCCCAGTTTGTGTCTGAAAGTACAGAATCAAGGCCTCACCCCAACATTCCAATGCCATGGTCTAGGAGGGACCGTGAAACTGATCTTTTAAGAGGAACTCCAGGTAACTCTAACGTACAGGCAGAATTGGATGCTACCGAGTTAGGATGTAGGGTTTTTAACCTGGGCACGTGGTAGGATGCTTAGCATTGTTCCTGTTCTCTGTCCCCTACACGGCCAACGACAACTCCCCTGGCTTATTGTGTTCCTTTATAAAGCGAACAAAATTGTGACACCAAAAACTGTCTCTGGGAGGCACAGCTGCTCCCAGCTGAGAACCGCTGGATCTGATGATGAGGATGGGAGGAGAGAGGCCATGGCGGCATTTGGTCCTCAACGGGTAGTCACAGGACCTGCAGTACCCAGGAACCTGTTAGAACTGCAGACACCGCCCCCACCCCGAGTGGGTGCTCCTGCTCACAGGGTGCCTGTCATTCACGTGCCAGTTTGAGAGCACTGCCCGGCACTTTCCCTGGAAACACTTATCAACCAAGTTAGGTGATTAAATTGCCCTTTACCACCAGCTCCAAGACAACATGAGATCAGAGCCACCAGGTGTCGAGGCAGGAAGCACCTGGAAGTCATCCGTGGCGGGCTGGTCCCTTGCAGGACAGCTCATGAGGGCAAGTGGCAGGGAGGGCAGGTGAGAGGTACCTGAGGTGGGGACACCCGAATGAGGGGACCTGAATGACCGTCCTAACCAGGAAACTGGGCGAGGGAGCCGTTGCTGTCCCAGAGACCAGCTGTTCCCCCTGCCTCGTGGACACCTTGAAATGACAGTCATGCCGAGCCACAGCTTCCTGGTGCCTGAGCAAGGCCTGTCCCCGACGGGGCAAGGGCGAGTGGGAGGCCTGGGCGGGACGGAAGTGGCCTGGCCGAGCCACCAGGGCAGCGTGTGTGGGCACACCCTCTGCAGGGGTGGCAGGGAACGGAGAGCAGACCTGCCATCGGCACCCCACTGTCTCCTGGGAGAACCAGGCCTGGGGTTGCCTCTGACCTCGCCGGGACATCTGTGCAGGTGAGGGCTGGCTGGACCAGATGTCAAGGTCAACTCTGAAGGGGAGGGGAGGCCACAGGGCAGCCTGTGTGTGTGTGGGGGGCGGGGGGGGCTATTATAGAAATGGGCCACAGTGATGGGAGGGAGCCCTGTGATATTTATCAAAACTAGCACTCCCCTCTCATCACCCTCTCCTTATCCCTGCCTGCTGCCCTCCTCCCTAGCACTGAGCCGCGCCTGGCATTAATTTAGACATCTTCTTGTTCACTAGTGTCTGGAGTATAGCCCTGTCTCGATAGACTAGGCTCCATGAAGACAGGGTCTCTGACTAGTTCACAGCGGAATCGCAGGGCCTGGGCAGGACCTGGCTCACAGCACTCTCTAAATGTTTGTCCAGTGACTGGATAAATGAATGAGCAAACACATAAGCTCCAGGGTGTTTTATTTGAAGGGTGTGCTCTTGAGAGGCAGAGCCCTCCAGGTCCCTTTACAAATATTTTATTTTATTGATTTCAGAGAGGAAGGGAGAGGGAGAGAGAGATAGAAACATCAATGATGAGATTCATTGATTGGCTGCCTCCTGTACACCTCACGCTGGGGATCGAGCCTGCAACCCGGGCAGGTGCCCTGACTGGGAATCAAACTGTGACCTCCTGGTTCATAGGTCAAAGCTCAACTACTGAGCCACACTGGCCAGGCATGTTGAGTTCATTTTAAAGGGCGCGAGAAACAGAGGCCTTATTGATCATGGACGCGAGGCTGACCATCAGGAATCATGAAGAAACCACCAGGCCACTCTATGCACAACCCAGGCCCATGGCCTTCTTCCTCCTGGAGGGTTAGGTACGTTCAAGGCGCTGCTCGCGCTCGGCACATGGACGGTGGGTGGGAGAGGAGCCTGTCAGGGGCAGGGAGGCCAGGTGATTCCTGGGGAGGGTACAGCAGCTCTCCATGAATGAAACCAATGTGCTCTTACCAGATGCACAGCACAGAAAAAGCGGATCTCAACACACACGTCTAGCATTTTACTGCCTGGAGTGTGAAAACGTCTTAATGAGACTGTAAAAAGCTTAGGCAAATAGAGACAAGCAGCCATCCATTTGCTGATCCAGGAAAGAGTTACCGCCTGCCCTCTGTATGAGGGGCACCACATCTGCCAATTCAACTAACTGTCCGTCAAAAAATCCCACAACCGTTCCCAGAAGCTGATCCCTAAACACTACAGTGGACCAGCTTTTAGCGCAGCATTCGCATTGCGGTAGGTTTGTAAGTTACCCAGAGGAGAGTTACAGCACAGGGAGGATGTGCTTCTAGCAGACACTAGTCCACTTTATATACGGGACGTCCCTGGACTTCGGTGTCTGAGGCAGGTCCTGGGACTGAGGCCCTGTGGATGCCGGAGGGTGACTGCAGGACCATCCTCCCCGAGCCAGGCACGGTGCGGGATTCTGCTGGAGCTGTGGTGACCACACCACTGCCTGCTTCCTACCCTCAGGCTGGGACTCGGGCTGAGCTAATCATCATCAGGGGGGATGCTTAGGTCTCATCCATCTCAGAAGGACCTGGAGGGCTGCCATGGGGAGGGGAGGCTGGGCTGGGGCCTGAAGGCTGAGAGGTAGTAACCAGGTAGGGCGTTTAGTGAAGGTGGGGTGGGAGAGAGGGTGTAACCTAGACCTTGCCACTTACTGGGGGCCATGGGCCAGCAGCATCACTGGGGGCTTGTCGGAAAGGCCCTGCCCCAGACCTACAGAATCAGAATGCACATTTGAACAAGATCCGGCGGTGATTAATTTGTGTGTTAAAGCAGAAGAAGCCAAACCGAGGGAAGAGAGAGAGAGAGAGAGAGAGAGAGAGAGAGAGAGAGAGAGAGCGCAAACCATTGCTCGGTCCAGCTCCCTTTCTCCTGCGTGAAGTCAGCAAGACCGGAGTGTAGGGTTCCGGACACCCGGTCAGCATTTTCTCTTTCCCGTGCCTGCAGAGACCATTACGTTTCAAGCAATTGAAATACAATCAATAAACAGGATATTGATTCAGAGACTCGCAGCAGAGAACAGGCTCTCCTTTCAGTGTCTGGCCTTCTGGGTCATGCGTGGGGATTTGTACTTGAATGTTTCCTCCTCACAGATGCAGAGGTCAGCTCACCAATTAAAACACGAATGCTCTCGCCCTGGCCAGCGTGGCTCCATGGGTTGGGTGTTGCCCCAGGCGCCACAAGGTTGCTGGTTAGAGTCCCGGTCAGGCATGTGCTGGGGTTTCCGGGCTCAATCCCCAGTAGGGGACGTGCAGGAGGCAGCAGATGCATGTTTCACTCTCACATCGATGTCTCTCTCTCTCTCTCTCTCTCTCTCTCTCTCTCTCTCTCTTTCTCCCTCTCTCTAAAAAAAATCAATAGAAATATTAAAACAAAACAAACATTAATGCTCTTAAGGCAGAGCAAACTTGAAACTCCAAGTGAAAAGGGGGCAAGGAAATGACACCCAGCCCATAAAATGCATGATGCACAGGAAAAGGAAATCTTACCAGCAAGCAGGTGCCTCTAAAATGAGCAAGCACTTCACAAACCATATTCCTACCGGCCAGGTGACCCATCTCGCCCCCTGCTGTGCAGAGTGTGAACTTGGACATCATCGCAGGACAAGCACCCAAGCTCACTGAGCTCGCAGACCCTCTGTTCCCTATGACCCAGGGATGCCGTCTGCTCCGGCCATGTAAGGGAGTGGCCAGAAAGGTCCAAGGAAGCAGTGAAAGTGCGGAGAAAACATCTGAGCGTTTCCTCACCTTATCACTGTTCCAGGGATCAAAACACTAACTGGCCGCCGGGGTGGTTGCTGGGGATGGGGCTTGGCTCCCCCGCACCTCGGAGCTCGGACAAGCCGTCCTCCCTGCAGCAGGGCTCAGAACTGGCTGGTGGGAACTGGTGCTGGAGGAATCTGCTGCCTCCACGCCTCACACACTCGGGCCACATCCAGGGAGCAGGGCGGTCTCAGCCAGCCCGAAGCAGCCGGCACCACCGGCATGAGTCTGGCCGTCTGGAGGTTGTTGTGCGCCAGTTATTGCATAATCTGCTGGCAGGTCCTGCCTCCAGGGACGGCTGGAATGCAGGCTCCTGAGAGACTGGGTGGCAGGCATGTCCCCGGAGAGGTGGGTTGGGGTCACACTGGCCGGCCCTCAGGGCCTGCATTGGGATTTTCTCTGCAGTGAGCCAAGGGAAGGGTACGGTCTGGGGGGGGGGGGCACCACTCACAGAGAAGGGGGGTTCCAGGTGGGAGCGGCAAAGGGCAAGAAAACCAACTGAGAGTCCAGAGGACACACCTTTAGAACTACCCTAGTGAGGGGGGGCTCTGAGCCCTTCAGGAAGTAGAACCGAAAGGATTAAGGAGCAGGTCAGTGTGAGGAGTGGAGGGGAGTGGAGAGTGAGTCAGGGTTCCTGCCCGGCTGCGGGTGGGTGCGGTGCCACCCATCATGACAGAGAATGAGAACCTAACAGGAGGAGGTCTGAGGAACAGAAAGAAAATCATGGGCGGCGTTTTAAAATTCACTTTATACAGGATTTTCTGATTGTAAAAATATAATCTACGGGGTGGGGCCCAGGTAGGTTTGCAGTTGGTAGGGAAAATAATGCAATAATTAATAAATGATAATACAAGAATAAACCCTGTGTTTTGTGTACTGACAACTGTAAACTTAATTTTGCCCCACCCTATATTTAGGAAATACAGCATTTTTAAAAGAATATTTAAAATCACCTGTAATTCTGTTGGAGAGAGCGGCTTCGGCTTCTTGGTGCATTGCTCCCCGGCTTCAGTCTCTCTTTCTGTACATGTGGGCCTGCGTATGTTTGTGTGGGCTTGTGTATGTGTGTGTGTGTGTGTGCATGTGTGAGAGTGCATGTGTATGTGTGCATGTATGTATTTGTGGGTGTGTGTATGTGTGTGTGTGGGCATGTGTATGTGTGTTTGTGTGTGTGCGTGCATGTGTGAGAGTGCATGTGTATGTGTGCATGTATGTATTTGTGGGTGTATGTATGTGTGTGTGTGGGCCGTGTGTATGTATAGAAGCATGTGTGTATGTATGGAGGCATGTGTGTGTATATGTAGGCATGTGTGTGGGCGTGTGTATATGTGGGTAGGTGTATAGGTGAGTACGGGTATGTGTATGTGTGTAGGTGTGTATATGTGGGTGTGCATTTAAAATTGTTGATCTCACTGCATAGAGAGTTTGTTATTTTCCTCTTGATATAATATAGTTTAATCATTCCCTGATCTTAAATTATTAAAACACTAGAGGCCCATTGCACAAAAAGATTCATGCAATAGGCCTTCCCTTCCCCTGGCTGCCAGCACCGGTTTTCCTCCGGCACCCGGGACCCAGGCCTTCGCTCCGGCCGGAGCCGCCTTCAGTCTTTGCTCCGCCGCTTTGCGCCTACATATGCAAATTAACCTCCATCTCTGTTGGTGGTTAATTTGCATATCATGCTGATTAGCCAATGGGAGGCGTAGCGAAGGTACGGTCAATTACCATGTTTGTCTATTATTAGACAGGATATTTTCCATGGCTGCTGAGGACTCTACCCCGTGGGTGCTTAATTCCTGTGGAACAGTTAGATCACTTTTCTTCCACACTGAACAGCATGGCAACGAATACGTTTAATAAACCTTTATGTTCCAATAAAAGTTTAAAAATATTCAAATAACCTAACTGAGACATTTCTGTAGTAAAAAAACCCCAAAACAACAAACCCTTAAACTGATGTTGAAATACATACGATAAAAATCGAAGGCCAGACTTCCAGTATGAACACGGAGCTCAGCAACTTCCTCCTTCTTCTCTTGGAAATCACAGAAGAGAAACAAGGAAAACGAAACAAAACAAATGAATCACAAGCCGCGAAGCCTGCACTTTTAGTGAAAGCAGGAGGGAGAGATGCAGTGCAGGCTGCCCCGACGATGCAGAAACTGCCAGAAGTGGCGGGGAGAAGCGGGCAGAGGCAAAGGCCCGCAAGGAGCCTTGGGTCCCCCAGCCAATCTCAGGAGACTCCAGAAATCATTCTGTTTCCTGAGCAGGGGCTCCTCCTGCAGTCAGCCTGGCTCCCTCTCTCCAGCAAGGGGCAGGGAAGGAAGGTGAGCAGGCCCCGGCACCTCGCAGGAGCGCAGGAGAGAGGGCTGTGAAACGATGCACACACATGCTCCCCATGTCCAGAACACAGTCCTCTCGCTCGGCAGCGGAGAACGGGAAATATGACTGCTGCGAACCTGGGAGGTCAGGGGGAGCCCACTTCCTTGCTCCATCGGAACCGCCTGCAGACAGCTGGCCCACAATTCCACAGTGAGCGCGAGAGATTGGGAAAAGGATCTCAAGCAGAACTGATGAGTAAATGCTCTTTAAAAAATGTGGGAAAGAGCAGCAAAACTTACCGTTGAATGAAGGCATCAGAGAAAGGTCTTCAGAGAGCAAGAGAAAAACATGCATTTAATCACAAATTTAAAACACACACATTAGATGGAACTGCCATTGGACCCAGTGATCCCACTTCTAGGCAGATTTCCTAAGAAGCCAGAAACACCAGTCAGAAAGGACACATGCACCCTTTTGTTCATGTAGCGCAACTTACAACAGCTAAGGTCTGAAACAGCCCAAGTGCCCATCAGTAGAAAATGGATTAAAAAGTTGTGGTATGTAAGCATCCATCTTATATAAAAACTGCTGTTTGAAATTTTAACGCTGCTATTTCTGGCTCCTGTAGATGCTTGCTGGCTTAAATAATAAGGAAAATAAGACTACTCCCGTTTCAGAGAGGCCATTAAACCTTCCCCAGATGAAGTTATCAGTGCTGGCGTTAGGCCAAGCCTTTGGCTGAGGTCTCAAAGCACCAGCACATAGGGCCCTTTAAGAACTTGCAAAGGGAACCGGGAAAACCCCATATTTGGGAGACAAAGAAGTAAAATAGTATAAATATGGGAAATTTTGTGTGTGATTTCACCCAGAATTTGAGAGACATTTTCCTCTGGGCCCACGCGTAATAAATGTAACTCCATCTCTCTAAGATTTGCTTGGTTCTTCTCCGGTTTTTCTGTAACATTATATTTACACAATGGAATATTATGTGCCTGTAAAAAAGAAGGATCTCTTACCCTTTAAGGCAGATCAAGTACCACATGATCTCACTTATATGTGGAACCTAATGAACAAAATGAACTGATAGACAAAATGGACTTAGAGACATTGAAGCATGTAACAGAGGGAAGGGGGAGGGACGAGATCAACCAGAGAACTTACATGCATACATGCATAGCCCATGGACACAGACAATAGTGGGGTGAAGGCCTGGGGAGGGGCTGCGAATGGAGAGAGGTGTCAATGGGGGAACAAGGGGGACATCTGCAATACTTTCAACAATAAAGATAAATTAAAAATAAAAAACCAGAGCACATTGGATCCATGTTTTCAACAGAGGCCCATGATGAGGAAACACAAAAATTGGGGAAAGATACCAAAGTAACAGGAGATGAAATTCAAGCTAACCAAACTCCAGAGACAGAAAAAAAAGAAAAAAAAAGACAAAGTCATGAGAAGCCCTAGAGAGCATAGATACTTGTGAAAACATAGAATGGAATACAGTAGATAGAAATGAGGCAAGTGGAAAAATGTATGAAAATAAAGAAATATGCTTGAAATACTATAAAATGACAGACATAGAAGACAAGCAAAGCAGATCTAACATATGTAAAATTCAAGTCCACAGAAGAAGGGGGAGGGGCTCTAGCAATAGAAGAGAAGACATATTGAACTTTCCTGCGCCGGACACTTGATCCCAAATGGTTAGCATGAGCCCTCTCTCCTAGGCTTTAAAGATAAGAAAAGTATATTCTGGGCAGCTAGAAAAAAAAATCAAGTCACTTAAAACAAGAGGAGCCACGTAGAGCTGATCTCAGTTTCTCCAAAAGCAATGTTTCAATCAGAAGGTAGGGATGCCATACAACTTCCAGGACGAACACGGAAGAAAGGAAACCCAGAACAAGGCTTTTCTATCCAGCCAAAGCTTCCTTTATATATAAAGGATGCAGGTGGGTTTTTTTTCTTTTGTTAATCCTCACTCAAGGATATTTTCCCATTGATTTTTAGAGAGAGTGAAAGAGAGAGAGAAAGACAGAGAGACACATCGATGTGAGAGAACCACATCAATTGGTTGCCTCCTGCATGTCCCTCTACCAGGGCCGGGGCCAGGGAGGAACCTGCAACCAGGGTACGTGCCCTTGACTGGAATCGAACCCAGGACCCTTTGGTCTGCAGGCTGCCAACACTTTATCTGCCAGGGTTCCTGTCCCAGCATCAAGAAGGGTTCAGGAATCTGGAGAAGGCTGTGCGTAGATGAAACAGGAGTCCAGAGACGAAATATAATTTTGAAAGGCATTTGGGGGTCAGAGGAGCCTAGTTTAAAGGAAACTAAGATCTCCTCGTCTCAGGACCCCAGGCTTTTTAATTTGTCCTGAGGCGAGGCAGAGATACACACTTCAAAGCCTCAGGGTTTCCTACAGAGTCCATTGTCAGGATAGGGGAATAAGCCTGCGGCTGTTCAGGTGTTTGGCCAGTAGGAGGCAATAACATGTAGATTAAGATGCCCTGAGCTGTCTGGCAGCAAGCAATCATCCCTTTTCAGGTTTGGGGAAATGCCATCAGCCATTCCCAGATGCAGCCCTGCTGTCGTGCTGGAATTGGCTTCCGGCATTATCCACTGAGCCAAACTGGCTAGGGCGTGGCTTCACGTAGTTTTAACAAACAAGGACTCAGAAACTGTTAGAAGTCCTTTCTGAGGAGACTCCTGGAAGAAAACTCTATCCAATCCAGAGGCAATTGGGGAAATGGCAAAAATATAATGCTGAACACCCAGGGTAAAGAAATAGTTTTAGTAGCAATGTGTACCTGATAGGGCTGTTCTGAGGAGAAATGTCATCATATACCTAATACGCATAGCTAAAATTTGCTGCTTAATAAATGTTAGCTCCCATCCTTCTATATTTGTTACACATATTTTCTCCATTATTTCCCCCTGTAGCATTTTGACTGCAGCATGCACCATTCTCAATTTTAAAAAGTAATTTTACTTTCAATTTCCAATGTGAAACCTTAAAAAGGCAGTGGTGCCCTAACAGGTTTGGCTACGTGGATAGAGCATCGGCCTGCGGACTCAGGGGTCCCGGGTTCAATTCCGGCCAAGGGCATGTACCTTGGTTGCGGGCACATGTCCAGTGGGGAGTGTGCAGGAGGCAGCTGATCGATGTTTCTCTCTCATCGATGTTTCTAACTCTCTATCCCTCTCCCTTCCTCTCTGTAAAAAAAAATCCATAAAATATATATTTTTTTAAAAAGACAGTGGCATAAAAAAAAGACAGGGATCAGATAAGCTGGTTTATGGATCTGGATTTTGCCACCCACGGGGAGAGCCTGGAGACTTCATGGCACCTCCGTGACAGTTTCCTTCCCTGTGGGACAGCCGGGTGACAGGCCAGGGCTGGAAATGTGTCCTGTGGATTACCTCCAAGACTTACTAGACATCGAGTCAGCATGTTTTGCAGATTTGCATTTAAAAGAATGGAGGTCTGGACAGCTTTAACGAGCTGCTGGGGTGTAGTTTAATGACATGCACACACTTGGTAAAAGCTGCCTTTAAAAGCCACACAGAATGGGGAAAAAAACAATAGCACAAACTTCCCGCCACAAAGTTTCACAACAGCACCACCTAGTGATAAACACACAAAATCACACCTGCAATGCCACAGGCAACTTAAAAGATGGCAAAATACAACAATCCGGCAAAAAAGAAAAGAAAGTGAAAACTCACATCAAATGATCTCCTTCATTATTAGAAAGCAGATTTCCTATTCTGTTTCTCCAGTAACTATTGCTTCACCTCCTAATGGTTTGAAATGTTTTTTTTTTCCTTCTTGTCTGGGTATTGTCAAATGAAATGTCCAATCATTGAAAGAAACCTATTTCTCAAGATTTGGTTAGAACACAGCTTATGGACGGTGTCCATCTCCATTAATCAAGTATTTCTGACTCGCCCCACTCGGTGCAGACCCCTCCAGACCCACTCAGGGGGACCCTTCCGCCCCGGAAGGGGGGGGCCAGCACCTGGGTGAGAGTGGGTGCAGACCAGGTGTGCTTTGGGAGGGGGCGGGAGCCGGGTGCACTCTCACAGCACACACTTGTCTTGGCTGTTTTGCTGGGCATGCGACTAGGAGCGGTTTCTTGTCTAGAATTTGGAGAACACCATGTCCCTGCAGAGGGTTATGTGGGGGGGGGGGGAGCGGGGGGGGGAGATAGGGGAGGCGGGGAGCACAGGTGCCCCCAAGCGGCCACATTCAGTCTCAGCACCGGGCTGACTGCCCCGTCCCATCTTACGACACTAAACGTGCTTACTCGGTGTCTTTTCCACAGGCGCTTTCTCTCCACTCCCAGGATGGTTCTCACACTCCGGCTACTTTATTTTCCTCCCATGTTCAGTATACGCTACACCAGTGGTTCTCAACCTTCCGAATGCCGTGACCCTTTAATTCAGTTCCTCATGTTGTGGTGACCCCCAACCATAAAATTATTTTCATTGCTACTTCATAACTGTAATGTTGCTACTGTTATGAATCGTCATGTAAATATCTGATATGCAGGATGTATTTTCATGGTTACAAATTGAACATAATGAAAGCATAGTGATTAATCACAAAAACAATACGTAATTATATATGTGTTTTCCGATGGTCTTAGGCGACCCCTGTGAAAGGGTTGTTCGACCCCCAAAGGGGTTGCGACCCACAGGTTGAGAACCGCTGCTCTACACCTTAACAATCAAGCCTGGATCCTCCCTCCATTCAATTTCATCTCTGCTCCTTTCCAGGAACCTACATCCAGTCGTGGGGGTGCAGGGACCATGACGCATCACCCACTGTCCCTTCAGAGCCACGACTTGAACTAGGTATTAAAAAAAAAAAATTCCAAGCCCAATATGTTGGAAGTATTATTTATTCAAACAAACCAAAGTCTTGTATCTCCTTTTCAATGGTTTACCCTTAAACTGGTGGGACATACAAGTACAAAAACACGATCACTTTAGAAAACATGCTTTGAAGAGCACAGTTTGGACAGTGTCTCCAGAGCGTCCACCGAGATGGAGCGAACACCTCCTTCCCCAGCTCTTGATCCTACCGCGACTTTAAATCAGTGCCGTGTACTAAAGGTAGAGGGGAAACTCCAAAAGGGAGATACAAAATACTCTTAAGCATTTAAAAAAAATACAAGTTACACTTAAGAATTGTGTATGAAAGGCTGTTAGTCTGAGAGATGCACAATACATTCTGCAAAGTGCAACCCCTGGCGGCTGCGTTAGAACACAGGTTTGCAGCCTTCCTAAGGAAAACACGAGTGTCTGCTGTAAGTGGCAGAGCACAGGGACTTTCTACTTTCAGTATATTTATCTGTGCAATTAGCAGAAATAGTAGGACATACGCCATTTTAGATGATAAGAATCCAGCTTTCATTACATGACAAATCTGATTTCTTCTCTCTCTTCTCACAGGTACTAATGGCTACACTGAGAATTCCCGATCCCCACTGAGGAGAACATGCGTCTGCAATGAGGAGAGTGAGGGGAAAAATGCCAAGTTGATAACACTAGCAACAAAGAACACAAAATTATATAAGAAATGGGAGTTGAGGGAGTTTATTTTGGGTGATTTTCATTATAGAGATCCTTCACTGACTTGGATCCCTTTTTCTTTATCACAAAAAGAGAAACATTTAATGTTTTCTTAACTTTCACTCAGAGGCGTTAACTTCAAAACTAAAAATTTCACTCTGGCAGATACAGTGAAGGGAGCTGAAACCTTGGTTCTCTTAGCGATCTTAGCCACCAGGCGCACATCCAGCCGACAGAGAAACACACCCTGTGCCTGGGGAGGCCCCTGCCTTCTCAAATACCCTGATCCGTGCCTCCATCACGAGTCAAAATACAAACATTCCAACCGAAATGAAGAACATTCTGTGGGAAAACACGAATGGTAAGGAGGCTAGGTTTCAAGGTGCTGGAGGGTGCAAGGCCCCTTTCCGTGGTACCACTAAGATGACAGCTGGGCTCAACGGACTCGGAATCTATTTCACAAACCTGTCATTTGTAACTACACAATCACACGTCTATAGTGGCCAAGTACCCTCCTCAGATTGACCTGGGTGGGGTACCCATGTGGAACCTACAAATTCAGACTTCGCCCAGTTGGTCTTATACAAATAATTTTCCACCTGCAAAGAGAACCGCCCACTCGTCATTACTGCTTCGTAGGCACCGCAAACTCCATCCAGCAGGTATCGAGGGGCCAGACCGCCCTGGGACATCAGAGACCAGGTGTCCGGAGTCACTCTCTCCTGGGCTGGGTCTGAGTTTATCAGGAACCTTTCCGTGCCTCTTGGCCCAGCCCGAGCTGACCCACACTCATTCAGAGCAAGCGTGCTGTGAAATCACACAGTACAATGTAGTTTAGAAACACTGGCCATCTGCATATAATAATATCTGATTATAAGAAACAAGAGAAAGTTTGGGGGTAGAGAAGAAAACACTGTATTGATTGGTTGCAGCTGGTGTCCTCACCCATACAGGGCTGGGCAAAAGTAGGTTTATAGTTGTGAGTCTGCAAAGCAGTTTAGTCTTGTATTATTATTTACCAACTAGAGGCCCGGTGCACAAAAATCATGTGCTGGGGGTGGGGGGAATCCCTCAGCCCAGCCTGTGCCCTCTCACAGTCCAGGAACCCTCAGGGGATGTCTGTCAGTTGGACAACCTGAGCGCTGCCACGGAGGCAGGAGAGGCTCCCGACATCGCCGCTGTGCTTGCCAGCCATGAGCCCAGCTCAGGGCTTCTGGCTGAGTGGCACTCCTGCTGTGGGAGCACACTGACCACGAGGGGGCAGCTCCTGTGTTGAGCATCTGCCCTCTGGTGGTCAGTGCACATCACAGCGACCGGTTGTTCTGCTGTTTGGTCAATTTGCATATTAGCCTTTTATTATATAGTACTAGAGGCCTGGTGCACAAAAATTTGTGCACTTGGGGGAGAGGGGTGTCCCTCAGCCTGGCCTGTGCCCTCTCGCAGTCTGGGACGCCTCGGGAGATAACGACCTGCTGGCTTAGGCCTGCTCCTGGGTGGCAGAGGGCAGGCCCAATCCCTAGGTGCAGCCCCTGGTTGGGCTCAGAGCAGGGCCGATTGGGGAGTTGGGGCGCCGCCCCCTTTCATGCACAGAGCAGGGCAGATCAGGAGGTTGCGGTGCCACCCCCTGTCACGCTCAGGGTAGGGCCAATTGGGGGGTTGGGGCACCGTCCCCTGTCACACTCAAGACAGGGTCGACGGGGAGGTTGCGGCGCCATCCCCTGTCACGCACAGAGCAGGGCCCATCAGGGGGTTGGGGCGCCGCCCTCTATCGCCCACAGAGCAGGGCCAATCAGGGGGTTGGGGCACCGCCACTGTCACACTCAAGGCAGGGCCGATGGGGAGGTTATGGCTCTACCCCATCACACACAGAGCAGGGCCCGTGGGGGGGGGGGGGAGGGTTGGGGCACCGCACCCTGTCACACACAGAGCAGGGCCGATCAGGGGGTTGGGGCGCCACACCCTGTCACACACAGAGCCGCAGGGCGATCAGGGGGTTGGGGAGCTCCCCCCTATCAGGCACAGAGCAGGGCGTTGGGGCGCCTTCCCCTGTCATGCTGATCCCGGTGCTGGGAGGCATATTACCCTTTTACTATATAGGACAGAGGCCTGGTGCATGAGTGGGGCTGGCTGGTTTGCCCTAAAGGGTGTCCTGGATCAGGGTGGGGGTCCCCACTGGGGTGCCTGGCCAGCTGGGTGAGGGGATGATGGCTGTTTGCAGCTGGTCACGCACTCTTCAGGGTGGGGGTCCCCACTGGGGTGCCTGGCCAGTCTGGGTGAGGGGCTGAGGGCTGTTTTCAGGCTGGCGGGTGACTGAAGCTCCCACTGCTCCTTTTTTTCTTTTTTTTATTCTGGGCCAGCTTTAGCTGACTCCAGCTCTGAGGCCTCTGCTGCTGAAAGCAGGTATCTGGTTTGTTTGTGTTCTATAATCTTGAAACACTGTATCAACTCCAGCTCTGAGATCCCGGCTGCTGAAAGCGGGTTTCTGGGGTTTTGTTTAGCTTCTATATTTGTTACAATGTTTCAAACTGCAAGCTCAGAGGCCGGCAAGGCAGGCGGGGAACGCTGGTTTCCTCCATCACTGGAGCAAGCAAGCCTCATGTTAGCTTCCAGCTGCCTGGCTGCCGGCCACCATCTTGGCTGGCAGTTAATTTGCATATCTCGCTAATTAGCCAATGGGAAGGGTAGTGGTCGTATGCTAATTACCATGTTTCTCTTTTATTAGATAGGGTTGTATTATTTTCCCATACGAACAACTGTAAACCTACTTTTGCCCCACTCTGTATTTAGTTCCAGTAGCTGACGGAACTAGAGGTTTGGCAGACATTCTGATGTCACTAGCAGGCCTGGCTCTGCTCTCACTTCCACACTCCACGGATGTGGCCGACGACCATGGCAGGCTGTCTCTACCCGCCCATGATGGCAATCACGCTGACCCAGGGCCTTGCCCAAGGCCAGAAGCATGTCTGTGCTCCCTAGAGTCACCTGGGGATGCGCATCAACTGGCCGGGGCCATGCGCAGTGCAAGGGTCCACTTTCTCACTGCCCATGCCGACACGGGGCACGTGACCCCAGCTGGACTATTCCTGATGTTTGGGGTTGGTGGCTGTATAAAACAATTTGCACCTCCAATCGATTCAGCAACTTTAAGGGTAAAAGACATCCGTGGGTTCCTGGAATTGAAGCTACTTTTTTAAAAGAGCCAGTTCTGCTTATTTTGTTCCATACTGTTGATTATTTTTAAATTTCCCTTCCCCACTCTCAGCATGTCTTTTCCCCTTTGCTGTGTAATTGGTAAACAGCCATGAGTTTGAATGTGACATTCTCACGACCCAACAGAAACGCGCACAGTAAGTTCTGCCGCGTGCAGTTTTCTTGGCACTAAACATCTAGTATCTTTCTTGGCAAAACTGTAATTTTATATTTTATGGTGGTTAGGTTTTTTTTCCCTAAAAAAATAAAAATTCTCTTTGTGGCGGTTCTGTCATCAATTGTGATAAGTTTGCACAAGCAGACACTGCGATCCCAGGCAATTATCTGGTTTCCCTTAATGAGGATCAAGTCTGTGAAACTAGATTATTGTTGTTGATGAAGCGGGCCTCGGGGAGGTGATTTATTCCCAGTGACATCACGTGGCACGAGGCCAGAGCTGAGAAGAGAACCGGGCTTGGCAGCTCCGCCACGTGGGGGCCCGGACAGGGGAAATTAACAAATTCCCACCCTCCCAGGGAACCTATTAAATAATGCAACACTCCTTCCTCACCTTAGATGAGATAATGCAATCACCACTGCTTTGTAAAATCCAGGACCCAGAGCTCCATGGAGTGAGTGATGCATCGCTGGGAGCTACTTTCATAATTTGGAACCACAGTTAGTTAACCCCACATTGATCTCCAGCCGAAACCTCCGCATTTCAAGATGCATCAGGTAAAATCCTTCCCGATGTTAGGGGGCGGACTGCGTTCAGAAAACCCGTGCTGTCACACGCAGGGATCTTTCACGCTGCGCACTTGTTTCAGGTTCAGAAGGGAATACAAAAGAGTGCACGGGACGTGCCAGGTGACCCCGAGCTATCACTTGTCGTGCTTTCCAATTCCCGAGGAAAGAATGGGCCTGTTCTATTTCATAAACAGTTTCAGCTGCTGAAGACAGGATTTCGTTTCAGGCTTCCAAATACTTCATCGGGATTACAGAGCATTGTTCCCGTAGAAGCAGCCATTGCCCATCAGAGAGCTGGCAAGGGTTTGACAACAGCCTCAAGCTAAGCTGCAGTTTTCAGGCAAGAACCATCTCCCAGCATTTCTCAGTGTGCCACCAGCTAAGAATGACACCCTCAAACGGCTGCTACTTCCTTTCCTGCTCAAAACAAGCTCCTTGAAGGTGTCCCGAGCCAAGTCTCAATTTACGTAACGGGAGGAGGTGGGAGCCACTCACCGGGTTTTGACTCAGGGTCCAATTTTCGGCAGCAAGCTATGCCAAGAAAATGTCCCGCATCCAATTGTCTATTTCATTCTCGGTGCTAAATTAGGCTTTTGTAATTTAAGTATTCCCATTAAAATGTCACATCCAATGACACCAGAGATGAAAAGGTAGAGAAACGTGAGACGAAATACAGAGAATTACAGCACACTTCATTCACACACCCCAGCTTGAAATCTAATTTGCTCTTATCACGTACGCTGGGAAGGGTGTCTGCTAATGGGCTGCAATAGAAATATTCTGAGCTCAGACACCTAACGAGGGAAATGGCACGGAGGATACCTGCCCGAAGACACAGGAAGCAAAACTAACCGGGTCACATCGGCAACTCTCTCCTTACTTCAGGGGTTCAGGCTTTTCGAAGCAAGGGGAAGGTGCCATGGAGGGGCGCAGCCTTCCCTTCTAGGCAAAGTGGCCCACAAAACAGCTGCCCGGGAGAAGGCCAATAAGGCAAGAAGAGGATTAGGCTTCCAGAGAGTTCTAACTCTGAAATGTATCTTACCTGTATTAACTAGCTGAGACCAGACGTGATGATGAGCATCTGATAACGATCAGATGAGTTTTCTCCCACCATCCCCTCCTAAGAGGCTCATTCCTGCCGTGCTTGAACTGGAGCGAGAATAACACAGAAAAGTCACGTTTCTCCGCACAAGTACCTGTGAGAGCTGGTCTGCAAGGCCACCGTGACAGGCAGTAAGCGACCTCCCATCTCTTCGGCACTGGCATATATTTCTAAATAGGGAGGTGACCCTGGGACCCAGTGAGCAGAGCTGGTGGCTGATAACCCACAGGCAGCCTATTCCGAACACAAAAAACACTCCAGCCAGAGGAGATCCTCCACAGTTAGCCCTTCCAGTGGGATTTTATTATACATCCAACTCACCGCAGTAGCAATGCAGAGTGAACATTGAACTTGGCACACAGACAAGAGAGAAGGGACGCTGGCCTTGAACCCTTCTCCCAGTTACATCAGATCATGTAAGGCTGATTATTTCGAGTTACAGGTTTTTTGCTTTTCTTTGGCAAAGGCCTCAAATGATAGCAAGAGGGGATTTCCCCAAATAAAGATACCCCTGCACACCCAGCGGGGCACCAAAGACAGAATGCGTCCAAGGGGCGAGCATGTGGGTCACCCGCTCAGCCGGTTGGTTTAAGCAGATGCAGGCGGGTGTGCTGGAGTCCAAGGGGTTCGGCAAACGGCAACACGTGGTTTCCCAGCACAGGAATAACCAGAAGGTCCCTCAAGTCCTTGGCATGTCTTGCGTCTTCCTTCCCGAGAGCCGGTCAGAAGTGCAGGCATTTAGCCATTTCCTACTTCTCAAAAGGGTAACCATCAGCCTACCCTGGTAGAAGGTTTGGGAAAAGGAGCCACTAAGCCCGTAACATGGACTGTGTTTCTCTCACTGAAATGCTGTTTACTGACTGTAAGATGAGCATATGAGCTAGAGCCCGGCGTGGTGGCGGAAGCTCCCCACGCACGTGCGGTTCAGAGCCAGACGCCGGCCTGCTGGAAGGAAGGTTCTTTCAGGACAGGGCGATGGCTGGAACCAGCCTCCTGCACCCCCACCTGGGGTAGGACCCTGGGCGGAGTCACGGTGGAGGTAGCGTCTGTCTTTAACCTTCACGCCAGCAACACTATGGAAGCACTGATGGGCGAAGGCCTGGCATCTTCAGAGGGGCTGGTGAGGACCACTGGGTGCCGATCTCCACTCAGGGCCCAGAGAGGCCCAGAAAAGGAGCCTGCTGCTGTCTCCGACTCAGAAGGGCGGCCGGTTCTATCATCAGGCCCCAGGCTGCTTCTCCTGCCATCGTGTTGTGAGCCTTCTTGGACCCCTCGGACCCTGGTGGAAGCCTGGTGCAGAACACCCTTAAGTGCAACGGATGCCAAGCTTCCCGGGAGTCGAGAGGAGAGATGGACTATATGCCCTCCCTTTTCCAGAGATGGGAGCGGAGCATGGCGCGCCAGCCACGGCTTGCTTTTGGTTTCGAGGCACAACAAGACGGTGTGGTATGCCAGTCACATGGTCTGAAGCCCAATGCACTCTGTTTTGGTTTAGATTGAGGTGGTTTTATTATCATTTTTCTCGGAAGAAGGACGCTAAGAAATCAAGAATCAAAATACAGTGAATCTGGAAGGCATCTGGGAGCAGAAGAGAGATTTAAGAGTAATGGACACGGGGAGCACCCTGGCCGGGCGCCCCCTGCCTGCTGCACTTAGGACTTAATTCTCTTAGGAGCTGAGTTCAAGGTTGCTGGAGTTCAGGCTTTGCTCTTCATTTCCAGCGATGCCGGACCAGGGAGGACTCATCGTTGACAACTTCGGGGTCCTGGGGGCCGTGCCGACACCGGACCGGGAGGAGTAGCAGGATGATTAAGGTAAGAAGGATGATTCCACACACACTCATGAGAGTATAGGAGACGATCCACAAGATGGGCTCGTTCAAAGGCAGGGTGGGGACACAGTTGCTGGCTATGTCGTCTGTTGAGAAAGGCCCAGAAATTTCAGACACCGGGGTACCTGCAATTTCTGAGGAGACAGAAGGGGGAAACGCACAACTGTGAGATGAGCAGTCCATCACTAACATACGACAAAAGAGATAACCCCGCGCTTTATCAAGCCACAGCCATGTGGCACCAGGCGCAATGGCTCAGGCACCTGGGCGAGCCCTGGGGGAGTCTCGGTGGCAGCGTGCCTTCAGGGGTCCATCCCCCGGGACTGGAATGACAGCAGGTTTCAAGGTTCAGGTATGGAAACCGCCTGGTAGAAGGGCACCAGGGAAGCACGAGGCACGCCACAGAGGGCAGGCGAGAGCATCGGTCCGTGCCTGGCAGGCCCAGCTGGGGTGGTTGGTTGTGAGAAAGGAAGAGAGCAGCAGTACCCACAGCCGAAAGCTCAGCTGAACCCGCCTGCGTCCTGGGGACCTCCCCGGTGGGGTCACCGGGGTCCATGCTCTGGAGGACCCTCATTCTACAATGTGATAGTTTTACTTTTAGTTTTTAGAGGAATCGCTACACTGCTTTTTCATAATGGCTGCACCATACAACCCAGCAATTCCACTTTTGAGTAGTTCTCCAAAGACAAACACTAATTAGAAAAGACATATGCACACCTGTGTTCATACGCATTATTTATGACAGCCAAGACATGGAAGACACCTGGGTGTCATTCATAAATGAATTGACAAAAACGTGGTACATACGTACAATGAAATACTACTCAGCCATAAGGAACAAACAAACAAACAAAAAACGTAATCTTGCCATTCATGACAACATGGGTGGACCCAAAGGGTATTATGCTAAGTAACATAAGTCAGACAGAGAAAGACAAATACTGTATGGTTTCAATCATATGTGGAATCTAAAAAACCCCACAAAATGAAACAAAACAAAAATCAAACCAAAAAGCCTCCAAACAGACCAAAAAAACAGAGATTAAAGTGGTGCTTGCCAGAGGGGATGAGGGCAGAGGGATGGGTGAAAAAGGTGAAGGGGGATATAGTGAGTGAATACTGTGATGTTTGCATGGTGACAGAGGATCGCTAGACGTAATGTGCTGAGGTATGTAGACGTCAAATCACTGTGTTGTATACCTAAAGCTCATATAATATTGTGTCAACTATACTTGAAGACAGAAGTACTTAAAAGAGTATATTCAACAACCACAAAACCTCTACAATGGGCAGTGTCCTTGCTTCAGCCTGACCCACACTCTTCTTGGAGTCCATGGCCACCGGGGTCTGGCCCAGGTGCTCCTTCTCCACCCCACACTGGTACTATGTCAATCACATGTACAGCGTACGGAGGACCCAGAATCGAGAGTGGTAAATGAGTGCACCATCGGGTTCATGATGAGTGGTGAACAAAGAGAACGCCGGGTAAAACCGATCCCGTGGCTTCTGCTGGCCGACACTTAGACGAGGCTCTCACCGGGGAGGCAGCTGCAAATGTCTTTTCACAGTAGGTCATCTGTCTTTTAAAACATTTATTTGCTTTATAAATAGAGATGCTTTAAAACCTGCAATTATGGGAGTGGAACATGCATAGTGCAAAGACCCTAATCCAGGAAGGCATAAAGAACGTACAATGACCTGAAATCACTTGTTTCCGGACAAAACCGAGTAGGAGGGACCAGATTTACCCTCCCACCTGAAATAACTCAGAAACTGGACAAAGTGTATGGAAAGAAAATACTGGAGATCTTGGAAGTTGGGCGAGGAGTGACAGTTAAGTCCTGAGAGGCGGGAGACAGATGAAGCGAGGACAGTCGCTCAGCTTACTGACTCGGGAAAGTTTTTGGGTTGTGGCGCAGGAAACAGAGACATGGGCAGAAGCCAGCAGAGCTCCCTGCGCTGGGGAGACAGGTAGACGAAGCTGGTAGAGTTTGCAGGGAGAGTCAAGGACAGAGGGCAGCTGTGCCGAAGGAAATGCCACACTTTTCAGGGGCCTTCATCTGGGTGCTGACCAAAAAAAAGAGTGACGTCCAGGGCAAGAACCACTGGAGCGGATTAGAAGACACAGGGCTGAGAAGAGTGCCTATTGCCAACTGTTTCCTGTTCGCTCTCTTTCCCAGAGCACAAGAGAAAGAGCAAACCCAACTCACAGGGTATCCCTGAGAGCACTAAGAGTCTTTCGTCTGTCACAGGAAAAATTAACCATAGATTAAACACCGCTCTCATATCATCGCATGATGCTCAAAGGCAAGACAGGGCAGGATCAACGCTTTTTAAGTAACGTAACTGATCAAGAACAAATCTCAGGAACATTTGTCAAGATACAAAAGTATTGAGCACTCTTTTGGGTTCCTGAGCCCAATTTCAATGTGCGGAGGGAGTGGTTCCAACACCAGTAAGCAATTCTTGCACCGTCACAGGGTGCCCAAGGATTCAACTCAATGCTGACACTAGCTATTTTTAGAAAAGACCTAAATCAAACTTCTAGAGATAAAAACTGCAATGTGCGAGATAAAAACACACTGCGCAGTATTAACAGCAGATTATACACTGCAGAAAACAAGACTGGTGAACTTGAAAACATAACAGGAGCTATCCAAAATGAAATATAGAGGAGCAAAACATTTAGAGAAGCTCAGTAGCATGTGGGACTACTGAGAGGGGCTGAATATCCATGCAATTAGACTACCCAAATGAAAGAAGGGGGTGAGGAGAAAAAATACTCGAAGATCTAATATAATTTTTCTAAATTTGATGAAACTATAAACCACAGATCCAAGAGGTTCAAAGAACCCCAACACAAGAAACATGAAGTAGACTACACCAGTGAATCCCTGAAAACCAGTGGTAAAGAGAAAATCTTAATAGCAGAGAGAGAAAAAAGAAATATTTTGTACAAAGAGACAAAAAGGATTAAAGAAGATTTCATGTCAGAAATAATGCAAGCTATAAGACATGGGGTGGGTGATGGTGGTGGGGGAAACATTGCCAACCTAAATTTTATACCAGGCAAAAATATCTCTCAAAAAATAAAGATAAAAGACATTTTCAGACACACATAAGCTGAAAGAATTCATCACAAGAAGATGCACACACACATATACACTGGAATATTATCCAATCTAAAAAAAAAAAAAAAAAAAAGGAAACCTTGTCATTTGTGACAACATGAATGGACCTAGATGATACTATGCTAAGTGAAATAAGCCAGACACAGAGAGGCAAATGCTGGGAGATCTCACTTATATGTGGAATCTAAAATAGTCGAACTAAGCAGCCAAGAGTAGACTGGTGGTTGCCAGGGGCTGGAGGGAGGGGGAAATGGGGAGATGTGGGCCAAAGGGTATATAGTTTCAGGTATGGGAGATGAACAAGTCCTAGCGATGTAATATACAACACGGTGATTGTAGTTAACAATATTATATTGTATACTTGAAATTTGCTAAGAGGGTAGATCTTCAATATTCTTACCAACACCACCCCCCAAAAAAGAAAGAAAATGGTAGCTGTGTGAGGGGATGAATGTGTTCGTTAGTCTGATTGTGGTGATCATTTCACAATGCATGTGTATACTAAAACACTGAGTTGTGCACCTCAAATATATATATCTTTTATTTTTCACTTATACCTCAAGAAAGCTGAAAAAAAGGAAAAACACAGTATAGCCAACCTGCCTTATAAAATACACTAAAGGAAGATCTTCAAGCAGGAGATCAACGATACCAGGTGGAAACCTAGATCTACACAAAGAAATGGTAACTCGGAGGCCATTCGAACACCTGCATGCTGAACTGTAAATAGGTAAGAAGATAACTGATTTAAAGCAAGAACAATGACAATGTACTGGGTGGTTTAACATAAGTGAACTGTAGGACAGTGACCACAGGGGGGGCAGTGGGGAGAAGCGGAGGTATACGGTTGTGGGTTCTTCTAGTGTATGAAGTGGCAGACTGTGATAAGGTGTACACTATAAACCCTAAGGCGACCACTAAAGTAACACAACAAAGAGTGATAGCTAATTAACTAGCCGAGGAGATAAAAAAGAAATAGAAATAATGCAAAAGAAGGCAGGATAAGAGGAAAACAGGTGGAAAAAGAACAGACGAGACAGAGAAAACAAGTAACAACATGGTAGACTATAAAACACAACTATACCGATCAACACATTAAACACAGCCTACACGGGGGGCTGGCACCCTTTCTCTGTAAGGACCACATAGAAAACATGGTAAGCTTTTTGGGCCACATACGATTTCTATCATGATCCTTTTTACATAAAGCCCTTTAAAAATGTAGAAACTATTCTTGGTTCAAAAACAGGCTGCACGCCAGATTTGGCTGGCACGCTGTTGTCTGCCAATCTGTGGTCTAAACACCCCAACGAGAAAGCAGAGGTTGTCAAATGAGATAAAAAGCAATATTTAGTTCCATGACTATATGCTGCCTACCAGTAACCCATTTTAAATGTAAATACTCAGATATATTAAAAGATAAAGGATGGAAAAAGATGTCTCACGCTAATGCTAATCCAAAGAAACCCAGAGTGGCTATATTAATACTAAACAGAGTAGGCTCAGAGCCAAGAGTATTGCCGGGGATGAGGATAGTAACTTCATAATGATAAAATGTTCAATCATAAATAAAACATAACAACACTAAATGTTTATGTACCTAATAAGAGTTTCAAAATACATGGAAAAAGAATGATGAAACTGCAAGGAGAAATGAACAAATCCTCAAAAATAGTCAAGAGATTTCAACATCCCTTTCTCAATAATAGATAGAGCAAGTGGACAGAAATAAGTACGGACACAGCCTACCTTACCAGCACTACCAACCAGCTTGACCTAATTGACAACTGATAGAATACGCCGCCCACACAGCTGAATAGACATTGTTTTCAAGAGCAGATGAAATATTTAACAAGATGGGCCCTATTACAATCTATCAAACAAGTTTCAATAAACTTAAAAAGGCTGGGTTTATACTATGTCCTCTGACCACAGTTGGAATTAAATTAGAAGTCAATAACAGAAAGATACCTGGAAAATCCATAATCACCTGGAAACTAAATAACCCAGCTCTGAAACTGTAAGAATTCTATAAGGAAACACAGGAGGAGAAGTCCTTGAATTAGGCAAAAAGTGTCTTAGTTACAGCACCAAAAAGTACCAACCATAAAGGAAAAGAAGAATAAGTTTTACTTTATCCAAATTAAGACCTTCTCTTTGAAAGATGATATTCAGAGACAGAAAAGAATGGGAGAAAAATACTTGCAAGTTACATTTCTTATAAAGGATTCGAATTCTGAACATACAGGACTCTGAAAACTCAATAATGAGAAGGTAAAGAATTCAATATAAAAATGGGCAAGAAAATCTGAAAAGACACTTCAGTCAAAATGTGTGAACGGCATATACACACGTGAAACGAAGCTCGAGGTTATTAAGGAAATGAATATTAAAACCACAATGAGATACCACCCAGGAGCTATTAAAATGGAAAAGGCTGACCAGCCCTGACCAGCGCTGGCCGGTGTGGCTCAGTTGGTTGGAGCATTGTCCTCCTTGGGTGAGGATTTACAATTTTTTAAAATTAATTTTATAGAAAAGACTGAGCCCTGTTCAGCATGGCTTAGTGGTTAGAGGTTGGCCTACACACCAGAGGGTCTCAGGTACGATTCCTAGTCAAGAACAGGTACCAGGGTTGCAGGGTCCATCCCTGGCCCCAGTTGGGGCACGTGCAGGAGGCAACCAGTCGATGTGTCTCTCTCACATGGAAGTTTCTCTCTCTCTCTCTCTCCCCTCCCCCCCCCCCCCCGCCTGCCCCCTCCTTGCCATTCTCTGTAAAACTCAATGGAAAAAATATCCCTGGGTGAGGATTAACAACAACAACAAAAGACCGACCATCTCAAACGTTGGTGGAATGTGGAGGAAGTGGAAGGTAACTCTGGAAGTTTGGCAGTTTCTTAGGAAGTGAAACATACCTGTCATAGGACCTAGCCATTCCCCTCATGGATTTACCCAGGAAGAATGAAAATATATGTCGAGGGTGTCTACACTAACGGAGAGCAGGGTGGTGACTGCATAACTGGTGATGGAAAAAATGAAATAAAAGAAAACAATAAATAAATAAACAAAAACTAGAATGGCCAGATCTTTTTCACCATAGCATGCAAAAGCAAGTGAACAGTTTCCAAAGACTCGATCCTGAGATGGTTTCTGAGGCGGGCTCTGGACCTGCAGGACCATTTGCTCCGCAAGCACGTGAAAGCCACTGTTGCTGGGGCGCCATGGTCCCTCCTGTGAAGGGGGGAAGCAGGGCTGCCCAGTCTCTGCCCTTGGGGCCCTGTGGCTTTGACATCTTTTTTTTTTTTAATATATTTTTTTATTGATTTCAGAGAGGAAGGGAGAGATAGAGAGATAAACATATCAATGATGAGAGAATCATTGATCGGCTGCCTCCTGCACCCCCCCTACTGGGGGCTGAGCCCACACCCTGGGCATGTGCCCTGACTGGGAATCAAACTGTGACCTCCTGGTTCATAGGTCGATGCACAACCACTGAGCCACACCAGCGGGCCTTGACATCTTTTGATTGAATTCTAAGTACAAGGCAGAGCACAGCTCTGCAACTCTGTTCTTAACAGTGGATGTTCCTATTTTTACACACGAACATGTACCAGATGATCCACTTTCAACCTGCAGCAAAGAAAATTCACAGTGACGACTGCCAAATCCACGGTGCCTCCAGTTGTACAAGCTGAAATCCACACGGCGCTGGTGCCCAACGTCTCCAGCTATAAAAAGAGCTGGGTGGCATTTCAGAAGCTGTGGACACAGGGAGAGAGTTGTCAGTGTGAACGCTAGTGTTTTCCTGGCTGGAGGACACTGGGCCCAGGAGACACGGGCCGTTGAAAGCCCGTCTCCAGGATCTGTGCCAGGCGTGTGAGACTCTCTGCTGGGGATCCCGGCTGGCCAGCTGCGTGCCGCACCGTGACTGCCACCTCGTCTACCTGGCTCTGATAGGAGGCTGGAAGAGTGCCTCTCTGCAGGGGTGTGGCCAGGGGGCAGTTGAGAAGAGGCAGGGCAGCAACGAAGCATCTGGGGATCTTTTCCCCAAATGCCCACCACCCTCCCACCCACCGCCGTCCTGATGGACCCTGGCTGAGACAGGAGGTGAGGACGTGGCCACGGGCATTTATCAAGCTCCCCAGGCGGTGAGCTCTCACTCACTGGGCTCCGTCCCCCCCTGCCCCAACCTCACCGGGAGGCCCGTCCTAGGAGCTCAGTGTTGTCTGTCAGACACAAACGAGTAGAGAACCAAGACACTGCGAGAGAACGGCAGCTCCCAAAGGGTGTTGGCTCCATCGTGTGCTGGTTGGCACAAAGGTGGCACTTCCTCCAAGGATAACACACAGAAATGAGGATAAAATCTAATTCCCATTGTTTAAATATGTAGCTGAGCTCAGAAATAGGCCCTAGGGATTACAAAGCCCAGGGGTGTGTGTGGGGTTGGGGATTACAAGGCCCAGGTGTGTGTGTGTGTGGGGAGGGGATTACAAAGCCCAGGGGTGTGTGGGGGGGTGGGGATTATAAGGCCCAGGTGTGTGTGTGTGGGGGGGGGAGGGGATTACAAAGCCCAGGTATGTGTGTGAAGGGGGTGGGGACTACAAAGCCCAGGTGTGTGTGTGTGTGGGGGGGGGATTACAAAGCCCAGGGGTGTGTGTGTGTGGGGGGGATTACAAGGCCCAGGTGTGTGTGTGTCAGGGGGTGGGATTGCAAAGCCCAGGTGTGTGTGTGGGGGGGGGGATTACAAAACCCAGGAGTGTGTGTGGGGGGGGATTACAAAGCCTAGGGGTGTGTGTGTGTGTGGGGGGTTTGGGGGGGATTAAAAAGCCCAGGGGTGAGTGTGTGGGGGGGGGTTGCGGGGGGATTACAAAGCCCAGGGGGTTGTGTGTAGGTGGGGGGCAGAAGACTTGACCCCAGCATCACGGAGATGAACCCTAGAGCCGAGATGCCAGTGATATCCTGGTCCACTGGTGGAAGGAGCTGGAAAACTACCAACATAGAAGGCTAACTATCCGAGGACAGTTATGAGGAGTGTGTGTAGGGGGGTGGTTGGGTGGGGGGGCGGGGGGAGGACAAGAAAGAATCTCCATGACAAATGGAGCCTCCAAACACAACCTCAAGATTCCAGGGCTTGGTGCAGAAATCTTGAAGTTTTCACGATCTGAGGACACTCAGCAGAAGCAAATGCAAAAGTGTTTTTTTTTTTCATAAAAAATGTGTTTTATTGATTTTAGAGAGAGAGAGAGAAAGAGCGAAATATTGACGAGAGAGAAACACCACCAATCGACTGCCTTTTGCATGCTCCCCAAAGGGGACGGAGTTGCAACCCGGGCGTGTGCCCTGACTGAGAACCGAACTGATAATCTCCTGGCGCACGGAGTGATGCCCAACCCACTGAGCCACACCAGCCAGGGCCAAAATTGCTTTTTAGCGACACTTTACAACCCAAGGTGCACTACGGTGAGGGCGGGGTGGGGACACCCACTAAATAAACTCACAGCAAAAAATTGCAGACCAAGTGAGAAAAAATCCACCAAGTCAGCAGACACAAAAAGGAGGAGATTAACCACCCATCGATGACAGAAAAATACAACCGGCTGCTTGAGATTATGCAGTAGCTGTGTTTAAAGTGATTGAAAACTCACTAACATACCAATAAAAAAAATTTTAACTAAACAAGCTGATTCAAAAGTTCACGAAGGAAAGAAAATTAAGAAAGACTAGGAAGGAAGTTTTGAAAAGAAAATAATAAAAAGAAACTAATACTGTAAGACACATCAATGGAACCGAATTGAAAAATACTTAAATAAATATGTATCCTAAATATTTACTGGAATTTAATGTGAAATCATAGTGGGATTTCAAATTAATAAAGAAAAGATGAAAAAAGGAAAAAAAAGAAAAGATGGATTATTCAATGTTATAGGCACAATGGGGTAGTCATCTTGGGATAAAATAGTTCACATACTTAGTACATTCTATGCCAAAGTAAATCAAACATGAAAGTCCTTGAATAAATCACAAAAAAATTTTAGTGAGAAAGACCATTTAACACATGACATGAAACCTAAGAGCCTTAAAGCAAACGACTGATATATTTAAATACATAAAAGCAAATATTTTCTATTAAAATTCATTATACGTTCAAAAATAACTTACCATTGAGATATGAATTAAAGTTTTTTTTTCTCCAGACAAATGATTAATTTCTTAACTACAGAGAGAGCTCCTACAGATAAATACAAAAAACCACCACCAACAAAAATACACTAAAAACCTAACAGGAAAAAAAAAAAATGGGAAAAAGGTATGAGTGGATAAGAAAAGGAAAAACAAACGCCCTTAGAAATACAAAAATAAACTCAACCTCACCCACATAAAGTAAAACAAATTACAGTCACACGGAGATCATGTTCTACACCTATCAGATGGGCACAATTCCCCAGCATGTGATGATACCACGTCGGCGAGGCTGCCTGGAGAAACAGGCCGAGAGAACTGGCTTAGCCAGATATAAGAAGCATCTCTCTACCGCAGCCACGGGACAACATTCATCACGGTTACAGATGAATCCCCTTTCACCCAGCAACTCTACTCTAATCCTCTCACCGAGAGGTACACTCCCGTGTGTGAGCAGACATATATAAATGGTATCCACTGTTTCCAACAACAAAAGATTGGAAACAACCTAAATGTCTACAAATAATGATTGGTCAAAGAGATTAGGGAACATCCACATACTAGGAGATCAGAAGGCTGAAAATATAATCACGAGGGAGGCCTTTCTGCACTCTATGATTGTCCCTGAGTGGGGCACTGCATGATTCATTGTAGCTTTTGAATATTACCTACCCAACTTTTCAAATTAAATTAAAAATGGTAACGGAGATAAAGGAAATAGAAGCCACAACAAATTATAGAACACTACAAAAACTGAGCTAGTAGGGTTGAAAAAGTGCAAAATAGTATTTCTAGAATGAAAACTATAGTTGATGCAATTAAAAACTCACTGAATAGGTTAAACAGAGTGAACACGGCTGAAGAAAGAATGGCCAATACATATATTAAAATTTTTCATAATAAAATATTGAGAGGAATCAGAGGGGAAACTGTATATTCAGTAAATGATGCTGAGAAAATTGAATATCCTTATAAGAATTAGATTCCTATTTCACATGTTAGAAGAAAAAATTTAGAAAGTATATAGTATCTTTAAAAATAACAACTCTATTTTCTTAGATTAAGGAAGAATTTCTTAAATAAGAGCAGAGTAAAACCATAAGAAAGATTAGTAAATTTTATTTCACTAAATTTAAGAAAAAATGTAAATAAAAGACACCAAAAACAAGCAAAAAAAAAAAAAAAAAAAAAAAAGGCCAGAGAGATCAGAAGAGATTCACCATGCACACAGGCCAGAAAAATTAATCTCAACTATAGAAAGAATTCATATGTCAATAAAAAAGTAGAAATCCATGCAAAAGCTGTGAATAGAAAAATTCACCGTCTGAGAAAAAGCTCAAACATCCCATAAACAGATCAAAAGGTACGTCATCTCAGATGTAATCAGTAAAATATGACACTATTTCACACAGATTGGCAAAAAGCAAAACAACTACGATAATACTTTGACGGGATGGAGATTCTGGTATAAGTCTGGTGGTCCAGCTACTTCGAAGACCAATTTGACAGTCGCCAGTAATGCTGACGCCTGGCACACCAAATCACTTAGCAATTCCACTTCCAGATCTCATCTGCGTGCACCGGAGGGTCACCAAAGTATTGTTTACACTCGCAAACGTGAGAAACCACCGGATGTGAATGAAGGCGGCACTGGGTAAGAGATCTGGGTATACTCAGGCAATGGAATAATACACAGCGGTCAGAATGAACGACCTAGGACTCATAGGAACATGGGGAACCTAGGAAAAGTAATGGCGAACAGTAACGCAAGTTGACAAAGGACATCCACCATACAGCAGCCATCGTGTAAATTAAGAAATACCAAGAAACTCAACGACCAACTTGTGTTGTGTTGTAAACACTACTTATAGGTATATGATGGCCAGCTTCTAGGATGACCTTCAATGGCTCCGCTTCCTGGTATTGACTCTTGTGCGCTCCCCTCCCCCATCTACCAAAGGAATAGGGCGGGAGGGACACCATGTCACTTCCAAGATGAGTTTACAGAATGACTGCGGCTTCTGTCTTGGGTGCTCTGTTGCACACACTCTCTCTGGGATCACTTGTCCTGGGGTGACCAGGAACCCATCGAGGGGAGATTCAGATAGGCCTGTAGCAAGGTCCGCATGGCAAGGAATGGAGGGGCCCTGGCAACCACATGACAGATCTTGGAAGGGGACCCTCCAGCCTTCAGGTGCTGCAGCCTTAGGGGAGACCCTGGCCCAGAACTGCCCCGCTCAGTCCCTCACCCCTTCATTCCCCACCCTCCCTCCATACAGGCTCGTTAAGTGCGGCTACACTGGGGGGCAAGTTGTTGCATAGCAATAGATAACAGTCCAGGGTACTGTAGCGATGCAGTGAAATTATGAGAATATACACCAGCTTCAGGATAAAGGGTGACTCTGGGGAGTGCAGTGAGGTGGGGCTTTAGCTATACTTATTTTTTTTATTATTATTTCTATAACAAATTTTTGAGGATGACAAAATGATAGCATTTGTTATATCTGGGTGTTCAGTAAGTACACGATTTTCTGTGATTTCAAGCATTTTCTTTGTTACTTAAAACATGTTTTAGCCCTAATCGGTTTGGCTCAGTGGATAGAGCATCGGCCTGTGGACTCAGGGGTCCCAGGTTTGATTCCAGTCAAGGGCATGTACCTTGGTTGCAGGCACATACCCAGTGGGGAGTATGCAGGAGGCAGCTGATCGATGTTTCTCTCTCATCGATGTTTCTAACTCTCTATACCTCTCCTTTCCTCTCTGTAAAAAATCAATAAAATATGTTAAAAAAACACACACACAAAAAACATGTTTTAGCCCTGGCCGGTATAGCTCAGTTGGTTGCCGTCCTGTGCACTGAAAGGTCACCGGTCCGATTCCTGGTCAGGGCACATGCCCAGGTTGTGGGCTCAGTCCCCACTTGGGGCATGTATGGGAGACAACAGATGAATGTTTCTCTCATCGATGTTTCTCTTTCTCCCTTCCTTTCGCTCTCAAATCAATAAAAACATATTAAAGTAAATAAATAAAAAGTAAGATTGAAAAAATGTTATAAATAAACACTTGAAATAGAACAAAAGGCAGCACTTCATTCCGTTTATTACGGTGCCACAGACCATGCCTGGCTCCTAACTGCAGCCCTGGGGGGAGCCATTACTTTAATGGCTAAGCGATTTGCACCAAAGAGGAGACTCAGTGTGCATTCCCACCGCAGCTAAAATCGAAGGGCTAAGTGCCCACACCTTGGATATATTTTCAACAAACAGCAGAACCAAACTTCAATACAAACACCTGACCAGGAATTCAGGATGGCTCGCAGGAAAACGTCTCTGCCTAGACAGGCTTCGTGTTAGCTGTGCCCAGAGCACTTCCCGCAGCAGCAGACGGGACGTCAGGATGGCCGTCTCCACAGCAGCCACTAAAGTGGACGATGTAGCGGCTGTTGCCATAGCAGCCTCGATCTACCTCAGTGGCGTTTAACCAGGGAACAGGAATTGTGGGGAAACTGCTTTGGTTCTTAGATTCCCTGGTTTTAAAGAAGTAAAACGCCCACAGTTGGGAGACACGGTGTTTCAGGTTGTGCGGCCCCAGGGAACGCAGGGAGAGAGGACCCCCTTAGTGGACAGCAAACGGGCTGGAAGAGTTAGCGCCCGTCTGAAAGGGTCTCCTTTGCTCATGACCAAGATTCAGAAATGACAAGTCTCCAGCCCCCGAGTCTGGTCACAAGTACAAGTCGAAGAACTCTGCGCTGACATTTAAGAAGGTACATCACAGCACCGCCCATGCCTTCGTGGATGGGGGATTTTATTTATGTTGAATGGGAACTGGCCTAAGAATTCCAGAGGTAATTTTCCCTTCTCACATTTCTCTCCTGTTCTCCACATTCCTTTACTTTTGGGGATGGCAGTGCGTTGGGACAAGAATATGATGCATCACTTGCCAACTGTATTTTCCAGGACTCCCATTTTGAGACCACGACTTCGGCAGCGAGAAATAATAGCTGGAATCTCTCCCTCCTGAACAAATCAGCTGTGACTGGAGTTCCCGCTCACCCTCCTCTCCATGACTCTCCCCCAAACGCTAGTTAATTTTATTTTTAATTTTTGTTGTTTTATGCTGGGGTCCAACCCCAGCAGGTCCAGGGGTCCCCAAAGGTGTGGACGGAGTCGGCGAAGAAGGAATGACACAGAGACTGCGTTCAGTTGATCAGCAGCCTAGCCAGGATCTCCAGCCAAGTTCTGGTCTCGATCTCCAGAGAGGTTCTGCCTAGGATCTCCAGCCAGGTTCTGTGTCCATGGTCTCTTGCTAGGTTCTCCAGCCAGGTTCTCCAGGTTCTCCAGCCAGGTTCTGTAGCCATGTTCCCTCGCTAGGTTCTCCAGCCAGGTTCTGTCCAGGTTCTCAAGCCAGGTTCAGTCACCAGGTTCTAGTCAGGTTCTCTTGCCAATTTCTATAGTCAGGTTCAGTCCAGGATCTTTTGCCATGTTCTCTCGCTAGGTTCTGTCTCTAGGTTCTGAGGCCAGTTTCTGTCCAGGATCTTTTGCCATGTTCTCTCCAGTGAAGTTCTTCTGTCTCTAGAGAACGTTCTGTGTAGGTTCTGTGCCTAGGTTCTGTCTCTCTTCGTTCTGTCTTCTTACATCTGTATTTATACCAGTTGATTCCAATCCTATCAATCTCTATTTCAAAGGTTAGGGCGTTTCTTATCTCCATTCCAGGGAGTAAAGATTATGTAGCTTAAGCATGATTGTTCGTAGTTAAAGTGATTAATTACCCACCTGGCACTTAGTTAAGAGGTTTTATTCCCTCCCTAACTTCAGGGGAAAATCCCTACCTGGGGAAACAACCTTTCTCAGAGACCTTGGTTAAAACACATACTGCCAAGAAGGTGAGCAAACATATTAAGAACAGTATGCCATATATGCCAGGTCCCTTGAAACAGCAAGCATGGACCGGCTCCCAGCAGTTTTAAAAATATTTTTTATGAAAAATTTTAGAAACATCAATGATGAGAGAGAATCATTAATCACCTGCCTCCTGCACACCCCCTACTGGGGATCGAGCTCACAACCCGGGCATGTGCCCTGATTGGGAATTGAACTGTGACTTCCTGGTTCATAGGTCGATATTCAACCACTGAGCCACACCAGCCAGGCAAACTCTGGTTAATTGTCGATCAGAGTGAAGGTCTGGTTGGTCAGCGTTCCTGCCTGTCCTACAACTATGTCTCAAGTTTAAGGCTTTCTTTCATCAAACTCCTGTTCCCTTTCCTCCACTACATGGTGATCGTGTATTTCACTATCACCCCACTTTTCCTCTGTTCCACCTCCTGTCATTCGTTCTTCTTCCTACCTCACATTTGCTTACTTGTTCTATCGCTGAGCACCTCATTCATTCTGTTCCTGACCCTGACCGATGCCCCAGACCTTTTCAGTCCTCTGACCCCCGACTGGAGACACGGTGGCCTGACACACACTTCCTGGGCACGCGCTTCCTCCACCGTCTCCCGCTCTCCAGCTGTGACTTGCCTTTTGCTTACCAGCCCGACTGTCAGTCGGGAGTACCCGTGTGCGGTGGGGACACTCCATCTCAAGCCTACTGTCACTCTGAAGACATTTTCCAGTTTAAGGCGTGTCGCCATCCTATCAACTTGACTGTGCTCTGTGGCTTCTCCGTAGATCTGGCTAAGCCTCAAGCCAGGCTTCGCAGAACAGGGCTGCTCTGTCACCGTCCTGCCGTCTCACAGAGGACTGCTGTCAGAAAAACGGGCTCCCTGGTCTCATTATTTTAGGTTTTTGAGAAATAGCTGTGACAAGCATTGATTTCTTATTTTATAGGATGTCTTTGAGGAGACAATATACATAGTTTATCTGTGAATTTTCTGTTTCAGTCCTTTCACTGTCAAACACTGACGGTCCACCCCGAGGCCCCTTGGAGTATTTTTATTCCTGGGATGAGGTGCCCATGCAAGTTTAATGTGAGAGGGAACAGGAAGGCCAACACTTACTAGCCTTTTCCACAACGGCACTGAGAGTCTTACGTGGGTGAACTGGCTTTCTCCTCTCAGCAAACCCCAGTACATTTTACCAACAAGACTTTGATCACGATTACAGGCGTGAGTGGGTGAATTCAACACAACTGACTTGTCGAGAAGTGCTCCCAAGTGAGTGAACTGACAAAAGCTCTGGAGGCAGGGCTCCCTGCCCGACGCCAGCATCGCTCACCTGCACAGGTGCTTGCGGCGAAGCCCACCCTCTTCCGAGCTCTGTCGAAGATCACGTAGAAGCCCTCCATCACGGTAGCACCAATCACCAGCGCGTTCGTGGAAGGTGAAATGCCGAATCGGTAGCACTCATAATTCAGGCCAGCCCTCATCATGGGCTGAATGTAAAGCTGTTGTTCAAGAGGAAAGAGGAAACAAGCAAGAAAAAGCACAAATCAGTCAACATCACACAACTGTCATGGTCACAGGGGGCTCAGAACTCTCCAAGATGCTATGGGGCGCTACAGATCTAGGAGCTGAAATCGTAAGCATGGTGGTGATAAACATTAGTGAGAGTGACAGGAACATGTACACCACGTGTAACTGTATACAGGGACAACCATAAGCAGACTTCCATCCACCTATCTATTTAGTCATCCATTCACCAAGTCATCCATCCATCTAGCCATCCATCCGTCTGTTTGCCCATCCATCCATCTATCCATCCATCCACCTATTCATCTACCCATCTGTCCTTCAATCCATTCAACCATTTGCCAACCAGTTATTTTTTGAGCCTAGACCAGCCGTGGGCAAACTAAAAAAAAAAAAAAGACTGTACCCTTTTATGTAATGATGTTTACTTTGAATTTATATTAGTTCACACAAACACTCCATCCATGCTTTTGTTCTGGCCCTCCGGTCCAGTTTAAGAACCCATTGTGGCCCTCGAGTCAAAAAGTTTGCCCACCCCTGGCCTAGACACTGCCCTTGGTACCAGCACTATAAGGACGAATAACACATGGTTCCTGTCCCAGCCTAAAGGGGAGCCAGGTAAGTAAATGTTGAGTCAGAAGTGTTCCAACAGGTCCCTTCTATTGATAATGTTGACCTGCTAGTTCTCTCCTCGCCAAAACTCTCTTCATCTCTAAGAGAGAGTCCTCTCTTCCTCCTCCTAACTCACTGGCTACTCCCTCGCAAGCACCTGTACTGGATTTGCTTCACCTTCCTCGCCTGTCAGTATCTGAGAACTGCGGAGCTCTGGCTTCCTCTCTCTCTCTCCTCCCGGGTGGCTCATGCAGCCCCATGGCCCTCAGTCCATCCCATGCTTATGCCGAGACTCCCAAATCTTTATGTCCAACTCAGATCTCTGCTGCCACTGCCACATCCGTCTGTCCACCTGCCCACCCACTCATCGCTCAGTTGGCATCTCAATGTACCACTAAGAAAATGACACTGAACTTTGGCTATTGCCCTGATCTGCTCAGCTCAAGGCTCTCTGTCTCAGTAAATCCACGACGCAGCCTTCACTCAGGTCCCAGAGCTCAGGTCAGTATCTCTGACCTCCCATCGAAACCGCACACAGAGCCTGCAGCCTTCCTTTGAGACAGAACCTGAATCTGACCACTTCTCCCATCTCCATCACCACCACCCTGGTCCAGGTCATCGTTGGCCCCTTCTGTCCTGATCTAGTACTACAAAGGTTCCTAACTGGCTCCAGGATGCCACCTTTCCAAAGCGATGGTGTCTTCTAAGAAAGAGTCAGCAGGCACAGGTAGGATGACTCCCTCAGTGCGAGAGGGGAAACCATCAATCAGAGAGGAGACACTGCATCCACGGACAAGAAGTTCTGACAGGTGTGAGGCCCATGTCTTGAGGCCCCCAGGAGGCAAGAGTTATTGGGGACATGAGTTAAATCTTAAAACAATCAGTGAACCAATCAATATCATATTAGTAACAATTCCTCTGTTTTTTAATGGAAAAGTATTAAAATGTAGGCAGTTAAGAAGAGAGAATGGCTTGGTAGGACATGACAAATATTTGGGGGAGGGAGGAAAGCAATAAAGCACAAAATAAGTGAGGAGGACTTAGCCCTAAAGGATGAAAACACTAAGAAAAACTTGGAGGACCAAGGCACTACTCATAGGTAGGCAGTCTCAGGCCTTGTGGGATGTGAGAGGGAGGGATTTTGGAGGGATGAGCAAAGATTGAAAGGAGACCAGTGGGCGGGGCTTCCGTATGATGATTGATGGAGGTGGAGGAGGAGGCAGACTGGGCGAGCGTGGGTCTTCTGGATTGGTGGGCACAAGAACAGTATTTAAAATCTGAACAGAAAAGGAAGCCAGAAGTTGTGCTGGTGAAAACATAAGTGACCAAACTGACCCTGAGGACGGTGAACGTCACTGTACTTCACCCGCAGGGCAGATGGGAGGGAGAGGAGCTGCAAGGCGGAGAGGGGAGCGAGGACACGTGGTGGCAGTGCCTGGAGGCACCGACTGCTGGGCATCAAGCAGCTGCTGTGACCGGGCAGCTGTTCCGGCAGGTAGAACCCTGCACTGATTGATTTGTCTGTCTGCAAACCCTTCTTCCAAGCCAGGCATCATTCTATTCCTCCCTGTGTGCCCGCCGCCTAGGCACCCAGTATATGCCGGGCATATAGGAAGATCTCAATAAATGCGTGTCAATGAATGAGTGGGGCTCAGCTTTGATCAGTGTTAAATTAAGAAAAGGTGTGTGTGGGGGGGTGGCTTAGCTGTCACAGAAACACACACACACACACACACACACACACACACACACACACACCCCTACTTTTGAATTAACTAATTCCATAACGCAAGTATGATGCAACTGATGATACTGATGCGAACAGAATGTGTATCTTTTCCTCTGGCCTTGCTGTGGGTCCCAGTCGACTCCCAATAAAAATTCCAGACTGCAGATCTGTCACATGTTGGGAAAGCTGCGGTACTTCTGGATCTCAGAAGAAACTGTCTGCCTTAAACTGAGTACAAACGGGCGAACCAGTGAAACTATTTACACTTACAGGGTTATGTGAAAAAAAAAATCAGAATTTGTCTGAGAGCTGGAAATTGATTTTTGAACGGGCCAAATAGAATTCAGCTCGTGTGTGTTTGGAAAATGGTGTTGGTGACAAATCGGACGCTCCTGCACTGACGGCTCGCCTAGCTCTGACTGCTGGTGCCTGAAAGGTCCCGGGTAGGGACCCCAGTCTAATACTGTGGCGACAAGAAGCGCTGTGACTGCCCTGAATGTTAGGAAAGGGGTTGGGCAGGCAGAGCTGAGGTGTTAGATGACCCCAGTGCGACCTTGAGGGGTGTGGCCAGCATATGGAGTGTGTGTGGTTCTCAGCAGGGGATGGTTCCAACCGCCCATCCACATCCTTCCCAGCAGGCACCGGAAAGCAAACATGGTGATGTTGAATAAAAACTCAGAAGAACAATGGGGAATGTCGGTTTTTAAAAATCGGAAATGTGAACATGTCAAAGTCAACCCCCCCAAAATCTACAGTCTCAGAAGTGAGAATAAGACTGGATTCTTACTCAGAGATACTCACATGGATGCCACCTCCCCAACCTGCCTCCCTAGGTCCCCTCACTCACCCCGTGCCGGCTATTACCTGTCCTGGACATAACGGGTTTTTCCCTGATTGCCTGCTTTCTCCTCCTGCTTCTTGTGAGTCCCTGCCTCTGCCAACACCCACATGCCATTTATTTGCCAGAACACGTCCACCTGTGTCCTCAAGCTAGGCTTTAACTTTAGTTACAAACCACACTGATGAAATAATGTCCACATTTGGCGGTCAGCAGGCCAAAATATAATCAGAAAGAGTACATTATTTTAAAGATGCTGAGAACACAGTCCAAACACATCACTCTTGGCAGTGCCGTTCATCCAAGGACATGGCCGTCTTCTGAAAATGGAAAATGCCACTGAAAGTACTACTATTTCTCCTTCCTAGTTAAAGAGGCAGACGCAGACAGGGCGAGTACGTGCAGGGCAGTGCCCTCTGCCGGGCTGTATTTCAGTCTTTTCCCCAACAAGTGCCCATTTCTGGAATGCCACCCCCTCCCACTATGTAAAGTTGAAAATGGAGCCATGGTGGTATTATCACTTACTTCTTTCTTCTGAAATTATTCCTCCTTTCCTACCTCCCAGCCACACTCCTTTATCTCAAATTCACCAGATTATACGGCAAAGACACAAGGGCTTAGCCATTGAACAGTTACAGGGCCCTACCCTCCACTGCATGGCAGTGTTGGGGAAGGGAGGGTGGTCTTCAAAACTCATGGTTCTCATCTTCAAGGAAATAATTGAGAAAGAAACAGAAGTGTGTGTGTTTTTTCAGAAAACAGAAGTCAAAGGAAAAAAAGGCAACGGCATAATATACACCCTAAAGACCTGGCCCCGTGCCCGATGAGTAGCCTGGAAAACTCGCATTATGGGTTTGAAGGGCAAGCTCACAAATGGGTTATTCTGCTCAGCAGAGGTTCGACAAAAGATGAGTTGTTTGAGTCGGGTCTTCGAGGATGGGAAGAATTCAGATACACAGATGGAGTGGGGAGCAGAGGGCATTTCAGGCGAGGGGTGGGGAGTGGCGAGGGGTGGGGAGTGGTGAAAGCGAAGGTTAGGAGTCGGAGCAGGCACAGTCACCAATCAGTGGAGGGTCAAGGGTACAGCAGGAAATAGGCAGGAAAGCAAGGACGCCCCGGCCAGGAGGTCCTGGAAGGCCACACCAGGGAAAGAGACCATCAGCATGTAAACAGTGGCACTGAAAGCTGCGGTTCAGGAATAGTGACCTGGAAGATTTGTAAAGGGAAACAGTGGTGACATGGATGCCTGGAGGGCACGCTGGAGGCTCCTGAGGTGATGGAAGGGGGTGTGAGTGACATAGTGAGAGCTGTGGGAAGAGGCAAGAACATGACTAAGGGAGACAGAAGTTGGTCTATTTAATTAGATGCCTGGGATGAAGAAGGAATCAATGCTTTATTGCATATGGGGGAAATGACGTCTTAATCTCTGAGAATCCAGTTTTATTCTTTATTTATAAATAAGTAGGAAAAACCCATCTACTGATATTGTTGTAGATGTGGCAAAAATGTCCTCAATTCTTGACCTTTCCTTGTAGCCACCCCTTGTGATGTAACTTTGCAGCTCCTCCCATTGGGAGGTGGTGTCTACTTCTCCACCTGGGATCAAGACCATCCTACACCAAGACCAACCTGGACCAGCACCAACCTAGACCAAGACCATCCTAGACCAAGGCCAACCGAGACCAAGACCATCCTAGGCCAGTGATGGCGAACCTTTTGGGCTCGGCGTGTCAGCATTTTGAAAAACCCTAACTTAACTCTGGTGCTGTGTCACATATAGAAATTTTTTGATATTTGCAACCATAGTAAAACAAAGACTTATATTTTTGATATTTATTTTATATATTTAAATGCCATTTAACAAAGAAAAATCAACCAAAAAAATGAGTTTGCGTGTCACCTCTGACACGCGTGTCATAGGTTCGCCATCACTGTCCTAGACTAAGGCTAACATAGATCAAGACCATCCTATACCAAGGCCAACCTAGACCAAGACCATCCTAGACTAAGGCCAACCTAGACCAAGACCATCCTAGACTAAAGCCAACCTAGACCCAGCCAACACCAGCTGACCAGACACAGGTGAGCAAGCCCAGGAGATCAGCAGACCCACCCAGGCTCCTGAGCAGGAATTAACGCTCACTGAGAAAGCTGCTGCTATTCATGGCTGTTTGTCACTCGGCACCACTGTATATCCATGCCTGTGTTAGGTATCGATGATTAGATATTATGCATGAAGGGCTTTACTTTTGCATGTTACACGTTGAAGAGAGAAAAGCCCAAATCCAAGCTCATACCTGAGGCAGGATAGTGATGCGGAAGGATCTGCTGGAGTTCTCCTCTCTCAGGTAGATGGAGATTTTCGGGAAGTAAGACCAAGGTGTTTCGGAATTCGCCCAGCATGCCAGCTGGGACCCAGTCCAGAAACCATCCGAGAATTCTGGAATCTAGACAAAACACGGTAACGTGAGAACTAATGACTAGTCTGGCGCGTCAACAGGAAACAGCTCCCGGCTTTTCTTGTCACCTCGCCAGATGCCCACGGGGATAAACAGGGCTTAATTTGGACAGCGCAGCGGAGCCATCAGTCCTCTGGGGGGTAACGGTGCTGACAAATAACAATTATTAAAACACTGAGGCTTGTGGAGCACTCGCCAGCATCAGGCACCTTTATAAGAGCTTTACAGTCATAATTCCATCAATCCTCAAACGCCGCCAGCAGTGCGGTAACATTACCCCCTCTGCTTCACAGATGAGGACACCAAAGCACAGAGAGGCGAAGGGGCTTGCCCAAGGTAACACAGTAGTTGGCAATGACCGTTTAAAAGAGAGGCCAGATCCTAAATGTGGCCCTCAGGACCTTTCAGGCATCACCTCTCCTTGGAATTCCCCGTGCCCAGCGAGCTTCCCCCAGGTGCAGAGCCCCCTCTGAGCTCTCCCCTCTTCTGGAACATCCTTCTCCTTTCCAGATCTCAGCTCAGATGATGCCTCCTCCAGGAAGCCCTCCTCGACTCCCCCACATAATGCTGGTCCTCCACTGGGTATCCCCCGTAGCAGTTAGTTTGACATTTACTGTGTTTGGTTCACTTCTGTTTCCTGCACTAGGATCTGAGCCCTCTAAGGACAGAGGCCTGCTGTCTGCATCCACTTCCGGTCCTAACACCTAGCCCATCAGAGAGATTCAGGAAAGATTGTGGGAAACATGAATGGGCGGGAACACAGAACGTCCACCTGTGCCTCTCGTCAGGGGCCTGGAGGGACAGTCGCCCAAGCATGTCTACTAGTTGCTGAATCTTTAAGTGAATTACAAGTTCCAGCCACGCCATCTCATCAGGACCAGCGAAGGCACCAGAGCAGGCCTGCCCTGGGCCTGCCGGCTCCCCGAGGGAGGACTGTGTGGGAGGCTCTTCGGCTACCACGCGTGCCCCTTCCGGCACAGAGCCCTGCTCGGGCGTTAGCTGGGGGCGTATGCGGTGGGGACAGAGCCAGGAGAGTACTGACGGGGAGGAAGGTGGGTGTTTGTCCCTGAGGTAGGAACACCTGGGCTGAGTTGAGGGGCGAAAGGGCGTTGGTGAGGTATGGTGGTGGTGGTGGGGACGCGGACGACAGCCACGGAGGCTGGTGCAGAGGGCAGGAGGGTGCATGAGACAGGCAAGGACAGAACCAGGGCACCACTGTGCATTTATCAGAAATCGTTTCTCAGAGGCCTGGGCTCCGTGGCACACCGGTGTCATTTGAGTGGGACATGCAGGTCACTTGTCGACGGAGTCCAGACTCTGGGGGCCGAGCCAGGGCAAGCCGCTGAGTTCCAGAGTCCGGGACAGGAGGGTGGGACGCGGTGATGTGGCCGTGGACAGACCACTGAGGACAGTATAGGGAGGAGCGGGGCCTAGGACCCACCCAGAGAAATGGGCAGGGAGAGAGACCCCGAAAAGGAGGGCCCAGGGCTGGGAAGAGGTGCCGGGAGGAGGGTGTGATGGCAGCCGAGGCCGTAAGCACGCTGCCGTGGAGAACACGTGGGGCAGGTACAGAGGACACCGTGGTGGGACAGCATGAACCGGGTGTGTCCCGTGCTACACAACAGCACACACAGGCGCCAGCCCTCCCTCCCGCCGGGAACAGAGCGAGAAAATATCCTGTGTCTCTCCATCCATCACGGCTGCCCCCTGGACCGCCCAGGAGTGACCTGCAAGACCTCTAATGCGGGCTTTAATGCAGTTTCTCCTTTGAGAAAAGGGAAGTCGATTGGAAATGGGCGTCCTAGGGACGAACCTCTTGCCAGACGATGAGGCGGGCAGTCATTTTGCTGGAAAGGGTGGCTCGGCTGCCCCACGGCCCACAGCTCTAACGTCAGCATTAAGAGCAGGTCCGGCCACAGATGGCGAATGCGGCTCAGAGAGGCCAAGTAACTGGCCTGAGGGGCACAGCTCAGAACTAGCTCCGGGGCCACCTGCCTCCAGAGTCTGGAAAGCCTCGGGGGCTAAGCCACGTGGGGGGTTCAGGCCTCAGGTCACAGAGCTCTAATGTCAGAGGTCATCTGGAAGCAGGGTCCTCTGCTTGTGCGTTTTAGAGGTGCAGAGGCAGGCGGCCTGAGACGCACGGTGCCAGGAGCTGGGCAGGCGCGGAGCCCAGGCTCGGCCACACACCAACCCCCACCGGGCTCATTTCAGAATACACGCCCACCCACCATGCGTTTCTAAAATCCAAGGCGACAGTCCACGCAGGAGCCAGAGCCCAACGTTGGTCCTGTGTTCACTCTCCGAGGCCAGCCTTTCCCTGACCCGAAAGAAGACCAGGCTGGAGTGGCTCCCGGGGCCCGGCCCAGAGAGAACAAACGCGCCTTTGGTGCGCACACAAAGGCCGCAGAGCAGCGCACACCCTGCCCCAGGCAAACCGCCTTCCCAGGCTGCTCCTCCTGACGCAGGCTCCGGTTCACAGGATCCGGTTCACAGGATCCGGGGCGACAAGGCAAACAACGTCGTAACTGCCTTCCTCCACCTCGTGGTTTTCCTACAAAGCCAGGCACTGCCCAACGCATGATCCGATGACCTCGGGGTGCCAACACCTGCCAGCCACAGCCCCGCGCTCTCACGGCCCGGCCCACAGAGGTTCGGCTGGCGTCAGGCACACGCCCAGGCTCCGGGCACCTCCTTGGCCCAGGGAAGCGCTCACAGCTCACAGCTCAGAGCATTACACCTGACCAGCTCGTGCGGACGCTGCTGCGGACATTTTCACTGTTGGGGGAAATGGGCAGATGGCTCCGTAATTGGAGCATCGAGCCTGGTCTGATCTGCTGCCAGCATTCTGAATGTCAGGCTCTACAACTTCACCGCCGTCTGTCTGATTCAGCGGCTCTTCGACGGCTCTGGGCTGCCGCCTTGAAAACCTCTCAGTTCCAAAAGGGCCTCCGCATTCTTGCTTTTTTATTTCCCCTCTGCATTCTTTTTGTTTGCCTGCTGCTCTTGCCAGGGCAGTTTTATGTCTGTCTGTCTGTCTGTCTATCTATCTACCTACCTACCTATCTACCATTAATCCTATCTATCTATCTACCTATCTATCATTAATCCTTACCTGAGGAAATTTTTCCCATTGATTATTAGGGAGAGTGGAAGGGAGGGAGGGGAGAGAGAGAGAAACATCAATGTCAGAAAGAGACATCGATTGGTTGCCTCCCTCCCACATGCGCCCCAACTGGGGCTGGGGAATGAACTTGCAACCCAGGTATGTGCCCTTGACTGGGAATACCCTTCAGTGCACAGGTCAATGCTCTACCACTGAGCCACACCAGCCAGGGCCCCATGGCAGTTTCAGGCTTTTGAAGTTTCTATTCAGGACAAGCCCTCTCTCCCTTCCCAGGTTCCTGCCATTACCTGTAATAAAGCAACTGCTATGCCTTTTCCTATCAATCATCCCCGAGGAGCGGTGAGATAACCAGGCAAGTTACTAACAGGATAACAACTCTGTGGGAAACACTCATTTCTGGTGACTTTGCCAGGGTGGCCCTGCATGGACAGATGTTTATGATAAAGACACCCAAGCAGCTGGGAGAATGTGTATCCTGCATTCACACCGTAGCAGCACGCAGTGTGGACACTGGCTAGCAGCTCCTCTTTCCCGAGCACCTGGGTGCCAGGCACTGGACCCCAGACCTCAGCACAACCCCGCTGACAACGTGGGGCTCTCAGAGGGCCCGAGACCCTCCCCCAGGCATCCTGCTCATCCAGCCAGAAACCAGACTAAATTCAATTCCATCTCACCCCAAAGCTGTGTCCTTCCCAATCCATGCCAGCTGGTCCACTCCGATGCCCCAACCTGGAAAATTGGGGTCACCCTGGGAATACCATCAGCCAGGTCCCCAAAAGGTACTTGTCTTTGACCACGATTTCAGTTATGTTACTGAACGTGACCATACAGTAATTATAATATTGGCCAACTAGTCCTTGCCACCTATAAATCACACTCTTTTACAACAGAATTAAAATCCCAACGTGGCTTTAATGAGGCCTGAAAGGAGTATGATTTTTGGTTTATTTCTTTAGTTTTAAAGGCTACAAGCATATTCCTGGTTTACTATTTATTTTAACGTAGCATATTGTCAATTTTTTTCTTAGATTAAAAAACTGTATTGCACCAATTGCACCACCATTTGAAATACAAAAAAAGGCACTGCACCTTCAGATCCCAGTTCTCCCAGGTTAAAATGAAATAATTATTTGCCAGTTAACATCAAATAATAAGATTGTGAAGTTAATAAGTAATAGTTAAAAAACACACACAACCCTTAAACCCTCAGAGGGAGACCATTAGAGCAGTGATGGCGAACCTATGACACGCGTGTCAGAGGTGACACGCGAACTCATTTTTTTGGTTGATTTTTCTTTGTTAAGTGGCATTTAAATATATAAAATAAATATCAAAAAATATAAGTCTTTGTTTTACTATGGTTGCAAATATCAAAAAAATTTCTATCTGTGACACGGCACCAGAGTTAAGTTAGGGTTTTTCAAAAGGCTGACACGCCGAGCCCAAAAGGTTCGCCATCACTGGAATAGAGGGTAACACTGCCCAGCACGTAGTCATGACCTGGTGTTCTCCGAGGTTCACCCGCGCCCTGAGACTCACCAGAGACGCGCGGGCCACGCCTTCGACCACCGCATCGAACACCTTGTGGGGCAGGCGCAGCAGCGTGGTGCCGCTGTCCACGATGGCCTTGTCCGCGTTATACTGGAAGGGGAAGGCGGGGAGAGAAGGTGCGTGAGTGACACGGCACCAGCCCCCCGTCACTCGGCATCCGTTACCTACAAGTGCGGGCAGCCACGGCCCCTCCTTGGTGGTTACCATGAATTTTATGTTCTCAGGACTAACTTGTAGCCCAACGTTCTCACTTCACAGATGAAGAAGCTGAGGCCAGAAAAGGGAAGTGACGCGACCAAAATCCACAGCCCTCCCAGTGCAGAGCCTGTCCCTCATGCAGAGGTGCCCAAATGCCCTTGCCCGGGAGCCTCCCGCGCAACCAGGGAAGACCCCCTTGTCCTCAGAGGGTGCGCTGGCTCATGAAATGCCATTCGCACAACTCACACAAGCCAACCCTCCCTTATGCTGCTCATGGAGAGAGAACCAGAGCCGCATTCAGTCAGAGCATCACACACCCGCACAGTTTGTATTTTATTTCAGGCCCTGGGATTCTACCACTGGATTCCTTCAGGGCGAGTAAGTGCCCTCTGTCCCTAAACACAGGGCGGTGGACGCGCAGTCTGGGTGGAACGGCCACCGTCTATCCCGTCCCCGCGGGTTTCTCAGAGGCGTCTGTGTGCATGGGCCTTGGTGGGGGACTGTGATGGGGCGTATGAAAGGGTGGGATACTGAGGTTGGAGGCACGAGAAAGGGATATAATGAAATGCTGATGGTTTTCATAAGCCATTCTGAGAATATGGTAGCGGAAGAAGGCTCCCTCAAGTCATCATAATCATGAGGCCATCATGTGCCACAGATACGCCACCGTGCCGTGAGCGGTGTGAGCAGGTTCGTAACGGCTCTGCTCTTGCAGCCCTGCACACCGGCCTCCTTCCAGCATAGCAAGCCATTCACATCCTTAGGCATAACTTTCCGCTGAGTGAGAATTATATAGGGGGGCGGGGGGTGGTTAACTCTGAAGGAAAGATGAAGCGGATGATTCATTTTTGCTTTCATTCGGCTTATTTTTGTCCCCCTCTGTCCCTGACACTGACGAAACCTGTATAATGCAGCCTCTTCAGCAGAGTCAGGGACCACCAGGCCCGTAGGAATGGCGAAGGTGTAGCTCCAGGTACTTCTCCTCACTCACCATGTTGTGCTAATTTTTTTCCTGTTAAGCCAAGTGATGGTGAAAAACCATTTTTATTTATTTTAGAGAGGGGTCGATTTAAACTTGTCATATAACTAAAGGCCCTGTAACTTTTAATGTCCTGAGTCTTTGATTTATCTTGTGGTGTAATGTACCTTCTGATTTTTCATATGCAGGTCCCAGCTGCCATATTTAGGTGCCTCGGGCACACACAGACAGGTAGGCACAAAGAGCTCACAGGGTAGGTACCTCTCTGCAGTCCAGATTAAGGCTCTGGCCTCCGATTTCCAACTTCAGAATTTCGATCTGGTAATACCACTCCTCCTTAATCGGGGTATACCAGATGTCTCCTTTGTACAAACTTGGTTCAATTCCTCCTAGGACCTAGGAAGGAAAATAGTAACAGGAATGAGAGAGAAAATACCCAGGCATACAGCACGTGACACAAGCAGCGAGCCCTTGTAATCCCTCATTGGAATCGCACTTTCACTCGAATCTGATGTCACAAAATAAATGTACTAGCAGATGCTTGAAAAGTGAACAGGGACCGTTAAGGGCGTGGCAGCCACAGGTCAGACAACACTCTGCCCCAGTCTAATCAAGATGCGCTGGGGTTTCCCTCCCCGATAGGAAGCACACATAACTCCAGCTTCACCGGACGCAGACTGTGCCCCAAAGAAATGCAGTGACGTGGTTAACCACCCAGCCTGACTGTGGCTTAGCCCTCGGAACAGAGGATGCCCCCCCCCACCCCCACACACACACACAGTGCTCAGAAGCAGAACACAAGGGAGCTTCCTTAATCAAAACTTCATTTTGCAGAACTTCATAACCTTGCTCCACAAATCCTAGGCCCCCCTCTCCCCTGAAGAGGGGGTAACCAGGTATCAAAAGCAGCTGCACTGCCCTAGCCGGTTTGGCTCAGTGGATAGAGCATCGGACTGCGGACTGAAGGGTCCCAGGTTCGATTCTGGTCAAGGGCATGTACCCGGGTTGCGGGATCCATCCCCGGGAGGGGACGTGCAGGAGGCAGCCAATCAATGATTCTCACTCATCGTTGATGCTTCTATCTCTCGCTCTGCCTCTCCCTTCCTCTCTGAAACCAATATAAATGTATTTTAAAAGGAAAGAGCAACTGCACTGATAGCAAATGCAAGTGGCCGAGCCTGCTTCTCACAGCTGGAGAGCAGAGGCGTAGGCAGCACCCACCCTGAGGAAGGCGCCCTCCTGTGCATTCACCTGTCACCTCCTGCTTGAGACATCAGGGTGCAGGTTCCATCAAGGGACACTCGGGGCTGATGGCCTTGAATGATTCTGTTTCACTAACTGACACTTTAGCTCTGTGTGTGTGTGTGTGTGTGTGTGTGTATTGGGGGGGGGACATACAGGTGTTCTTGTCTCCCCAAATGTATGAAATCACAGGCACTGCCTTTGTGTCCCCTCCCCAGATTGAGGCCCACCTGCACACCCCCTACTATTTCTCACCTGCCCCTCCCTCACCCATCAAAACCAGTTACCTTTCAAAGGAAAACTTTAAAAAAGCTTTAATGGAATTTGGGGAAGCCATGAGAATCATCTTTTGGATGGCAGGACGATTAGGAAAGGTAAAAATAATAGCTAATTTTATTCATTTTTAAGAAAAGGTTCTATAATAAGGATTATCAAACCCTTCTAAGACCTATGTTTGTCTACATGTCTAGTATTTCTATCAGGGTCTTTAATAAAATAAAATAAAAAAGAGCCCCAGTGGTTTGTGAGTTTCTTTCGCCTCTTTCAGACGGAAAGATACCCACAAGACTACCTCCGTTGGTACCAGATCCATCCACGGGCAGCCCCGCCCCACACATCTGCATGGAGAAGACGTTGGGGATCCCGGCTTGCGTCACGAGGGAATCGAAGAACGTCTCCAGAGAACTCGATGGCTGCGGAGGGAGGACAGGAACAAGGCTTCAGACTCACAGGCCAGACGAGGAGTGACCCAGGGTCGACACCACTGCGAATTTATATTTCACGTTTCTCGCGGCTAAACAATAAACAAGCTCAGGATTAAGTACCTTCAACAATAACTCACAACCCTCCAACAGGACTTCCTACCACGTGGCATTTTTCCTGTCGGTTGTAGGAGTGAGAGTGCTCCCGGAAGCTACGGGGAGGCTGTCCCATTTATCATCACGACTGCCCGGCGAGGCGGCGTGAGAAGCTGGGGAAGTGGGTTTCCACGGTAACGGGTGGACTCTAACTGCAGACATTTCGGAGGAAGGAGAGAGCAGGGTCTCCTGGGCCGGAGGTTGTCTGCACCTCTTTCAGCCACAGTTGTCTGTCCATCATGCAAGTTAGAGATGCCGGACCCAGGGGACAGTTTGTCTCAGATCCCAGACCAGGGACAGGGTGTGGTTCAGCCAGCTGTCTGCTGAACTCCGGTGAGCGGGGATTTAGCAGAAAAGGAGCATTGCTCTGCTCCTCAAGTTGAAAAGCTGGATCACTGATTCCCCACCGCCGAATTTCACTCGACACCTTCCTTACACGGAGCCATCCATGCCGAGGGCGCCCCCACTGCTCCAGGATTCAGAAGAGAGAGGGGGATGGTCTACAGACAGCTCTGAGGTGGGGGTGGGCCACGGGTGCGGGTGGTCACAAAGGAAGGTCATAGGCTTGCATTTAGATTTGGGCTTTGACAGCTGGGAGATAGGAGAGTTAGTTTTTGGTGGAAATTTAACTGTAGTAGCACGGATGCTATAGGCACATTCCAACTACGTGTGGTTCACCGAAGGCGCGGTCATTTATTATCGACAAGAAAATAAAACTTACGATCTATAATTCTGGAGGGAGGAAGGAGAGAGCCCCCCTAGCAAACATACATCTTCCCATTTGTTGAGCTCATTTGCACTGTCTCCCACTCAGCTCCGGTGGAATCTGGTGAGTCTAGGACGATGTCTCTATGTCTTTGTTGTAGGACTTTGTGTTTGGGTCAGTGAGACGAAGGCGTCTCTGGACACAGGTTGGGCCGGTGCTGACCCAGGGGGTGTTCTTCTGTCATCCATCTTAACCCTGGGACTTGCCCCTTTGTTTCCCTACCTGTAAAATGGGATGATAATGGGCTCCTAGAGCGGTTCTCAGCTTAGCTGGGTGTTATCTCATAAAGGCTGGGCGCAGAGCCTGGCACAGTCAGGGATCTGTTACAATTCTGTCAGGTCACCTTCAGCAGGACTGTGCCCAGCGCCCCCGTAGAGGTTTCAAAGCACACCGTTCCCATGACCAAGAGAACCTGATTCAGGGGTGTGCTTGGACCTGACATCTGCAGGAGGGGGCCCCCGTGGGTGGTTCCTCGGTGGGAAGCATCTGGGGTCAACCAGGGACCGCCACACACCATGGCCACCACTCACCGTTTGTTAACCCACTTTAGAAACGCTTGGGGCCACCACCCAACCACCCTGCCTGTCCCCGCTCCCTACACATCCTCTCTCTGTCTCCCCAGCTCCACGAGTGTGGGGCCAATTGTTGCTCGTCTTGGAATTTCACAGATGAAAAGATAAAAGGTCCCGTGGAAAGTCCGGAAACCCCCACGTAGTTTATCCCCAAGGGAAGTTTCACATGCTCCTCATTCCGGATCATTTAGCGCGCCTCTACCGTCTTCCAAATAATCAGCATGAAAGCAGTCAGACCCACATCTTTCACTTTCAAAGTCACATGAAGATGAAATGATTTGCCCGGGGTCACATGGTTGGTGAAAATATATTAAGAAATGAAAGTCACGCAAATCTCATACTAAGCTCGGCCTACAGTACTGAGAAAAGAGGGGGTTCCGGAACCGGTCTGGGCCCCACAGACAGGGAGACACGGCAGCTGGGGCTCTGACTGACCTGGGCGAGGCGGAACCTCTGATCCTCAGTATACACACCTCGAAAGTGGGGTAACTTGACCTGACACAGTCAGCCCCTCGGGGAGCTCTCGAGAACTGATATCTTTGATGTTCTCAGCCGTGTGCCTCAGGCTAGTTTTTCTCCTTGAGAAACCACAGGACTGGGGACCCCCCACCCCCACCCGCTCACTGTCCCCCCTACTCCCCAACCCTCCCCCGCCCCTGCACCATTTGCTAGAAACTTGAGCTGGAACAAATGTCCTTATGAGGCGAGAGAGCAGGCCTTCCCTCTGGGACCCTCAGGGACCCGGGGGCTCTGTGCTCCTGCCCGGCCTCCTGTGGTTTCCCACTTAGCTCTGCTCAAAGCCTGACCCTGAGCGAGGAGGTGTGGTGCCCGGGCACAGGCAGGAGGGGTGCCCTCCTTCTGCTTTGCTCAGGTGTCTGCAGACCTGCCCAGAGGTGCTCAGCTAAGCCGCCTGCCCCTGCAGCCCTTCCCTGTGGAAAGTCCCCGGCCTCGGCCTCGGCCAGCCCGCCTCCCTCTCCCGCCCGCCAGCGGCGCTTCCTCCATGGCAAACCCTGGAGAGCGGGAAGCCCTGCCCTCCTGCTTGCGAAGGTGCTGATGCTGCCGAGAGCAAGGGCCCCCCTTTCCTCGGCCTGTGACTACTTCCAGTGGCCGGTGGTCCCAAGGCAGGCTCGCTCCCCAGGTGTCCCTGCTCCGGCCGCAGGTGTCCCTCTCAGCCTGCCGGGCCACCCCCTGCCGAGGTCCCCGTGTCCCCTGTAGGTTCCATCTTCACAGGAGCGTCTGAATGTAATAAATGTGTTTTCTCTGAACCCTACGCTAATAAAAACTCCTAAACAAAACCACAAAGCCATTCAGGTTCTCAGTATTTTCAAACTATACGAGCAAAATAGATAAAAACAAAAGACGATCAATAAGTAATGGTACCAGGTTATCTTGCAGGAAGATTCAAAAATTGTGCCATGTCCCTTTAATTTTAAAAATGCCTAGAAATTTCATGAACCGTGAGACCAGTGGTGTGTCAGCCTGTGATCCTGTCTGACCATCTCCGACGGCCTGGACCCGTTCACCGGCCCCTCTGAGGAGGGGTTTGCAGAACCTCCTCCCATCATTCGGTTCCTGCGGCCCCTGACAACGCTCACCTTGGCCAGGGCCGCGTAAGCGAGCCCCAGGATCCCATTCCACTGAATGCCAGGCAGGAAGAAATTCTCCGACTCGAAGATGGTGGCGATGTTGACGAGGAAGGAAGTGTTGAAGCCCTTTGTGATGGTGACCAAGTCCTCCCCCACGGAGCCCGTCCAGCTGCCTTGCGTGTACTTCACGGTGACATCAAAGCCCTTGGGACGGTAAGTGCTGGACCTGGAGGGAGAAGAGAAGGCAGGGTGGTGTTCGGCCTGGAGTCCGTGTCCCGCTGGCCGGCCGTGGTGGCTGACAGCTGTCCTAAACAAGCAGTTCCCACCAGTGCGCACTGGACACAGCCACATCTCCCCCACACGGATCGCTACTACTGTGTGGGCGACAGCTGTAGCAGGAAATACTGGGTTAACATGTGGCCCCTAGGCATACCCCTCTCGCACCCCCGTAAAGGCCCACAGGCCAGCTGCTTCACGTTACCGGGTCAGCCTGTGAAGGCACAACTGAGTGTGGGCCCCTGCCTGGCCATCTGGCTGGGTGGGGGCCCTGCACCGGGCTTGGTGACACAGGGAGGGATGAGCAGCGCCACCAGCTTGTGCCAGCAGCGGCCGAGGGCTCAGATTCACACAACCAGTGAAGTGAGTAAAGACGAAGCCATTCCCGCCAACGCCACAGGCCTCCCTCCCCCTCAGGCCCCACACTACCCCCTGATGTCCCAGGTTCCTGCAGGGCTCCCCCCAACGCCCCCAAGTTGATTAGACTCACAGCAGAATGTGGGGGGTGAAGCAATGGCATGCTTAATGCAAATCATTGCGACACCATCTCCCACCCCATATGCATGCAGCCCTAAGCGCAGGAGTTCCTCAAACACAGTGACAGAACGAGATAAGACCATGGACAGGACAAATGACCCAGACAGACAACAGGCAGGTGAACACATAACACTCCCGTGGTGAGAGCTACCCAGGGGATCGAGCTACAGCAAGCATGTCAAACCCAAGGCTCACACGGGCCAAGTAAACATGGTTTAAGTTTATGGGGGCCGCAAAAAAACAAAAGCTTCAATTTTCATAGCAACGTGGGTTTATTTCGATAGAGACACAGTGAATACAAAGGACTGAAATAAATGAGCCATCGTTAACATAAAAAAATAGAACATTTTAATAAAAATTAATATTTTTTCTTGAACATTAACTTACCAGACACTGAATAACTGCACAAATTAATAAGCGTAATGCAAATAAACCTATTTTTCTTGTTCTCCGAAAGTGAAATATTTCCTGTTGCGCACACCAAACAAGTCAGTCCAAGACTAATGCCGTGGCCATCGGCTGCTAAAATATTCGCTGCTGGTATTAGTGGAGAGAAATGGTGCGCCTGCGCGTCAGGCATGTGAGGGAAGTGAATGCAACACGATGATAGTGATCAGTCACTAGCGAATGTTACAGTTCATTATTAATAATTACGTATAACAGGATATTGTAAAAATTAGGTCACAAAATTTGTATTAAAACGTTTCTTACATACCGTTATATTGACTGGGCCACAAAAATATTCGTTGTGGGCCACATGCGGCCTGGGGTTCGTGAGTTTGACATGCTTGATCTAGAATGTTCTTGGTGGCCTCCAGTTTTCACTCCCCCTCTGTCCTAATATTAAGTCTCTAAACATTAATGTTAACACGCCTTTGTGTTAGAATTCCATGAATTAGTGCAGTCCTCTTTGGAGTCGGGAAGCAAAGTTAGTCAGAGATGACAAGACCTCCTTTTATTTGGTACATCAGAGAGGTTTTAAAACAATGGCCTTTGATTCAGTAAATTGCACTCCTGAGACTCTGACCCTAAGGAGACACCCAGGAAGCAGACAGAGGTTTATGCACAAAGACAGTCATTATGTTTTACCGAGAACAGTAACAACTGGAAACCACCCACATGCCCACACAGAGGGGCTGTTTAGTAAATTATCATACATCCATATGATGGAATATTACACAGCACTAAAAAACAGTATTTACTGAGAAATTTCCAATGACAAAAAAAAATTAAAGAAATGTATATATGTGGCAGAATCTTCTTCAAGAAGCGTGGTGGGGTTTTGTGGGGGAAATGCTTGCTCTTGTGGTTAGGCCCTTCATACACGTAACTTTTATATTTAGGAGAACATAAGTAACTTTTTAAAATATGTTTTTTTATTGATTTCAGAGAGAAGAAGGGAGAGGGAAAAAGAGATAGAAACATCAACGATGAGAAAGAATCATTAATCAGCTGCCTCCTGCACGCCCCCTACTGGGGATCGAGCCCGAAACCTGGGCATGTGCCCTTGACTGGGAATCAGTCTCGGGTGACCTCCTGGTTCATGGGTTGACACTCAACCAATGACCACCCCAGCCGGGTGAGAGAACACATAACTTTTATAATTAGGGGAATATATAACTTTTAAAAATATCTTCACCCAAGGGTATGCTTACTGATTTTAGAGAGAGTGGAAGGGAGGGAGGGAGAAGGAGAGGGAAAGGGGGAGAGAGAGAAACATTGATAAGCTGCCTCCCATATGTGCCTCCACCAGGGATCAAACCAGCAACCTAGATATGTGCCCTGACTAGGCATCAAACCTGCAACCTTTCAGTATATGGCATAAAGTTCCAACTCACTGAGCCACACTGGCCAAGCCTCTAACTTTCATATATGTAACTTTTATAATTGGGGGAAAATTATTTATAACTTTTATCATCAGGGGATATATATATATATAACTTTTATAATTAGTGGGAAAAGTTATTTTAAGAATGTCAAGGCAGACAGATTTTGGAAAGACTTAATTCATTCTAACTTTGAAATGGAATGTGGACTATGAAGAACGCATAACTTTAATATTTACTATGTTAGCTCACATCCTTAAAGTGAGAGCTGCATGACGTGCACAGTCCTGACAAGGGCAGTTACAGAGGACACTTGAGAGTGGGGAGCCCTGGGCCTCTCCAGAAATGACTTAGGGGATGTGCAGAGTCCGGTCAGGGAAAGGTGGGCGCCTGAGGACTGGTGAAATGCCAAGCGTTAGTGCCAACAGAAACTCAGGCGTGCTTGGCAGACAGCCGGGGCTGCATTCGCTTACGCTGAATAGTAACAAAAACAGTGAATTATTCAGTCCCTTCTGACAATTTGGGGTCATCCCTCAAGTTAAAAACACACAACTGCTAACAGAAGATGCTAATTATTTTGAAATGCTCGGAGGATGTGATCTAGCACAGGGTTGGCACCCCCTTTCTGTAAAGGGCCAGAAAATACATGGTTAAGTATTTGTGGGTCACATGACTCCGTTTCAGCTACTCAGCTCTGTGAGGATAATGAGCAAGCAGCCTCTGACAATACATAAGCAAATGTGCCTGGCCGGCTGTGTTCCAATAAAACTTTATTTACAAAGCAGACAGGCGGTCCCATGTAGCCTGTGGGCCCTAGTTTGCCAGCTCCTGATCTTGGAGATCAGCTATCTCCCCGAACAGTGGAAAAGTACCATCACTTTCTTTTGAGAAATGGTTTTCCTTTCACTGCGTCCAGGCTACAGAGAACAATAGAATCTGCTCAGGTTCGCGCTGAGAGCCTGAACATCTACTGAATATGTCTTCTGCAGTTTTCCAGCCAGGCTGCCAGTCCCCTCTTGGCGGGGGACAATCTGGATGTTTTGTTGTCATTCGCAGAGAGATGAGAGGCAGTTGCAGCTACACGGCTCGGGTTCAAATACCAGGGCAGCCACTTACCAGCTGTGTGACCCGGGGTCACGCCATTTAACCTCTCTATGCCTCAGTTTCCTCAACTCAAAATGGGGAGAATACAGCACCATCCCTCGTGGGGTTAATTTTGAGGATTAAAGAGTGAATATGTAAAGCGCTTGGAACAAAACCCTGGAACACAGCAGGTATACAACAAAAATAGCTGCTGTTATAATGATCTAATCACTTGTTACCTTTACTCAATGTATGAATTATTAGAGAATGTAGGGTTTTTCCCCATAGAAAGCGCTACTCTTACTGAATATCCAAAACTGTCTCATTCTGAGGTCTAGCCACCCCCACTGGAGGGGGGAAGTGTGTGGGGAAGGCTTGGTTAAGGCGGCCAGGAAAGTGGAGGAGCCTTGCAGGTTTATAGACGGCACAGTTGGCCCTGGCTGGTGTGGCTCAGTGGATAGAGCACTGACCTGCGGATTGAAGGGTCCCAGGTTCTATTCTGGTCAAGGGCACATGCCCGGGTTGCAGGCTCGACCCCCAGTGGAGGGTGTGCAGGGGGCAGCCAATCAAGGATTCTCCTTCATCACTGATGTTTCTCTCTCTCCCTCTCCCTTCCTCTCTGAAATCAATAAAAATACATATATATTTTAAAAAGGTACAGTTGTGTTTCAGACCAGCACTGCCCAGGAGACCTTGCTTGAGAAACAGTCTCTGGATGCCGTCCCATACGGCAGCCATGGGTGGCTATGGAGCCCTTCAGAAGGGATTGTGGTGTGGCCAAACACGGAACATTTACTTAACATTAATTAACGAGCCACAACGGCTCCAGACAAAGGGAGAAAGCACTCCTAAACCATATCCCCTGGGATCCGCAAACCCAACCCAGGGCCCAGAGATGAACCGTAAGCAGCTCTGCGGGTCATCAGCGCACAGTTTCCAGCACTAAATTAAAAAACAAGGGCGTTCCTCCCTCTTCACGTTCTAACGTCCTACCTCTTGGCGTTGAAAAGCCTTGGCTCTCAACTGCTCTGCACATTAATTAACCAAATCGAGAGGGAGCCCAGATCGGCTTCTTCTTGATAGCATCCCTCTGCGTGCCCAGAAACAGCAATCCATCAAGGACGCGGGGAGCCAGGAAAAAGTCCACGCACCACAATAAAATCGCTTTGAACCAAATTCACTCTGATAAGGGTGTTCAGGGAACTTGGGATTGAAAAGTGAAATCAATGGGACGGAGGAGAAGAGAGCCCAGCACATGTCGTTATTGCAAAAGAAACCTGGGTGGCTTCAGAAAACATGAAAGAGAAGGAGGAGGGCTCTCCTGAGTCATACCACCCCGGAGGGTCCCGCAGGACTCCGCCAACTCCTTCCTGGGGCGTCTCTGCACATTTCAGAGTTACCTTCAGGGTGGTTGGCGGGGGCCAGATCCCCCCCTGACTCTTCCAAGGTCCTGGAAGTGACCGGAACAGTGGGTCGCAGACGGCCCGAGGGCTCTCAGTTAGCCTGCCTGACCTGGTGGTTCATCAGGATTCTCAACATGGCACATGCGAGGGGGCTCCAATAGGGCCAGTGCCCACTGGCCACTCAAACAACGGGCAGGCTCAATACCTTATCTAAAAAGTCAGGCAAGCCTGGCCGGTGTGGCTCAGGGGTTGAGAGTCCACCCATGAATCCAGAGGCCACCAGTTCAATTCCCAGTCAGGGCACATGCATAGGTTGTGGGCTCTATCCCCAGTAGGGAGCATGCAGGAGGCAGCTGATTGAGGATTCTCTCTCATCATTGATGCCCCCCCCCCTCCCTTCTCCTCTCTCTAAAATCAATAAAAACATACTTGGGAGGAAAAAATCAGGCAAAAATGTCTGTCATTGTCACATGGACAGAGGAGCCATTTGGTCTCAGGTTGTCCAGCTCAGCCTCCTTCAGGTCACCAGGTACTTCTCGCATATTCTAACTCCACTGACAGGCCCCTGTCGAGGAAAGAAATTGCTCCCATGCCTCACTGATCTGTGGGTTCCACCCCAGGTGGAGTGTGGGAGGCGGGGAAATGCTAATAGAATTATACTTAATTTCCTGAATAGATTAGTAGGTCAGGAAGGATGAGTATATTGAATCTCTCATCAAGCCAACTGGCTGGAGGCTGTTTTATTGGCTGAAAAAGAAGCACATTTTGAAAAGCACACCGTCTCCCTTTTGCTGCAGATTAGTTCGCGCGACACTCGCCGCCCTGGGCAGCAGGCGTCTGATGGGAACGCGCCACACAAATGACTCACGGTAGCCTGACGTCTCATCTCATAAATCAAAGAGACCTTGTCAAAGGGCCCCAAGCCCAATCCCCAATTACTGGGGAAATGCTTCAGGAAGCATGAAGCCTGAATACCCAATGTCTGGGGGACTTGAATCGGAGGCCGAGAAACCCAACCGAGCCTTGTTACAACCGAGGGAGATCAGAGGGCCAAGCAAACAGGCATCACAGCGCAGGCGCTGCGCTCAGAGCAGAAGCCTCTGAGAAACTGGGGAAGGCAGCGAGAACCTCCTCCCGGCCTCCACCGAGTGCCGACTGGCGCTTTTCTAGAGCGAATCTCGTGAGCATGTACAGAGACGATTAGAATTTCCTATGATTCCCCTGGAATGAACACAGATACATTCACACATACACTACACACACACACACACACAAACGTATACACATACACACAACTATATACACACATACATCTTCCTTAAGAGGAAACAGACTTTGGGCTGTTCTACTCCAGGGTACTTTGAAGTACTGGTGTGGTGCCCTCAAGCCTGGCCAGACCCATCACTCACCTCTGGGTGTCAAAGTAGGAGTCTATGTAAGGATGCGGGGCGCCGGCCACGGCGAAGTTGCTGCTCCCGGTGTCAACAAGAATCTGCAGCTTTTATTTTTAAAGGGAAAAGAGAGAGACCATCGGGTTACTTGAATAGGACCATACTCTTGAATGAGTCTTCTAAAAATTAACTACTAATCATTTACTGCTTGGAAACACATGTACCGATTGGGAAATTTTTACAAAGCTGTTAGAACACTGACGTGAACACAGCCCATGAAGAAACTTGCAGCAAGGAGGGGAAACGGTTTTGCCTCCGACCCACAGCAAGCCTTACAGAGAACAAATTCCACGAAATAGTGGGGATTTCCTTCCTAAGCCATTGGCACGAACAAGGCAGGCCCTTCTCACCCCGGCTGTCGCCCAGGTCTGTCACCTGACTGGGCTCACCAACTCCCGCCTTTCCCATCTCACTTGGAATTCCTGATCCAACGGGGCCTCCCTCATTCCCGCTGCATAGCACCTGGGAACTCTGGTCACAGGTCTCATTTTTTGTTTTAATGAGGTATAATTTCCATATACAGTGGGGCCTTGACTTACGAGTTTAATTCGTTCCGAGACCGAGCTCGTTAAGGAGCTCATTAACTCAAATTACTCTATCAACTCAATGCAAAAAATCGGCCAAGAGACAGCTGGTATCTCAAAAAACTCGTTAGTCGAGACACTCGTAAGTCAAGGCCCCACTGTAATACAAATGCACGATCTTAGATTTTCTTCTTTTTTTCTTTTTTTTTTTTATTGCTTAAAGTATTACAAAGGGTATTACATATGTGTCCATTTTATCCCCCGGCCCTAGACAGTCCCCTAGCCTCCCCTATCCCCCAGTGTCTTATGTCCATTGGTTATGCTTATATGCATGCATACAAGTCCTTTAGTTGATCTCTTACCCCCCTACCTCCTGCCCCCAACCCTCCCCGGCCTTCCCGCTGCAGTTTGACAATCTGTTTGAGGCAGCTCTGCCTCTGTATCTATTATTGTTCAAAAGTTTATAGTGCTCTCTATTATCCATGAATGAGTGAGATCATGTGGTATTTTTCCTTCATTGACTGGCTTATTTCACTTAGCATAATGCTCTCCAGTTCCATCCATGAATTTGCAAATGGTAAGAGTTCCTTCTTTTTTATAGCAGCATAGTATTCCATCGTGTAGATGTACCACAGTTTTCTAATCCATTCATCTACAGAGGGGCACTTAGGCTGTTTCCAGATCTTAGCTATGGTGAATTGTGCTGCTATGAACATAGGGGTGCATATATCCTTTCTGATTGGTGTTTCTGGTTTCTTGGGATATATTCCTAGAAGTGGGATCACAGGGTCAAATGGGAGTTCCATTTGAAGTTTTTTGAGGAAACTCCATACTGTCTTCCATAGTGGCTGCACCAGTCTGCATTCCCACCAGCAGTGCACAAGTGTTCCTTTTTCTCCACATCCTCTCCAGCACTTGTCGTTTGCTGATTTGTTGATGATAGCCATTCTGACAGGTGTGAGATGGTACCTCATTGTTGTTTTGATTTGCATCTCTCGGATGATTAGTGACTTTGAGCATGTTTTCATATGTCTCTTGGCTTTCTGAATGTCCTCTTTTGAAAGGTGTCTATTTAGGTCCTTTGCCCATTTTTTGATTGGATTGTTTATCTTCCTTTTGTTAAGTTGTATGAGTTCCCTATAAATTTTGGAGATTAGGCCCTTATCAGATATGACATTGGCAAATATGTTTTCCCACACAGTGGGTTTTCTCGTTGTTTTGTTGATGGTTTCTTTTGCTGTGCAGAAGCTTTTTATTTTGATGTAGTCCCATTTGTTCATTTTCTCTTTAGTTTCAAGTGCCCTAGGAGCTGTATCAGTGAAGAAATTGCTTCGGCATATGTCTGAGATTTTGTTGCCTTTGGATTCTTCTAGAATTTTTATGGTTTCCTGTCGTACATTTAAGTCCTTTATCCATTTTGAGTTTATTTTTGTGTATGGTGTAAGTTGGTGGTCTAGTTTCATTTTCTTGCATATATCTGTCCAATTTTCCCAACACCATTTATTGAAGAGACTATCTTGGCTCCATTGTATGTTCTTGCCTCCTTTGTCAAATATTAATTGAGCATATTGGTTCGGGCCGATTTCTGGGCTCTCTATTCTATTCCATTGATCTATATGCCTATTCTTGTGCCAGTACCAGGCAGTTTTGAGAACAGTGGCTTTGTAATACAACTTGATATCTGGTATTGAGATCCCACCTACTTTGTTCTTTTTCAGGATTGCTGCAGCTATTCGGGGTCTTTTTTTATTCCAGATGAATTTTTGGAGAGTTCGTTCTAGATCTCTGAAGTATGCCATTGGTATTTTAATGGGAAGTGCGTTGAATTTATAGATTGCTTTGGGTAGTATGGACATTTTAATGATGTTGATTCTACCAATCCATGAACACGGTATGTTCTTCCATCTGTTTATGTCTTCCTCTATATCTTTTTTCAACGTCCTGTAGTTTTCTGAGTAGAGGTCTTTTACCTCTTTAGTTAAGTTTATTCCTAGGTAGCTTAATTTTTTTGGTGCGATGGTAAACGGGATTGTTTTTATAATCTCTCTTTCTGAAAGTTCACTATTGGTGTATAGAAATGCCTCAGATTTCTTGGGGTTAATTTTGTATCCTGCTACATTGCCAAATTCATGTATTAAGTCTAGTAGCTTTTTGATGGAGTCTCTAGGGTTTTGTATGTATAATATCATGTCATCTGCAAATAAGGACAGTTTTACTTCCTCTTTTCCAATTTGGATGCCTTTTATTTCTTCTTCTTGCCGAATTGCAATGGCTAACACTTCCAGTACTATGTTGAACAGGAGTGGTGAGAGGGGGCATCCCTGTCTTGTTCCTGTTCTTAGGGGAAATGGTGTTAGTTTTTGTCCATTGAGTATGATGTTGGCTGTGGGCCTGTCATATATGGCTTTTATTATGTTGAGGTATGATCCTTCTACTCCCACCTTGCTGAGAGTTTTTATCAAAAATGGGTGTTGAATTTTGTCAAATGCTTTCTCTGCATCAATTGATATGACCATGTGGTTTTTTTTCTTTCAATTTGTTTATGTGATGTATCACGTTTATTGATTTGCGGATATTGTACCATCCTTGCATCCCTGGGATAAATCCTACTTGGTCATGGTGTATGATTTTTCTGATGTACTGCTGGATCCAATTTGCTAAGATTTTGTTGAGGATTTTGGCATCTATGTTCATGAGGGATATTGGCCTGTAATTCTCTTTCATTGTGTTGTCTTTCCCTGGTTTTGGTATTAGGGTGATGCTGGCTTCATAGAATGAGCTTGGAAGTGTTCCTTCCTCTTGAATTTTTTGTAGTAGTCTGAGGAGGATAGGTTTTAGTTCTTCCTTGAATGTTTGGTAAAACTCCCCTGTGAAGCCGTCTGGTCCTGGGCTTTTGTTTGCTGGAAGCTTTTTGATGACTGTTTCAATTTCTTCCATAGTTATTGGCCTGTTGAGATTTTTAGATTCTTCCTGATTGAGTTTTGGAATGTTGTATTTTTCTAGGAATTTGTCCATTTCCTCCAGGTTGTCTAGTTTGTTGGAGTAGAGCTGTCCATAGTATTTTTTAAGAATCATTTGTATTTCTGTGGGGTCTGTTGTTATTTCACCTCTATCATTCCTGATTTTGTTTATTTGGGTCCTCTCTCTTTGCTTCTTGGTGAGTCTGGCTAGAGGTTTGTCAATCTTGTTTATCCTTTCAAAGAACCAGCTCTTGGTTTCATTGATTTTCTGTATTGTTTTTTTGGTCTCTATGTCATTTATTTCTGCTCTAATCTTTATTATCTCCTTCCTTCTGCTCACTCTGGGGTTTTCTTGTTGCTCTCTTTCTAATTCTTTGAGTTGTAGAGTTAGCTGATTTACTACCATTTTTTCTTGTTTTTTGAGATAGGCCTGTAGAGCTATAAACTTCCCTCTTAGGACTGCTTTCATTGTGTCCCATAGGTTTTGGATTGTTGTGTTTTCATTGTCATTAGTTTCCAGGATGTTTCGAATTTCTTCTTTGATTTCATTGGTAACCCAATCAATATTTAATAGCATGCTATTCAGCTTCCAGGTGTTTAAGTATTTTGGGTTGTTTTTATTGTAGTTTATTTCTAATATTATGCCATCGTGGTCTGCGAAGACGCTTTTTATGATTTCAATCTTCTTGAATTTGGGGATACTTTGCTTGTGACCCAATATGTGGTCTATTTTTGAATATGTGTCATGAGCACTTGAGTAGAATGTATATTCCGTGGCACTGGGGTGAAGTATTCTGAAGATGTCTATTAAGTCCATCTGATCTAGTGAGTCATTTAGGATTGCTGTATCTTTGCTGATTGTTTTTCTAGAGGACTTATCCAGTGCTGTCAGTGGTGTATTAAAGTCCCCTACTATTGTATTGTTGTTGATCTCTCCTTTGATATCTTCCAGGAGTTTTTTTATGAATTTGGGTGCTCCTGCATTGGGTGCATATATGTTTACCAGGGTTATATCTTCTTGTTGTATTGATCCCTTTAGTATTATGAAGTGGCCTTCCTTATCTCTTGTTATGGCCTTCACTTTGAGGTCTATTTTGTCCGATATAAGTATTGCTACCCCAGCTTTCTTTTCCTTTCCATTTGCCTGAAAGATATTTTTCCATCCTTTCACTTTCAGTCTGTGTGAGTCCCTTCTAATGAGGTGGGTTTCTTGTAGACAGCAGATGTATGGGTCATGTTTTTTTATCCATTCAGCCACTCGATGTCTTTTGTTTGGAGCATTTAGTCCGTTTACGTTTAAAGTTATTATTGAAAGGTACTTGTTTGTAGCCATTTCTTTTTTTGTGTGGCTGTTTTCTTTCTGAGCTTTTCATTATTTTTATACCAGTCCCTTTAGCATTCCTTGCATTGCTGGCATGGTGGTGATAAACTCCCTTAGCCTTTTTTTGTCTGTGAAGCTTCTTATTTCCCCTTCAAGTTTGAATGATAGCCTTGCTGGATAGAGTATTCTTGGATTCAGTCCTTTGCTTTGCATCACTTTGTAAATTTCTGTCCATTCTTTTCTGGCCTGATGTGTTTCTGTTGAGAAATCATTTGACAATCTAATGGGAGATCCCTTGTATGTAACTTTCCGTCTCTCTCTTGCAGCCTGTAAGATTCTCTCTTTGTCCTGAACATTTGCCATGGTAATTATGATGTGTTTTGGTGTGGGTCTTTTCGGGTTCACCTTGTTTGGGACTCTCTGGGCTTGTGTGACTTTTTTCTTCCCTACCTCAGGGAAGTTTTCTGATATTATTTCTTCTAATAGGTTTTCTAATCCTTGTTCATCGTTCTGTTGTTCTGGTACCCCTATTATTCGCATGTTGTTTCTTTTCATGTTGTCCCAAAGCTCCCTTAGGCTCTCCTCCTGTCTTTTAATTTTTTTCTCCAATTGCAGTACATTTTGGGTGTGTTTTGCTTCCTTGTCTTCTAATTCACTAATTCGGTCCTCCGCTTCTCCTAGTCTACTGTTGATACTTTCAATGGAGTTTTTCATTGCAGGTATATCACTCTTCATTTCTTCTTGGGTCTTACTTAAGTTGTTGATTTTTTCATCTGTTTCTTCTAGCTTCTTCCATATGTTATCGATTTTTTCATCTGTTTCTTCTTGCTTCTTGCTGAGGTTGTCGATTTTTTCTTCCATCCGGTTTATGCACTCTAGGACCCTTATTCTGAATTCTTTTTCTGTCATGTTGCATGCCTCTGTATTACTTAGCTGCTTTTCTGGAGAGTCCTCCTTCTCTTTCCTTTGGGGGTTTCTTTGTCTACCCATGTTTGATCTCACTGACATATCTAGACGTCGAGTCGTTCAGTGGTTGCTCCCTTGGTGGCAGTGACTCCTTGATCTGTGGTTGCTCTTCGGGGGGTTGCGGTAGCAGCTGCTCTTCAGTTGGCAGCAGCTCCTCTGGTGGGTGCTGTTCACAGCTGTGGTGGCTCTTCTGGCTGGTGGGGCGAGGTTTCACGTACAGCTGCTGTTCCTCAGCAGAGGGTGTGGTGCTCAGGAGGTTGCTGTTGCTTGGATCTGCTGCGTTGATTTAAAGGCACAAAATACAACACAACAAGGCACCACGTACCAGGCAGTATACACAAATATATTCACGATATTAATAACCCCAAATAAAGGTGACCACCGGAATTAAGAGAATTAGGGGATAAGGAGGAAGGAAAGGAAAAAGATAAAAGAGAAAAAAGAAAAGAAAAGTAGGGACCAAAAAAAGGAGTACAAAAGTGAAATTGGGAAAAAGGAGGGGGGGAAATAAAAGCGAGAAAAGAAAAGAAAAGAAAAAAAAGAAAGAGAAAAAAGAAAAAAAAAGAGCGGAAAGAGAGAATGAAGTGGAAGAGGGGAAGAGACTTTTTATATGAGGAGAATACTCCTATAGAACAGCCATTAATCCCAACAAATTCCAGCAACAGCTCCCTGGAGATGAATGCAAACTAGAAACAACCAATAATATAACGATGAAAATAGAATGGAGAACACTAATCCCAAAATAAAATAAAGAGAAAATAAAATGGCACTTTAAAAAATGGTAAAATGGTAGCAGTAATAATACTGGTTAAAAATAAGAAGGTAGTAATTAAAAGGGTAAAATCAGGTGATGGAAAAAGAAGAAAAAAAAAGAAAAGAAAAAAAAAGAAGAAAAAAAAATTGGTTTCTTGCCGAAACCGGTTTGGCTCAGTGGATAGAGCGTCAGCCTGCGGACTGAAAGGTCCCAGGTTCGATTCCGGTCAAGGGCATGTACCTGGGTTGCGGGCATATCCCCAGTGGGAGATGTGCAGGAGGCAGCTGATCGATGTTTCTCTCTCATCGATGTTTCTAACTCTCTAACTCTCTCCCTTCCTCTCTGTAAAAAATCAATAAAATATATTTTTTTAAAAAAAATTGGTTTCTTAGTTAAAAGGTGAAGAAAGAAAAAAAAATTGCAGTAGTGAAGGTCCTTCGGTTCTTCTATTCTTCAGTGTGGCTCGCCTTAGACCTGCCAGGTATTCAGGAGAGTGTGGGTTTCCCTGCGATACACTGTTCCTCTGTGTTGTAAACCACAGTCCTTATTATAAAGCAGGCTGCATTTGTTTCCCAGACTGCCTTATTTTGTGTTTAGCAAAGAGTCAGTTTGTGGGTCAGCCTCTGGGTGGCAGTGTTCTGGGGTTGGCCTCTGAGGCTATAGGGCCTCTCTGTCCAGTGGAAGTTCACTGCCCAGAGCTGGCTGCGTAATAGTTAGTTACCGGCGCTGTTTTGTTGCTGGGATTGAAAATCCCTCTAGAGGCCAGACCCTGTTAACTCCCAGGGACTGATCAGGTTATTTTAATCCTTGATCTCCTACAGGGTGGAATCTGGGTGTGGCTGTGCTCCTTGCCTGGGGGCTGGGGGGAGGAGTCTCACTCTCCAGAGAGAATGGCTGCCCCAGACCGGGGCTCAGGGGTGTCTCAGCACTCAATTTGCTGCCACCTCTCCCGGTCCCCCTTCTCTCCTCAGTCTCTCCCCAGATTCCACTCCTCCGCACACTCTCCCTCTCTTCAGCACAGGTGAGTGTCTGTATCCGAAATGTCCCATGAACAGGATTCAGTGAAAACAAACAAACAAACGCCGGCCGCGTTAACGGGGAAGGCTTGGTTTCTGTAAGCTTCTTCTCTTACCGGGACTGCATGGTCTGGTCAGCTCTTCAGGCTGCCCCCTTTAGGCTCAGTCCTCTGTGATCACAGAACCCAGCTCTCAGTTCCCCCGGCGGCGCCAGGAATCCCGCGGTTCTCCTTTCCCCCGTCAGGGGCTGTGCCTGTCCCAAGGGACGTGGCTGTCTGCCACGCGGTCTCCCTCCGACTCCTTAGATTTTCCACTGATGCGTTTAGACATGGTGTCCACTCAAACCAAGATAGACATTTCTACTCTTTCCAAAAGGTCCCTTTACACCCCTTCCCAGTCAACCCCTCCTGTTCTGCAATTCCGATCACTTCCTATGTCATTTAGAGTTTGTTTTTTTGTTTTTTCCAGAGAGGAAGGGAGAGAGATAGAGTCAGAAACATCGATGAGAGAGAAACATCGATCAGCTGCCTCCTGCACATCTCCAACTGGGGATGTGCCCACAACCAAGGTATGTGCCCTTGACCGGAATCGAACCTGGGACCTTTCAGTCCACAGGCTGACGCTCTATCCACTGAGCCAAACCGGTTTCGGCGATTTAGAGTTTTTATGGAGGCCTCACACTGGGCATAATTGACGAAATCTTTGGCCATTGGTGACTGATTCAGCTTCTAACCCGCGCACCACCCACCCCCCACCCCAGGAGGGGTGAGGCTGAAAGTTCCAGTCCTCTATCCCAGGTAGCTCCCCATCCTCAGGGGCTCTCCAAAGGCCAGCTCCGGAAGGTACCTGGGTGTGGCTGGAAGGGGCTTGTGAGGAATAACAAAAGGCACCTTTATCACTCTAGGCCAGTGATGGCGAACCTTTTGAGCATGGCGTGTCAGCATTTTGAAAAACCCTAACTTAACTCTGGTGCCGTGTCACATATAGAAATGTTTTGATATTTGCAACCATAGTAAAACAAAGACTTATATTTTTGATATTTATTTTATATATTTAAATGCCATTTAACAAAGAAAAATCAACCAAAAAAATGAGTTCGTGTGCCACCTCTGACACGCGTGTCATAGGTTCGCCATCACTGCTCTAGTCACTTAGGAACTTGCGAGGGTTTCAGGAGCTCTGCCAGGAACTGAGATGAAGACCAAGTATATGTTTCCTCTTACGCGTCACAATAGCACACGTGATCCGTGAGAAACAGCAAGGCCCCTGATCGGCCATCAGAATGAAACTTGCCCAGCACCAGGGCCACTGTCCCAACAGCGGACGCCCGGTCCAGGCAACATGAGCGAATGCAGAGTGTCCCCCAAAATGTATACTCACTTTAACAGCTGACAGCTCAATTCTGAGAATGAAATGTATTTTAATAAACGCTGCCTTTATAATGATTCAATGTGTGTGTACCCATTTTGGGGGGACACCCTATATATGTAGCTCCCAAGGCCCTGAGTCTGCATCACTATCTCTGGGGTTTAAATGTTTCCTGGAGGCCAGGTGAGCTCTTCAAGTTGCCCGGGTGGAAGCAGCAGAGACGTGGAGGAGGAGGGGAATAAAACCCCAGAACCCCTTCATGAGGCCAATCGGGGAATTTCAGGCCTTTCAGAGAAGGGAGTGCAGTGAGGATTTCTCTTTCTCAGTCATGAACAGTTCCAGATAACAACATATAGATTCCGGAACCAACATCCCTCCTCTCCGAGCTGGTGGTCGGTGAGGAAAGCGAGCCATTTCTACAACGGTCCCCTGAGTCTCACTGGCAACCACACAGCCGACAGCCTGGCAGGACTCTGGTTCCCAGGCTGGCATTCCAAATCCCCGTCCCCCGCGCCTGCGCACGGGCGTGGCCACAGTGGACACAAGGCTATTGTTCTTGGCACAATGGCCCCAGTGACTGCCGGGGACTGTCTTGGCAGGCACTGCCCTTCTTTCCTGGGTGTGGAATTCCACCCACAGCCTCTGCATCATATCAGAACCACGTCCTTGACACACCCCGGTCCTCACGATCCTGCCACGCCATACACTGTGCCCACTTCACAGAGGCAGGGCCACAAAATCGGAGAAAGCTCCCCAAATACAGGCTGTGTTCCTTCACAGACGACTCCAGGTGCCCGGGCCTTCTGTCCAGCCTTCCCGGCCAGCTCAGCAGAAGCCGGCTTTCAAGAAAATTCAGAGCCACGGCTCGGCAACGTTGGTCACCGCCTCGGCCATTCCTACAGTGCGATTCAAGGAGACAGATCACCCCGATAATTGAGGCAGCCACCCCATCAGGCGAGGGATGGACATCCAGGGAGCCGTAAACACGCGGGGAGGTGGGGGGTAGGGGTAGGGTTGCTTCTAGTAATGTTTCTGAGCAGTAAACCAGCCAATCCCTTCTCCTGCCCAATGATGCTGGGAACGGACATTTCTCAGGTTGATTTCTCCCCAGGGCCAGGGCAAGTAATGTCAACTGAAAAGGAAAAAAAATTAAAAAGAATGCCACTTGCCCTATAATTGTGCGCGATCCACTGTAAAGGGTCGGAACGCGGAGGCTCGGGGTGCAGGTTTCGTCTGGACACCACACCCCACTCCACAGGCCAGCAACATCGCCTGCTGCTTCCCTTATCCCGGGAATTCCCAAACACATTTCCTGCCTCACACACGACGATCTCACCCCAGAACACCCCAGTCACCCCCGTAAGGGACACTGAAAGACACGCAGCCTCAGATTCGTGGAATGTTTTGTGCTTTCGAAGCACAGCCATGCCTGAGAAGCGCCCGAGGAAGATATTATTCATGTCCCACAAGGAGGAAGGCAGAAATGCAGTATTTATTGTAAGTGTGTTGAGTGACCGGGGAAAGGGCTTGGAGGTGAAACTTGAAAAGGGGAAGCAGCAGAGGTGGGAGACATGTCCTGGCCGCTGCAGTTGGGAACCCGGCCGGGAGGAATGAGGTGCCCCCGGCCTTTCCCTAAAACCTGCCTGTGACCCCAGCGGCAGGACCCAGAAATGCTCAGAACTAAGGGCAGGAGCTGATGGCAAATTGTGGGTCCACTTCTTAAAAAACAAACAGCAACACCCCAAACACACTGCCTCCAGCTCCTGCCTCTCCCCCTCTTCCTGGCCAAGCATCCGTGGGCCTCTCCTGTCTCCGTTCTCTCTCCACAGCCTGCTGGGACGGGGCTTCTGCCTCACTGTCCAGTGCCAGCCAAGGTCACACTGACCTCTGCGCACTCACCCCATCTCCCCCGCCTCCAGCCTTCCAGCACCACCGGCCACTACGGACCAGTCCCTCCGGGAAGCTCTGAAAACCCCACCTCCCCAGCCCCCCAACAACCCCCTTCCCAGCCGCTGTGGCAGATGTCGTCCTCATCGAACTGCGCTCTTGGAAACACCTTCCACGTTGTTCCTAAGAATTCTCGGTCCCCAGACCCTGCTGTGTCGTTTTCACACTGCAGCCCTGCTGTCTTCTCCAGATGACGCCCCTCTCCGCGAGAGTGGAGCCCTGAATGGCTCATCATTTCCTCTCCAGCACCTCGGACAATGCCCAGGGCTTAGTAGGTGCTCAATAAAGAGCTGAATGAAGGAAGGAAACTAGGGGATAAGACAGCCTTTCGCTGAGTGGAGACTACGTAGCAGAAATACATATTCTGGGGAAAAGGAATGTGCTCGTACATTTACGGCACAAATCGGCATGGCACACCTACCAATGAGACACAGAATATTGAGAGGCAAAAGGTCTTAAACACTCTATTCCCAAGACAAGAGGTAAGATCTGTGGCAATTCTATTACCCACCCCGACAAAGACCTCCTTTGACAGTATCCTCAGTCCTACCGAAACCTGCACAGTAAGAGTCTAGAGCAGCCGTGGGCAAACTACGGCCTGCGGGCTTGATCTGGCCCGTTTGAAATGAATAAAACTAAAAAAAAAAAGACCGTACCCTTTTATGTAATGATGCTTACTTTGAATTTATATTAGTTCACACAAACACTCCATCCATGCTTTTGTTCCGGCCCTCCGGTCCAGTTTAAGAACCCATTGTGGCCCTCGAGTCAAAAAGTTTGCCCACCCCTGCTCTAGACCATGAATCAAGAGCCACCATTACATCCACGTTACAGGTGGTGGGAACTGAACACGTTTAGAACGTGATCGGTTTTTCCTCCCATGTCGTGAGTGCTGCCTTCACGCCCACGTGACTCTTCACTCAGCGGAGCAGTGACAGGCCACAGGGCCCGCATGGGTCAAGGCCACTCAGAGCAGGCGCCCGGGCAGGTTCTTCTCCTGCCTGTGTCCGCTCCCTTGTTGAGGACGGGGGTGGTCAACCTTCCCACGGGATGCTCGTAAGGAGTAAACACAGTCACGTGAGCTAACTGCAGGTTCTCAGCCAGAGAGCGATAAATGCTAGTGTTGCTGATAAGCCCAGCTTCAGCCGGAGGGGGGAAGACTGAGATCGGCCACTGGCAGCCATCGAGGCAAGCTCCACGACATCCCAAGGAACTCTGGCCAAGGACTGGCTCCGGAGTGACTGGAATCCAGTGACCCTGAGGAAGAGTCCTTTAGGAACATCGTTGGGGACAGTCAGGATGTTATCACCACGCCTTGCTCCGCCTGGACAAAGCTCACTAGTCTTTAAAATGAAGTATTTGGTAGGGCTTCATTTTCCTCACTAGAGGCCCGGTGCACAAAATTCGTGCACAGGTAGGGCCCTTAGGCCTGGCCAGCGATCAGGGCAGATCAGGTTCCCCGCCTCCCCACCTCCTCCTTCCCTCGCCACGGGTGCAGCCACTGGAGTGCAGCCACTGGGGCGCCACAACCACAAAGTTCCCCCCACCTCCATGTCTCCCCCTTCCCTTGCTCCCTCAGTGCCCCACCACCGCTGCTAGTCACCCGCCATGTTCCACACCACCCCCTGGTGGTCCACGCACATCACAGCAAGCAAGCGAACTCCCGGTCTCCCAGTCAAACTCCCGAAGGGACACTTTGCATATTAGCCTTTTATATATAGATTTTGTTTTGATGCATTTTGTCACCTTTTGTGACAACATTTATTGCCTTTGACTTCCTCCAATTTGCCTATTTTCTCTGTGAGTTCCTGCATTGCTTGAGGACAAAGTCCTTTCTCTTTGTCTCTTTCTGATGATCCCCAGAGCAAAGGCAAGAGGGACCCACTAATCCCCGTCCCTCAGATGAGGAGGAAAAGGTGGGAGCTCCCAGTGGGGGTGGGGGTGGGGGAGAGGCAGACAAAGAGGCCACACCTGCCAAGAAGCTGGAAGAAGCCGGAGAGAGCTCACCAGGCTGAATTCCCACTCCATGTGTGCCAACATTTTACTTAGATTTTCTAGAACTGGCTAGGATGGACTACCTTAACTACTGTCCCCGCTACTCTATACAGAAAGCTCTTAATTTTCAAAGGATAGCCAACGAGAAGACAGGGGAGGTGCTGAAGGTGCCCACCGCGTGCCCTGGCAGCTTGCTCTGGCTGCAGGAGGAAGCCCCTCCGGTGTCCAGCACCAGCCGAAGTGAGGGTCACGGAATGAACATTCCGGGAACAGCTCTCACCCCCAAACACACAGCAGCTGATGGACCGGGACCTCCATCTCCTCGCTCCTCTGGTGGACAGCTTTGAGGGTGCCCATGGAGCTCCCTAGAAGTCCCCCAGCAGGACGGGCCCAGATGCCCACGGCTCCTCCTTTCTGCCTCAGCTCTTTCCTCCATGCCTGTCTCAAGGGCAGAGAGAGGAGAGGAAAGGACGAGCCATGCACACCTCGCCTTATGCACCCCAAACACCAAATATCCTGTAACTCAGACCCTGAACAAAGCAAAACCAGAGTGGTCGGGAGGCTAAGGTCCTCCTGGGGCGAGGAACCAGCCACCACACCTCACGCCTGCCACCGGCTGACACCTGCACGTGGGCTGCATGCCTCCCACGGCCCCTCCTCCCCTCCCAGGGATGCTGGGGCAATCACCACGCCGAAAGCCACGCGCTAATTGCCGCAATAAGGTAACATGCTGCATTCAAGGGAAGAACTGGTTATGGATCCAGTGAGTGATAAGCAGCCCGAGACTTCTCAGATATCACTGTCTCTTTTTCAGCAGGTTAATAGGAAAATTAGCAGATAATTTAAATAATGGCTCATTTAACACAACGGCTCCTAATTACATGAGCAGCCCATCTGCCAGCGTCTGCTGCCAGAGCCCCCACGCAGCGGCCTTTCCGGCCCAGCCACGCGGGCTATTTGCCCACAGTTTTTCCACGGGATTGTCGGCGCCGGTCTCGTTAATCAGGTCCTTTCCACGCTTCGGCTGTAGAAATGCATCTCATTCACTTCCACACATCTTGTTAAAGACAGCAAAAATAATTGCCACGCGCCATTTCTTCACAATCTGAATTGAAATTAAGGTTGTTGCTCTAAAGAAGGGGGGAACCATTTCCAAAAGGGCTCCGCTTAACACAGCCAGACGTTGAAGAACTTCGCGAGGAAGAGCTGGATGGTGCTGTTTATCCGGGCTCGGCACGTGGCGCACACACACATGCCTGTGCTTCTGCTCTTGCGCAATGGGCCCGACTAGAAAAACACGTGTCAAGAGTCATGCGGATGCCTTGGTTCCTTGGAAGACCACAGATGCCAAGGGCACGGTGGGGAGGGGAGGGCCAGGCCCAGCTGCCTGCTTCAGGCGCGGTCCCAGCTTTCCAAGGAATGCTGAGCGCGTGGCAGGTGAAGACGGGCTGCGGAGGGTGAGGTTGAGAGCCGGCTCTGGGGTGTGGGAGGGTTGGTGCTGGGTCCCCGCTGGAAGGGCCTAAAAGTCACGCCCAGATCAGAATCCTTCTGGACACAGGAGCTGCCACTGCCTCTGTTGCCGAAACCTGTTCCCGGGGTGGTGGGGCGGTGACTGGAGGGAGGGGTGCTCCCCGAGTTCTGGAACTTTCCAAAGCACCCCTCGCTGGTAGGAAGCGAAGAAAGGGTAAGGTGGCGAGATGTGATCACGGACCCATGGCTGGCGAAGACGGTCCATTCCTACCCAGGGTGCTGCTCTATCTCCCACCGGTGGCCCAGGATGTACCGTGCAGTGTCTCCGAAGCGGAACAGCTTGAAAAAGACCAGCGCAGGGCCCGCCACACCTGGGTCTGAGCCCGGGCTCCGCCTCTGCTGGCTGTGGAACCTCAGGGGCGTGGCACACCCTCTCTGAGCCTCAGTGTCCTCACCTGTAAAGTGGGGTCAGGACGGGAGCTGCTCTGAGGGGAGCACCTGGCGTAAGAGTGATGCACCCAGGACAAGGCCTGGCCACTGGGGAGCTTTCATTCCTCGGAGAGGGCGGGGTGCCTCTGTCTTTCCTCGTTACAGGGCTGACTTCTCCCATCACTGTGCCGACCCGACCTGTACCACACCACCCACCAGACCTCACTGGGGTCCAGGCGCAGATGGGAAGTGGGCGCACCAGCCGCACACCTGGCGGGTGTGCCCAGCGGTCCTTCCTGGGGCACAGCGGCTGGTCCTGCAGCAGGTGAGGCAGAGATGGATGTGACCGTGTGCCAAAACAGCGGAAATGACCCGTGGTGGGCAGTGCCCGCCCTCAACCGGAACAGGCAGAAGCTCTAGTCCCACTCAAGAAGCTCTAGTCCCAGAGTCACCCATTCTGTCCACCTTGCCTGCCTTTTCTCCCCGCCCTGGTCAGCGGCCACCCTCTCGCCTGGCTGCCTAAGCGCCTCCACCCCCTTTCCCCTGCCTCCGCCTCCATGGATCTGCATGTCCTGTCCCTCTACCTCTGGAATCTCCCTGCGGCTGCGCACGCTCCCCTCTCCCTTGCTGCGCTATGAGTCACCCCGTGGCTCTGTGTTGTGGGCCCTGAGCACAGAGCTGGGCACACAGTGAGTGCTCAGGGAAAGCTGCTGAATGAATGATGGACGGATGAATGAATGAATGGATGAATGGATGGATGAATGGATGGATGAATGGGTGAATGAATGAATGGACAGAGCCCGGACGGCACTGAGGCATCCTGTCCAGTTAGTTTGCGCTCTCCAGCCCGTGTTTCTCAGGGCCCTATTCCCTCCCGGGATTCTGGTGAGTCCGCATCTTCCCATCCCAGAGTGCCCTGGGCTCTGAGCACATGTTTTAACAGTAGCGTAGTGACATCATCGCAGCATTCCGGAGAAGGAAGAGAAAACCGCCCCTAAACCCACCGCCTCCATGAAGCTGTCCAGGTGTCCAGCTCCGGGTCTCATCCTGACATGTGAGAGCTGACCCCTGGCTTCCTCACTTAATATTCTAGGGCTCCAGCTGTCCATTCAGGCTGTTGAGACTCAGAAAAGACATCCACACACAAGTCCCAGGGGTGTGAACACGCATCCAGGGCGGCCCCCAGGCCAGAGACCGGCAGAGCCATGGCCAGCATGGGGCACCGATGCACCACTCAGAGCTCTCGGAGCAGCCAGGGCCACACCTGAAGGAGGCGTCTGGTCTGCCGCGGTGGCTGCAGGTGGGGGATTTACCCTCAGGGATCCCAACATCTGGTGCCTGGTTCTCTGCCTCTCGGATGGAGAAGCCAAGCAGGGGCTAAGGGGGAGCTGCCGTGAGCAGCCTCACATGGGCCAAGCCTCTGGAAGTCAGAGCGAGAAGCCGGGAAGCGCTTGTTTGTTGGCAAGAAGATGCTCTGGGACAGGGGCCTGGCTGTTCCTGTCTGCTCGTCTGCGGTAGATCCCTCCCTCCCTGTAGGCGAACTCGGGACGGGGCTGGGAGGCAGAGATGAGCATGGGGCACCCTCTCCATGGAGCATGTCGGGCCCCTGAGCACCCCTGCCTGGGCCGCGGGCGTCTCCCTCAGCCTCCGAGGTTATACAATGCACCTGCTGGCAGGATGCCACCCTGTTGATGGAGGAATGAAGGCGGATATTTAAATAGTCACGAGTGAAAATCACAAGGCTGGGCCTCACTGACGCCAGTGAACATAAGGATCCTTTTTCACGGTAACCCGCGCCTCCGAAAGCGCCAGCCAAAGGGACAAACACAGGTTCGTCCCCGTTTTCTGGTGATTACAGGGGGAAGGGGACAAACAGGGAAACCTCTATTAACAGAGGGCAAGCTAGTCTTTTCTTCCCCAAAAAGACAACTAAAAACACCCCCCAAACCCTTCCCACCTTTTCAGGGAATTTTAGAAAATGTCACTTTAGCTAAAAATCAGCTCTTTCTGCTCATTTCCCACAGGAGCTGAAACAGATTCCCATCCAAGGTGCAGTGTCTTAACCGCAGGCTATTTCTGCAGCCCCTTTAGCTTGAGTTGGTCATGGCAATAGCAAAGGACTTTAGGTCTGAACTTTCATTTAAAAACACGGGATTAACTTCATCTTATTTCCCAACGTTCAGATATTGTTAGCTTTTAGTAAATGTTGAAAAAAGAAAAAGATAACGCGTACACACTGCAGCAGCAGCAGGCACAGTTTTCAAGTTGCTATTCCAGTCAACCTCAGTTCTCGAATGTCTCCCAGCTCCAACAGTTTGCTTCTCAGCCCAGTAACCCGTCATGCCCATAACTGTATGACCAGTCAGTGTCGCTCGGGTGACAAACAAAGGAGAGAATGCACAGGTGTGGCTCAGCTACTGCTAAACCTCGCGTGGTTAACATCTCAGGAAATTGTGCTGTGAATATTTTCATGGATTTTTTTTTGGGGGGGAGGTTTGTTTTGCTTTTTTTCCCCTCTCTTGGAGGTCTGGAATGGATTAATTCAATTTACATGATTTCTAATGGGAAAAACGATGTGGTTGGTTTCAAACAAATTGCTTCTCGAACGAATTAAGTTGGAGAACCCAAAGGGACAACTAAAACAGTGGTCCACTCCCCACTATTTGCTTACTCCTCACTATCATTCCAGGAATTAAGATTTCTTTTCGTTGTGGTAAAGGACACGAAACATACCATTTACCATCGGAACCAGTTCTGAGTGTACAGTTAAGTGGCGCTACGTCTAGTATTCACATTGTTGTGCAACCACTGCCACCATCCATCCATGGAACGCTTTCCTCTTGTATAACTGAACCTGTCTCGTTACACGAGTCCCGTCCCCCCGCCCCCCCCCCCCCCCGGGCCTGGCTCCCACCAGTCTGCTTTCTGACTCGATGAACTTGACTTCTCTATGTCCCTAATGAGTGACTGGCTTACTTGGCTGAGCTTAATGTCCTCAAGGTTGGTCCCTGCAGGGGCAGGTGTCAGAATGCCCTCCCTTTTGAAGGTTGAGTCATAATCCATTATATGTAGAGGCCACATTTAAAAACCCATCCATCCATCCATGGACACTTGCTCACTCATTTTGGATGTGGTGAATAAAGCTGCTTGAACACAGGTGGACAAATGTCTCTTCGAAATCCTGTTTCAAGTCTTCTGGGAGGATTCCCGTTCCCTCCCCCCATAAATATTTAGTGAGCAGCTACCACATCCTTGGGCCACGGGGATGAAGAAGATAAGGTGTCCCTTACAGAATCCACCACCTAATGATCAGATAAAAGACCAGCTCCTCCCGCATAAGGTTTTCAGTCTGTTGAATTGACTGAAGGACTGGTGAGGCTTAACGTGCAGGTAACTAGAGGTAGTTCATTTGAGGTTTATCCATGATTTAAAGGTTTAATTTCCCAGCGCTTTCCCCCGCCACTCAACACACTTAAGAAAAAAACAAACTACTGTGTGTTTATGATATTTACCAAGGCACTATCGCCAATTTTAACACTGTAAAATGAGAACCAGAAAAGCAAGTTTCCCAATAGGGAGATGGACTGCCAATCACACACTCCGTCACTCTGAGCTGTGCATACAGACGGCGGTGTAATGGCTGTGCTGTATTTAAAACTCACCCACCAAGGGGACCTGCTAGGTTAGCCTCTCAGAGTTCTTTCTATGAAAATACACATATGATACTGACCAACACGACGGGCTTTGAAAGCAGAAACTATTACTTCAGTCCCAAGTGTCAAAGGCACAAACACCTCCCCGCTCCACTGATGCCTGCACCTGAGCATGCGGACGGAAGCGAGGGTAACCCGGGGTTCCTCACGTGCAGCTCCATGTGGGGGCTGTGGCCCGCCTCCCCGCGGGCACCTTCTGAAAATCTACAGCGTGACTCCATCTCCTGCTCTGTGCCTGCTGGTCTGGCCAGCCCACACGCTTGGACTTGGAACCCGGAAAGGCCAGTCTTCCGTGTTGCCGCCCTGTGCGAGTTCCAGGGCAGCCACTTAAGAAACAGGCTATTTCTATGTGGTTTGCAAAAGGCTTTGGTATTTCTTTCTTGTTAAGCCCATGAGAAAAAAGCAAATATTTTAAAAGGCATAGAGCAATGACAGACATCTTTCTCTGCTGAGACTTTTTAAAGCCCTTCCAAGTACGTTCCTTTCAGAAAAGACCTTAAATCTCCACATGCTTATGGCAGCGGTTCTCAACCTGTGGGTCGCGACCCCTTTGGGGGTCGAACGACCCTTTCACAGGGGTCGCCTAAGACCGTCGGAAAACACATCTATAATTACATATTGTTTTTGTGATTAGTCACTATGCTTTAATCATGTTCAATTTGTCACAATGAAATTGGGGGTCACCACAACATGAGGAACTGTATTAAAGGGTCGCGGCGTTAGGAAGGCTGAGAACCACTGCTCTTATGGTGTCCAGCTATTGGAAAGAATGCTAACCCAGAGGAGAAATCACAGGTGCACCTTTCTTTTGCATCCATGCCAGTGAAATACAGTGTTTTCCTAACTCAGATATAGAACAGTCACAGGGAAATCTTTCAGAACATTCTAGTGATGAGAGACACTAAGACTAGGCAAAAAACAAAAAACACAAAAAAAACCCGCGACATCTTAATCTTGGCAAAGTCTTCCTACCCCTTCCCATCATGCACCTTATTATCACTGCTCATACATGTCACCTAGACATTAACCAGGTATCACACACACAGCAAACATGGGTTGCAGCCACAACTGCCCATTGAGCACAAAGACCTGTGAAAGTAATTCTTAGTAAAAATTGTATTATATGATTCCATGAGTCCCTAAAACACTGAAAGCAATATAAAAGCCAACATGGGGCAAAGATGGGGTTTGCAGAATGATTTTGTAGCCCTCCAATACACCCGCCCCAACCAATCAGAGCCTCTAACTCAGCGGTTCTCAACCTGTGGGTCGCGACCCCTTTGGCGGTCGAACGACCCTTTCACAGGGGTCGCCTAAGACCATCCTGCATATCAGATATTTACATTACGATTCATAACAGTAGCAACATTACAGTTATGAAGTAGCAACGAAAATTTTATGGATGCGTCACAACATGAGGAACTGTATTGAAAGGGCCAGAAGGTTGAGAACCACTGCCTAACTGGTAGACCTAACTGAAGTCTTAAAACAATCAAGTTTAGCCACTGACAGTAATTCTTAAATAAATAAATATATAGATAGATAGATAGATAGATAGATAGATAGATAGATAGATAGATAGATTTCAGAGAGGAAGGGAGAGGGAGAGAGAGATAGAAACATCAATGATGAGAGAGAATCATTGATCAGCTGCCTCCTGCACACCCCCTACTGGAGAACAACCCCGCAACCCGGGTGTGTGCCCTGACCAGGAATCGAACCATGACATCCTGTGTCATAGGTTGATGCTCAACCACTGAGCCACGCTGGCGAGGCCGCTGACAATGATTCTAAACGATGCTGGGCTTGCTAGTTTGGGAAGTATTGATGGCTCTTGGAAACTTCCCACATTAACTCAAATGTCTCCCCCAGGGCCAACACAAATTTCCCTCAGAAGTGAGTGTGAGTGCAGACTTTGGAAAAAAACTCAGCCCTCAATTTCCTGAAGTCTGATTCATAGGAAGAGTCTCCCAGCCACACTACAGGGCGTTACCACGCCCCCATCGTGCACACGGCCACACGTCTGGTTCCGGACAAAGTGGAGACGTGCGCACGCTGCTCAGTCTGAGTATCCTCTCCTGGAGGGGCCAGCGGGATGGAGATCAGTGAAGTGCCCAGATGGCAAGGAGTCACAGCCAAAAGCCTCATGCGCTTAAGGGCCAGGTTTCACACTAAACATCTCAATCCTCTCTGTTTCAAGAGCTCAGAAGGGCAGGCAGCTAGATGGTCTGGGCCCCCAGAGAAGCAGCCGTAAAAGAAGCCATCATTTTCTGGGTCACCAGAATGTCACGATTTCGCCCCAGGTGGATGTGCCTTGACTTGTGGAAAACCAGCTTAACTCCAGTACACGCGCTTCTCCTCCGTCTGCCTTCAGTGTGGTAAGAGCAGGTGCGCAGCGGGTGCTCAGTCGCTTCTGTTATATTAACACGCATTTATTGAAGAACAAAAGACTTAATAAGACAAATAGTTTTTATGATCCAGAAAATAAGCCCGGGGGATGTCATAGCATAGGCTCAGCTCTGTCCCAGGGGGCCCCGCCCCCTCCTTCCTGCCAACATAAAACGGTCCGGAAGGGATCATGGACCGGAGGGGTGGGGGACCTAGGCCCCCTCTCCCTGGAACCAAGTGGGGGCGGAGGCAGAGTTGGAAGGGCATGTGCTGTAGGACCTGCCCGGTCAGGGGCTGGGACGCCAGCAGGGTGTATTATCTTGCTCAGGGCAACATGACAAAATACCACAGACCTGGGCAGCGTCAAGAACAGAAATTCCTTTCGCACAGTCTGAGGGCTGAAGTAGAGATGCCCGTGGGTCCTTTTCTCCTGGGGCCCTCTGCTGCCTCTCCACGTGGCCATCCCTCTGTGCATGCGCACACCTGGTCTCTCTCTCTCTCTCTCTCTCTCTCTCTCTCTCTCTCTCTTCCCCTCTGCCATCTGTTCTTAAGGGGCACCAGTCACATAGGATGAGGGCCCACCCTGACAGCCTCGTTTTAAGGTAATTACACTCTAAAGGCCCTCTCTCCAGATGCAGTCACATTAAGGTGCCGGCGGTTAGGAGCTCAACTCATGATTGGAGGGGGGAGGGGGAGACATAATTCAGCCCACAGAGAGGGTGGGCCACCACACCCAGGGATGAGGCCCTGAGCCCCTGCAGGTCACACGGCTTCAATCCCACCCCACGGGCCTGCGGACACTTCGGAGATGGCGGTGAAGGCTGACTGGACCGTGACTTGGATCTCTGCTTCCCTGACCTTCTGCAGCTCAGCATGTTCAGCTATTTGCTGAGTACCTGTGTTTACCCAAGAACGGGCTGGGTACCAGGACACTGGCTCTGCTCAGCAATGAGCTGTTTCTCTTGAACCAAACCACGCCCACCCGTCCTTATAAAGGCTCCTAGATTCTCACAGACTAGTGATTCTGAAATTTTTAGGGTAAACTATACCATCAAGAAAAATACTTCTCAGTACTCAACCCTATGTGTGTGCACATCTGTAACGTATGTGCTAGCAGGTGGCTTAGTGCGGTGGTTCAGAGCACACAGTGGAGGAACACCCACCCGTTTTCAAATCCTGCTCTGCCCTCAGGAGTTGTGTCGCCTCACAATGTAACCATCTGTGCCTCAGTTTCCTCATCTGTAAAATGGGGACAGTGAACGGTAAACCCTCATCGACCCTAGCCCTAGTGAACTAACCACAGATACTACTTCTCTCTGTTTGTTTTTTCTTAAAGAACTAAAATTGTTTGGAAGATTTTTACACAGGTCATAAATTTAGTGTCTGAACTGAATGTTCAAAGTGTTTTTGCAGACAGCAAACTTCTATCATCTCTGGTAGTAGACAATCCAATAATGATGGAAACATTTAAACATCCTATTTAATAAAAGCCTAATATGCAAACTGTCTCCTCGACGGGGAGTTGGACTGCTCGCTATGACGTATGCTGAACTCCAGGGGGCGGCGTGGAACATGGCAGGCATCAGCGACGTGGTGCTGGCAGCGGGCGGCAGTGGAGGCGCTGCCAGCCCCAATGGGCCCTGAGGAGAGCAAGACCGTGGCGGGATGGCGGAGCAGGTGAGCGGGTGGTGTGAGGCCAAGGTGGGGTGCCAGGCAGGGCTGCAGGGCTACAAGGCTGGGAGCACAAGCTGGGGCTGCAAGCCTGGGGCACGAGCTGGGGCCTGATCCCCACAGGCCACCCCGAGGGACCCCGCCTGTGCATGAATTCATGCACCGGGCCTCTAGTATCTTTATAAGACTCTCTCCACCGCTGGGTTTTCCTTTGAAAAGCAGTTTCTAACTTGGTGTTAAAAGATCACCCCAAAGGGACCCATTTTCATTGTGTTTATACTTTTTTCAGTGTCTACTCAGTCGCATACCTCTGCCAGCCCATTGTGGTCCCGTAAAGTCAGCCCTTCTGGGCTGAGGCTTTCTAGGCAATAAACACACGCACCTTGTCCTTAAAAAGCACACCACACCAAGAAAGTGCTGAAGTCTGCAGATGGTCCAACAGGCTGGGGGCAAAGGAACGTGCGAGGGACAGAGGCCATGCTCGCTGAACCGCATAGTCACCCCCACTCTGGAGACCTTCGTCCTGGACAGTCTCCCAAGCGAGACGCCTGGCAAGCCTGTCCGCTCTCCTAGGTGAGCAGACACATTAACCCACTCTCTTCTCCACCTGCTCTCCTCCCCTGAGACTCTCTAAGATGGTCCTCACTCATTCCAGCTCGGTCACGCTCCATGGTCTATGTCCTACATCCCACCAGTCAGTCCCTTTCCTTTTTTTTTCCAAAGTATTCTTTTATATATATATATAAAAGTCTAAGTGACCATTACAACCAATTAACTGAACAACCAGTCGACTAGTTGCTATGACTTGCACTGGCCACCAGGGGGCAGACGCTCAATGCAGGAGCTGCCCCCTGGTAGTTAGTGCACTCCCACAGCCAACCTCCCATGGTCTGGCCAGCCAACCTCCTGTGGTCCCTCCCCCCAGCTGGCCAACCTCCTGCAGTCTCTCTCCTCCAGCCAGCAGGCCCCAATCGGCCCCGATTGCCGGCCAGACTGAGGGACCCCACCTGTGCACGAATCTGTGCACCAAGCTTATAATATATATACATCTTTTTATTGATTTCAGAGAGAAAAGGAGAGGGAGCGAGAAATAGAAACATCAATGATGAGAGAGAATCATTGATCGGCTGCCTCCTGCATGCCTCCTACTGGGGATCAAGCCCACAACCCAGTCATATGCCTTCGACTGGAATCAAACCTGGGACCCTTCAATCTACAGGCCAATGGTCTATCCACTGAGCCAACCAGCTAGGGCTAATCAGTCCTTTTTTGATGAACCCTGTTACAATCACTTGCTATTACAGTGGAAATACCATCATAGTGAATCGATTTGTGAATTGCTTTTCAAAGTTTTTCCCAACCTAACTTTTGTGGAAACTCCTAGAAGTAGATTTCTGAGTCGAAGGATAAGTGTGTATGGAAGGTGGCTAGACGTTTCCAAACTTCCCTCAGCAGGGTTTGTGTGATGAGATAGCATTTTAATAGGACTTTCCCTTGTCCTACAACTAACTTCAAACAAGCTCTGTAAATTGTTCTTCTTCATCCTTGGATGAAATCGCAGGCAAAGCTTGTATTTTTTTCAATAGCTTTGTGGTACTACATTTATTTTTAGGTATGACAAGTCCAGCCCTAGGCAACATCAACGCTGCTATCTGGCATCCAGTATCATGGGCTTGTCTTAGACTCAGAGACTCCTGAAGGGAAGGGTAGGCGTGGTGGGGACTCATTTCTATGTACCCACCTTGCTCATGACGACGCCTGATTCCTTCAGGACAGAAAGAGGAGCGGGGGGAGGATCGTCCTTAACTTCACAGATGGTTCTGGGTATGGCTGATGTCTATGTGCTCAACCTTCCTTTAGTAGGGTATGCAGTGGGCTCCTCAGAGCCACCATCTCCCCCTCCCCATACCCACCAGGGATGCCCCCACCTGCAGCTTCCTGATGTGGGCAAGACTGCTGCTGGCCAGTGGCCACTTGCGCTCCCTCCTTTGTCTCTCTGGAGCACCTGACAGTCTAACCCTGAGGACAGCAATTGTTTTCTGTAGAGAGTCAGGCAGTGGAGGGGGGAGGCTACCGCAATGTGGTGTCCGTCTCAGCTACTCAGTTCTGACATTGTGGTGGGGAAGCAGCACAGACCACGCGGAGAGAGGTCGGTATGCCCACGTTCCAATGAACTCCATTTACAAAAACAGGCAGATCTGACCCACGGGCTTAGTTTGCCGACGCCCAGTCTAGCCCATACAAAATCCCCTCCGGTGGTCCTCTCATCTGGGGCTCCTTTTGTGGTGACCAAAGTTTAGATCCCTGTGACAGGGTCCACACCTTGCCCACGGGAAATAAGGGCCTTGTCCATAACAGCAGCAAAGACAGTAACAGAAGACTTTTAGACGTGTCCTCTTCTCCGGAGATTTCCAGGAGAGGAAAAAGATGGCAAATTGCCTTAAACTAATTTTTTAAATTATTAAGCTTCCCCCCCCCCCCTTTCTCAGGTTATGATGATTCATCATTTGGAATGTTTTCAGAAGGAAGTAAACAGGAAACTATAGATTTAGGGTGGATCAAACAACTAGAGGTTTGTTTTTTTCCCAAATCAAGAAGTCTCTAGGGATTGTTGGGACTGGGTCAACATCTCAAGTAAAATCAGGGCAGACCACCCTGGTTTCCCCTGACCTCTCATTCAAGGTCAGAAGTTGGCTGTCCCCATTGGAAAGCCTTGCATTTTTATCAAAGGCAGGAGGCAGGTGTGGACGAAAGGGGCCAGATGCTGACCTGACAGCTCAGGGAGGCCTGCATGGCAGTCTTACAAACTCAGAGACCTAAAGTCACCACAAAGGATGGTCTGAAATTAAACTGTAACTAAAAGCAGTTATGGCGGGCAGTTACGTCCAAGGCCGGTATCTTCACTGACGAGGTCAACCTTTACCTTCACTGAGCCTATCTGTCTTTTTGCATCGATGATAACACACCCTTGAAATGTCTGGGTAACTTGTAACTTCCCTTTTTCTGGAGCCCCTGGGGCACAACCAAATGTGCTGGGCGCCAGGATAGATACCACAGATTCCTTCATCATCATGTTAATTGATCCTGCACCCACCTAAGTATGTGTCCATCATTTTACTTTTTATCCAATCCCAGGGGTTTCCCTGCTTTGCTTTATCCCTCCTCCTTAATCTATCACCAATGAATTTCATGTAACCCACCTACGTCCCTTCTTTGATTGCAAATGTATACATACAAATGTAACCCCGCCATTCTCCGGAGCATTATCTCAATTCGTTGAGGTTCTGCTTCCCGGCATATGTCGACAGTTTGGCTCAAATAAACTCACAAAAATTCTCTACAGGTTTCAATGGTTTTTACGTTAACACAGGAAAAATGATCATTTCAGCCTTATCTGCCACTTTTATCAGGAAAACATAAGCTTTCCTTGAAATCCCCCCGGGGCCCTCCATTGAGGTCCATGTCCAGAGCTGTGTCCTTGTCACCAAGGAGGCCACAGTGAAAGCTTCGGTCCAGAGAGAAGGCTGAGTGTTGGGAAGGTGCTTGGGTTTCATCACCCAACTGAAAATACCTGCCACAGGTCAGGTACCAGCACCGTCATCATTGCCATGTTTCAAAAGTTAGACTTGAATATAAATAATGAAAATAAACTGTATACTCTGCCTACAGGGTACAGCCCCGAACTTCCAATCAGCCCTTTAAATGCTTCTCTTTTAAGTACAGACAGTCAATACTTGCCAGGTATTTGAGGAAAGCCTCTAGTGCGAGACAGAGACCACGACAAATGCCCCAAGGAAAGGAACTCAGAGACAAAAAAGAAAAGGTAGGAAGCAGAGAGAAAACTGCCAAAAAAAAAAAAATCATAATTTCCTCAGAGCAATAGAAGATACACAACTCTGAAATAATAGGGAGCAACAACAAAAAACATCCTGAGGGGAACAAAGTGCTGTTAAAAAGAAAAGTTAAGATGGCAGAAGACAAAGAAAGGCAGAATAGGAGAAACCAAAGTAGAAGGCCCAACACATGGACAATTGGAGGACTGAACAGAGAGAACAGACATTTTACTAGAAAATTTCTCAGAACTCAATGTCATGAGCTTCTAAACTGAAAAGACTCAGCAAGTGCCACAATAAAATCTATAATAATAAAAGCATAATATGCTAATTAGACCGGACGTCCTTCCAGACATCCTTCCGGATGACCTTCCGGACGAAGCTAGGGTTGAGAGGGAAGCCCGGGTCCCAGGTGCCAAAGGGAAGCTGATGCCGGCAGCTGGGGGAAGGAAGGCCTACTCTTGCACGAATTTCGTGCATCGGGCTTCTAGTAATAATAATACTCTTAAAATAAAAAATTAAAACATAGAAGGCCATCCTAAGATATTCTCATGAAATTTTGGAATACCAGGCTTAATAACAGCTCATATACAGTATCTCCTATATCTCAGTATCTCATATACAGTTAGCATACAAAGAATCAAAAATCCCAATTTCACTGGGCTTATCAACAGCACTGATGTAGAAGATAATGTGAAAATGGCGTCAGGACTCTGAGAGATGGTGGAAACGCTGTCTGGCCAGTGAAGCCAGGAGGGCTGGGCTCTATATCTCCGGTCACTCACAGGTGGGGTCTGAAGTGGTGCAGCCTCCCGGAATCACAGGAAGTGGGAAGGAGCGCCCCCTGCAGCACAGGCCCTGCTAAGCACCGGGCACCTAGAGGAGCTCTGGTGAAGCTGGGCGGGAGCGGGAGGCCGAGGTAAGGTGTCGCAGGTCCCTGTCTTCCCTGAGGCCTGAACACAAATACTGGGATTTTCTCTGGCCAGCCTCATGGCTCCAAAACCCAGCACGCTGAGGTATGTGTTCAGAGAGGCAGAGAGGAGCACCCCCCAGGGAGGTGTCAGCTGGACGTGGAGGAGAGGCGAGGCCCGTCCGTGGGCACACAGGGACCCCACCTTCTGTGAACAGCCCAGCGCCTGGCACGCAGCCTCTCCTGTTTGGGCACAGTGAGCAGGAAGGTGGGCAACGAGAAGCTGATTGTCCGTGTCCCTCATGCTTAACATCCTAAATGTACTTGCCTTTACTGATCGAAGGACGATGAAAAATAGTTTATATATTTTTTGAAATTTGTACGCACTTAAGAATTGATGTTATATAAAACACCCACAAGCTGTTCGGTAATCAATCCTTATGCACACAAAACATACGGGAGCCACGCTTCGGTAAACTCAGTTATGGCTCCATTGAACTTGTGGGATCAGGTGACTCCTGATTAGTAGGCAGCGGGCACTAGCCATTCAGAAGTCCTAGGTTCAGAGCGCTCAGCCATCCGAGGAGGTTCTGTGGTTGTTTTTAAACTCCAACAATCTCCTCCCACCCCAGCCATGTTGTCTTGCTCGATGCCTACAGATCACATCTTCCCCTTCTAGAAAAGGGTTCAAAGTGCACGTGGTCACGAGAGGCCCAACCAGACTGGCACAGAGGCTGCGGGAGCTGGACCCTCGGTCGCTTAGGGAAGGTTCTAAGGCAGTGGTTCTCAACCTTCTGGCCCTTTCAATACAGTTCCTCATGTGGTGACCCAACCATAAAATTATTTTCGTTGCTACTTCATCACTGTCATGCTGCTACTGTTATGAATCGTAATGTAAAGATCTGATATGCAGGATGGTCTTAGGCGACCCCTACGAAAGGGTCGTTCGACTGCCAAAGGGGTCGCGACCCACAGGTTGAGAACCGCTGTTCTAAGGAGAGCCTTAAAACTGTTTGCGTTTCCTTGGTTGCAATGACGCTCTCAAAAGCACTCGGTGGTAGAAGGCATTTGTTTTTTTATTCCTCGAATGTTAGCCTCTCTTCTGCTCTCACAGCCCAAACTATGCCTCCTCAGAAAGGTCTCCTCCAGGGACCCTCTCTAAAGCAGTCTTGTTGGTTTGTTAAGTCCACAGCATTACCCGCTTGTATTGTCTTCATAGCCTTTGTCTGAATTCTGTTTGCCTTCTCACAGTCTGCCTTCCCCACAAGCACACGGGTCCCACAGGAGCAAGGAGTACCTTTGTCTACTTGACTGTTGCCTCCCAGGGCTTAGACTGGGACCTGGCAGCCAGTCGGTGCTTCATAAATACGCTGAAGGAATGAAAGCACGCTGATTCCTTGAGTCTGGTTCAAAACTCTTCCTTCTCACCCTGGCTGGTTTGGCTCAGTGGATAGAGCATTGGCCTGCAGACTGAAAGGTCCCAGGTTTGATTCCAGTCAAGGGCTCATGCCTGGGTTTCGGGCTCCATCCCCAGTAGGGGGCGTGCAGGAGGCAGCCCATCAATGATTCTCATCATTGATGTTTCTCTCTCTCCCTTCCTCTCTAAAATCAATAAAAATATATATTAAAAAATTCTTCCTTCTCTTTAATACCCAATCACTCCAGTTAGAGATGATTTTTAACACTGCCGATGCGCCTGGCTGTATCTGGCAAGAAGCACATGATGCCGGGACAAGACCAGACTGTAAAGATGGGGGCGGGGCTCAACAAGTGTCGGCTGCCCCTCCCAGCATGCTTCCGACAGACACCTTCCCCTCTAGGGGAGCACACCATCAAACGCAGACTCTCAGGCCCCGGGGCAGCAGGTCTCCCCAGGAAGTCTGGATGGGGTCGCAGGAATCTGAGTTTCTAACCAGCACCATCCACCTCCCCTCTCCCCGGCACTGAACAGGTTCTGCACCTGAACAGAACCCGGGGCTTAGCTTAGCTGCATTACAGCGGATGCGAATCAGCGCCACGGAAAGCGCCCACAAATAACATGCACTGTGGCGGTGGCGGGTTCGAGCCTGCAGCTTCTCAGCTCCCCTGGTCCACTCGCCTGGTTTACAGGAGAGGAAACGGAGGCTCCACACCCAGCACCTGGCAAGCAGCAGACCTGGGATCGGTACCAGGAACACCCAATCAAGATGACCGCACCAACCACGCAGTAGCTTGTCTGATCGGGAAAAACCTACGACTCGCCCCAGGAGCAGCTGGTGTGGTGGGAAGGGCCCTGGGTGCCCCTCCGAGGCTGCTGGCACCCTCGCCCACCTTCTCAGCAAGCAGCTTCTGTTCCAGCAACCGGTCCCCACCTTGCCAAAGGGCCCGGCCAGATCACCCCGCCCTCTCTGCTCTCAGGGAAAGGTGTCCATTCACGGCCTTCCACCTCTTCTCCCCAGGGCACCACCTTCTGCGGGGGCTGCCCATAGGCTGGCATCTGGCAGGGGTTTGCACAGGTGGCAAGTGGAATTGCTTCCCTGTCTGCTGCTAATAAGGCCATTTATCGGCTAGTTTGGGAGGGGCTGGAGATGTGCGGTGGGAGCAGTAGGCTGTCCTTAGGAGGCCAGGCATAAATCTCCCACTCTGTTCAGTATGAAATGGAAGCGGGCTTCCCGCCACCCTGCACGGCTCCCTGGAATGATGGAGCTGGCCCTGGGCACCGGGCCTCACTCTCCAAACAGCCCCCCTCCTCCTCCTACAGTGGCCGCCCGAGGCCGAGTACCTCCAGCCACAGGCATATGACGTGCTGTACAATAAACACCTGCAAACATCCACCCGGGACCTGAGCTGCGGAGCAAGCACTAACTCAAAACCGAACCAGCCAGTGTTGTGCCCTTAATGTGGCCATTTCAGCACTGAGAGTATTTCCCCCGCTTGGAGAATTCCAAGAGCAAAACGCGACCCTTTTTTATTGAGTAGCAATAGGCAAAGCCTCAAATAGCCCATCTGGGCCAGGAGAGGGCGAAGGGGAGCCGAGTGACAGGCAGGCCGACTGTGCATCACACACAAATTCTCCACAGCCGGGGAAAGCAGCCCGCAATGCAGGCCTCACACCCTCACGCCCCTCCCCTCGCCCCCCATAAATATGGATGCTCGAAGGCACAGGAGCCACAGAGGACCAGCCTCACGGGTGTGTTGGGGCTCCCAGGTGGCATCTGCTGTCACTAGCATACAATGAGCCCCGGTGCCAACGTCAAGTCCAGCTGGACAAGCAGAAGAGTGTGTGGGGAGGAAGCTGCGGCAGATGGCTTTGGAGCAGAGGCCCACTGTTAGCAGTAAAAGGAGCCCTTAGGTGGAAGGGACGGTGCCTTGCTCACTATCACTCAGGACTGGGTGCCTACTCCTGCTGCCCTCTGCATGGGGCTGGGGCAGTCAGCAGCCACCAGCCCCACCCTCAGCCCAGGGGGACGCTGAATCCAGGGCCCAAGGGCTGGGCCTGCTCCACCCAGTTCTGAGATGGAAAGTCAATCCCAGGGCACGCTGCCAGGCGCCACGGGGGAGGAAACGCCCCCCCGAGGTCCCCTCCTGAGGTCCTGAGCAACTGGGCATCACCACGACAGCTGGCCCTGCTTCCCTTCTGGCTGTTAGTTAGAAGGACGGGCGATCGTTCCGGGGGAAACAGGAAGCCGAGAGGAAGGAGGTGAAGCTCAGCTTCCTGCAGCGAAGGAAACCGGACAGAAGTCAAGACAGCGCCGGCGATGGCGGGAGGATGAACTTGAGGAGAAAGGTGTGTATTTCACATCAAATGCATCTGATTGGAACCGGGTGACAGACGCCACCCGGTCTTCTGAACACGGAATCCGAGCTGTCAAGCCTTTCTTCATCTGTGCTGCTGGGAACATGAGAACCTGTTTGTCATCGGTGTGTAAATGCCAGGGCCTGGGAGAGTGGGCTTTTCCCGTGACACCGTAACGCCAGCAACTCCAGAAGCAGTGCGTTAAGAGAGGAGATTCTTTAACATGGTAAGCAATTACTCCCTAGTGAGGAAACGGACACAGAAATACAGGAAAGAATCTACAGCCTGCCTTTCCAGCGTGGCTCAGTGGTTGAGCGTCGACCTATGAACCAAGAGGTCACAGTTTGATTCCTGGTTTCGGGCTCAGTCCTCAGTGTGGGGTGTGCAGGAGGCAGCCGGTCAATGATTCTCTCTCCTCATTGATGTTTCTCTCTCCCTCTTCCTTCCTCTCTGAAATTAATAAAAATATATTTTTTAAAAAAACAACAAAAATCTAAAATCCGCCCTCATTCTGCCACCCGACTGTCCCCCAGGGCAGGATCTTGTCACAGGCTCCATATGTCCCCGACTGTCACAGGCTCCCTATGATGGCAATGCAACTACCTTCAATAAAAACGATATGTGAATTCCAAGTCAGAGTTATTGGCAATTAAAAGATGGGTTAGAAACAAAGAAAAAAATCCATGGAACAATAAACTCAGAACAAACTTGTGCGTTGAACTGTGTCTCCTCAAAAAGACAGGTTGGAGTTCTAAACCCCGGTACCTGTCTTTACAGATGTCATCAAGCTAAGACGAGGGCAGAACAGATCGGGGTGGGCCCCAGCACAGTGACACACACACACACACACACACACACACACACACACACACACACACGGCAGGGAGACTGTCACGTGAGGATGGAGGTGGAGATTGGAGTAATGCGGTGAAGAGCCAAGGAAAGCCAAGCCCTGCAGCAGCCACAGGGGCTGGGAGAGGCAGGAAGGACCCTCCCCTGGAGCCCCTGGAGGGAGCAGGGCCCTGCCCACACTCTGATTTTGAACTTCTGGCCTCCAGAACTGTGAGAAAACACATTTCTATTAAGCCACCTAGTTTGTGGTCATTTATTGCAGCAGCCTCAGGAAAAGAAAAACGCAAAGATCATTAACTAATGAGAAAAGGAGAACATGGCGGAGAGGGGCTTGATCACCTGCCCGTGACCTTGTGTGCAATGCCACCTGCGTCCAGGCCCCACAATAAGTCCAGGACGCTTCCCACTACACCCACACCACTCACAGCGAATGAGGGTGGTTGGTTGTTTATTTTTAAAAATATTTGTATTGACTTCAGAGAGGAAGGGAGAGGGAGAGAGACAGAAACATCAACGATGAGAGAGAATCATTGACTGGCTGCCTCCTGCACGCCCCACACTGGGGATCCAGCCCACAATCCAGGCATGTGCCCTGTCCGGGACTCAAACCGTGACCTCCTGGTTCATAGGTCGATGGTCAACCACTGAGCCATGCCAGCTGGGCCAGGTGGTTATTTAAAAAGTCCACGTGCACAGCAAGAGCAGTGGTGCGGGGCTCGGACTGTGGACCGGGCAGACCCGATTGCTCTCCCAGCTCGGCCACTCGCCAGGGTGGCCTTGGACAAAGCACTTGGCTGACAATGAAGTCAAATAACTATACACACTTCAAAGGCTGTTGCGAGGATGAGATGAGGCGACCTGTGCAGACCACCTAGCGTGGTGCCCAGCACGCTATACGCCTGAATTAAAGGTTGGCGGTCAATGCCAGCGTGGTGAACGGCTTCTCAGACCGCGCCTCCCAGGTGATTGCGCCGATGTCCTGGGTGGGCCTTTGCTGTCCTTCCTAGCAGGGCCGCCCATGTGGAATTCTGTCTCCAGCTCAGAAGCTGCCACCTTCACGCACGGAAGCCGCGGAGACGCTAGCTCTGACTTTCTTGTTCTTTTAACCCCACTAATTTTCCTTTTCCCTTAATTGTTTACCTTCTCGGTTTGTTCTATCACGTCTCTTCTTGCTGGCCACCGCCTTCCTGTTTTTCAGCCTGGCTGGCAGGGAGCTTAATGCAATCTGGGGACACTGGATGGCTTACTCCTAAGTTGCATAGGCATGGTTCGTGTTTTCAGTTCAAATCCTTCCCAAAAATTGCATACTAAGTAATAATCAAGCCAATGCACCATGATTACAATGTGAGTGCCCAGAATAATGTGGGCCTCTTCTTTTACATTCAGATGTTTAACTATGAAAATCATTTTGCTGCCTGTTTTACCCATATTAGCGGAGATGACAGAAATCTTTCAACAGAAACCCCTGAAGCCTCTTCAAAGCCATTACCAGGTATAGAGATGCAGACCTTTAGCATCTTCCGTTAGATTTACTGTGTTAGCATGAAAGTCCTTTTTTTATCATGGAAATTGCTGCAATTATAATCACTTTAGGACACCATTATTATTATTAATAAGACCACACTGCCTGGTTCAAGCAGACTCGGGGTTCTCTACCGTCAGAAGTCACATAATGGTCACAAACACCCAGCTCTCATCTCCATGCCAACGGGGTCCTGCTCTCCCCGGGCTTCTGGGCAGATCCCTGTCACGCCTTGAAGAGTGTCAGGCAGAACAAGGAGCCCCAGTTCTTGATTAAAGCATTCAGGGAACCAGCCCATGTCCAACAGCTGGTTTGCCTAAGGGGGCGGGGGAGCTCTGGTTCCTGTTGAATCTTCTCTCTCACTTTCTCTCCCATGCAAACCTGCATCCAACTATTCATTATGCCCAGAAGGAAGAGGAAGAGATGGGGGAGCGGGAGAGACCAGGTTTGGTTGCACATTAAATCCCTAACACCTTGGGGTGTAGGGTCCAGGGATCTTTGAAGTCAAAATGCAAAGAAGCCATGAGGCAGGAAGACAAGGGAGCAGGTTCTGCCTGGTGGTTCAGAACTTGGGTTCTGGACTCCAGCTCCTGGTTCAACTTCTGCTTCCTTGTCCTGCTGCCCTGGGCAAGTCATTCGGCCTCTCCAAGTTCGGGATGAGAACCATGAGGTGGTTGTGAGGCTCCCCTGGATCAGCACGCGCGCGCGCGCACACACACACACACACACACACACACACACACCCCATGGCACTGTGCTGGCCGGAGGGGAGCCCTTCACAGCGTCTATGACTATTACTTAATTCTCCCAAAACTGTTGGCTGTTTACCACTTGAATTTACAATTCCATTTTTCTCTCAACCTAAGCAAGTTTGAGGCTTCAGAGAATCCACAGAGAATATAAATCATGAGTCTTGGCCACGAAGGGAGCAGGAAGGCTCACTCTGGGTTCAGAAGTCACCCCACGGTGCAGGCTGGCTGTGCGGGGAACCTGCTGCGAACACCTGCTGGGGGTCAGACACCGCAGGCGAGACTGGGAAAAACCAATCCTAATGCACTTGTCACCACCACCGAAGAGTTCACAGGAGGCATTTGCAAAGATCACACACATAGATCTGCTATAAAGCAGCTTATTACTAAATCGGGCCAGGAAAGAGGCACAGAATATTTCATTTCCTGTCAAATGTAAAAGTTATAGGTAGATTGTTAAAAACAGCCTTCCCTGGAAACATGCTAACATTTCTCTGAGAAATAACCTTGAGTAAACTTCTTCCTTGGACTAGGTAAAGATATGATGAGCATCAGGTACTCAATACATTCCTGTAACTGAAGCTTCCTCGTTTTAAAGCAATGATTATTGATTAATAAAGACAAGCTATTTTTTATGGAATATTTTTTGTTTTGAGGAGCCCAAGAGAAATATTTTTATTTTATTTTTTAATATATATTTTTTTTTATTTCATAGAGGAAGGGAGAGGGAGAGAGAGATAGAAACATCAATGATGAGAGAGAAACACTGATCGGCTGCCTCTTGCATAACCCACATTGGGGATCGAATCCACAACCTGGGCATGTGCCCTGACCGGGAAACGCACTGTGACCAATTCGATGCTCAACCACTGAGCCACGCCAGCCCAGCCAGGTGAGAAATATTTTTTAGTTCTTCCTTAGGCTTTTTCCCTTCCCCTCTTCTCTGGAGGGAGATGGGCATCAGGACCCATTTATCACAGCCCCCGAAATCTGCGTGACCTCAATAGAGAGAATTCCCACCTACTCGAAAATAAACATGAATTCTTCACCAAGCCACGCCTTTTCCAAATGGAGAGGCATTTAGGGCCTGTTCCCCAAGGTTATCCTTAGGCCACAAAGAGGTCCATCCTCAATATCGTGTGAGATCTTGTGAGACGGAAACGTACAATGCTCTCACCACCCAGCACATGTTTTCACGTGGATCTCACCAGCATCTTGTGGTCCCTTAAGCCTTCTCAGCTGACTCCCTCCCACTCCCTGAACTGCCCTCCCTCCAGCCTCCAGCCACCCTGGGAGATGGCAGAGACAACGCGCAAATGAAGGGAACTGGAATCAAAGTTTTGAGCAGAATCCATTTTTTTTGAAGGTTTTTTAAAAGACGAATTACACAAGTATGGAAGTTATTCAGTAGTTTCTTTTTTAAAAAAGCATTAGCATGGCACGCCGTTTCTCTTAAGAAAGTCTTGAATAATTTAATTAGAATTACACCGAAGTCATGAGTCTGTTCTATTTATGGAGGAATCACAGCTGAATTAGAACCCAAATGACAATGTTAGAAGTAAATATAAAGTATCTCCAGACAATGTATTCTACTGATAAGAAAGATCTGACTTCAAATCACACTTTGATGAGGAAGGAAGAGGAGGGTCAAATCGATTCCTGGGATGTTGTTTTTCTTGAGATGACCGAGCCTGGCTGGGGACATTTATTTCTTGCTACAGAAAGTGCTGATAAATGAAAATCCTTCTGAGAAGGAGAAAGAAAGCTGTTTGATAATACTTTGTTACCGGGGGACGACTGGGTCCCCGAAAGCCTGGCTCAGCCGCTCTGCTTCCCTAGCAGCCTGACTGCGTTAACACTTTTCACCCGCGTGTGCGGACACTTGGTTCCGAGCAGAGGGGCCGGGTGGCTGAAGGAGCCGCCTCCGGGAGAGGAATGCGGCGGAGGGAACGCGGCTCGCCCCGCAGCCAGCTCGCCCCGCGGACCCGCAGCCTCCCGCCGAGCGCACGCACGAACCCCTCTCCAAGCTCACGGCGCCGCCGGAGCCGGCCACCTGCCTCCTTCGCAATGCGCCCCGCGGGAAGGGTGGGGTGTCAATAGTCACACAAAGCGCTTCCCCCCGAATCACAGCCTCGCGCCCAAGGCCCGCGGCACGGGCTCCGGGCAGGAAGGGGGCGTCGCCGCCAGAAGGAATGTCCCTGCGATGGAAGTTACAGGTCTCCCCTCGCTGCCCAGCCAAGCCGAGCGGGGGATGAACAAGTTCTGAAACACGTGCACACACCCCTGGGCTGCGCCCCGGCGGGGCTGCCACCGCTCCCGAGGGCGCGCGACCCGCTCTGGCCCAGAGGAGCCCTCTGCGCCCCCCACCCCCACCCCAGCCTGCCTTGGGGTCACGAGCCCCCTAGGCCCCGCGGCTACAGCCGGAGGACTGCAGGGTTGGCGGGGCGCCGGTCCGGGTGGACGGGCGAGCGCCCACCGACCTACCTTCTGCGGGGGGGTCCCGATCAGCACCTCCAGGTAGTAGCCGCGGCCAGAGTCCCCCTGCAGGTTGTCCACCATGGCCAAGAAGTTGGCCGCGCCCCCGGCCGGCTCCAGGGCAAAAGCCAGGCCGTCGGCGCGGGGCACGGCGGGGGGCCCGGGCCCGGGGGTAGGCGCAACCCCGCGGCCAGTGGCTGCGGCCACGCGGAGGGGCAGCGTGAAAGGCGCCGCGGCCAGCGCCGGGGCGGCGCGCAGCAGCCACTGGGCCAGCAGCGGCCACAGCAGCGCCCGGGCCAGCGCGCCCATGCCGGCGGCGGGGCCCGGGGGACGCGCCCGACCCGGCCCGTCCTGTCCCGCCGGCGACTCTGCGTGCGACCCGACTCGGCGCGGCGCGGGGCTGCGGGGAAGGGCTGGGCGCGCCCCGGGCCGGCGGCGGCGGCGGATGGGAGGAGGGCCGGGGGAGGAGGCTGGGGAGGAGAGGGAGGCGCCGAGCCGCCACCGCCCGCGCCGCCAAGTTGAGCAAGTTGGTCGCCGCTGCCCCCTCTGGCGGGCGGTGGCTGCCCCGCAAGGGCCGGGCCCCTCCGGCGCGGCCAAGGTCGCAGCGCGGCGCGGGGTCCGCTGGGCTCCCCGGGCCGGCCCTGCCCACACGCGCCGGCCTCGGGCCGCGCCTCCTCCCCGGGGAAACTCGTGTCCTGAACTTCCTCGGAACGCGCCCCGGCGGCCGCGGCCAACGGATGTGACGAGGCTCATCTGATACCAGGGGGGAAAGTTTCGGAAACCCTTAAAGGGGAAGCGAGGGCCTGAGTTGAACCCCCGGCCGCGCGCGGAGGGCGCCCCGCCGGTGTCCTCGGGACCCGCAGAGGCGGGGCTGCAGGGGTGACTCGGATCCGAGAGGAGAGCAGGGAGTCGTAAAGGAGGCTTGAGCATTGCGGAGTCAGCGAGTCTGCGCCCCCGCCCCCCCTCGCCAAGTGCATTAGGGCCGCCCTCCAGCCCACCGAAGGCTGGCCGCTTCCCGGGGCTTCTCCCGTGCGCCCACCCCAACCCCAGGCCCCCATTCCTGCTCATTCCCTCCCTCCGCCCCACTGCGGCCCCCGCGATTTTGAAGTGGTCGGATCAAGGTCTGGGGGGAGGCAGGCGAGGACTCGAGAGCTTGGGAGACTTCTCCAAGGAAATCCTGGGGCCCCGGGATGGGGGGGGGGGGTTGGGGAGGCTTGGCTGCTCTCGCTGCAGCCAGACGCCCACCGTCTCCTGCTGGGGGAGGGGGTCTCCGAAACTGGCTTTGACCCTGGACTTCTCCGCCCCATGCTCCGCAGCGATGCAGATTTGATGCTGCTGGGTGCCGCCTGCTCACCGCCTGCAGGACGCCCTGAGTCCACCTGGCAAGTTGCTGACACCATCCCACCACCCAAAACCAGGCCTGCGGAGTCCCTCTGCACCCCACCCCCAGCCGCTCTAGGCGCCGGATTATCTAATTAACACTTGCTTGTCTTGTAGACCCTCGGACCGCAGAGATGTGTTTAGCAATTCAAGCAATGAGGATTATTTTATTTTAGCTACTAAACGCAGGGAGGACAATTCCACAAGCTAAGTCCATCGATTTCTGCCGAAACAAGGAGTAGAAAAATCTTTCTACCTCCAACAGCTGAATTATGTCAGGTGTTTAAAGGAAACAAACAAGTCCATCCTCTCAACACTGGGACTGCTGGTGCCCAGCTTCCCTCCTCACTGCAATTTCCAGCGACTTCTACTCTAGATTTGACTTATATTCCTGGCTTCTCAATGTTAGAATCAGCTGTAGCTCTTCGAGGGACCGTTATGTCAGAGAGCTTCAGCTGTATTGATTTTTAGATGACTTTAACGCTACATCACATTTCCCCCAAACTACATCCCAACTTTAACAAATCCCCAGGCACACGAAGAGAGGCCCAGTTGGGTCCCCTGATAAAAGTGAAATGGCTATTCTCCATAAATCTGCATGCTTATTCCGAGCTAATACATTCATATATTCGCATTTCAAAATCAAGGTTGTGGAGGAGCTGTAATTTAAGAGTGATATACTCCTCAGTGTCCAGTCTTGGGGGTTTGAAAGGCCATGCAGACAGCTCTCAGGGGAAGGTAACCTTATGAAAAGCACGTGGGATGCCTTAAGGACATTGACACAGAGGCCACGTGATGGGTAAGTTCAACATCAGAGACATTTGCTCTCTCTAATAATTAAAAACCACAAGGGAAATTTTTAAAAATCAAGTCTAATTAAGGTCTGTCCTTCATGAAACTCCTGGCTCCATCTAGTGTATGCGTGAGCTTTTAATCTGAAGAGGGCCAGTTCAAGGTTTGCAGATAAGCTGGTGCATTGAGAGATCTGGCGTCTGCAGCCTTAATGGATGGCAGAGCTGTCTCCTCAGAAAATGGTGCGGCAGGAGTGACAGCCCCCATGCCTGGCCCCGTGGTGGACTCTTCCGGTTCTGGATCCGGACTGAGAACGTCGGTGCTGGCGGGATTTGGGGAACAATGATTTTCTTTCCAGGTGTTTTAATGGCGGTCACATGTGGCCATCCTCTTGTGGGGTAACATGGGTTTTCCTTCCTATCATTCTGGAAGCGCTTCTCCAAGAAGGAAGCCACCTCCTATAGTATTGGGAAGCCATGCAGGGAGAGGGAGGAGAAGTGAACCCCTCACTCCTGATAGCATTCCCCCCCTCCCCCCCCCCCCCCCGCACCACACACACACACACACACACACACACACACACACACATCTTCAGCTGGCCTATTCTCCCTCACTGCACCTACAGGTTTCCCCTCCTCTCTCCTCCTCCCTCCCTTTCTTCCTCCCCCTTTTTCTTCCCCTGCTCCAGCCTTTGTGCCCGCCTCCACTGGCAGCCACCACTTCCTTGGTCCACTCAGGGAAACCAGAGCCTGGAGTGAGATGGGCCTCCCTCCTTGCAAAAAGCCAGTGTGGTCACTAAACACATCCCTAAAGGTGAGAAAGGGTCCCCCCTCCAGCCCATGGAACTAACCAGGGGTTTCTTCCGGAAATCGGTGGTGCTTGGCTGGAGAGACTGTCCTCAGGGTTTGTTGGTGTTCACTGGCTCTGGCTACTGTGACCATGAGCTTTGGCTCCCTGTTGCACCAGCCCTCCTCAAACGGGTTCTCAGGGCCCCTTTATGCCCTCAAGAACTGAGGACCCCAAATAGCTGTTGTTTATGGGGATGGCATCTATCAAAAGTTACCAAATTAGGAAATAAAACGAAGAGATTTAGCCCTAACCGATTTCGCCTGAGGACTGAAGGGTCCCAGGTTTGAGTCCGGCCAGGGCATGTACCTTGGTTGCGGGCACATCCCCGGTAGGAGGTATGCAGGAGGCAGCTGATAGGTGTTCTTCTCTCATCGATGTTTCTAGCTCTCTATCCCTCTCCCTTCCTCTCTGTGAAAAATCAATAAAATATATTTTTTTAAAAAACGAAGAGATTTAAACAGTATGTAACAACTCATTTAATAATAAACCCATCACACAGCAACATAAGTAACATTTTAATTAAAACTATACTTTAAAACCCAGTGAGAAGAATGATGTTTTTTTACAGTTTTTGAAAACCTCTATCTGGTGTTAATAGAAGGCAGCTAGATTCTCCTATGTCCTGCATTCAGTCTGTTAAGAAACTTCTGGAAAATTCTACCCAACATGCAGGAGAGAATGAGCATGGAAGATGGAAGTAACATTTTAGTATTATCATAAAAACTAGAGGCCTGGTGCATGAAATTCGTGCACAGGTGGGGTCCTTAGGCCTGGCTGGCAATCAGGGCCGATTGGGGCCAGACCAATTGGGACCAGGCCAATTGGGGTCCGAAGGCCCCGGGGGGGTCGGGAGAGGAGGTGATGGTCGCCAGGCTGGGAGAGGAAGGAACGGATCCCGGACTCGGATGCCACCCTCAGTGCCCCGCCACCGTGAGGTTCTCTGCCTCCCCTCCTCCTTCCCTCACCACTGCACCGCCACCAGGGCTTGCTGGCTGGGGGAGGGGCTGCAGGATGTTGGTCACAGGCCCCGAGGAGGGAGCTGGCCCTTGGCCCCCCTGGGAAAGGGGCCATGCCCGTCGACACCCACCCCCAGTTCCCCGTCCCCGCCCAGGGCCCAGCCTAATGGGGCAATTGGGGCCTTCTGGCCTGGGGGAGGGACTGCCGGAGGTTGGCCAGCCGGCCCTGCCCCAGATCGGACCAGTTGGCTGGCTGCAGTGCGCATCATAGCAACTGGTTGTTCTGGTCATTTCAGTCATTCCAGTTGCTTGGCTTTTATATATATAGAGATAGTTTGAACAAGTTGGTTGAGCATAGTCTCATGTACCAGGAGGTCATCAATTCAATGCCAGGTCAGGACACATGCTGGGGTTGTGGGCTCTATCCCCAGTAGAGGCATAGGGGCATATAGCCAATGGATGTTTCTTTCTCATTGATGTTTCTATCTCTTTCTCTCTCTTCATCTCTCTGAAATCAATAAGAAGGTATTTTAAACAAAATAGTTTAAACTAAAACCCCCCTTGGAAAAGCCACTGTTTTGTACTATCTTTCTTTGGTTTCTACATTTATGCCTTGTGTGTTACTATTCCTGTGTCTCAGACACCGTGTTAACAGTGAAGAGAAAAATGCAAAATGAGACTGAGCCTTAAGTTTGCAGATGATGGGACCAAAGGTTTGCCATAGCCCCCACGCCCTCCAGAAAACCTGTGCTTTGGGGGATATGGATAGTTAAGCCAGTTATTAAGAAACAAAAGACTCAGCCCTGGCTGGTGTGGCTCAGTGGTTGGAGTGTCGTCCCATACACCAAAAGGCAGTGGGCTCCATTCCCCATTGCACATACCCAGGTTGTGGATTCGAAACACTGATGTTTTTCTCTCTCATTGATGTTTCTCTCTCTCTAAAAAATCAATAACAAATCAGTTTTAAAAATAAGAGAAGTGAAAGATGAAACAAGATTATATATATTTATATTTATATTTATATTTATATTTATATTTATATTTGTATTTATGAAAGAAACAAGACTCAGAAAGAATCTTGACCCTCCCCCTTTCCTGCCCAAGAGGTTCAGGTAGAAATACCTGCTTCAGGATGGGAACCTTAGCATAATCACCTCAGCACTGGACTTGACAGGAAGACTACAAGCAGAGCCTGCGGCCCACCCCACACCTGTGTCCCATTGTATCTGGGTTGCCCGACAGGAATTTTCCTGCCACGTGTGCTCTGCTCTTCCTCAACTACCTGTAAATCCCCCGTTTCACTTCTGAAACCTAAGACCCTGCTCCCTCCCAACATGTCTCCTTTGCCCAAAATGTCATACATACGCAATGTTGCCTCCATGCCTTTGGAATGTTCGTGCTTATGTGAATTCCCCATGCTCAATGGGCCAGGACAGCATCTCCGTATCCATATTGCTCAGGTAACAGACCTGGCCACTGGGGATGTATATCTGGCATTTGGGGGTGCTGATCTGCATGTCGTCCTCCCTCTTTACCCCATTCCAGGGCCTGGTTCGGCTATAGGCAGTTAGACAGACGTGAGCAGAGCAAGTACGATGATGGGCTGCGGGCAGAAAGCCCTGGGTGCTTACAAGGGGGGAAACAAGGACCTGGCCCCCAGGGTGGCCTTTCCTCCCCTGACCTTTCCTCCCTAAAGACAGCATCTAGGCCTCACTTGTATGTCAGCTCCAGGCCCAGAAAAGCAGTAAAACCAGACAAGTGACACCATGGCTGCCTCAGAACCGGCTGCATTGACTAAGGACCCCCTGCCCTGACACTGGCCAATCAGTGAGACCAGGACCCTGAAAGAGCATTCTATTGAAACCCTCCCCTGAGACCTGCCCTGAGATTCCCGCCTGCAAGAGAGCGAGCAATACACTCATGACAGGCCCCAGTGAGCACTCTTCCTTAGGGGAGCACGCCTGTGCCATTCCCTCCCCCTTTCTTCCCTCTAAGGGGCCCCATGAGGCTTGCAACCAGGGGAGCAATGGACAGCAGCAGTGCGTCCCAGGCTAACCCCCTGAGCCTGTCTGAGGCCCCCTTTTCTCTGACCTCCCAGTGAGCCAAAGCAGCCCAGCCCAGGCTCTCCTGCGGCTGCTTCTACGCCCTTCCCTGTTTCGCTGTCCTGAGTGTGGTTTTGCTTTGGCCAAGGAATTCTTGCTTGCTTTGCTGCACGTTGTCTACTGATTGAAACCTTTCCTTCAAGAAGACAAGACCTGAGGTCCCATCATCTCACTGGTAACAGTTCCACCGTCCTCTTTTCCCGCCGTGACCTCACTCTTCTGTCTTCCTCGTTGCGTTCCTGGGGAAGACACGGGCGAGGAGGCTGGGAGACACCGGCGAGGAGCCCAGGGAGCAAGTGGACGCCTGTTCCCGTATCTCGTATTCTTCTGGAGTTCACAGTTCTCGTTCCCATTGTCATGATTAATTAATATTAATGGCAGTGCGGGCAGTGGCGAGACCAGAAGTGGGTCGCTGGCTGCACAGGCGTCTTCTGCCAAGTGCGGGATGCGTTCTGGTCACCGTCTGAAAGTCTCCAGCGCGTCCCTTCCCTGCTGCGAGTCTGGCGGAGGCTAGATTCGAGGTGTGCCTGCAGAAGTACCTGCTTTGAGGGGCGCCATTTGGGGACAGAACCGTCCTTTGTGTGGATTTACCTGTTTGTTGGAGGAGGAGGAAGCAAAAGAGTGAAGGAGGGAAGGAATGAAGGAGAACAATAAGGAAACAAAAGCCGGAGAAAATGCAAGCCAGGCTGCACTGGGGACAGGTGGAAGCTGCATCGTCACAACCCCTCCCAGGGCATCCCTGGGCTCAGTGGGGATTCAGAACTCCTGTGGGGCCCAGTTCCATCAGGTCAGCTTCATCTCCCTGGAGAGAGAAGCAGCCTGGGCCACCGAAACCACCTCCCATCAAGCTCAGGGCACAGAGCCCGCCCGAGCTCAGGGTGCAGCTGAGTCGCCCTGGTGGGTCTCCCGTTGGGGGTCAGGGTAGGGGAAAGCAAGGGACCTCAAGAGACAGATAATCAGGCAGGGTCCTTGCTGTGTATAAAGCAGCCAGCGTGGCCCTTGACCTCCGATTGTACCCAGGGGCTGCCTGCTATGAAGCGAGGGACATTCTCCGTCTGGCAAGGCCCTCAGCAGGGACCCCGGGGGTGAGGGCAGCGCTGCAGTGCCCTTCGGGTGCCATAATAAAGAAGGCGGGGGAGGGTCCCAGGCAGCAATGGAGGGCCCATGCATGCCTGGCCTCTGCTGTGTATGAGCTTCTCTGGCCTTTCCCTTGGCCTTCAGGGACATCCCCAAATCCCGCCAGCAGAGAGGCTGGGAGTGTGGGTGGACAAGCCTGGAACAGATATGGGAAACTCATCAAAAACCCAGGAATTCTCCACAGTCACCCCTCAGCCTTTGCCTGCAGACTAAAGGGCCCATCGCCGCCCACCTGGCTCAAACGTACAGCCAGCCCCTGGGAGCTGCTTCTTAGCCAGCCCTCCTGCCCCCCATCCTCTGCCCCATCCCCAGAGCAAGCATGTCCGCTGACCCCCACCCCCAATTCCATTCTCTACTCTCTCCCAAAGACTCCCCTAGGCTGCTTGCAGAGAGAGCCACACTAGCTACCAAATCCATCAGTTTTAGCTTTGACCTACACATCCGTGCAGACAATGAGAGGTCCCCAGACACGGGGCCACAAGACATGGAGGACCTAACATATCGTTCCAGTATGCGTTCCCTGAGGAAAATTTCAGGAGCTATTAAAGGAAGGAAATGAGAGCTTTTGCTGTTAAAATATGAGCAATTGGGATTCAAAAAAGATGTCTTGAAGATAAAACATTATTTTGGAGAATAAAAGAAAAACAGTAGAGGCCGTAGATGGTGGGATAGAGCTGAGCTCTGGCGCAATGAATTAAGCCCAAAGCAGTTCAAGGAAGTGTGGCCACCCCGGAGCGAAAAGGCAAACAGGTGGGGACCACAGGGACTATTTATGAAGAAGGAAAATCAAGAGGTCCTTTTTGTTTTCATGTCACAGGTTCCAGGAAGGGAGAACGGACACGGTGGCGGTGAAGCAATGATCAAAGACACAGGATGTTTTCCTTGAGCTAAAGTCAAAAATGCTCCCCACCCAGCTGGCATGGCTCAGTGGTTGAGCGTCAACCCATGAACCAGGAGGTCACTGGTTCGATTCTCAGTCAGGGCACATGCCCAGGTTGTGGGCTCGATCCCCAGTGTGGGGTGTGCAGAAGGCAGGCAATCAATGGCTCTCTCTTGCCATTGATGTTTCTCTCTCTCTCCATCTCCCTGCCTCTCTGAAATAAATAAAAACATATTTTTAAAAAAGGCTTCCCCAATGCTGGGTGGAATGATTTTAAAAGGCACTTAGGGATTCCAAGGATAAAGAGGAAAAAAAATTAAATGTGTGTCCGTCTGGGGGTGTCCCTAGAAGAAGACACAGAGTCAGCAGAACAGTGGGGCCACGTTAAAACCTCGCCTTTCCTGTGGGACAGAGAGAGGAAAGCGTGGCGTACAGAAACGTGCCATTTCTCATGAAGACCTGATGCATGAAATACTCCAGCCGATTGGAAAAGGGAATCAGGAGGAATTCAAGGAGAGGAAGGTGCCCTTCATAAGACAGAGACCAATGATACGAATAAAACTCAGAATTGAACCTGAACAGCTGTTGGTAATATGACTGGGAGACTTCATACAATTTTAAGAAAAGATTGTTTTTTTAAAAAAGTATTTTTAAAAACATTTGATTGATTTTTGGAGAGAGGGATAGAAAGATAGAAACATCGATGAGGAAGGATCATTGATTGGCTGTCTCCTACATAACCCCCACTGGGGATCATGCCTGCAACTCAGGCATGTGCCCTGACCAGGAGGTAATGGAACCTGTGATCCCATGGTTCCTGGGTCAATGCTCAGCTGCTGAGCCACCCCAGCCGAGCTAAGAAAGGATTCTTGAAACAGGAGGCGTGATGTCAAAACACAAGACCACAGACCCATGGAGAACCAAATTTCCAGGTTATTTCACCAAGTTCAGGCGGGAGGGTGGGAATGAGGGGAAAGGGTCAGCGTCAGCATGATGGAGTTGGGGCGGGGGGAGGGGGGGTTGGGGGGAGGGGGGGTTGGGGGGAGGGGAATTTGGAGAGGGAGGGGAGACACCCCATCCCATCACAAAGTCTGAATCCTGACCCCGGATTCACCTACTGTTCTGCCTCTTCACAGGGCCTCAGCCTCCTCATCTGTAAAATGGGAGATAAAGTGCCTTTCGTTGGATATTGTGAAATTAACACATAACATAGGCCAATCACCTCACAGAGAGCTGGCACATTTTAAGTGCTTAATAGTTACTAGCTATTACTTTAATTAATTAATAATTATTATTATCGATGGTGATAGGAAAATATAGGCTCAACCTATATATTTTTTTTTAATTTTAAAAGCCGAGGACTTCAGTTAGGCCATTATAGAAACTTACCAGAAACCCTTTCGATGTTCCATGTTGGGTTTGAAATATTGACCTTCCCTGCCTGGTGACAAACCCGTGTCCCCCGGGGTCCTGTGGAGTGAGAGACTTCCCTGAGGACGGAGGGGTGTGGGGGGAGGCCGGCGGGGTGCCCTGTGCTGGGGCGAGCTGTGCAGGTGCAGCCTGGCTGACCACGGTTGGGTTGGGTTGGGTTTGGAGGCTGGAGTTTGCTTGCTCTTTCTGTTGGGTTTGGGCGTCTCCCCTTCAGGTGGGTGGGGGCCAAGTCCAGAGCCAACAGGAAAGAACCTGACAAGGAAGGTCACGGGTGCCGGACTGTGTGCACAGCGGATGGCAACGGTTAGTTCCGACTGCAGGCGTGGGGTGTGACTCACGCCAGCACCTCACGCCGTGGCCCCTCAGCCAGCCACGCACCCGCAAAGGGCCTTCCTGCCAGCTGAGGGGCCCCTCCCACAGGCCCGGTACCAGCTGCTTTCCTCTGGGTGGTCCTCCCTTAGGGGTCCCTGGGGACAGTGGGGGTTTGGGTTGGGGGCAGGGCAGACCCAGCAATGTCAGGAGTGGACTTGGGGCTTTGTGGGGGGTTAGAGGATCTCTGGTAGAAATTTATCTTCTGGGGAAGTATGTTTAAAGCCTGACAGTTATAATGATAACTCTTATCAGGGTTACTGTTTATCAGCCGCCATATGCCAGGCTCTCACACACTGTATCTCACTTAATCCTTGAGCACGGCGGGCAGTGGGCATGGTCATCCCCGTTTACACGAGGGCACCAGACACCCAGCGAAGTTGAGGAGCTTGCCCGCAGTAGGGGGAGGAGGGGCTGGACCCAGGGTGATTTGGGGGGCAACGTCAGGGTGATTTGGAGGGCAACGGGTTTATTTAGGCTTTTCCTTGATCAATACCCTTAGATTGTTTTCTTTTATTTGGTTTTGAAAGAAAGTGCTCCAGTGGATCCATAGTCTGTGAGGGTTCAGAACAGCAATGCCGCGCCCCCGAGGAGTGGAAGCACCCTCGCCTTAGCGGCTGGAAGGCTGGCGATGTCTGTGCAGGTGGCGACTGGTGGTGACCTTGCCTTTTGCGCTGTGTGGGAACGTGATGGCCGCAGTGCTTTTATTTTTCTAACTCTCTGTGATAACCTTGGGCTGGCCGCTTTGTACTGGAAGCTCGAGGCTAAATAAATAAGCTCATATCCTTGACTCCCTGTTGTCACCACGTTGGGCATTGAACTTGATGGGGTCCCTTGATGGAAACCAAGTGTGAACCCTGGGGATGAGCCTCACAGCCCAGGAAGGACAACCAAGGGTATGAAGAGTCGGTGGCTCTGAGCCCCAGGACGGAGTTGGTGAGTTCGCATGTCCATCTGACCTGCGTCCTCGTCAGCATTTGCTCCAGGGCTGCCCATTCCCCTTCATTCCCTCCACCCCCCAACCCCACCCCAATTTCCCCACCCCCTCTCCTGGATTTCCTCTGTCCTCTGTCGTTCTGGTTCTCCCCTCCTCAACCCCTTAAGTTGGAGGTGCCAGGTGCAGTCCTGGCCCCTCCTGTGCCCTGTGGGGCCTCACCCAGAACCGTGGCTTGAAATATCGTGTCAGTTTAGAGTTGCAGCTCAGCCCCTCAACTCCCAGCCCTACCACTCTAGCCTCTGCCTCCCGGACAGTCCAGTGGGGTGTCTAATAGACATCCCGAGTTCAACAGGACCCACTGGAATTTCTGCTTCAGTCCCTGCTCCCCTCACCCTCTCCCTGCCAGTCTCCTCCACTCATCCTTCCACAAATTCAAGAGAACCTGGACGCTCATTGCCCTCACACCCCACATCCAAGCATCAGGAATCAGACGGCTCTACCTTCCAATTTACCAGAAACTGACCACCCATTTCTTATTCCTCTGCCACCACCTGGTCCGACCTGCCATCTCCCACCTGCCCTGGCCTCCTAGCGGGTCTCCTCACTTCCTGGGAGCTTTGCTCAGAGGTTACTCCTGTCTATTGGCAATCACACCAGCCCCCTTGCTCCCCACCCTGCCCAGGCGCTCCCTGACCCCCCCACCCCCCTACGGTTTCATCTTCTAACCAAACTCTCTCCCTCCCTCCTTCCCTGCCTCCCTCTCTCCCTCCTTTCCTCCTTCCTTCCCTTCTTCATTCTCTTTCTTTCCCTCCACAGTGCTTATCGCTTCATAACAAATCATACAAATGAATCAGACAAATGACTCACGCATGCTGGTCACTCTTCTGTCTCCCTGCACGGCTCCCTCCCACAGCCACACAACCCCAGGTGGGCAGCAGCTGCACCTGTTTTCTCTACTGACATCCCAGATGCCTCAACAGAGCTTCATGCTAGGTGCTCTGTGCATATTTGTGAAGGAAGGAAGGAATCGCAGGGGCCCCAAGATTGCTCCCAGGGCCCCTCTTCTTCCCTAGAGCCCAGCATGTCCTACAGGCCGGAAAGCCCTTAAATGTTCTCTTGGCTGCTGTGGTTCCTGCCACTGCGCATGCTCTGAGGTCTACTCGGCCCTCTGGCCACTCTAGAGCCCAGCGACGTTGTCTGGGGCGGGGGAGGCTGCACTGCTTCCCCGTTGGGTTTGGGCCCCACAGGTGTGGACACACCGGGCCGTGAGGAGAAGAAGTCTGTGGAGGGGAGGCTGGAGGGACAAGCTGAGGACACAGAAATCTTGTTTTTTTCTGCAGAAGAAAATGCTAGTAAGTCAAACTTTCATGAGCAATAGTGGTATAGGGTTTTAAGCCGTTCTCAGGTGAGTGGGCACGAAGAATTGCAATTCTTGGCAAAGATCAATGATACAAGTTTTCATCATTTTGCCAGTAAGACGTAGGAGGTATGGAAGTCCCCCTTGACACGCTCCTATAAAGCCAGGACACAGCGCTGCTGGACACTTTTCTGAGGCAGGATTCTTCTAAGTCCATTTATTTCCCATAGTCTATGCTGATTCCCTACTTAGGCACTTTTGTGCTAAAATGCCTTTGACAAAAGTCGTATTCTTTGAGTTAATGTGAGCAGACCAGTTACTGCTGCTCCTCCCCAGGTCCTGCCCTGGCCTCACAGCCTGGGCCTCTGGGTCTGGTTGCTGGAAGGAGCTGGGGCCTTTCTGACAGCAGCTCAGACAGGCTCTGTCCTGCCTGCTGTTCGAGAAGCACTACCCAGTCCCAGTGCCCAACCAGCCCAGTCCGCAGCCTCCCCTGCCTCCTCCATGTCACATGCACATGCACACACACACCACAGACACACACCACCCACACTACACACACGTGCATAACACACACCATACCACACATGCATAAATAACACACATATGCACACCACGGACACATGCCACAGACATACACCACACACAGGTGTATAACACACACACCACACATACAGCAGCACACACATGACGTGCATAACACACAAATACTGTGCCATACACACACCACCAACACCATATACACCACACACACCACACACGTGCATCACACACACCACAGCACACACACACCACACACACATCCCACTATAGACACAAAACACACCCCACAGACACATACACATACACACAGAGGAACAGATGATCTGAGGATGATTGTAAGTCATCAGCCACTTGGTATCTGCTCTCAGTGAGTTGGTGCAGGTCCCACCTGGCCCTGCCCAGTACTGGACCTGAGGCCTGCGTCTCTGGAATGAATATAAAGCAATTCTCCCCAAAACGTCAGCAGAAATGGGCTAGGACCCTCTCTGGGCACTTGGACTCATGGTTTGGAACATGGGAGGTGGAAGGGTTGCTATTCTCAGGGGGCGGGGATAGTAACCTACAAGTTGTGCCATTTACCCTGCAGAGGGGGTTCAGTCTCTACCCTCACTGATATGTCTCTCCCAACACCCCTTTCTACAATAGTAGCCCTACCCTGAATGCGCACAAGATGCCTTGTGTGCAGAGAAAATGAATCGTGTTTGTTCACCCAAGATGAATCTACTCATCAGAGGAGTTTATGAACTTTGGACCACACTTTACCTGCCAATATTCTCTCCTGTCCCAATCACTTAATTGATGCAGGTTCCGAAGAGCCACCAGTCTGACTGTGGTCACCCAGCAATGGCACCTTCTCTGTAGCAGGTCTCCAGGGCTCAAGGAATCAGCAAGACCTTTTGTTTTCTTTCAATTTTATTTTGGACTAGAGGCCTGGTGCATGAAATTCGTGCACTGGGGGACGGGTGTCCCTCAGCCCAGCCTGTACTCTCTCCAATCTGGGACCCTTTGGGGGATGTCTGACTGCCGGGATCAGGCCTAAACCGGCAATCGGACATGCCTTTCACAATTTGGGACTGCTGGCTCCCAACAGCTCGCCTGCCTGCCTACCTGATTGCCCCTAACCGCTTCTGCCTGCCAGCCTGATCACCCCCTAACCACTCCCCTACCAGCCTGATCGATGCCTAACTGCTACCCTGCTGGCCCGATTGCCCCCAACTGCCCTCCCCTGCAGGCCTGGTCACCCCCAACTTCCCTCCCCTGCTGGCATGGTCACCCCTAATTGCTCTCCCCTGCTGGCCATCTTGTGGTGGCCATCTTGTGACCACATGGAGGTGGCCATCTTGTGCGAGGACATGACGGTCAATTTGCGTATTACCTCTTTACTATATATGATTGGTTTCAGGGGTACAGCTTGGTGGTTAGATAATCATATCCTTTATATAGTGCCCCCTGGGTATTCAGACTCTCTTGTCTGCAGTCCACTTTCGGAGATGTGGACAGGGCTAGCAATCACTCACGTAACACTGGGCCGGTTTTTGAGCAGGTGCATCTTGGGAAATCTCATTTGTGGCAAATGCTCACCTGCCCCAGGGCCCCTCCTTCCACTGGCAGAATCATCATGCAGAGGGTGATTGAAAACTATGCTATGGCTTCTTCCTCCCCTTGAAGCAACCTCTTTTCCTGGTTAGGCTAGAATATTTGGGGGAGAGGGGAGTGTTAATGAAAGGATTTTCTTATGTTTCCAGTCTTTGTTTTCAAGGAACCGCAGAGAGGGGGTATTTCCAGGCACGTGGGTAAATTCCCAGAAGCAAGTGGCCCAGGCGTGTGAAACCCGGAGAAGAAAGTTGAGTAGAAACCATATTCCACTTGTCTGACTAAGCTGCTTGTTTTCTTTCCTTCCCAAACAGTGACTCACCCAGTTCCTCCCTGACAGGTGTGCACAGAGCCACCTGCGCCACCTGAGCCTGCAGGAGCCCGGCTTCCAGACCCTGCTCAGGGTGGAGCCCACTGGGGCCTGACAGCCTCTGGGCACCATTCCTAGCAGGTCCATGGGAATGAGGACCCTCAGCTGGTCTGTCCACATCCAGCTCCCGGAGGCCTCATCGCTCCCAGCCACGGGGAAGTACCAGTTTCATCGTTCTAATTAGATTCATGATCCATTGGTCTTTTGCTGTGAGAAGCTTTAGCCTCCCTGCTCAGCACGACCACTGGTGAGAAGGAGGGAGCTTTCCGTAGACAGTCCCCTTGGGAGCCCGTGCTGCCCTCATCCCCAGGAATACGTCCAAAAGCCATCAGCTCCTGGGGTACGTGTCCACTGTCCCAGCAGCCCCCTCAGGTGTCACCCGCTTCACCATGCTCTCCTGGTGGGCGCTCTAGGATGTCAAGGTGACACTCCAGCCAGCCGAGTTGGATCATCCATGTCAAAAACCACCATGAGAAGGATGACGAGTTTGGGCAGCTGTGGTCTCAAAGATCCGGAAGGAAGGTGGACAAGGCCCTGGTTTCAGGACGTTGACCTACCGCCTGGACAGTGCACCTGAGGCAGGGCAGGTGTCTCAGGACCAGTTCTGTTCCCGACCTTCTCTGGACCCAGGGCTCCCGATGTTTCTGTCCTCTGCCCAAGGGAGGTCCCCTGCTCAGGTGTGACCAGAGTCTAGTCATTTGAGAAAGGATGAGGGTATCCATTAGGGGCCAGGAGGCTCCCTCTCCCACCGAAGGAACCTCTAGGCACTCTGTCCCCCTTCTTTCTTTTCCACCTTCTTCCCCCTCATGCTTATCATCCAGCCCCCTGTCCCACCCACACCTCTCTCCGCAGCTTCCGGTGTGTTACCTCCCTCTGTCTGTGGCACTCAAGACAGGCTCGTTGCTGCCTCTGGGCTTGCACCACCAATGACCACAGCAATAGCTGACGCGAATGGCTTTTCAGAGTTCCAGGGAGGTCACAGTTCCATGAGGTTCTTGCTCCTCCCAACAGCCACGTGAAAATGGGAAGCCCCTGGATTACTTTTCTAAAGATGCATTTATTAGGTTTTAATAAACATTTTTACACGTTTTAAAAAAGATTTTTTGTTGTTGTTGATCAATATACAATAAAGCTTTTAGGGGTTTATATAATCTACACCACGTCTTCACTGTCACAAAGTCTAGGAGGAGAATGTGAATATAAAAACACTAATTACTCTCATCTTCCCTCACTGCAGGGCAAGAATAAATACCTTGCATTTTTAAAGTGCTTTCTATTTTTTAAAAAACGTATTTAATTCACAATATAATTGGATCATCTCAGCAATGCTGCAAGAGAGGGGCAGCAAGAATTATTATCTCTAGTTTACTTGTTGAGAAACTGTGGCTTCTGAATACCAAGTGATGTGTTTGGAGTCTCAAACACTCACAGATAGCAGAGCTGGAATTCCATTTTAGATTTTCTGACTTTGTCTAGTATGGATCTCAATGCTTTCCTACAATTATGGTTTCTGATGTAGATACAAGACAAAAAGCAAGCACCCTGCACATGGTCCCTCTCTGGTCTCCACACGCGACCATTCTGGAAGGCTCTGTCCACTGCCCGCCTCCGAAGGCCTATGACCCCATTCGCTACAGCACACGCCTCTCACTAGCATTTCACACTCTTTTCGCCATTTTGTGCCACGGAAGCTAATACATAGGCGCAGTCTCAGGTGGCTCCACTGTCCCTGGGGTGGAGCTGGGGGTGGAGCTGCTGCCCCTAACGTGGCAGAAGTGGTCTGGCTGGACTGGGCTCCGGGCCTGGGCAAAAGGGGCCTTTCTGGACACCTTTCAGGAAGCATGAATGAGAGCAGCCACGTGAGTTGGTGATTTAAGAAAATCATAGTCACCCATATCCTATTTGAAGCACTGGTATCGAACTGATCTCAATCATATGGCCCTTTTTACTGGACAGTGACCGCACGTGATGTCTTGTCCACCCCAGTGCCTCAGAGCCCCTCTCCCACTACCACAGGGCCCCGGGGTGGACTTGGCCATGGTAGGCTCAGCAGACACGGAGCCCCCGTGAGCCTGGAAACCACGTGGGGGCCTGGGGCCAGGGCCCTGGGCTCAGGAGCCTGGAAGGAGTAGCTCAGATAGGAAGTGAGGTGAAGGCAGGAGTGACGCTGTAGATCCGAGACTCTGTGCTCAGGAAGGAACGAGGGGAAACGGGGAAGAGGCGGAGGAGACTTCAGCGAGGGCCCCGCGAGGACCAGCTCTGACGGGGGCTCATCTCCTTGGCCTGGTCCCTGCTGAGCGAGGAAGCCTGCTTCATTCCCAGGCCACTGAGCTCACCTGGAAATTTTAGGGAAAACCAGACCAACCAGTTTGGCGACTGGACATACCGTCTTGTCTGTACTCCTCTCACTGAGGCTGAAACTTTCAGGTCACCTCCACAGGGGTGGGGTGGGAGGGGGCTGGCCGCACCCCGGTGCCCCGCCCAGCAGGAGTCCTCCTGCTCCACAACACCCATCCGCTGGGTCCCAGCTGCCTTCGCGTCTTCCATCTCCAAACTGCGCTCACGAGGTTGAAAGCCCCTCGATTGTCCTCCCTGTTTATTTTCCGCAAATGATCGATCCCACAGTCTCATCTGTGCGGGAAGAATCCCCCCTCATCGGCCCCCTGGAGAAGGGGTGTGCTGACTCACACCATGGTTGCCCGATTTAGTTTTCCCAAAGGGCACAGCCTTGCAAGGCAAACATCCTGGTGCCACCACTTCCTGCCGGAGGGACTTTGGGTTCAGTTTCTCACCCTCTTTGGACCTCCTCTGTGAATCGGGGCAAATGGTAAACACGGGCCCGGGGCCTGGCACGTGGGCTCCTCCACGAAACCTCAGCCCTCTCCCCCCCACATTAGCCCAAGACCAAGAACACCTGAAAAATTCACCGTTTATTCTGTGAGTCATTGAAAAATGTCGACACGTCCACTGTTTCATTGTGAACAAAGGGACAATTCAGAAAAGCTTTGCTCCTGCAAACCGGGTGGGTCAGATGCCAGATCGTGCCGGTGGCTGAAGGGAAGGAGGGAATCTGGATGTTTAATGAAACGTCTGCTTGGCTTCTTCTCCAGCCGTCCACCTGGAGCTCATGAGCAGTGCGGGGGGGTGAGGCCAGGAGACCCGGAGGCTGGAGGCTCCAGGCCTGACTTTCGCATCCACTGCCGGCGGAAAGCCCTTTGGACCAGCATGGCCCGTGGCCCGTTTAGCTGACCCCAGAAAGACCTTTGGCCTTGTGCTCTGAAGTCACATTTGTCAGATGTGGAGGGAGCACAGTTAGGACTGTGATCTGATGGACGATGGCGGGGTGCACCACTGCCCTGGTGGCCCCAGGCAGTCACCACACCTCTCAGCTTCCCTGACTGCCAGGGAGCACTTGCCTCCATCTCTGAGAGCTTTATCTAACCTGCCAGACTGTGCTATTCACACAGGCCTGGCTTGCTTCTAAGTCAGGCCATGGGAGCTGACTTGTCAAAAACCAGGCAAAGCCCTCCGGCCAATCACACCTTCGAGATCCCGAGAGTGCTCACACTAGGGCCGCGAGTGGCTGTCCTTGCAGTGCATCCCATGAAGGTGATGGCAGGGAGGCGGGGCTGCGGCTCCAGGGCGGGTCAGGACAGGTGAGGGTGCCAGGGAGGCAGGCCTGCCTCTGGGGGAGCCCTGCCCTCACCCTGCAGGAGCCCATGGTGCCCTTGTGCTCCAGCCACTGAGCAGAGAGAGAGAGAGAGAGAGAGAGAGAGAGAGAGAGAGACAGAGAGAGACAGAGAGAGACAGAGAGAGACAGAGGATATTTGCTTCTCGGGCTCAGAAGCAAATGTTACTTCTCAGGCTCAGAAGCAAATGTTACTGGTGACCAACAGCAAGAAACCCAAGGACACGGGAGACTGTGCCTTCCTGACGCTCTGTCCGCGACCAGCTGCCGACCTCGGGCCTGAGATGCTCTGAGAAACCCTCCTCACCCCCATCACCAGCCCAGCAGCCCTGAGAACCAGCAAGGAGAGATGGCTGCCTTGGATTCTCTGGAAGGACGAGTGGGGGAGCCACAGGTGTGTTGGTGTAAAGGAGCCAGAAAAATCTCCCCCTGGGAGCCCTGCTTCCGAGTTTCAAGGACAAATGGAAGAGAGTCGGTTCTGGAAGGCTCTGGGTACAGACCCTTCTGGAGATTGTCTCCTGACTCCTTCCCATTAGCAGAGGGCGATCTGACCAGTCCTTGACCACCGTGGGCCCTGAGGGGCCAGATGCGGGCTAGTCCACCTCAAGGTGGAAAGAGCTCCATGCGGTGGAGCACACGGACGGATCTGGAGCAGAGGCCGCAGCAGGAAGCCTGGCTGCCCGCTGTGTGGCCTTGGGCAAGTTTCTGAACTTGAGCCTCAGTCTTGTCATCTGTAGAATGGATCTAATAATAATATCAACCTACAGGTGGTACACCGTTCACATACACGAGGCACTTAGAACAGTGCCAGGCCCAACACATGTTTGTGAAATGAGACTATAAAGCCGGCAGCTGGCGGTGGGCAGCGTGGGGCGGAGAGGCAGGCCCAATGGGCCACAAGAGGTGGGCGTCTGGGGGAGGAGCGCCCTGCAAGGTGAACTCTACCTGACTCCCGTGCTTGTTTTCTGCCTGGTCCCCGCCCCCCCACCGGCCAGGATGGCAACATCACAGCAGACTCACCCGCCATTCCCTTTCCTGCCAAAACGCCTCTTCCAGGCCGTGAGCAAGAGTCGCTGGCACGGGCGAAGCCAAAGCCCAGTTGGCAAGAGGGCTGCTTGGAAAGTGCTCAGCGTGTGGGCCGGCTGAGGTCTCCTGTGCGTTCCCATCACCTCCTCGGCCCGCGGGAGCCTGGCTGCGTGGAGGCCGGCGCCAGATGGACAGAAATGATCCCAGACTTCTTCCTGAACCGACTTCAAAATGCAAAGAAGAAAAAGCTTTGTTGCCCCTTTTCAGTGGTGAAGTTTCAGAAGCAGAGACAATTTTGAATTTCTTCCCTTCCTCCTCCCCCCGCCCCCCCCCCCCCCATTGGAAGTTTGGAGATGGAGGGGCTGGGAAGACACTGGTATTTGTTGAGGAATTTCTCACCCCAACACCCATATCCTTCCCTACACTCTTCACTGCCCATAACTGGAGAAGTGAGTTTTTACTAAAGAGAGAGTGCGACAAGCACATAGACCAGGGGTGGGCAAACGTTTTGACTCGAGGGCCAGAATGGGTTCTTAAACTGGACCGGAGGGCGGAACAAAAGCATGGATGGAGTGTTTGTGTGAACTAATATAAATTCAAAGTAAACATCATTACATAAAAGGGTACGGTCTTTTTGTTTTTGAGTTTTATTCATTTCAAGTGGACCGGATCCGGCCCGCGGGCCGTAGTTTGACCATGGCTGACATAGACACACATAATTGATTTGGAGAAGTGGTCCAAGGGCCTGGGGAGATGTGAGGCCCGGGGGAGGGGGGAGGGGAGGAGAGCGGGGGGGGGGGCGGGGGGGCGGGGGTTGAGGAAAGCCACTCTATGGGCGTGGTCTCAAGTTCCCACTGAGGGCCTCTGGGCTCAGTCCCACTGGGGAGTGGGGAGGGGTGATTACCCCCCACCCCCCACTCTCAGGGGTCACCCCAGGGCATGTCCCCCAATCCCCTGATGTCCCCTATTGCTCCCACTGGGCCCAGCCAGCGGGCTCCCTCGGATTCCCCACCTTCCAGCCGCAGAGAAGCCCTGGGCAGGAGGTGAGGGTGTGCAGGGCCCGGCTGGCGCCTCAGCTCCTCCCGTGGGCAGCTGGCTGGCAGCCATGACCAGGAGAAGGCGGCTGAGAGGACGCACGGTGACATGTGAAAGATGTCCAGCACAACATCCGAAAGAGACGCCCTGTGCACGGTTGGGCATGTGAGCCTGGAGCTCAGAGGGGAGGCTGAGCTATACATGCAGGAAAGGAGGGCAGAAGAGATAGGTGGTGCCATGGAACCCTGAGAAGTGATCTGAGGACAGAAGAGTCGTCTGCGGGGCCCAGGAGATTGTTGGGTCTGGTGTCAGTGCAGCAGCGAGGAACCCCGACTGGAGGGTGGGGAGAGACTCCGGTGGCTCCGAAGGTGCTGGCGCTGATGGAAGAGACAGTGAGGCAGGAGGGGGCTGAGCCTGCTGGGAGGCTGGGGTGCAGGACAGGCCCCCTGTGTGCCCCGAAGCTCGGTCTGTCCCCACTTTCTGTGCGTATTCCATCCCAGGCCTCACAACCACCTTCTGCGTCACCTGCTTTTATCATAGTCACAGAAACGGTTGTGGAAAGTGCAGCTCCGAAAGATGTATTTCTGCCCATCTTCTGATGGGTGCGGGGCAGGGAGGGGATGTGAGCCCAGCATCATGGGCTTTGGCGTCTGGCTTCTCCTTGTGACCACACTGCCGTGGGAGGGGCAGAAGGCCCGGTCCTGGAGGTCCCCCTTACAATTCTAAGCTGTTGTCCAGGAGGACCAACAGCGAGGTGGTCTTCTGTCACCGTCGTTTCTGTGAGGGGCTGGTTATCACAACGCGGCTGATGCCGCTGGGACGGAGCGCGGCGGAAAGGCCAGAGAGGCTTCGGCGCAAGATTCTCGAACCCATTCGGGCAGGTTGGAACGCCTAGGTCTCCGGCCCCCTGCAAGTCCCAGAGCCTGACAGCCACTCTTTGCCTGGCCTTGTGGGGTTTTCTTACATTCACACAGCTTAGTACTCAGCCAGACACCAGGGGACCCCATGCAGATTTCCGGAGTCTGTCAAGTTCTGTGTCACACACTCTCATTGTCTCAGCATCAAAACTCCAACCGCTGTCTTCTCTGTTTAGCAAGATCACTTGCTCTGCTTGGCCTCGCCTCCCCTCTGCCACAGTCGGAAAGGGCTGTCAGGCAGAAAACTGGGGGAACTGCAGGGCTCCCCTCATTCCTCCTCTCTCAGACACCTCAGCCCTGCATGTCTGATGTCCAGCATCGGCAAGCAGGTGTCTCACTCACTGTGTCCAGTTTGATAGTGACTCATGGTGGGAGGGCTAGCCTGGTCCCACTTACCCCCTTCGAGAGTTCAGGAGGCAGAGATGGGGGTTTTAAATCTGTGCACCCGCAGCCCTTACAGAGACAAGCCTCCTGGCTGATGCCTGCAGCAGGTGAATCATGGCCCACCCAAGGATGCCCACATCTCAGTGCTTGGAACCTGCGACTAGGCTGCCTGATACGGCACAAGGGACGTGGCTGATGAGATGAAATTAGGGATGTTGAGTTGGGGGGATTATTTGGGTGTGAGATGGCGGCAGGAGCCACACAGCAGGAAGAGGTGATGTGGGGATGGAACCAGAGGGTAGAGTGGTGAACCTCGAAGACGGATAAGAGGTCGTGAGCCAAGGAATGTGGCAGCCACCAGGTCCTGGACAAAGCAAGGAAACAGATCCCCCCTGCAGGTTCCAGAAGGAATGCGGCCCTGCCAACCCCTTGGCTTTAGACTTCTGACTTCCAGAACTGTTGGAGAATGAACATGTGTTGGTTTAAATCTCCGTTTGTGGTAATTTGTTACAGCAGTCCCCAGGCAACTAATAGAGTGCCTTAAAAATGTTTGTTCAACAGACTAAGTAGAAATGTCTTAAGGACAGTGAGGGTGCTCGATATTAATGTGTTGGTGATAATTAGCTATCAATTCTTTAAACATATTTAAAATATGTTTTTATTGATTTAGAGAGAGAGGAAGGGAAAGGGTCGAACCAGCAACCTTTCAGTGCATGCGGTGATGCTTAACCAACTTTACAATTTTTAACAAGTTAGATATGGAACAAAAGGAGAACTCTTCAAAAGAGTAAGAGCTGAAGAGAGGCAGGAAAAGGGCCCAGAATGTAAACTGGGGGATGGGGCCCGGGCTGTCTCATTCTCATGACACATGACGAAGGGGAGGGGATCCTGATGAGCTCATTCTCTGGATATGAGAGTCAGATGGCCCTGCATCTGCTAACATCTGTCTCTCAAATCTTAGCTCAGCTCCTTGGACTCCGAAGGCCTGGAACCTTTAATGCAGAAGTCCTAGAGTCATGGACAATATAGTAGGAATGGAGACAATTGTCTGATAGACTATATTTATTTCAAGCGACTTGGTTAAGTTTACACTGAGATGGGATTCAAACCTAGGTCTTTCTGACCCTAAAGCTCATGGCCTGAATCACCCTGCAGCGTGACCCAGCCCACAGGAGCATCTTGGGGGCCTTGCCACCGCTGTACCGGATTGGCTACTGAACAATTAGGTGAGTCCTTGCCTAATCCCCGAGTCCGTACATTAATTCTCTTCAGGAATAAACTACTTGCCAGTGTTACTTCTCAATTTTCCCTTCTTGGAAGTAAAACCCAGCTCTGTCAATATGAAAAGAACCATTTTATTCACATCACTAAGCCTGGACTCCCTCCACAGCCCCTCCTTTGGTGTCCACTCCTCTCTAAGGTGCTAAATACTCAGCTCAGCCAGTGAACAGGGGGAAACGGGCCTTAGGACTCTTTTCAGCCTCCCCTCTTTCTGCCAAGAATGGCTGGTGGTTTATTGCTACCAGCCATGCGGAAGGCTTGCCACTGTCTTCCTTCCTTCCTTCCTCCCTCCCTCCCTCCCTTCCTCCCTTCCTTCCTTCCTTCCTTCCTTCCTTCCTTCCTTCCTTCCTCCCTTCCTTCCTTCTTTTCTTCCTCCCTCCCTCCCTCCCTCTCTCCCTTCCTTCCTCCCTCCCTTCCTTCTTTCCTCCCTTCCTTCCTTCCTTCCTTCCTTCCTTCCTTCCTTCCTCCCTCCCTCCCTTCCTTCCTTCCTTCCTTCCTTCCTTCTTTCCTTCCTCCCTCCCTCCCTCCCTCCCTTCCTTCTTTCCTTCCTTCCTTCCTTCTTTCCTCCCTCCCTCCCTCCCTCCCTCCCTTCCTTCCTCCCTTCCTTCCTTCTTTCCTTCCTCCCTCCCTCCCTCCCTCTCTCCCTTCCTTCCTCCCTCCCTTCCTTCTTTCCTCCCTTCCTTCCTTCCTTCTTTCCTTCCTTCCTTCCTCCCTCCCTCCCTCCCTCCCTCCCTCCCTTCCTTCCTTCCTTCCTTCCTTCTTTCCTCCCTCCCTCCCTCCCTCCCTCCCTCCCTCCCTTCCTTCCTTCCTTCCTTCCTTCTTTCCTCCCTCCCTCCCTCCCTCCCTCCCTCCCTCCCTTCCTTCCTTCCTTCTTTCCTTCCTTCCTTCTTTCCTTCCTTCCTTCTTTCCTTCTTTCCTTCCTTCCTTCTTCTTTCCTCCCTCCCTCCCTCCCTCCCTCCCTTCCTTCCTTCCTTCTTTCCTTCCTTCCTTCTTTCCTTCCTTCCTTCTTTCCTTCCTTCCTTCCTTCCTTCCTTCCTTCCTTCTTTCCTTCCTTCCTTCCTTCTTTCCTTCCTTCCTTCTTTCCTTCCTTCCTCCCTCCCTCCCTCCCTCCCTCCCTTCCTTCCTTCCTTCCTTCCTTCCTTCTTTCCTTCCTTCCTTCCTTCCTTTTTCCTCCCTTCCTTCCTTCCTTCCTTCCTTCCTTCCTTCCTTCCTTCCTTCCTTCCTTTCTTCCTTTAAAATATATTTCCATTGATTTCAGAGAGGAAGGGAGAGGGGAAGAGAGATAGAAACATCAACGATGAGAGAGAATAATTGATCCACTGCCTCCTGCACGCCCCCTAGTGGGGATCGAGCTGGCAATCCAGGCATGTGCCCTTGACCAGAATCAAATCCAGGACCCTTCAGTCTGCAGGCCAACCCTCTATCCACTGAGCCAAACAGCCAAGGACAAGTCTTGCCCCTTTATGGGGTCATTGCTCTGAGCTCTCACCTCTGGGCTGCGGGTGGTGGGGGCTGTTCTGCCCATAATTGGCACCTGCCCCCTCACGATGCTTCATTTCGGTCTCAGTCCCTGAGCTAGAAATGAGTCTGGCTTCGTCCACACTTGCTCCCTTCCCTAGTCTCGGTGTGATTATCAATAGCTCTACCCAGCCGAGGACAAGTAATTCAAGACTCACACTGTGGTTGCCATTTGACTGTAATTATATAACCACATCTGTGCTCACCGCGGGCGTTTCAGCGGGAAGTGATAAATACCAGCTTGCTGACGCTGGGGACTGGGACAGGGCTGAGGTGGTTGTGTTTCTTCCCATCCCCAAGAGACGGGTGTCAGGCCAGATGTTTGGCAATTACAGAATATTATGCATGCGATTCAAACTGCCACTTGGAAACACTGGGGTGCGGGGGGGCCTTCTGGTATGCTGGAAGCTGGTCTTTCCTGGCATGACTGAAAATACGGGCGGGAGAGAGCAGGGCATGGGTATCTATTGATTCAGCCACACAGACCAACTTAGTGCTAGAGACGACACTGACTTCCTAAAGCCCGTCCTGTGCTTGGGTGTGGATGGCCATTTTAATGCTCCTGTGTGCTTGACTTTTAAACGTCTCGCTGAAGATTTTATCAAGGGCATCTTATGGGCACACATACTAATTTAGGGCTTGCTCTAGTGACCGGATGCTGGTCAGGTGCTGGGTTGTATTTCTGGCTGGAGTGAAGCGCAAGCAGCTATTTCTAAGATGATAGTTTTTGCGTGATGTATGCTAATTTCATGTTAGCATTTAACATCGATTCCTGGTTTTGACTTGGTATTAAATATTGGACAGTCTCCCTTTCCTCCAAGGGACAGAAGAGCTAATGGGAAAGGGCTTATGTGGACACCGGATGGGCTCATCCCCAAACTGATGTAAAATCATGGTTGGTGGTACATGCGCTCCTGGAAAGATTTATATTCAAAATTTGAAAACAGCAAGAGGCTTGCCTTAAACAAGTAACTCGTGTATTTTTCCTTTATCCTTTTGGAGGCTGCCACTGCACTCTTGGGAGATGCTCCTTACCGCAGGCCCTCAACCCCCATTGGCTGTGAACTCCCAGGGACCAGTTGTCCCTGGTCCATTCGTTCATTCATTCAGTAAACACGAAGCATCTTAACTGTCATCACTGTGGGCCAGGCTGTGTTCTAGATGCTGAACAAAAGTTCAACCTTCATGGCGTCTACATTCCAGGGGCTGTTTTTATGACAGCAGAGAGGCACCGGGCATCACTTCATCAAGGCTCGAATACCTCCTGCCTCATCTGTGCTGGCTGTGGCTCCCTCTGGTCCTTCTGTGCAGAGAACATTGTTACTGTCACCGTCATCTTGAACACTATCACTGTCACCATCATCTTGAACACCATCGCTGTCACCGTCATCTTGATCACCATCACTGTCATTGTCATCTTGAACACCATCGCTGTCTCCACCATCCTGAACACCATCACTGTCACCACCATCCTGAACACCATCGCTGTCATCACCATCTTGAACACCATCGCTGTCACCACCATCTTGAACACCATCGCTGTCACCACCATCTTGAACACCATCGCTGTCACCACCATCTTGAACACCATCGCTGTCTCCACCATCCTGAACACCATCGCTGTCACCACCATCCTGAACACCATCGCTGTCACCACCATCTTAAACACCATTGCTGTCACCACCATCTTGAACACCATCGCTGTCACCACCATCTTAAACACCATTGCTGTCACCACCATCTTGAACACCATCACTGTCACTGTTATCTTGAACCTCATGCACCAACACCATCACACATAGCATTGGGTCACTGCCACTAATTTTCATAACCATGTACACATTTTTGCATACCCCCCTCTTATTTTGTTGTTTATTAATTAATGTGTTCACTTCTTTTGGTTTTCATCCCCCTACTTCCAGTCACACCTAGTCCACAGGCAATTATCTACAACAATAAAGTGTAATATGCTAATTAGATCGATTGTCCTTCTAGACGTCCTTCTGGACTAAGCCGGGGCTGCAAGGGAAGCCTGGGTCCCAGGTGCCTGCCAGTGGCCGGAGGGAAGCCTGGGTCCTGGGTACCAGAGGGAAGCCGGTGCCGGCAGCTGGGGGAAGGAAGGCCTACTCTTGCAAGAATTTCGTGCATCGGGCCTCTAGTGCTATAGTAATGTGTTTAATGTGTGTCTTTTAACTTGAAGGTTATCTTTGTAAAAGGTGTACTCTTGTTCTATGGGTACGTATTTTAATTCCATGTAAATGATGAAGAATGTGGCCTCCTGGGCCAGACAGCCTGATCTTTGTATTTCCCACCAAAACAGAGAAAAAAACACGAATTAGTTTAGCTGATTAACACTTGTTAACCTGGCTCCTCATTTTCTCTCACCAGCTGATGTGTGAGACCCCAGTCAGTTGCTCAGACCCCAGTGGCCACATAAGTGACCCCTCCAGGCAAAGAACAACTTAATGACATTCCCTGAGTAGGACCTTTGTGGTTAGAAGTCTGAGTCCAATGAGGAGATAGAGGACACACAGTGAGCAAAACAGGGAAGCTGAATGTAAAGAACCCCTGGCAATGGCAGCAGAATAGCTGTGACAGAAGGGAACGCCAAGGAAGGATAGACTCGGGAGCTCAGATCTCACGGAGAAAGTGAGGTTCGCCCCCTGGACGGCCAGGCCGAAGCTGGTGTGGAGCTGCTGGGCAGGCCACAGAGCACTCCCAGGGGTGCAGCGGATGTGGGTGCCACAGGAGCCTTCGAGCCTGAGCGCGAGGTTGCAGGAGAAAGCTGCAGAGAGCTCATCGCCAGGCCGAGGCTGCAAGACCTCAGAGGATGGGCTCTGGGCCACCGTCTGGCCCCAGTTCCCCGGATGTCCTCGCACCTACACCTGGACCCCTTCTATGCTGGAAATAGCAGGGAGCCTTTTCCTTCTGGCGTCCCTCCCGCGCCCTCTACTGAGAAAGCCTAGTACTGCGCTTGCTTTAAAGGAGGCCGGCTGAGAGGAATTCTGTGGATGCTCACAGGGCAAGACCCGGAGCAGGTGTGTTCATTTAAAAAGGCCTTTCCAAGTTAGAGGCAGACAAGCACTGGTTTGAGGTCAGTGAGAAGAGCTATTTGGGAACCTTTGATTCAGGCAGAAGTCCACCTACTGTTAAAGGCCAGGGGCCTCGGTGGGAAAGGGAAGGAGGAAAATGACATCACAGAAGGAAGGCACTGCTGTTGGTGCAGATAACAGAACACAGGGATGCTAACTCTGAATAATGTTTTAACTTGCAGCCCAGTAGTCACCGTACCTGCTTTCTTGTCATCCTCGCAGCAGGTCTTTGGGAGGCAAGGTCGCAGGCTGCCTTGCCTGTTCTAACGTTCCGGGGTCTGTGAAGTAAGACGTGCCGGCAGGTCCGCTGGGATGGCAGCCCTGGCTCCAGGGGAACGCGGCTGTTTTCATTATTGTTTACAGGTGTGTTCATTGCCGAGCGGCAACACACGCCCACGCTCTATCCACTGAGCCAGACCAGCTAGGGCTGCATTTTACTTTGATGTGCATGTTTAAAAAGCAACACTTCTTAACTCACGTGGCTGTATTTCCTTGGGGAGCCTCAGATTTTTCCGGGTAAAATGTATTAGTGGCTCCACGGCGGGTCTGCTCATACAGGGTGCTCTGTGGGGCGCCCCCCGCCCCCATCTCTCAGAGACAGACATTCACTCCTCTCCGCCTTGCTGTGGCAACCATCTCCCCGGTAACCCGTGCCACGTGCTCCTTCCACAGAAGTCTCCATTAAGTGCTTTTCTCCTGAGAAGAGTGCGCCGTGATCAGAATGCCCTCACCTCTCCTGCCACCTCTCCCAGCAAATCTGGCGTCCGGTCAATTCCCACCTCTCAGCCAGCCGTCACCGGAACACGGGCTGCTGCCTCGGTGCCAGCGATTAGGGGCCGACAGACTGCGTGTGTGTGACTGAGTCCCAGGTGCGTCCAGGACAGGGAGGTAATTTTCTACCGGACACCTTTGGCCTGAGCCACAGGCAGTGGGAAGAGGTACCCGTGGGTCAGGCAGAGCGTGTACTCCTCTGTGTAGGCTCCAGGCTGGTGCCAAATAAAGCAAAATGAGCTTTTTTTCCCTTGTGTGTGTATGTGATCCTGCAGTCTCACTTTAGTTTCTGTTCCAGTGGACTTGCTTGTTCACACACACACACACACACACTCAGAGCAACAAATGAATGATAAACAAAATGTGGTTCACATACAGTAGAGTATTATCCAGCCTTAAAAAGGGAGAAGCCTGGCAGGGTGGCTCAGTGGTTGAGTTGATCTGTGAACCAGAAGGTCTTGGTTCGATTCCCTGTCAGGGCATATGCCCAGGTTTCAGGCTTGATCCCTGCTGTGAGGCGTGCAGGAGGCAGCCAATCAATGATTCTCTCTCATCATGGATGCTTTTTCTCTCTCTCTCTCTCCCACTCCCTCTCCCTTCCTCTCTGAAATTAATAAAACATTTTTTTTAAAAGGAAGGAGATTCTAAAACACGCTACCACAGGGATGAACCTTGAAGACACAATGCTGAGTGAAGTCAGCCAGTGGAAAAATGACGAACACTGTGTGATTCCACTGATCTGAAGTATCTGTAGGAGTCAAGTTCACGGAGACAGAAAGGAGAACAAATGGAGGTGCCAGGGGCTGGGGGAGGTTGGGGAGGATGGGGAGTCATTGCTTAGCGGGTATAGAGTTTGGGAGGATGGACAGTTCTGGGGGTGGCTGCACTACAGACTGCATGTGCTGGACACCTCTGAGCTATACTTCAAAATCTCTAAGGTGATACATTTTATGTTATGCTAGTGGCCCTGCGCACGAATCTGTGTGCGAGTAGCTCGCTGCCTCTTGCCTCAGCGGGCCACCCCGCTCTGCAGCTGTAGCCCGCTGCCCCGCCCTCCTGTAGCTCTCTGCCACTTGTGGATTGGTTGTTGGGACATTACGGTGTCTTCTCTGCCCTGCCTGGGCAACCTGCTCTTCCCTCCGCTCCCATCCTTTGCTGACCCAGCCAACTCTTGTCATCCTTCCATCAGGACTGACTTCACCCTCCCTCAGAAATGTCCCCAGCCCCACACGTCATGCTCCCTGCTGACTTCTGTGACACGAACATGCCCTTTACCGAGGCCTCCTTACAATGACTCCCCCTCTAACCCGTCAGCTCGGATCTGTCTCCCTGTTTGGTTCACTGCTCCGTTCTCAGACAGCAGCCCATCAGAGGTGTTTAATAAGCATTTGTCCAATGAATGAATGAACGGGGGTTGTGAGGGTTAAATGGGATACTGCACATGGCCCACACCCAGATCATCCCAAAACAGGCAGACAGTTTAAGTACTTTAGACTCCTCATATAAGCAGGATCATATACTGCATTTGTCCTTCTGTCTGGCTTAATTCACTCAGCATAATGTCCCCCAGGTTACTAATTCTGTATTATATACTTAAAATTTTGCTAAGAGGGCAGAACTTATGTTGTGTTTTTACCACGCACAAATAAACACGCACAAATGAAGAGGGCAGGAGGAAACTTTGGGAGGTGATGGATGTGTTTATGGCAGTGATTTTCATGATGGGATCGCGGGTGTATATATAACCTCCAGACTCATCCAGGAGTGTGCATGAACTATGAGCAGCTTTTTCTAAGTCAATTTTACTTCAATCAACTGGGTGTTTGTTTGTTTGTTTGGTATTATTCCTATTAGAGCAGTGACATTAAGCCCGAGTGTGTGGCGGTCACTGCCACCCATGCAGGGCCCTGGAGGGCACAGGAAGGTCACAGCAGGGCTGTGCCTGTGAGGGCTGCTGCTCCGGGGAGAGTCAGGGCACATAGCAGCTCAGCTGCCCTAAAGAAATGGTTCAAGTCGTAGCTGGATGCAGCTTCCTGTCCCACATGGGAAATGTCACCTTGTTTTACATCAAAGTGTGTGCAAGCCACGGCTTGCAGCGTGAGCCCTGGGAAGGGGCGTGGGTGGTCAGAGAAGACACTGTCTTGGGCCACCTTTTCTCCTTCAGATGGCGCTGGGCCGGTGGGAGGCTGGAGGTCAGGAGGAGGAGGCGGAGGAATGTGGAAATTCACTTTTAGGGAATTTAAAGACATACTGAAGTATTTTTAGGACAGTGTTTAAAGACGTCTCACACTTCAGTTTGTTGTAGGAATAACCCTCTCTGATCTTGGACAGATTGCTTATATTTTCCCACTCTGCGTTCTCTCTTCTGTAAAGTGGGGCGATTTCTCCGCGTCTCAGACGGGCGCGCTGCAGATGCAAAGGACCGAGAGGGGACATTGATCTGTGCTGGGCACCTTGCTGTGTCCTGTTCACTGCACACCCAGGGCCTGGGGTGTGGAGCCCACAGGGGCACAGGGGCACAGGGTCCAGGTGGAGACAGGAGCACCTGCTGGGGGGAGCCCTGGCCTGTTACCTGGCTCACCTGCTCGTGTGGGAACCGGGGAGTGCTCCAGGGAGGAGGTGCCTCTGCTCTCCTCTCCTTTCTGTCCTCTGTGAGCTCAGTTTGCTTCCTTCTAAGCACGATAAGCAAGTTATTTTATTTCCACGAGTTCACTCTCCACCCAGATTATCATGTTTATAATAAATTACAGCGCGTGTGTGTGTGTGTCAGCAGAGAGGCAGGGTGGGCACGGGGAAGAAAGACTGCTAACGTGCTATTCAGCCCTGACTGCTGGCTGAGCTGAGGAGGGAGCTGCTTCTACCACAGCCAGGTTTCTTTGATTGACGGGTGTCAGTGAAGTCAGCTAAAATGATAATATGCAGATTTTAGTCACAATGTATTCATTCATCTAGCCAAGAAGCCCGAATTGATAGCTAATACATGTTATGTCAACGATTCTGGAAAATCCTTTTCTTCTGGGGGAAAAGGAAAGAGATGTTTAATAATCCTGTTTCTACTTATTTCCTGAAAATGATCATCCTTTAGGTCAGTGATGGCGAACCTATGACACGCGTGTCAGAGGTGACGCGCGGACTCATTTTTTTGGTTGATTTTTCTTCGTTAAATGGCATTTAAATATATAAAATAAATTATCAAAAATATAAGTCTTTGTTTTACTATGGTTGCAAATATCAAAACATTTCTATCTGTGACACAGCAGCAGAGTTAAGTTAGGGTTTTTCAAAATGCTGACACGCCGAGCTCAAAAGGTTCGCCATCACTGACCTAGGTTGGCCTCAGAATTATAAATGTGGCTGCACATCTCTGCGCTGCTCTGAAGTATGTGACGCTAATAAGGAGTGTGTTTCTGCTATACTTGCCGACGTGTTGGGACGAGGGACGTGACTTTGTAACAAGGCGACCCAGAGCGCGGGTAAGAATCGGTGGGCCATGGGCCATCTTCACCGTGCGAATTAGATGATCTATTATACAGCACATTCACTGCATCCACAGGCACAGAACCAGTGCATTTCCGATGGCTTTGCCCCTGATGGCTTTTAACTTGCATTTGAAAACAGTGACTTGTTACAAAGCAGTGAGTCCCATCTTACAAGCCACGGCGAGCTTGCGGCCAGCGGGTAGTGGCCGTAATGAATATTTGAAGCCACACTGTTTTCTGTTGGCGCAGCAGCCCTGGTAAGGATCCATCCCCGCCCAGCCCCGCAGGAGGCCATGTCTGATTCACGGTGCAGGTGTTCTCCGCTCTAGGCTGGTGAGCCTGGCGAACGGGACCATGGCCGGGCTTTGCCTGTGGGAGGCAGGGCCTGGCCTCCGTGGGCGGTGTTCCCTCCAGCTCATTAGCGCGCTGCCTGGACGGGGTCCCCGCCTTGCAACACGGCCCTTCAGCAGGGACACATGCAGCGACAGTGAGGATTTGCCACAGCCCCCGTGGGCTCCTGGGAGAAACAAAGCCAAACGAGGCTGGTTTGTGTGTTCGCTGGTTGGCAGCAGCAAAGCCAAACTCGGGAGGGAATCTTCTGGTCCCGGGGTCCCTGGTCCGCATGTCAATGGTCACGCGTGCATTTACCTGGCTTGTCTGCAAAGAGCTGCAAGGCTAGACGTTGTGTTTGTCCCAGGGAGTTTCTGCCGGATGTAGGTTACATTTCCATAGCAAAGCGCTGGCCTGTGGAGAGCATCCGCTGGCTCTGACGGCAAGGAACGCGGCACCTCAATGAAGTGAGAATCATTTAGTTAGTGACCTGGGGACTGGTTTAGCGGGTGGGAAGAGTGTTACTATGTAAACAGGAATACATTTGAGTGTTTTTAAAAAACATATTTTCATTGATTTCAAAGAGGAAGAGAGAGGGAGATAGAAACATCAATGATGAGAGAGATAATCATTGATTGGCTGCCTCCTGCACACCCCACGCTGGGGACGGAGCCCACAATCCAGGCATGTGCCCGACCAGGAATCGAACCGTGACCTCCTGGTTCATAGGTCAAGGCTCAACCACTGTGCCACACCGGTGGGGCTGCCTAGCATCTTCATGCCGCATATACTCCCCAACCACTAGTCTCTTAGTAGCTGTCTCTGTTATTATTTATCATTCCTCTGTTAACCCAGATTCATGGTTATATGACACGTGAGATTCAAGAGGAATACGGACAGATGTACCTATTGCAGTTATCGCTCTTAGTTTTGGGGAGATATCCCCTTACCCCTGAATCTAGGTTCAGCCATCTCCTGGAAAGAGTCCCAAAAATCAGGGGAACACAAATAAGACAGTTGCTTTCCACTGACCACATCTCATATAGTCTTCTCTTTAAGGGGAGACAACATGTGAGGTAGAATTGTCCCCCAAAGTAGCAGATGGGGCAGGAATCCTCTGAGGTTAAAAGAGCAGGGAGAGCCCCGGCCAGTGTTGCTCAATGGATAGAGTGTCGGCCTGCAGACTGAAGGGTCCCAGGTTCGATTCCGGCCAAGGGCACATGCCAGGGTTGCAGGCTCAGTCCCCAGTAGGAGGCGTGCAGGAGGCAGTCAATCGATGATTCTCTCTCATCATTGATGTTTCTATCTCTCTCTCCCTCTCCCTTCCTCTCTGAAATCAATAAAAATATCAAATAATAAAATAAAAAGTAAAGAGCTGTGAGAGTTTGCAGGGGGCTTTACGATGACAATTTGTGCTCACAGTCTACGTGTTGTGGCCCTCTGTTGGGAAGAAAGGGGTTAAAGTCCTGCCTCACCTCCATTCTCTCACTCACCGTGAACAGGTCTAAACAGTTCCCATCTTGTCCATGTGTGTGCGGCTGTGCCCTTCGGTCAGAGCGCTCCCGCCGGAGACAGTGGACAACGGGGAGCTTCTGGCTCAGCCTGAGCATCTGGTGGCCTCTGAGTGTGATGGCATGTCGCTACAGCAGGGGCAGCAGGAGGGCTGGGATTCCGGTTTAATCTTCCAACATATGTTCCCATTAACCTCTCTCCTCTCCACTGCCACTCGCGGGGAGCCTGTCATAGCTGCTGGGGAAGCCCCCTCTTTGGGGGGGGGGGCGGGTCTCCTCCAAGCATCACTGGGCTTTCCTGGGGAACCCACAGGCAAACGGTTCACAGTTTCAAAGAGACGGTCTCTTGCCTTTCAAATGGTGCCTGCTTAAGCCTTCGCACTGTGCCTTGTAAACGTTTTCATGCCTCGTTCAGAAGATCGGTGGTCTCACAAGTATGATCAGGACCCAGAAGGTAAAGAGCCTTAATGTGCGTCGCTTCACCTGGAAAACATGCCAGTTCTTTTCTCATCATAGTGACTGCGGCATCACATGTAGCCAGGTCTTGCTGACACCCTTTTTGCAAGTCTTCATGGACATTGAGTGTGTGTGTGTGTGTGTGTGTGTGTGTGTGTGTGTGTGTTAGGAGGTTTCAGAGCCAGGCATGAGCCATATTTCCTGGGGGAGATGTTGAAGGTACCTTGTTGGAGGTATGATGCTCCTCCCACCAGAATAAAAGCCAGGGGAATTATACAAAATACTAGGCAGAAATGCTCTGATAGACCTCAAGTTTTCGTAAGCATCTCTGAGTCCTCTTCCCATGGTTGTTCTGGGCATATGGTTGGTGCTGAAAAATGGCAGCTATTATAGATGTGTGGAGAGTGTGAAATGGCCAAAACATAAACAACCGATTTGAAAAAGAAAAGGGAAATGGGAATGCTAATCTGCAAACTGAAGACTCAAACCCATATTGTCTGACATTTTTCTCATTCTACCACAGGTCCTTGGCACTGGGAAGTCCAATAACCAAAAGCCCATCACATTGCCCCTCGAATAATAAAGGTTAATGATAGATAATTCTTGTTGTTCACTTGCAATCCTGGGCTTTATGTAGAACTAACATGTTGGGAAAATTAGTAACAAAACAAGTATCCACAAAACTGTCACAAAAGCCAGATCATAACTACATTCTCTTCAGGGTTCTAGAGCTCGTGGTGTAGGTGTTGGAGACACTAGCCAGGGAAATAGATGATACTGGGTTGTGCAGGAGACATGAGAGTTCACAGGCAATTCTTTATCAAAGCTTGGCTTCCAGCTTCTTACCAAGTCATGGCTTCTCTTCTAGCTTGTCAGACTCTATCTACTGCTACCAAAAATGTTCTCACCTGTGCCCTTGGAAATCTCTATTTCTGACTCTGGTGGGTTGAATAATAGCCGCTCAAGATGTCCACCTCCTACTCTCTGGAACCACTTCCTATTACCTTACATGACAGAATTTGTGGATGGGGAGAGCATTCTGAGTTGAGATGGGGAGAGCATTCTGGGTTATCTGGGCTCTAAGTGCAGTGACAAGTGTTCTTATAAAAGACAAGCAAAGGAAGATTTGAGTAGGAATAGGAGAAGGCCATGTGACCGTGGAGGGAGAGATTAGAGTGATGTGGCCACAAGCCAAGGAATGCTGGCAGCCACCCGGAGCGGGAAGAGGCAAGAAATAGATTCTCCTGAAAGACTCCAGAAGGACCAGAGCCATGCTAACACCTTGATTTCAGCTCAGTGGTGCTGAGTCTAGATTTTTGGTTTTCAGAACAGTGAGAAAATGCATTTCTGTTGTTTAAAGCCACCATGTTCTGGTAATGTGTTATAGCAAACACAGGAGACTAATATTTTGACTAACATGAAGTAGAGGGACGTAGGACATTTTTTAAAATATATATTACACTAGGGGCCCAGTGCACGAAATTCATGCGTGGGGGGTGGGTCCCTCAGCCCGACCTGCACCCTCTCCAAACTGGGAGTCCTCAGGGGAGCCCTCTCCAATCCAGGAGTTTCTATTTGTCTTTGCAATCATATGAGCAAATTGTCTGAGACCCCAACCTAGTTTGATTTGGTGTTCGTAGAATAATAGAGGTCTTTTTTTTTTTCTTTGCTCCATTGGTGGAGATTTCCTAGAAGTTGCAGGGTATCTTCCTCAACACTCTGACTTATGTCTCTCTCCTTTGCTTTCTCTCCATCCCCCACCTGCAACAGTAACTTGCTCCAGGCTCATTTTGCTCTAGGGTCTAGGACAGGGGTCCTCAAACTTCTTAAACAGGGGGCCAGTTCACTGTCCCTCAGACCGTTGGAGGGCCGGACTATAGTTTAAAAAAAAAAAACTATGAACAAATTCCTATATACACTGCACATATCTTATTTTGAAGTAAAAAAACAAATGTTTTCTGCGGGCCGCATGTGGCCCGCGGGCCGTAGTTTGAGGACCCCTGGTCTAGGAGATCCCACAACACATCTGCCACCAGAACTACGATTCCCAGAATTCCTGGTGCACCCCACACTCTTGGTTTCTTTCTGCTCTCAGTCCAGGGGCTGCAGAAACCAAAAGGACTGGGAACTCCAGCTACCCCCTAGGCTGGGCTGACAGGACCAGACACTCCAGTGGTGTCCCTGAGACCCCAGCTGCTCAGCGCTGGTGCGCACCCACGCTGGCCACAGGCCCGCCATCTTTGTCGGTTAATTTGCATACTCACTCCTGATTGGCTGCAGGCACCACAGAGGGACGGTCAATTTACATATTTGTCTATTATTAGTATGGATGTTTTTCCATTTACTTATTCTATTAAACACAAATTGAGAGTCACCATATACATATACAAAGTATGGGCTAGGTATGGAGGGGCATACAATGTATACAATAAATAATATGTGGAATTATATTAAATTTCTAATATTTGACCTACAAAATGGCAGGTTCATAAAGTTCAATGTAATACTTCCTCACTAAGCTTGTTTGGAAGGTTATCTATAATAACAAAAGCGTAATATGATAATTAAACTGGACATCCTTCTGAACGACCTTCCGGACGAAGCTGCAGTGGCAGGGCCGGAGGCAGAGACAGCTGCCATGGTGGGCAGGAACCAAGCCCCTTGCATGAATTTCGTGCATCAGGCATCTAATATACTTAAAAGCCACGAAAATCTCTCATTTTGTATATTTGCATTTAATGTGACTTTGACATTCTTCCCACCAAGAATGGGGAGTGTTGATATTTCCTCTCTTGAATATATGCAGAAATGATGCCACATGCCTCCCAAGACTAGGCCATCAAAGGCAGCGCTGCTGCCACCTGGTTCTCTTAGACACTCACCTTTGGAGACCTGAGCCAGCTTGTAAGAAGGCTGAGGCTGCTATGCCCTGAGGATGCCCAAGCCACATGGAGAAGTCACATGTAGGTGCTTTGGCCAACATCTCCAGCTGAAGACCCAGTTGACCATCAGCAACATCTTCCAGACCTGTGCATGAAGATGATTCTGGAGAAGTTTCCGGTATTGTGGGAGGAATTATTGGGGAAGACTGCTTTACCTACTGCCTTGTATCGCCTTTCACCACAGAGACATGGGCTCTATTAATGAGGATCCTGGCAGGCTGGAGCATTGCTGTGAGAAGAAATGGAACACTTCTAATTACTTCTGAGAACCGAACCATCATAAAGCTAATTTCTCCTTAACTCCATCATCTCAAAACCTGAGTCTCTCATGATGCCAAACTTACCTGATGCTAGACATCTATACCCATCTATGTATCTATGTATTTTTTATGTGTCTATCTATCCTGGGTCTATTCATTTTCAATAAAGAGGTTCGAATTAGATTTGATAGAATCCTATTCTAGTCTGGATAGGCTAATTTTAAAAACAAATCACTCCCTCATCCCAGTGGCTCAACATGGGTTTATTTCATTCTTGTTTATATGAGTCTGATGTGGTCAGATGGCTTTCTTGGATGGTTCACTTCCAAATGCTAGCTGAAGAATCCAGGTTTCCTTCATCAGGGGGCTCTGCCACCGTAGAGTCCTTCACGTTTGGCACCGTGGCTGAGAGAATGAGAGCATGGAAGACCACATGGGATGCTTTAGGGGCTGGGTGGAAGTAGCATTGCTCCTACATTCATTGACCAGAGCCTAGCGGGATGGTCCCACCGAAATCCTAGCTCTTCCTTGGAGGTACCTAGGGGTTGGGTATGTATCTAGCTGGTCTCTAGCACTCACCATTCAGGAAGATTTTATGTCATTGAGGACTGTCAGTTATGTAGGTGACTCCCACAAGGTCACATGTGTGCTGTTGTTTTGTTCCTTTAGGGCAGAGTTGGGGTCATAACACTCCTAAGATCCTAGCATGCTCTCATCATTACTGTGTGGGAGGCTCATCTTTCTTTACCTTCCTCCTTATACCAGCCCCCTTTTCTCCCTGCCTCTCTCATAGTCTCCCCTCCAATGTGTTTATTGTATGTTCTTGAATATTCACACATCTTACAGAACAAGGAATGTATGCCACAACCTTTCCACAAATATTTCCCAAATATTTTCCAAATATTTCCCAACTCTGGATATCACTCACCATGTTTGTAAAGTGGTCTCTCACTGTGGTTTTATTTGTGTTATTTTGAGCATTAATGATTTTGATACCTACTTATACACAGCCTTCTGTAATTGTTTATTTATGTTTTTTATAGGTTTTCAATTTTCTCTAGGGTTTTTGTTTTTTCCCTATTGATTTACAAGACTCATTGTATATTCTAGATATTAATATGCTGTTGATTTTTGATTTGGCAAAATATCTTCTCTTAGTTTGTCATCTCTCTGGTAATTGTCTGTGGTGTTCCTCAATTAACAAAAAGCCTTACTTTTTTAAAAAATAAATTTTTATTGATTTCAGAGAGGGAGGGCGAAGGAGAGAGAGCTAGACACATCAATGACGAGAGCGAATCATTGATCCACTGTTTCCTGCACACCCCCTGCTGGGGATCAAGCCCACAACCCTTGGTTCATAGGTCGATGCTCAAACACTGAGCCATGCTAGCCAGGCAAAAAGCCTTAATTTTGATGTAACCAAATTGATGCATTAACAAATTATTTCATGGTTTGTTCTTTTGGTTCTTATTTAAAACATCTTGTGCCAATTTTGAGTCATGAAGACATATTCCTACATCTTTGCAATTATGTTTACTATTTAGATTTTTTAAACAGTTGGAAGTTTAAATCTTTATAGGGTATTAGCTGGGAATACAGCCTTATTTTTCGCCATAGTCGGTTTCTCACCTACTAAGCAGTCCCTGTTTCCACCGTTGCTCCATGATGCTGCCTTTACATAAAACGGTGTGGGGCTCCTCTGAGCTCCTCCACATGGTCCATGGGTCTACTTGTCCAGCTCTGTAAAGAGCCAGATTGCTTTTACTACAGTCGTTTTCTCAAGTCCATCCTGATCCTCACCTTTGTTCTTCATTTTCAAGATCCATTTGGCTATTTGTGAACCTTTATTCCTTTATATACATTTACAATTATGCTGAATTTGTAAAAAATCTGGCTGGAATGTTGATTTGGATTGCATTGAATATACAGATTAATTTAGGGAGGACTGGTATATCTACCACATTAGGCATACTGTATCATACTAATTTGTACTAGAAACATGGCATAAATCTCCATTTATTTAGATGATTAATATCCACTAATATTTACATTTTTTCATAAAGGTATCATGTACTCACTTTTAGACTATTTTTAAAGCACAGACATTAGTTGTAACAAATGTAATTGAGGCTGCATTCTTGAGGGTGGCTCCTTCCACATTCCATGACGAGAGTCTTAGACACACGCCTCCTCGGCCAGAGTTGGCGTGCCCTTCTCATAGTTCCTACCCTCCTCTTAGATAGAAATCTGCAGAAACTGTAAGGAGCGCCAATTAATTAAAATAAATGAACGGCACCCTGGGGATATGATTACGGCATGAACTCTGCCTGAGTAGAAACATCAGCTAAGGAGTCTTCACCAGCATTTACTCACCAGGGAGCCCTGCACCCTTTGCTTTGCTGATCAAACACATGCTTTCAGGAGGGAGGAAGCTGGGAATGAGTGTTCTTTTGGGGAAAGACTTGGGGCTCCTTAAGCTTCTCCATCTTAACTTTTGCAACAGAGAAAGGAGAATGTATGCCCTTAGTGTGTCTAAGCATCCAGACGAGGGTGGTCTGAGGCCAGCGCAAACCTTATGTTGACGTCCTGTGCTTCAACAGTAAGATTTTATTCAAAATTTTAAATCTTCTTCAAAATATGCTGATGACATTTTTTCTAGGCAGAACATAGCGTGAAGTAAGATGGACTTTCTAGGAGGCCGTGCTGGTCTTAACCTGTGGCTTTGTGGACCCCCAACCCCAGGGGGCCAGTTTGAGGCGAATGATTCCATGAATTTTATTTCTACTTTGCTTAGGGATGGTTATGGGCTGAATTGTGTCCCCCAAACATTCATATGTTAAAGCTCTGACCTCTGGTATTGCAGAATGTGACTGTGTTTGGAGATAGGACTTTTAAAGAAGTGATTACGTTAAAATGAGGTCATTAAGACAGCCCTATTCAATTAGTCTGGTGTCCTTGTAAGAGGAGATTGGGACACAGGGAGAAGACAGACATCTACACACCGCAGGAGAAGTTAACCCTGCCGACACCCTGATCTTGGGCTTGTAGCCTCTAGACCAGGGGTGGGCAAACTTTTTGACTCGAGGGCCACAAAGGGTTCTTAAACTGGACCGGAGGGCCGGAACAAAAGCATGGATGGAGTGTTTGTGTGAACTAATATAAATTCAAAGTAAGCATCATTACATAAAAGGGTACGGTCTTTTTTTTTAGTTTTATTCATTTCAAACGGACCGTAGTTTGCCCACGGCTGCTCTAGACTGTGAGAAAATCATTTCTGTTGCTTAAGCTGCCCAGTCTTGTAGTTTAGATTTCTAAGAAGCTATCTCTACAACCTAGTTCCCTACTTTCCCTCCACTCTTCTACAAACTATTGGGTTCTTGGAGTTAAAGACCAGGAAGAGCTGTGCGTGGGCCAGAGGAAGGAAGAAGAAAGTATGAGGGATACCAGGTAGTTTAGGGTGTGCTACCTACCAGTTGACGGGAAGACAGGAACTCTCTCTAGAGGTGAAGTGGTGACTTTCTAGAGAATTCTGCGGAAAGTAGGTCACTGGTCAAACATGATCATAATACTAGGATTAGAACAGTAAATAAAAAGGGGCATTCCCCCAGGTCAGGACCTGTGTGGTGGACTAGACTCAAAGGCAACACAACCCCCAGAAAAGGGGGCAAGGGGCAGAACAGAGTTAGGGCCATAGCTGGAGTCTAACCCAAGGGCACGATCGGCTAAGGAAGATCCGTTTTCCCCGCATGAACAAAGCAATAACTCAAGAAGAGCTCGGGTGCAAGTTGTGTGGAGATGACCAGGGCATCTATGGTCTGGAAGTGGGGGACGCACCTGAGCATGGCTTTGCCCCAATTCTATGGAAACCTGGCTCAAGGCGGGGCTGGGTGATAAGAACTGAAGACATAAGAGCAGGCAGGTGTTTGCGCAGTGCTCATGTTTAGGCAGTGACTTTTAGGAGGTTTTCCCTGGATTCAGGCACCGGGGCAAGTGCTAGAAGATAGACTAGCTTGTTTCCAGTCACATTAGCCACTGAACTGGGACGTCCTCACCTTCCTTTCACTAGACACAGAATAATCTGGAAGCTTGAGCTGGATCTAGCCTAGAGGTAAGAGCAGCATCCAGGTCACTTCCAGGAGGGACTCAGCCAGTTTTGGGGTGAATTCCGTGCTGAGGACAAGGAGCCTGAAGCTCTCTAAATGTGGACCCTGTGACTTGACACGTGGAATCCGTCTATAGGGAGAGGGAGGTTTGCAGTTAGTAATATGACCATACCCAACGCTGTAAGATTTGAAAACAAACAATTATTTTAGCAGAAAATGAGAGACCAGCTTCAAGTATTCTTGTTAAGGACTTGTTTCTAAACAGCTGAATAATTACTGTCATCTATTTAAGATTTCCAGATGGTTTCTAAATTTTTCCGCTTTCTTCAAAATTTCTCAGGCTTTTTACACTTGTCTCAAAGATTGCTATAACATTTCTAATTGGATCACTGCATTTACAACAAACATTTCTTCAAGGCCCGCTTGCTAAAGGCTGTGGAGTGAGATGCATGAAAACTTCAAGGGCTATTTTAAGAAGAGGCAGCGATTTGTACGATTTGATATTATCAGTGTTCTAGCCCCCATTATATTCACTATTAAGTCAATATTGGCCAAGCAAATATGAATTTGATACGTTGTCTAATTCTGGCTAAAATGAAAAAATTCATAATTTTTTTCATAAAAAATGTATTTTAAGTTGACTTTATTATTTGTTCATTTGTCTGTTTATTTATTTGAGAGACTTTTTCTGACATTCAAATGTTCCCAAACCAGAGTTGTTATGAAATCTCCCTCCCATTCGGTTGACTTCAAAACACACAGTAGTAACAATTTGTGCTTTATTATCTTGCAGAAGCTCTATGAGTTTTCCTGGTCTTTTGCAGGAAAATGAAGTCTTTTTGAGGATTCTCTAGTTTCTGATTTTTCCATTCCAGAGAGGCCACCACCCTCATGATGTGGCGTGTTACAGGTATTTGTCATTAATGCTGTGTTTCAGGTCCCTGGGTTTCATGAATCAAATTGCATGAGTTCTCAACTCAATGTGCAAAGCTTGGTGTGAACATGCCGTTCCATGACACTTACATGCCCCTTGTCTCTGGCTACGAAGTGCGCAAAGGGTCTGGAGCTTGTGGGCGTGGAGTTTCAGGGGTGTGAGGGGTGGGCTCTGCCTTCAGAAGCACCATCGCTTGGATCTGCCACGGTGGGCACACGAAAGGCTCAGGGTCGCCCTCCGGTCTGGGCAAGGGGCTAGGACAGGGGTGGGCAAACTTTTTGACTCGAGGGCCACAATGGGTTCTTAAACTGGACCGGAGGGCCGGAACAAAAGCATGGATGGAGTGTTTGTGTGAACTAATATAAATTCAAAGTAAACATCATTACATAAAAGGGTACGGTCTTTTTTTTCAATAGTTTTATTCATTTCAAACAGGCCGGATCCGGCCCGTGGGCCGTAGTTTGCCCACGGCTGGGCTAGGACCTGGTCTGTAGGCCGCCTGGGTGAGGCTGCTGTTGGCCGCTGAGGGTTCTGGAAGCACTTGCTAAGCGTGTGGCTGAGCACCGTGTTCCACTGGACCTAGAGCTTCTGGTAATCGTAGCTTCAGCCTAATTTTTAGGATACTGCCAGCTGTGGCCTTGACAGATAACAAGTCCGCATTGTTGTGTAAGATGTGAATTTACCAGAACCTTGCCAAATATCTCACAACCCTGTTTTCTCCTGGATTAAAAAAAAGAAAGACAACCCCTCTGTCTAAAAAAACCGCAAAAAAACCCCACCATATTTTGGGATTGTACATTAAATTTAGAGTTTAAAGTAAGGACTGCATTGAAGGAATACATTGAGGGATGGTTTGATAATTTATTTTTTCTCTTTGATATGTAATACCTGCTTTAAAAAAGCCAATGGCTTACACAGTGCACACACACAGCACACACACACACCCTTCCATGCTGATTCGGAACTCACAGCCCCACCTTCTGCATGGACAAGGGCGACTCCGCTCGGCCTCCGCCTCACCCTGAGACACGTGCAGAGCCTGAGCTAATGCGGGGCTTGGGGTCCGGGCAGACCAGCAGCCTCCGCTGCCTGCAACCGGTTCCCTTCTGCTACTGTGACTTCTCTTTCCTCTCCTCTCCTTCCCGCCGGCTCCCGGCCTCCCTCTCCTCCCCCTGACCTTCCTGTTCCTGCAGAGAGAGCAGCACAGACGGAGGCAGGCGGGGCCTGCCTTTCCTCTGCGATAGCCCAGGCCCGTTTTTTTCCTGTTTTGAACTTGGGCTCCGGGGCTGTGACATTTTCACTGTTTGATTCCACTTCTTTGGGTGACTCCGAACGTGGGTCATCTGCACCTCCCACGTGTCTCTTCTCAACTGTTCAGATGGTCCGAGTCCTTTTTTCAAATCCCCTTACCGCTCTCTGGACACTTAAAATAATAGTTTTCTTCGCAGCTATTTTCTTTTTATACCATGAGTCTCTTTCACATTCTGGAAAGAGTGAGGAGGCTGATTGAGAAGAGGGACACGGGGGTACCTCCGCCCTCTTTTTCTCTTCCTCATCATGTGACCTTCCCACCCAGGGCCATCCCTGGGTACCTACTGTGACACCTCGTCCGTCCGTGTGGACCCGGCCCGCAGTGAGTCCTCAGGGGCACATCTGACCTGCAAGCATAACGCGCTCTGCAGTCCACTGGTTCTCACGGGCACCCGTTTTCTCTGTGTGTGCCATTTTTATTTTATTGTAGTGAAATACATGGCACCTACAATGGACCATTCTAGCCGTTTGTAAGTGTACAGTTCAGTGGCATAGCGTCCAACCACGTTGTGCCACCATCGCCCCATCGGGGAGACTTCTGGGCAGTGATGAGTGCTCCAAATAAAGGAGAGGTTTAAGTGAACGGCTCTGCAGGGAACAGCCCAGGCTCAGCGAGGTTTTCAGCGGCTGATTCGGCCGGGCCATTTACTCTGCGCTGCCAGCAGAGGGCGCCAGTGAGCCAAGCCGTGCGGAGTGCCAAGCCCTTCACCAGCAGCGAGCCCGGGGGAAGCCAGGCAGGCAGGGGCAGAGCGCATCGGCGGTTACCAAACAAGCACCGGGATGCAAGGAACAGTGGAACAGAACCGTGTTTAGGTGATGAAAGCAAGTTTCCCCACCAATTTTCATTGGTGAAAGAAATCATCAAGGAAGGATAAGAATTCTCCCCCCTCGTCTGGATGCTTCTTTCTTCAAGTCTGAGCCTTCTGCCCTGGGGGGCAATGAGCAGCATTATTTGGGTATTGTAAGCCAGGTGGACTTTGGTGGGTGCCGCCCGAGTCAGGGAGAGCGATCCTCTTTGGCATGGAATTGCATTTGATTTAGAGGAAGTGAAGGATCGGGGGCATTTCTTGTACCTGGAACAGCATGGAGACTAACTATGAACACTGGGACCTGCCACTGCTAAGCGTTTCTGCATGGAGCCTGCAGCCGCTCATCATAGTATTTATTATTATTATTATTTAAAAAATATTTTTATTGATTTCAGAGAGGAAGGGAGAGGGAGAGAGAGAGAGAAACATCCACGATGAGAGAGAATCATTGATTGGCTCCCTCTTGCACGCTCGCTACTGGAGATCAAACCCGCAACCCCGGGCATGTGCCCTGACCAGGAATCGAACTGTGACCTCCTGGTTCATGTTGACGCCCAACCATTGAGCTACGCCGCCCGGGCTCATCACAGTAGCTAGAGACGACAGAGAAATCAGGGCTTGCAGTCGCCCGGGTCCCAGAGAGGATCGGGCTGTGAGTGACAGGCCAGTCCCTTTGCAGGGAGGGTTCAGGGGGAGCAGCCACACTCATTGTCCACAGGCAGCTAGGACATTTTTAGCAAATTACCCACAGTACCCGGAATCGTTCTTTAGGAAATAAACCCCTGGCAATTACAGCCACAGATGGTCAGATAAAAATGGAGGGCTACTGTCAACCGAGAAAGTAAAAAAGACAACTCGACTATTTTTAAACCTGATAACCTAGAATTAGTTGAGAAGAAAACTCAACTTAAACACAGAGACCAAAAAAAAAATCCCAGCCAGGAAAAAACCACGATCTTTAATGAGCCTTTACTAGAAAACAGCTCGTTACCTGACATATGCAGAAGCACTTTTTCTCCTGCGGACAGTTTCTGGAGTTAAAGATAAAAACAATAATAACAACACAAAGCAGACAAACAAAAACCCAGCAAACACCAGCATCTATTCTGAGTTGCTTTGCTTCATCCATTGTGACCCACACTTGAAGGACCACCTTGCTTTGATATTAGCAAACAGGCACTGAACCTGGGGATTCTCTTTCTTTCCTCTGCCGGGCTGGAAAGGAAGTTCTTTATGCAAATGATTGCCTTACCGCTGGCCGTCTAGAGTCCATGTAATGGGGTTTCTTTGACCTCCTAGTGGAATAATTAGGTGCTCTGGTTACCAAGCAACAGAAAGTCGGATGACCCAGGAGCAGAGAGACCTGGGCAGACTCTCTGGAAGGATGGATCGGCGTCTGGAGGAGCCACCACCAGATGTGTGTGTGTGTGTGTGGGGGGGGGGGGGGGTGGCGAGGGCCCTGCCACACACAGCTGATACTCCCAGGTGGCCCGCTCACCTCTGCTGCCCCCAACAGGGCACTGGCAGGACACCAGCTCCTGTGCAGAAATCAGTAAACCCTTTGTGTTTGTACTTCTTATTTTTCTTATGGCTGAACACACACATGCATGAGATCTACCCTCTTATAAACTGAGTGTCCAGAACAGAATCACTGCTATAAACACAATGTAGGGAGATCTCTGCCAGTCCCCGCGAGCCCTCTCTGGCTGCTGGGCACCACCATGCCACGCCCCGCGCCTATGAGTCTGACCACTTCCGAGGCCATGAATGGGGGGGAGGGCTCATGCATAGTTGTCCTTCTGGGACTGGCGTGTTTCACTTCTCCTCAGCTCCTCCGAGTGCCTGGTTTTGGGAGCGACACCAGCTGTTTACTTCTCTGGAATGAAAACCTGGACCAGGCAGAGTGAGGCTGACCCATGCCCTGGGGGAGGGGGGTTGTGACTAATGAGTTTTATGGTTCAAAGCCCAAAACCCCTAAGAGAAAAAACACAGCCTCAGGATTATATCCTCCTTCCAAATTTTATCTCACAACTCAGTGTGGCGGGCATGTTGGGTCTGACCCAGAGCTGAGGAGAAGAGCTTCATGCAGTTGGGTACATACAGTTCATCTGGCGCAAAATGTATGTGTTTAGGCAAAATAAATAAATAAAATAAAGTAAGATAAAAATCCCAGCCCATTAGGGCCCTGTCCCAGAGTGCCAACCGTGAGTATGCCTGGTGTTGAGATTGTGTGATTATGAGTAACTCCTAATTATATTTATACCTTTTAAATGTTCTACACTTGGCTTTATCTTTACATTAGCTAATATAAACATGTACGTTTACATGTGGTGCCTGTTGTATGTGTATATATATATGTATACACACATACATGTTGTATTTGTGCATAATATCCAGGGGCTTGCTTTCCAAGGTGTGATTCTCCTTGTAAAAATGAATTATTATCACACAAGACTACTTGTTCTTCCAATGGGAGGAGTAGAAAAGCCACTTCTGAGCGGTGGGGGCTGCCCTAACAGAACCCCAGAGATGGGTGGCTTATAAATCCCGACACTAACTGCCCACAGTTCTGGAGGTTGGAAGTCTGAGGTCAGGTGCCATCGCGGTTGGGTTCTTGGGATGGGACCCTCCTCCTGGTTTACGGATGCCTGGCTTTCCCTGTGTCCTCACATGGTGGAGGGAGAATGAGCTACCTCTAGTGTCTCTATGTCTCTTCCTATAAGGGCATTAACCCTGTTCGTGGAGCTCCACCCCTAGGACCCCATGACCTCCCAAAGCCCTACATCCAACAGCACCACACTGGGGATTAGGGTGTCAACATATGAATTTGGGGGGACACAAAGATTCAGTTTATAGCACTGGCCTCTATAAAATACTTCCCTGAAAAGAAATTTGAAGGAGAAGCTTCATATTAATAATTTTAACTACTCTAGAACACTCTAGCAACCACTCTAGAACAATAATAGGAAAGCTGAGTTGGTTTCTGTCTGTCACAGACACAGAATTATCTGTCTCTCTGAAGACTCAGACTCTTCAAAAGTGATGGCTAAATTGACTTGAGACACATCATGTGAAACAGCAACGTGTTGGAAAGAGCTTTGGAAGAGGCTCCCAGAATTCTGACTCCTGGGCACCTCTAGTTACTGCATGACTTTGAAAGATAACAGCAACTCAAAAATGCTCCTTAACTTCTAAATTCAATGAATTCTGACAACTGTATCAGACATTAAAAAATACCACTTTGCAACTATTCTTCTCTTCATAGGTGTGCAAAGTCTTTTGGGCCAAAGGCAAACATTCTGTGGTGATATGTGGCGGTCTCTGCTCAGATCTGAGCGCTCATTTATTCAGTTAACAAACATTTATTAAAATACAAAGAGGAAGCAGAGGATAATTCTCTGTCTTTGGGGTTCTCCAACCCTGTGGAAATGTCCACAGCCCTGGAAACAAACTCTCTCCCGCCCCCGCAAGAATAAGAGATGGCTTGGGTTTAACAGATACATTTAGGGACTAAATGTGTCTCTCCAAAAGCTTCTTCATGGTTTTGGAGCTGGCCCGGCCATGCCAGAGTTGAGCACATATAAGGTTTAAATTATGTGCAACTAGAAATCCCCCACCCGCACCCTTGTCTGGCTTTTCTCATTTCTAATCCCATTTCTTACTCTCATGCTTATCATTGAGCCTGGCATCAACTGAGCAGGACAATGTCTACAAAATTAAATTTACAAAAGCCTTGGCAGCTAATTCCAAATCCAGCCTTGATGTGGTCTTGACCCTGGGCTTCAGCCAACTGGTAGACCTGATCATAGGGCTGCAGGGCAGATAGCTGAGCACCCATTAGACTACTTTCTCAATCTTGTCGGGCAGGGTTGCGGTGGGGGGTGGGGGCAGAAAGCTAACTGACGCACAGAGAAACCCTGGGGATGGTTGAAAACTCTCAATTTGGTTCTTCTGGAACCCTGATCCCCAAGTTTTGAGTGAGGAAGGGGAGCCTGACCTTTTGAGTAATGTTAGGCCCCAGGGTTAGCAAGTTGTTTCAAAAAACCCAATGCCAAGAACCAGCATCCCAGGAGCCAATTTTCATGATTTTTCACTCTGCCGAGTTTCTGAGGGCCCGACAATCCCCACCATCCATGTATTTCCCCCTTCTTTCTCCAGCTGAATAATTTAGGATTTGTAAAACAGAGCGACAAAAGGTGATTGTTTGGGGGATTGGCTATATAACAAGCCTTTTTATTCCCAAGAAAATTGCTTGCTCTCTGCAAAATGTACTGTACCATTCACTTCTCAACTCAGCCATTTCCATTCTGACCAGCAGCTTCCTTTCACATTCGACATACCGCATGCAAATGGGAGCCCGCAACCCAAAACTCCGCTCTGAGATGGAGACTGGGCATGTGTTTCTTTGGAGATCCTCACCTCTTTCAGACAGGAAATTACTGTCAACATTCTCGCTGCCTGGCAGTCATTAGCTGAGCCTTTTCTCCCACTTTTGGAAGGGAAATAATGTGCCAAAGACCATTTCTAGAAAGATGCCTACATTTAAAAATCATTATCTTCAAAAACTGGCATCCAAAGTCATTGACGGGGCTGTATTCACATCCAGAAGCTAAGCGTCTCCCCATTGTATGTGGACTCGGTAACTCTGGGTCTATTTTAGAAGGCTTTAGTTCCGTGTAATTACCACGGTTTCCACAGGAGTTTCTGTGCAATTACCACGTAGTTTATTTCATGGGAACTATGCAATTAACTTGTCCCGCTCCTCTAAATGGAAAGTACTATAATTCTCCTACAAATGGTTTGGATGCTGGTTTTCTCAGCCGTACTTTAAAATATCTATATTTTGCATGCTTTCTTCATTTTCTCCCTTTTCTTTCTTCAAATAACGTATTGGTTTAGTTCATTCTTTTTTTTTTTTTGCTTTTATGGACCCGAGGAAAACAAGATTGCTGAAATGTCATTGGGCAGCCCCAAGTTATCAAGACATCTATTGGGACAGAAAACGACAGTAACAATGGGAGTGAAATTATTCCCACACATGAATGCTCGGTCAAGGTCTTGAAAGAATCGGTGAAGGTCTGATGGAAATCAGGTCATGAGCCCAGAAGAAAATCAACACATTTGTCTTTACCTCTTGTTACGGTAGCATCAGCGTGGAGAGGGAATTGGTTTGAGTTGGGCCCTTCGCATTTTCTGCTGTGAAGGTGAGGGTGGCGTTCAGAGATGCCCCAGCGCGCATTCCCTCCTATTCTTTAAGGCGCAGGCTGGGGAGATGGAACTGGGCACTCCTAAGGGGCATTGAAAAGTGAAAGTAACCCCAGTGCTAATTACAACCTAGGGGACAAATGGGAAGTGTCAACATACAGATACTTTCAAAAATCCATCTGCTTGTTCCTGTCTGCATGACCAGGTGGGATGGCTTTTACATGGTCCATGGTGTGACTGGTGCTTAAATCCTAAAAGCAAATCACCTTCCCCGTCAAACCAGGGGCCCCAGGGCCAGCCCTAGGCATAATTTTTACTCTTCTAATCTAGTAAACACATCTGTCCAACCATCTATCAAACATCCGACATACTAGTATATGGTCTGCAAGGTGCCGGGGGTGAAGGAGGCATGCTCCCTGCCCTTGGTGACATTCACGTGCAGTGGGGGGAAATTAAGGCAACAGCAGGCAGAGTATGGCAGGAGGGCACTGAGGGCACAAGCAGATGGGCTGTGAGAACAGCTCTCCCATTCCACAGATATTCTGTGTGTACTGAGCAACTCCTGGGTGCTGTTGGTTGTGGAGATGTAAAAAGGAATGAGACGCATAAGACCCTGATCCGCATGGTGCTTCCATTGTACTAGGGAGACAGAAAATAAACGGGTCCATGTCAGGGTCGCCGGAGGAGGTATACATGCGGCCGACAGTGGTAAAGAATTATAAATTGATTAGATCATCTGGAAACCCAGATGGGCTGAGCCCCCAAATGGCGCCAGCCCCCAGGGATGGGGAGTTAGAGATTTTAAAGGATTCTAGGCAGGCAGGCTTTTCTGGCAGGGAATTCGCTGGCTGGGTCCTGATGCTGGGCAAGTCCGAAGGGGAAAGTTACTGGTCTTAGCAAATGGGATGTGGTCTAAGCGAAAGGGAATGTCGGTTGTGAAATGGTCTAAAGGTCAGTTTCCCAGGGGAGGGAATGTCAATTTGATTATCTGATCAGACCTAACAGTCAACAGGTAAAAAGGTGCACCAATTGCAGGCAAAGACATATTCTGAAATTTCACCCAACACCCCCGTGAGTATTAACATCACGATCGATTGGTATTTTATTTTTCAAGGCACGTCCAAGTGTGGCTCCGGTGGGGGGTGAGGGGCTGCGTTGTGGGGAACATGGGAGGCAGCAGGATTCTCTTTGGACTTGGGACTCTTTGGAGGTAGAAAAGCTGTGCTTTCTGAGAGCTGAGATGACTGGAGGAGAGGGCAGCAGGTCCAGGCTCCTGAGATGTGGGGAGAGGCAGGGAGGAGGGCTGTGGGACAGGGGGTGTCACAGATGCATTGCTCTATTTCTGGTGTGGGCCTGGGCCAATGGCTGAAAGCAGGACCTTCTTACCAACCAGGCAAACACATCTTTCCCAGTGGCTCCCCATGGGGGTGGGTGGCTATTTTGCCTCCCAGGCGCATTTGGCTACATTCAGAAACCTCTTGGGGTGTGATCAGGGGTGGATGCAGGTGATAGTCATCTAGTGAGTAGAGACCAGGATGCTGCTAAACATCCCACAATGCACAAGGAAGACCCGTGCCCCCTCCCCTCAAACACACACACACACACACACACACACACACACACACACACACACCCAAGCACATATACAGGAAAAAATATCAAAAAGATCTCAGGCTCCCTAGGTCAGTGGAGCTGAGGTTGAGAAACCCTGACCAAACCCTGGGCGTTTCCACACACCTCCTCTGCCATCGTCAAAGGTGCCTGGAGAGAAGCCGCTCGTGCGAAGGTACCTGCTAGGCTGGGGCCTCATGCACGTCTTTGCCTGGGAGATTGCAGAGCAATTAGATGGGCGCACATTCTGTTTGGAAAGAATGGGAAGATTATCTTGTCACCACGGGCAATTATCCTGTGAATATTTTGGCAGCACGTTATGTTTTCCTATGTAATTGCAATTAACATCGAAAGTGATCTAGTACTTCTGGTGTGTGTCATGCCTGCCCAGAAAATATGTGACTCACGCTAAGGTGACAGCTACACACGTGTGGCATATACCAGAATCTAAAGACGAGGTGGTCCGGGAATCAGCCACATCGTTGGCCTTTTGCCCAGCCAGCGCCTAAGCTGTCACATGGCCATGTTTTTAGAACGAAAAGCAGTGGCACATTAGCCACAGTGAGGGCGGTCATGCGGAGATGTGATTCCTGTCGCTTAGAAACACTTTCGGGTCCAACGCTGATGGCTGATTCTTTTGAAAAGCCAACATATTCTTTAAAAAATTTAAAAATGTTATTTTAAATAATATTTTACTTTCCAATGACAGTTGACATTCAATATTCCTTTATATTAATTTGAGGTGTACAGTGTAGTGATTAGACATTGATATAATTGATGATGTGATCACCGCAATAAACTAACCTGTGCTGTTTCATCCCTCTGCCTTTTTCATCTAGCCCCCAGCATATTCAGGCCAGCATATTCTTGATGGCAGACACTATTCTATCTCTTGTATCAACAGAATGCAATTTCTCTTCCTATACCTTTAAATGTTCCAATCTGGATATATATATACATATATACTAGAGGCCTGGTGCACAAAATTTGTGCACAGGGGCTGGGGGTCCCCTCAGCCCAGCCTGCACCCTCCCCAATCTGGGACCCCTTGGGGACTCTCTGACTGCAGGCCTAAACCGGCAGTAGGACATCCCTCTCACAATCCTGGACTGCTGGCTCCTAATCACTCACCTGCCTGCCTGCCTGGTCACTCCTAACTGCCCCCCCCCCACTAGCCTGGTCACCCCTAACTGCTCCCCCCCCACTGGCCTGGTCACCCCAACTTCCCCCCCTGCCAGCCTGGTCGCCCCTCACGGCCCCCCTCTCCATGCAGCCCGCTGTTCAGTTGTTTGGTCATCCCTCACTAACCCCCCTGCCGGCCTGGTTACCCCTAACTGCCCACCCCCCACTGGCCTGGTCACCCCAACTTCCCCCCCTGCCAGCCTGGTCGCCCCTCACAGCCTCCCTCTCCATGCAGCCCGCTGTTCAGTTGTTTGGTCATCCCTCACTAACCCCCCTGCCGGCCTGGTCGTAGGCAGCCATCTTGTGAGGGTGTGAGGGTTAATTTGCATATTACCTCTTTATTATATAGGATAATTTACAAATGTACATCTCATTTTCCTATTAGAATTTTGTAAATTTTTCTTTAGTGGTCAGTTCTGATACAGTTCCCGCCATTGTGTGAATTTGAGAATCTTCTAAAATAATTCATAGTCTGAATTTCAATAGTGATTTGCTAATTTTCTTCAGTGAGTAAATTTTCAGAAAGTTTTATTTTGAATTGAATTTCTTTTCTCCTTCACAGACAGTCCTAGCAGCAAAGTAGGGAAGTTACCTTCTGTGTTTGGATGTTGAGTGGAGCCCTGGCCAGACTTGGGCACACGGCCGTGTCCAAGAGGAGTGTCCTGCTGGGGGGTGTGCTGGGCTCCCTGTGGGCCGCTGGCTGCCATTAGGGAGGAAGCCCTGGCTGGTGCTAAACCTGCTTCCCTGTCATGCACGGAGTTGAGAATCAGGCTGGTGGGCACACCCAGCCCTGCTGCCCGCCCTCTGGACCTGGGAACTTCCTTCCTCAGAGCCTGTGACCACCATCAGGGCCTTGGAAACCTGACTCACAGGCACTGGGCCTGGAAACTCTGGCGTCCCCAGCACGCAGGCTCTTCCAAGGCACTGAATCAGCTGTGGTCCCTTGTCCCACTGTCCACACCCCCCAGCCTGGCTTCCCTCCAGAGCCACCCAATTCTCTGGCGAGGACAGCAGCATATTTTAGTCACAGGCTCCCGTGGGCTGGTTTCTGAGGCCGGAGGTTTTCATGCCTGTATATGGTCCTCCAAGTTGTATGATTGCTATCGCTGTTTCTTTATTCCGCCTCCTGGGGCTGTGCACTTCCTTTTGGTTCCCACGGCCTCACCCCCTAAGTCAGGTTGGAGCTGCTGCAATGAACCCTAACACAGCCAGCAATCCTGGACACAGCAGCTGGATTCATGGTCTACGGCACACACACAAAACACAAAACACCAGGAAAAAGCATCGTTTTACACAAGAATTCTTTATTTCCAGAAGACATAATCAGCATTTGTTTTACTATCACTGTCATTTTACATATTAGGTTTTTAAAAAAACAACAACCCTCAATGCCCAGCCACTGTAACTCAGTGGTTGGGCGTCGACCTCATGAGCCAAGAAATCACATTTCAGTTCCCAGTTAGGGCACGTGCCTAGGTTGTGGCTCGATCCCCAGGAGGGGGTGTGCATGAGGCAGCAGGTCAATGATTCTCTCTCCTCATTGATGTTTCTATCTTTCTCTCCCTCTCCCTGCCTCTCTATGAAATTAATAGAAACATATTAAAAACAAACTAAAGAAATCAAATTAGAACGAGGGCCACAGATTAGCTGTGCAGACCTTGTCACTAATCACTGACATTTTTGTATTTCAAACATTTTTAAAAGCAATCCATTGTATAGGATATTATCTCCTCTGGCCCACTTAAAGCATAATTTGCTTTTCTGTAAAGAATTATTTACACACGATTTTCCAGGAAAGTACAGAATATACCTGGTATAATTGTACAGTGATATGTGCGCACTGTAGGTGAGTTTGCAGAGCTGCTCTCCACTGTACACTTTATGGTCAGGCACGGGACCGAAGCTGCGCCTCCGACGCTGGGCCTGTTTGCCAGCTTCGCCCACCCCCAGGCCCCCGTGTCCTCGCTAATTGGAGGCCGACCCTGCCACCTCCTTCGCACAGTCATGTCATGATGGTGGCATCCAAGCTGCTAGTTTAATAATCGAGATAATAATACACTTTGTGCGGAGTCATTGATAACAGCAGCGTATTCGCAATCCACGCTGTGAATGTTTTCATCTTTAGAAACACAATGATGTATTTCTCGTACCAATTTGGAATCCCTACAGGATGTTATTTTCTTCCCAACGGCTGGTTTCTTCTTGCTGCTGTCGCTGTTCCCACCAGTGAATATGCTGGGGGACATTTCTGGCTCATCGTCCACATTCATGGTACGTGGCCTGGGTCTCTGCTTCCAACACCCCAGGTATCAGTCCGTTCTTTCCTCTCCAACAGCACATGCGGCCTCCAGGAGACGCAAGGACATCCAAAATGCCTCTGGCTTTCTCTTGTCCATTCCAATGTTCAGAACTAAACACACTCACAGTCCAGTTTCTGCTTATTAGCACGGGCCCGTCTAAAGTTTTGTGGGATGCTTCCGACGCTGTCTCAGCTCTGGGGAGGTGACGTATCTGCTCACGGTGACGGCATCCTGGTTGTCCTGCCCATCTGGGCAGAATCAGCCACACTCTGATTCCTCTTGGCACATCCAGGGGAACAGTGGGGATGGTGGATGGACCCATGGCTTGAGGGGGTGACACAGCTGGCCTCGCAATGGCTCATCCCACCGGTCACATCTTGAATCATTTATAAAAACGTTAAAGAAATCTTACCTGTCAGTTAACTATTTTGGTCCAGGCAAAGTTGGTGTGACATGTTTATGAGAAAAGTACAGCGGCCTCCACCCGCTGATGTGAACAGGTAGTAGACGTAAGATCTGGGTTTAGCTAAGCATTCTTTTTGATGCGAATTAGCCATTAATCAGTAAACCAAGGATTCATGTCCGAGGTGGCCAGCAGGTGGCTTAGAAGGACATTGAGAAAGGGCCTTTATCCCCAGGAGCCGCCGCATGCAGACGCTCTGCCCAAACCATCAGGGGCATGAGGTCCCTCCGGGCAGTGAGCTCTGCAGCCTGGGTACGCAGACCACGTCACTGCCCCCACACTTCTCCGGACCATGTTCATATCTATATATAACTAGGGCCCCTTGGTCTGGCCTGCGGGGATCGGGCCAAAACCGGCTCTCCGACTCCCCCCGAGGTGTCCCGGATTGTGAGAGGGCACAGGCCAGGCAGGGGGACTCCACAGGTGCACGATCAGGGCCGGGAAGGGACTACGGGAGGGTTTTAGGGCATGTCTGGCCCTTCTCACCCAGTCCTGATCGGCTGGACCCCAGCAGCAAGCTAACCTACCCATTGACGCGTCTGCCCCCTGGTGGTCAGTGCATGTCATAGCGACTGGTCAAATGGTTAAACAAACAGTCAGACACTTAGCATATTAGGCTTTTATTATATAGTATGTTGGCAAAAGTAGGAGCCTTACAGTTGTGAGTACGCAAAGCACAGAGCTTGTTCTTGTATTATTTATTAATTATTGTATTCGTTTCTAGCCAAACAACTGTAAACCTACTTTTGCCCACCCCTGTCCACCCCCCCCCCCCCCAACACGGTTAAATGTTATTGTTATTTGAAATTGTGACAATTTAATGGTAATAAATTGTTAAAACCAAGTCAAAGTTATACCTCAAATCCTGCATTAACTTTCGAGAATATGAACTCAGAGCATTTACCGCTGGCATCCACACATCCGCTGAGGAAGTAGGAGGTGGATGGCAGAATTACACATTTTCTTTATAAGTGTTTGCCTTTTCATTATCATCATAGAAATACCCGCTTCCTGTAGAATATTTCAAAAGTAGGACAGATATGAAGAAGTAGAATAAGTCCTCCCAAACTCACCATCTTGGAACAACCTCTGTTGATGATCTGCATAGTTTTTCCATCCTTTTAAAAAAAAATCGCTCTCATTTTTTAACATAGTTGAGGGCAAATGCATGTATCCACCCTGACAAAAAATAGAGGGCAAAATCAATAAAAGAAATCCAAATAAGAATGAATAGAGTTCTGAAATTTTGTTCAGGAAGTATTTTTATAGATACCAGTTTAGGGAGGCCTGGACTAGCATAGTTTAAGTGAAGAATATCTTGCATTTTTAGTTGATTACAAGTGAGTGTGGGGAAATATTGCCAACCTAATCTTAAAATTAGGTGAAGAAGATACTGTGTCCAGGTCCACGCAGGTCATCTGGACTTTGGGTTGTATAGAACCACTTGGAAACAATATTGATCATCGGCTCCAAAATACATACATTTATGTGTATATTCATTCATTAATTATATAAATATAACTATAGTAATATATTTTACTTTCATGCATTATCATTTCTACTCATCATATATATGTACATACACATACATGTAATTACATAAATATATAAAATATATCTATAATTTCAGTATACATACATAATATGTTACATATGAAGATATATTACTATAATTACATGTATGTGATTAATATATATTTGTGTGATATATGTATGTATGTATGTATATACATAGGATAGGTAAAAATCATATTAAATAAAAGCTATCATATTTATTTCCCACATTCTGGTTGCTCATCTGGCACTTACTGATGTAACATCGTATGCTTTGCTCTGGGCACCCCAGTATGTAACTGACTAGACACTGCTCCCCGGGATGGAGAGGTCTGGGAATTGAGCCACTGGGGAGCTGGGAGACGGCCTGCTTTCTGCCATGGCCACGTAAGCCCCTGTGTTCCCCGACATGCCGGGTGGCAGATTTTTCCCTCCCTCTTGACTTTGACCTCGTCTGTGCCTATTCCCTGTGTGTGCACTGTAACATTTATGACTGCGCCCCAGCATTTTCTGGAACATGGGGGGGCCTGTTTAATCCCTCTGAATATTAAAGAAGACCCCCTGGAAGCATGCCATGATCACAGAAGTGGCTGTTACATGTGAACACTCAAATCATAACACATCCACATGATCAAGGCACGTATTTAAACAAAGCACATTCTCGTTCCTGGCAATTTTAGGCATAATGGGGGGTCGGGGGGGAGGGGATTGACATGAAAGACCTCTGATATTCTTTTTTTTTTTAGATCTTTGATATTCTTAAAAGATATGTCTTGAGATCTTGATACAAACTTCGATTCTCAGATGCAGTGATAACACATAATTCCACCCATGGAAGGGCAGGTGGTGGGCTTGCCAGAGACCCAAGCCCTGCTGAACACCCCTCACTCTCAGCACACACGGCACCTGAACCCTAGGAAAGAACTATTGTTTCCCGGGGTGTCTCCATCGCAGACTAGCCAGAGGCTCACTTTGTGGCCACTCCCTCCTCTAGGGTGAGGGGGGGTCCCATCAGTGCCTAGGAGTTGCTCCCTGAGACAGGGAGCAGAGACCCACTTGGGATCCTGCAAATGGGGGTGCTGGGTTGTTAGCAGGCTCATTCTCCAGCCAAATGATTTGCTCCAAAGTGCCAGCTTCCAGTTGGCAACCAAAAATGGGCCTTAGCAGAGTCACAAATTATTTTATATCATGGACACTGGGGATTGGGAAGAAGAGAAAATGGCGTTCTTGAAGGTTGAAGGGCAAAGGTCATCCCTGTGATTTCTCCTTGGATGTCTGGGTTCCTGGGAATGCCCTTGAGAAGAAATCCTGCAGTAACCGAGGCTCAAGGTCTTGCAAATATGATCTTATTACCATCTCATTTGGCTGTAGAGGAATCTGAGGCTGGAGATTGTCACAGGGAGTGGGTGGGAGAACCCCAATCTTACCCCACAATGGCAGGGTGAGGGCATGATCAGAGGTCATTTGCACAACACACGCAGGAATCCTCGGACAATCTGTAGAGTAATCATCCCACCTTAACTAGAATCTGAATTCCCGAGTCATGCTCCCCCTGCTCCTTCAAAGCCACAGCTATGGTGTTACAGAATTTACCAGGCGACCGGAAAAAAACCAAAAAACCACACCACAGGAGTCCCTGGAGGTACAGGAAAAACCCATTTATTTCCAGATGTACTAGTTCCGTGACTCAGGGGAGCCTGTTTCCAAACTCCAAGCAAACCAATATGGAGGAAGCTTTCTCTTTATGCCCTTTGGTTTCCTTGTCCTCCATATATGGGTCAGACTTCCGGACCTTCCACGGGCTTTGCAAAAAGCCCCGTGTGTCGGGATGGGGCTGTGAGACCACACCTAAAGGCCTGGCCTGGCGCCAGTGCTGTTAACCCCTCCGGGGGTTGTGTATTGTTCATGGTTTATGGCCTCTGTGAAATGTGAGTATTTAGGTAAACAGGTCTTGTAAGACCAGATAATTAAGGAAGGGGCAGTGACTTGATTATAGGCTAACAGGAATGTGCATTAGAGATACTGACTAACTAGGTACAGAGTCAGGCTGCTGGTCTCCCCTCCAAAAATGTCTTATTTCCCTCATCAATGCCGTTGCCCACCTATCAAAGACTACCAGCCTGACCTGTGGCCACGGAAACGGCTGTTCACTCTTAATGACACGGTGGCACCATCTTTCTAAAAATCACTATTTTCTCTCGTTATTTCTTTCTGCACCGTAATTTGTGAGAGCCCTCAATGCAGAGGGAAGAATGCCATGTGTGAATTATGCGAGTCGGTACAAAATTTCCTGCTAGTCAGATATGAACGAAAGTCTCTCTGCAATAAACAAAAAGTGTTGTGTGTAATTTCCCACTGGTCTTTTTTGTTAATTGGGCTCTTACTGCTGAAGCCTTTAATGTAGAGAATAATGAATAACTGGCTTTTGTGCACAGCCTCTCAGATGTACAAGGCCCCGAATTTACAGCGAGCTATTTTTAGATCTTACATTATGATATAAAAGATTGCTTATTGCTGGTAATGCAGAAAGCAAATTGCATTTCCGCCTCTGCGTGTGTTTTCTGTGTGGCTTGCACGAGCCTCCACTCTTGCTGATTCATTATGCCCAAGCAACTTGCATAAAGTCTGGGAAATTTTAATGTGGAAGATAGTTCTCGAAAATTTCCCGTACAACTCAAGCTCAAATTCTGCTTTGGCTGGTCAGGGGGTTGGTTCTTAGATGAATCAAATTAAGATTTTCTTATGTGAGCCCTGTTGGGGTAAAATCCCAGGACGTGGGATATTATGTAAGAGAGAGAAAGAAAATCCTCATGGTGGTTTTGCCCCAGAGATGGGTTCTCTGTACCCCCTCTCCCTCCTCCTGTTCCTCCTCCTCCTCCTCCTCCTCCTCCTCCTCCTCCTCCTCCTCTAGCTTCTCTTCTCTCCTTCTCCATCTCCATCTCCTCCTTCTAATTCATTTCCCATTATTGCTACTCTTTTTTCAAAATTTTCTAAAAATACTTTTAAATTGGTTTTGAGAGAGAGAGGAAGGGAGAGGGATAGAAAGATAGAACATCAATAAGAGAGAAATATTGTCAATCTGCTGCCTCCTGCACGTCTCTTACTGGGTGGGGATAGAGCCCGCAACCAGGGCATGTGCCCTGACCAGGAATAGAACCAGCAATCTCTTGTTTCATGGATCGATGCTCAACCGCTGAGCCACACCAGCTGGGCTATCACTCTTATTTTAATGCGACAACGTCATGGAACCTATCTGTCCAAGGTCTTGTATTCTAGAATCTGCTGTCTTAAAAATAGAAACAGCACACATGAATATTATTTCATTCACCACAATAATAGCTTCTATATACATTTAAATAATGGTCTACATAAATGTGCGAAGAATTACTTTTTCAATTTATGGGCCAATATGGACCCAAGGACACTTCCCAACAGAGCAGCAGCTGCCCGAGGGCTGGGCGCCAATGAACTCACGAGGCATAATTTTCCGTTTATTTATTCATTAACTGCTCACTGGCTGCCACTGATGGCCTGGGCACATTGGGTAAACAGATGGGCAGGAGACCATCTGCCTTCAGGTGGACATGTGAGAACCAATGGGAGGCAGGCTGCGCGGTGCCTGGGTTGGAATCCTTCTCCCAGTAGCTGTGTCACATGACACAAGTTGGGTCTGCCCCTGAGAGGAAGTCTGGACCCTGTGACAGGGTGCCCAGAGCAGAGACAGCCTACAGGGGAGTCCTGTGTGGGGAGGGGTGGGGAGTGGGAAGGCCTGGCTCTGGCACTCCTGCCAGGCCCGTGTCCCTGGAGCTGCCCCGAGAGCTGGGCCTCGGGTGATGTGCGTGGGTCCCACAGGGGCAGCAGCTGGACGCCAGCAGCTCAGGATGCTCCCAGGGGCAGCTTCTCCCCAGAGGGAGGGCGTCTTTTTGGCAGCCTCGGGAGCCCACAGCCTTCCCTTGAAGATCCACAAACCTTCCTAGAGACCCCTAGGTGTGTGCCAGGGGCGGGAGGAGGGGGCGGGGGGAGGAAAGTCTTCCTGGGCCCCTGCCCCAGTGGGCCCCTTGCTGTCCCAGCCACGGGGGCCCTCATTTTGCTGCTGGGCCCTCAAAGGCTGCTGCTTGTGCCCAAAGTCTCCCCGAACGATTCTCTGGTGAGTATGGCTCCCTCAGCTCCACCCTCACTCCCTCTCCAGCTCCCCCCCACTCGCTCTTTTCCCAGCTGACCCCGCTCCCTGCACACTTGGGTGCATGTTGATGGGGCACCAGCCCTCAGACAGCCTGCCTGGTAGGGCTCAGTGAAAGTGACCCCAACAATGGAGGGGCTCAGGCTCCCAGGGAAGGTCTCCCCCCAGAGGGAGCCTGTCCTGAGGATGGATGGGAGAGAGCAGGGGAGGGGGTGCACCCGGGAGATGGCCTGCCAGGCCCAAGAACAGAGCTGCCTGCCGCTCATTCTCCCTGGTCAACCCCCCTCCTCGTTTCTAAGGGAACAAGAGGACAATGAAGCCCAGCAGCTGTTTTTCTCCAAACTAGCAGGCGCTGGGAGCAAAGGCGTGCGCATGCTCAGCGGTCCTGACTTGGGGGCCTCCAAGTCACCTGGAAGGCTGGTTAAGACACAGATGGCTGGGTCCTATCTACGGTTTCTCATTCAGCCGGTCTGGGGTGGGGCCCCCAAACCTGCCTCTTAAGCAAGTTCCCAAAAGGGGCTGGTACCACTGGTCCAGGGACCACACTGGGAGAACCTCTATGTGCAGCTGCCCGGGTCCTCGTGCGCCTGGGTCTGTCCGCACCCGCCTCTCTGAGGTCGCCGCTGCCCTGAGGACACCCACATCCACTGCCTCTTTCACAGCGCGGCCTTACTGATTTGGAAAGAGCCTCCAGCTGTTTCTTGAAGGCGCCCCTTTCCTACCCAAGCACCCCTTTCCTGGGTCAATGTTGGCAAGTCTCATGTTAGAATACAACCATGAAGGGCGCTTGTCTTTCCCATTTTGTCCAATTTTATCTGCCTCTTTAAATACTCAGGATTCATGGTGTTGACTGATGTAGCTAAACCATCCAGTCCCTCCTGGGCCCCCTCTCTGGAACTCCCAGTTGTACCCCTCCTGCTCCAAACAGCTAACTCCATTGGCTTTCTGGTCAAGACACAGGAAACAAGATTGGTCAAGTTCACTGTTTGCCCGAGTAACACTGGAAGCTTCATTTCCCGGGTCTGGGAATCCACCTGTGCCCCCACCTCCTTCCCCACCGCCCAGCTACAGCTGTCGCCATGAGGGCCGGTGCTCGTCTTTGGCAAAGGTCCCTCTAGTGACCGGAGCCCCTCTCAGAGTCCAGAACAGTGAGCTTTATGGACATCAACACGTCACCCCTCCCTCCAGACAGCAGGAGGACTCTTGCTGTCTTTTCCAACGAGAAAGGGAAGTTATTTCTGGAATTTGGCAGCCGCTCCCATTCCAAATGGCTGCGTGTTGACATCATCAAACGTGTACCGTCCAAGTCAGAACTTTCTGTTTTTGCAAATGGCCCGGAACTACCTGTAGAGACGCAGACACATCGGAAGAGAGGCGTCTGCGATGGGGACACGCAGCCTGGCGCGGAGCCCTCTCGGCGCCACATTTCGGTTTGCAAAGGAGAGGAAGGGAAGAGGAGCTGGGGCGGCAGGGAAGCCCGCCTGCGCTTCCGGAAGCCGCCAGCAGGTGGGAGAGGAGCGGGCTCCCTCCGAGTCCGGCGCACACGTGACTGCGCAGAGCACGGCGCCGAGAGCGGCTGCTGGGGGTGCGGCGGGGGTGCGGCGGCGGTGCGGCGGGGGTGCGGCGGGGATATGCGGCGGGGGTGCGGCGGGGGTGCGGCGGGGGTGCCGAGGCGGTGCGGCTGCTGGGGATGCGGCGGGGGTGCGGCGAGGGTGCGGAGGCGGTGCGGCGGCGGTGCGGCGGGGGTGCGGCGGGGATATGCGGCGGGGGTGCGGCGGGGATGCGCGGGGATATGCGGCGGGGGTGCGGCGGGGATATGCGGCGGGGGTGCGGCGGGGGTGCGGCGGGGATATGCGGCGGGGGTGCGGCGGGGATATGCGGCGGGGGTGCGGCGGGGGTGCGGCGGGGATATGCGGCGGGGGTGCGGCGGGGGTGCGGCGGGGATATGCGGCGGGGGTGCGGCGGGGGTGCGGCGGGGGTGCGGCGGGGATGCGGCGGGGGTGCGGCGGGGGTGCGGCGGGGGTGCGGCGGGGGTGCGGCGGGGATGCGGCGGGGGTGCGGCGGGGATGCGGCGGGGATGCGGCCACACGCCAGGGCGGCGCGGGGACGTCACATGGGCTCTCCCCGCAGGATCGCGCCCTGCCTGTGTGCTCTCCAAGCCATCCTGCCGCTCCGGCGATGGCATAACCGGCAGGGTCCCTTCATCCACCTGCCGGTCTGCCCCTGTCCTCCTCCCATCGCCCTCAGCCCCCCTCCTGCCTGCCGACCTGTCTTGGCCAAGACAACTTCGCCGCCTGCGCACCACGCTTCCACCCCGTATTGCAGCCCAGCTTCCACCGTCATGAAAATGTAAATATCAAACGTCCCCAAAACAATACAAGTGCCTTTCGGAGGGAGGATGTTGCGGCTGGTTTTGTGTGTACCTGATTTGTGGTCAAGTCGGATGCCACAAAGGATGCTGAGCCACACCAGTGGCATCCAGTACATGCCAGCAGAGCAATTAAAATGCACCGCACGGCCCAGGCGCCCAGCGGCGCTGCCCTAGTTAGGGGTCCGTCAGAGGCCCAATTAGAATGGCTCCTTTCAGGAGGCCGACACTGTCAGCTGGTCATTGTCACTCCCGCAGCCGCATAATTGGCCACAGTTTTGCATCCTCGGAGTTTCTTTAATTTTGTGAATGCTGTTATTTGTCTTTTAGAAGGCTGCGGTTAAAACTAGTTGTTTGTTCTCTTAGAGGCACATGAGGTGATTCAAAAATTATTGCTAAAAGACGCACCATTTTCTCAGGCTCAGGACACTTGCCCCTCCTGCTTCCTCCAGCTGCCCCTGCAGCTGCCCGTCCTGCTCCCTCCAGCTGCCCTCTCCCCAGGACATTTTGAAGGCAAATCCTGGGCTAGACTCTGCACCATTAGGATTGTGCAATGGCTTGACTATATAGGCAGAAATTGCTTTAAAAAATTATGTGTCAAGTTCAACTTCATGGCCATATTCCTTTATGTGGAGGACTCACGTTAGTGATTTAAAGCATTTGGACTCTATTAAGTAAAGAACCAGCAGGAGATGCAAACAACTTTTCAATCTGTGATGAGGCCAAATGTTTGGAGGAGATGATGACTTCCTTCTCGCAACACGCTTGGTTTCTGGAGAAACGCAGGTGGAAAAGCATCGTCCATATTCCACTGTCTCGCCCGCGAGGGTGGGGAGAGTTGGAAGTGGATCTGTGCTCACGTTTCTCCATCTGCAGGTGTGCCCCTCATGCCTTCTTCATTGACATCTGAGCCTCATGCACCTCGTTGTGAAACTCAGACACTGCTCATCTACACGTGGGCCTCTCTCTGCACTGTTTTCATCTGTTTTCTGATTTTCACTTTAGTGCCCATACTTTGCCCCACCCTCCAGGTATTTTCCCAGCTCCTTCCACTTCTCCTCATTTTATCCATTTGATAAATTCCCACTATAGCATGTATAGCAACGTCGCCATCTCCATGAAGCTTTCTCCCACCCCCACAGGGCAGAACCGAGGGCCAGCTCTGTTAGGGCATTTACCTATTATCAGTGCTCATGCTTTCATCTCTGAGAAATTGCAGCTCCCCAGGTCAACAAGCCATTGGCCTCATAGAAGTGCCACAGAGCAGAGGCTTAACAATTTTATTTCAAATAAAAATGTTAAAAAGGAAAAAATGAGAGAAAAGAGAGTGGCCCTACAGAAAAGAGACACAGGTAATTATAGGTAAGTAACAAGGACCTAGGTTCACATAGCATGAGACGTGCTTTAGAAATTATGCCCTACTGTCTTGGCTCCTCTTTAAGAGGGAGAAAGCTTTTAGCTCCGTGTCTGGCACATAGGAAAGGCTTATTATATGTTATCTATGCTGATGATGGTGAAGAAGAGAAGGCTGAAGATGAAGACAAAGATAAAGATGAAGGAGGAGGAAAAGGAGGGATACAGGAGGAGAGAAGAGGGGGAAAAGAAGATAAGAAGAGAGCGATGATGATGATGGTGATGGTGATGGTGGAGATGATGGTGGTGATGATAATGAAGGTGATGATGTTAATGGTGATGATGATGGAGAGGATGGTGACAGTGATAATGATTAGTGCATACCATTCCTAATAAAACAAAATAGTTTCTTGACATCCATCATCTCTAAACCCCTCTAATTTAGTCCTCAGACCCCACCCTATCTTCTCACTCAACTTTCCAGGGTTCCCAGTCAGGATGCTCTTCACATTGTCACACAGATTGGAACTTCTTTGTCCTGCCTCCATGTCCTGACCAGAAACTTCCTTCAGCCAGAAACTTCCCACTTACCACCCCCCCTCCCCTTATGAAACTCCTATTCTTCTTCAAGATCCCCATGCAGGCTGCACACGCTCTTTTCCGAATGGTCCTGTATCATAGGGACAACAGTAATAAAGGTGCGGGAACTTTACCTTCTCACTCAATCTGCACACACCCTGTGGCATGGCTCTCACCATTTTCAATCGCGAGAGGGAGGCACAATGACATTCAGCGACATGCCCAAGGCAGAGCTGGCTTTAAACTTTGTTTCTGTGGCACCAAAGCTCTAGCTTTTATAGCATCCTACACGGGATGTACTAGGTTAGTATATTAGATATATTAGCACGACCATGTACTACCTAGACTGATCCCTACGATACAGTAATTTAGGTGCCTACATAAGAATGAAATGCAGGGGGACTGCTCAATATGCAAATGCAGAAGGTACAGCCCTGACATTTGAGACCTGGAGTTAACATGGTTCCAGGGAAAAGGACTTCTGTGACTAGCATTTTATAAATGTGGGGGCCAGAGAGAAAGGACCGTGAAGTAGGTACATTGTTTTGCGTGGGGGGGGGGGTGAGGGGGCAGTGACATCATACCCCAGGAGAACTCACAAATAAGAAGAATTTGGTTGCCCTCTAAGACTCTACTACAATATCAAAGCAGAGATACGTAAAATCATTTTAAGGAATAAGGCTGCCCCCACCCCCACCTGAGGAAAGCTTACTTTTGACTAAACACGCAAATAGTATTTTAAAATGTTTTATTTAAAAATTATTTGTTGCTTTAGAGACCTAGGATTGCATTCCGATTCTTCCATTTACTTGCTTTGTGTCTTTGGCCGCTTTGCCTGCCTCAGTTTCCTCGCTTGTAAATGGGTTACAACAGCTCCTTCATTGTTGTTATTACTGAGAGAAGCAACTAGATGTCAGGGCCAGGCTGAGAGATACTCAGACTTTGTCCCTCTTGGCCATTACCATGAGTGAGTCATAGGCCTTTTTGAGGTCCAAGGTCTAGGGAAAGTCAAGAATTATTACTTCCTTTCCACCCGACCCACTGTTTCCAGAAACGCCTTCAGAGAGACTCTCTGTGTGAGATAATCAAATGGTCACATCTTTAAAGGGGGGGAGGCCCTGTAAAATGCCCAATTGAGTCTATGTCATTGGCTTAAGTGTTCACATTTTTGGAAGAGAGAGGGGTTTTTGTAATTTTTGTAATTTTTATAATTTTTGCAATTCCCAGCCAGGAGCTGTCCTGAGAGCTCAGTGTCCGCCTTTCCCAGGAGCGTCTGCCTCATGACCGCCATTAGGACACACCGCTGCCCAAACGTCCCAGCAGATGCGCTGCATGAGCTCATGTCTAGGTCGAGGGTTTCCTTTAGACCAGTGGTTGGCAAACTGCGGCTCGCGAGCCACATGCGGCTCTTTGGCCCCTTGAGTGTGGCCACGAAGTTTCAATCACACTGTACGTGCGCGCTGGCACGTGGCATTTTGTGGAAGAGCCACACTCAGGGGGCCACAGTTTGCCAACCACTGCTTTAGACCATAGCAATGGAAACTCCACTCCCTGAAGGCGTTTCTGGAAACGGTGGGTCGGGTGGACAATTGCTCATAGAGCAGTGATTGTCTGAGAGGCTGTGCTTTCTGGTGGGCTGTTGAAGATGGAAAATAAGCTTCCTGCAAATAGCTCGGTTGACCAGTTTGACTGCCCTGCACCCCATTGTTGTCCGGGTCTGTTCAGGCCCTGGCTTCTCCCCTCCAGCTTCTCTGCCACGTCCACTGAGCTTTAACTTCTCCATGTACCATTCAGTGCTCAGTCCATTGAAGGGATGGCACACTAAGACCTACCTTTTCCTGTCCACACTCTCGGCTGGGGAAACCCTCTCCCATAAAAGTTTCTGTCTGCACAGCCCCCACCCCACCCCCCAAAGCAGCTTAGGCACATCAGGGCAGCATGTGGCTTCATCTCCTGTTCTTCTTTCTACAGTCCCTTCTCTCCCCTTGGTCATACGGTCTCTCTCCACACTGCTGACTGCCTCTCCAGCTACTAAATGAAGAAATCTCACCACACCTGCCCATTTCAACCACCCTTACACATGCACCTTTAAGTAAAAACCATTCTGTATCTAGGTAGATAAAAAGGAAATTAACCAAATTTGAAGTTCAACAACTCAGAATGTGGTTGTCCGTTACACTAACCTGTGCCTCACTCCTAGAGAAAAACATTTAGAAAACGCTCCTTGTTAACTCATGCAACCTTGAGTTGCCCAACTGCCAGGACTGCTCCTTTCACAGGACGCCTGGGGTGGGGGACTCCTTGGGAGTGGGGTTGGGGCCTTCCCAGGCATTTCCATCCTGGGAACTAAGGGCAGTTCCCACAATGCTGTAGGAGTCATTCCTGATCATGGCAATGGCTGCATCCAGGCTGCAAACCACCTGCGGTAGCTCAGTAGTGGGCGGTCCATGGGCAAGAGCAGGGCCTGTACCTGCCAGGAGCTCCTGGACCCACACAGGTCTTCCCTGTTCCGGTGGTTTGGATCCCTGGGCTAATCTGGGCCTTCGTGGAGAAGCAGCTCCCACTTCCCTCCTGCAGGAGGGACACTTGGTGGGGAGAGGAAGGAGGAGGCTCTGGCGGCAGAACATTCTACGAGGACGGCAAGCAGAAGCCTGGCCTATTTCTGGGCTCATCTGAGACGGGGCTCTGAGCCTGGACCTTGGTGACAGCACTGCACACTGAGAGACTAGACTCCGTGCAGGAAAAGACCTTAGTTCCTGTAACTCTCACCACGCAGCTGACGACGCTGAGTAGATGGCTGTCACATAAATCTACATGTGCTGAAGCTGAAAGGGGACCCGTGAGGCTCCCTAGCTCACCCCCCTTAGCTCTTAGATAAAGAACGTGAGCCGCTTGTTGGCTACCTGGTTGCATAGCAACTCAGTGATGACAACTAGGCCTTGGGCCTTCTGCCCGTGTCCCTGCTTCCCCAGGTCAGCCACTCAGCCCTCAGAGTCCTGGACGGAGGGGGGCACTGGGTGGGGTGGCTCAGGGTGAGCCGAATCTCCCACGTGCCTTGTGCCCACGTGCTCTCATTGCCAAGCAGGCGAGGCTGAGCTGGTGCTGGCTGTGACGTGAGGGGAGGGACTTCTCTGCAGAGTGAGGTCAGCACGTTCGCAGCAGCATCACAGGATCCTGTGGGTCCAGGGTCTCTTCTCAATGAGCATGCGCTGCAGCTCTCAGAGGCTCCCAAAGAGAACGGGGTCAAAGCCTTCTTGTGCGCCTTCATCTGCCTTGGGCGGGACAGTAATCCCTCGCTCCCCGGGTTTTTGTACCGATGTACGTGGCGCTTTGAGCGGTGGATAGTGGCTGTGTTTATTACTGTTCATCACAGAACGTGGTCAGCAGGTAGCTGGATGGTGCGGGACTGCGGCTCCTCCAAGCGGTTGCAGAGCTGGGAGACATGCTCTTCGTCAAGGACACTTGGCGGACATTCCCTCTCTAAATGCTGGCAAATGGACCAGATGGGCTCTCTGGGTGCCTCCAGGACTCTCTGTTTAAGATAATCTGTAAAATGTGTTCAAGAAGGAGCTTATGTTGTCGGGCTTTTTTTCGCTCTGTATTTTAATCAGACACTATGAGGGTTTCTGATTAAAGTAGGTGAGGTGTTCCGCTCTCTCATATTCAGGATATTTGAAGGTTAAATATTCTGATTCCCTTACCCCCAGCCCATCCCCAAGAAGAAAAACCCATTTGTTTTAGCCCCCTCCTCAGCGGAGCGAAATTTTAAATCGTAGAGCCAGGTTATCAATGCTCACCCGGAGGATTGAAGCAGAGTCATTAAATCTTATTACAAAGCGAAGTGCAGAAAGTAATTGCACATATTTGTAAGTAGCTTAGAATTGATTAAAAATGCATAAAGCAAAGCTGCAAAATGCTCCGCAGGCCCGAGGATGCTTCCCCCTCAGGGAAACCATTACAGCTGCTCATTCTCTGAGTAACCTTCTCCGTCTCCCCGTGAACACCCAGGAAGGCGAGCTCTGGGCTCCCCAGCCCTCAGCGTGGAGTGTGCACGGCGGGAGAGGTTGCTATGGCTCGGCGAGCCCGGGAGGAGTGGAATTCACAACCTTTCTGAGGCATTAATGAAAGCTCATCCTGCTGAACGGGTGGCGTCTCCGCCAGCTCCTGGTCCTGACCTAGGAGGCCGCACTCTTGCAAGGCAGCCCTTGCTCCCTGGGCAGGTTGGAAGGAGACAGAGCATTGGGAGGGGTTTCTAGGGGGAGAATCCACCCATATGCCCACGGTGAGCACAGATTAGCTGGTGTTTTTACTGGGATTTTGGCAAACTTCCAGGAAAATCCACTATTTGTCTCGCCTGTTTACAACCTCTTGGCCATTGCTCCCTGCAGCAATCAGTCCACCATTATACTGGTCCAGGCCTGCTTTATATGAGCCACGGTGATGGGTACATGAGGGTGAGAAGTGACTCCAGTCAACATCTTCTCAGTGAGCTGAGGATCCCAGGACTGTTTAAGGTGGGAAGCAGCCCCGACCTCAGCAAGGCCGTGCTCTGGGAGAGGGAGTGATGTTTGCTCTGATGGGTGTGTGCACATTGGCCGTGCGAGCTCACACGAAGTGTGTTAGTTAATGCTGTGGTGACAAAATCAAAAAATCTCTGGATCCAGTGGTTGAGTACATAAAGGTCTCATTCCTCCCTCCCTGCCTGCCTCTCTCCCTCCCTCCTCTTTCTTCCTCCTTCCCTCCCTCCCACTTGCCTCCCTTCCTTTCTTCCCTCCCTCCTTCCCTCCTTCCTTCCCTTCCTCCCTCCTTCCCTCCCTCCTTCCCTCCTTCCTTTCTTCCTTCCTTTCTTCCCTCCCTCCTTCCCTCCTTCCCTCCTTCCCTCCCTCCCTCCCTCCCTCCCTCCCTCCTTCCTTCCTTCCTTCCTTCCTTCCTTCCTTCTTTCCTTCCCTTTCTTCTTCTCTCTCCCTCCCACAAACACACATTGAACACCTACCATGGGACAGGTATACTCCAGAACCTGGAGATTCTGTGATCAACAGTTCCTATTTCCAAGGAATTCCTGGTCTTTACTCTAGATCAGTGATATTCAACCATTTCATCTCATAGCACACAAACTACTAACATTCTGCAGCACACCCCAAAATATAATTTTTTGCCTATCTGACAAAAAATAGTTATAATTTTGATTTATTCAATGAGATGACCATTGTTGTATTGACTGCTGTCATTTTTTAATTTGAGAACTTAAGGGAAAAGAGGTCAGTGCCCCTGACTAACTAGTCAGGTATTGCATGTTTTAAACATTCTTGTGGCCACCCATGAAAATTGCTGCTCTAGGTTTTCCTCTTGCAATATACTCTAAAGAGAAGGCTATTTGAACTATTTTGTCCTCCTTTTTCTTCTTTTTATAATAGACTAGTGGCCCGGTACACAAAATTCATGGGGGGGGGGGGGTGCTGTTCCCTCAGCCCAGCCTGCACTCTCTCCAATCAGGTACCCCTTAGGGGATGTCTGACCACTGGTTTAGGCCTGGGGTCGGGCCTAAACTGGTGGTCGAACATCCCTCTCGCAATCTGGGACCGCTGGCTCCTAACCGCTCACCTGCCTGCCTGCCTGATTGCCCCTAACCCCTCTGCCTGCCTGCCTGCCTGCCTGATTGCCCCTAACTGCCCTCCCCTGCCAGCCTGCTCTCGCCCCAACTTCCCTCCCCTGCCAGCCTGATCACCCCTAATGGCCTCTGCCTTGGCCACCACCACCATGGCTTTGCCCAGAAGGAAGTTGGACGTCTGGAAGATGGCCGGTTGACCCAGTCTAATTAGCATATTACCCTTTTAGTAGTATAGATAGATTATATAGGATAGGATTGCTTAAGTTGGGGGAAAAGTGTTTTTCAGCAGGAGGAGATGCTCTTGGCAGACAAAAATACATAATCCCTATATCTGTATGCACTAACCATATGCACTATACTGCCAAACTGGTCATTAAAAAAATTGAACCCCTTTCTTACACCTTACACCAAACAGTTGTTGCCCTTAAAACCCCTCCTCAGCCCACCTTAGGTTCTGCCTTCCCAATTCACCCAGATTAGGTTCTGATTGGTCGGTTTCTATGCCAGTCAGCGTCAAAAGCTCCGCCTCCTAGGCAGCCATTGGCTCCTCACATTTCACCCAGATTTGGTTCTGATTGGTCAGTTTCTATGCCAGTCTTCATCTCTGGGCCTATCAACGGGTCTGGTCAGAGAGGTGGGGCTGATCAGCAGCCCCAGCATAGGCCTGACAGAAAGAGGGGTGTGGCTACTGGCCAGGCCCAGAGAGAAAGAGAGAGCCAAGTGCTGATCAACAGCTGCCACTGAGGCTACCGATCAGACCCTGCTTCTCTCTTCAGGCCTCTCTGATCCGCAGCCCCCCTCGACAGTCAGTGCTGGGTCTGGGCGCCCGCAGGGCAACCCAGCACTGACTTCTGGTCAGTCAAGCCTTCGGTCGTTTTGGATGTTTTGGGTTTTTATATATTAGGATGTGTTACTGAAATGTAGATTAGAAACCTTATGATTACAGCTGGATAAAATTTCCTAGAGTAAACATACCCAGGTAAACTGCACCCAGGTCAAGAAATAAAACATATTCTGCACCCAAAGGCCTCATTTATGCCCCCTCTCAGTCATCACACCCCTAAATAATACTACTGACTATTTTTTGTATGCTGACCCTCATAAATAAAATCATACTTTTCATCAGAGGATTACGATGTGCATTTGACTGCAGACTGAGTCTAAGAAATGACAGAATATAACAGAATGCGCCTGCATAAGGACTTTAGTGCAACATTCTCATTTGGTTGCAAACAGTATAACGAACAGTAGCCTCCCCACCACCATCAGGTTTCCTTTTACTGATTTAAAAGCCAGGAATTGCCTCTGCTTACCCAGGGCTCAAGCTCCTTCCACCCCGGAACGCCATCTTTTCTCTCTTCACTGCTCTTTTGCCATCCTGTCATTTTTTTTTTTTTCTTTCTGGAAATCCAGACCTATTTTTTGCAGCCAAATTAGAATGTTTGCACTCAACATCATACGTAGGCACATTCAGATATACTTGTTCATTTCTTTTTTTAAAAAAGTATTTTTATTGATTTTAGAGAGAAAGGGAGAAGAAAAGAGACAGAGAAACATCAATGATGAAAGAGAGTCATCGATTGGCTGCCTCCTGCACGCCCCCTATTGGGGATTGAGCTTGAAACCTGGGCATGTCCCCTGACAGGGAATGAAACCATGACCTCCTGGTTCATACGTCAAATGCTCAACCACTGAACCACACCAGCCAAGCATACTTGTTCATTTCTTAAAGTCAATATAGAGTCACATGTACAGTCAGATGTGTCGATAAACATCTGTCACTTGTCGCAGAATATAAATTCCCTTGGGGCCAGGACCAAACCCCTAATCCCACTATTTTGTAAGTCCCCTTATTAGTCCAGCACCTTGAACAAAGTAGTAGCTGAGAAAATGCCATCGAATGGAAATCTTATTTTAATTGATTTTTTGAATAATTAAATCTTATTCCTTTGGGGGGCATTAATTACTTCAAAAATGGCTTCTAGTTCAGAATGAGAGGCTGAGTACATAAGTTTCTTTTCTCTTCCTCTCAAAATCCTATTAAAGGGAGAGTAAAGGAATAAAAAATAGATTCGCTTACACCCATAAAGCGATTTGGTGGGACCATCACTGGAGGACAGGTCTCTACATGTTTCCCGAAGGTGCGAGCGAGCAGAGTCACAGTGACTGCAAATCAGGAGGAAGAAGGTCCAGAGGGGACTGTACCCCAAACAGCCTCCAAACCACTCACCTGGGTGCCCGTGGACTCCCACAGCTGCTTGGCTCACAGACACATTTGGGGATGGGAGTGAGATGTGGGAGGTTTAAGCAAGAGTTGAGCCCTGACAACTCCCTTCCTACCCTTTGAGCACAGAAGAGACAACAGGCAGATGCTTACCCCTCAGGAAAAAAGCAAAGCATTCATCACTGAGGAAACTGAGCAAATTGCCTGGGAAGTAGCAGGGCAGCTGGGCAGGGCTGGTGCCCAAAGCAGTGCATTCTGGGGCCCTAGTGGTATGGCGTGTTTCTGTCCTGCTCATGCTGGAGTGACAACTTACAGGTGAGGCCTCCTTTACAAACAGAGCTCACAGCTCTGCCATGGCAATATTTAAAATATAAATGGACAGCAGGGGGCTACGGACATTTGAGGAGAGGCTGTAAGGAGAAAGGCAAAGATAAACAAGCCTAAGATGACCCAGGATGAAACACATAATTCAAGGGATAAAGGGTATTTTAAAAGATCCTAATTGGTGTCCTCAGAGAGATTTGAGTTGGTATCAAACCCATAATATGTAAATAAGATTTTTTAAAGGGTATCAGAGAATAAGAATAATCTTGTGAAAAGAAAAAAATATTTTCAAATTACAGAATTCAATACAAGGCTTAACAGTGACATCAAGGAAATCTCTTATAAAGTATGACCAAAAACAAAATAAAGGGATAAAAAAATGTATAAGCACCTAAAAAAACAACAAAGGTCCTTTTAATGGCCAAAAGACAATTTAAGAGAATGTCCAGAAAGAGAGAGACCAAAGAAAACTCAGAGGAATCAGTTTTTGAAGGAATATTACAAGATTATTTTCTAGAGCTGAAGAAGGTATATGTCCTCTGAAGTCATCCTCCAGTCTTAGCATAAAGCACGAGAAAGACAATACTTAGGCACATTGTAGTGAAGGTTCAAAATATGCCAACTATAGAAGATTCTGGAAGCCTCCAGAGAGTAAAAACTATTCACCTACAAAGGATCAGAGTCAGACTGCCTGTGGAATTCTTACAAGCAACATTTAATATTGTAAGACAAGGAGGAATATCTTCTAAGTTCTAAGGTAAGTGATTTACAGCCTAGAATTCTACAGTCAAGAAAATGATCAACTAAGTGTGAAGACAGATTCTGCAAAAACCCTGTTTTATTTCTAAGCAACCTTTGTGACAAAGCAATACAAGAATGTGCTCCAGCAAAACAAGAGAGTGAACCAAAAGAAGAAGAGTTAAGGTGCAAGAAGAGTAGATTCTATATAGGTTGATAGTTTTGCAACAGAACTAGAGAGAGATTAGTCTAGAGCAGTGGTTTTCAACCTGTGGGTCATGACCCCTTTGGGGGTCGAACAACCCTTTCACAGGAGTCGCCTAAGACTATCAGAAAACACATATATAATTACATATTGTTTTTGTGATTAATCACTATGCTTTATAATTAAACATAATTGTTTAATTTGTAACAATGAAAATACATCCTGCATATCAGATATTTACATTACGATTCATAGCAGTAGCAAAGTTACAGTTATGAAGTAGCAACGAAAATAATTTTATGGTTGGGGGTCACCACAACATGAGGAACTGTATTAAAGGGTCGCGGCATTAGGAAGGTTGAGAACCATAGACTCTAGAGCAAAGGGCTCCATAAAGATAAGAGAAGAAAAATGATTTTGTATATTTGAAAATGTTCTCGAAACATTAGATGATGGTAAAGAGCTGATAAAAACAGACATTACAAGATAGATAGATGATAGATAGAAAGTACTCCAGGAAAAATAAAATCCATACAAAAGGGACAATTTATTATAGCATTATTTTTTATGTTATTGATTTTTATATTTCAAGATCCACCTAGAGACCCATTACAATAATGATTACAGAACAAAATGTATATACTGTATTAACCTTGGCAATAAGAAAGCAAAGTTTAACAGTCTGGAAAAGTTTAAACGATGGATTTAAAATCAATCTCTTATTTTCTACTTTTCTCTTTACTATTTGGAGTAAGAGGACAGTGTGTTCTGACCACTGAGAGTTCTCGGATGTTCCCATTCCTTGTTACACAAGGAAGGTATATGCACCTGCAGTTATAAAGCTCCCCGGAAGCACCTCTAATTCCTTCCTAACAGCTGTAGCTTGGGCTTGGGATTAACGAGCAGGCTTCTGTTTGGCATATTTCCCTCCTTGTCATCCGCAGATCTTGTCTACACTGACTATTTCTGTGGGTATCAATCTGCCTTGGTCTGCCTCCTTTCTTTTCATTTTAACGGTGTTGAACCCATGCAGCCTTCTTGCCTGTGGCTCTACTTCCCATCAAGGCTGCCTTCCTTGCGCGCCTATATGGTGATGGGCCCATACTCCACAGGCATTCATTGTGACCTAGTAGTTTTCACCATGTGCAGAGCGATTCCCGCATGTACAGGAGAGGCTGTGGGCTGCAGAGGGCACCTAATTCCTAAATTGGCTTTAGTATTAGATGCAATGCCATATTTATTCGTGTTGGCCAGGCTTTCTCTTTGGGAAATGTCACATTCAAAATGGAGACCAAAGAAGTGATTGCCCAGGTGTACTGACTAATGAATGCAATTGTCTTCCTGTGGTGGGGAACGAAATGGGGGGGAGTCGCTGGGTCTTACTGCCTCCTTATTGTATTCACCTGCATTATTAAATGCTTTTCTTTGTATTTGAGACCAGTTTTTGTTACGCTAAACAGTTATGTGTGCCTACAGCACAGAACGTCATGCCCATAATTTCGGATTTCGGCAAGACTAAAAATGGGCATCTCTAAATTCATCCATCGAGACCCTGTAGTGGGCATTTGGCTCAGCTTGTTCAACTTCCCACTACAGGACATGATAATGGTAAGAGCATGGGGATGGGGTCAAAGACCTGATGAGAATGAAGGGCCAGTTTGTCTGGCCTTCAGGAATGGGAGTGCCTCCTCCTCACGGGTGCAGGGGTTGCCCCTTCCTCTGACAGAAGCAGAAGAGGTGGGTCTGGTTAGTGCTCCACAAAGGGGTGGGGTTTGGCATCTGGAGTAGCATCCACTCCTGCCATTCTCTTCCTGATGTCTGGGCACAAGCACCAGCAGGGGGTGCGGAAGGGATGGAGTGGGCTGATGAATGAAGGGAAAGGGCTGGGGGAGGCAGAGTGTGGCCTGTAACCCCAGTAAGAGCTCCTATATAATAAAACCCTAATATGCAAATCAACTGAACAGCCGAATGACCAGTCGCTATGACGTGCACTGACCACCAGAGGGCAGACGCTCAACGCAGGAGCTGCCCCCTGGTGGTCAGTGCGCTCCCACAGGGGGAGCACCGCTCAGCCAGAAGCCAGGCTCATGGCTGGCAAGCACAGCTGCAGTGGCGGGTGCCTCTCCCAACTCCGCGGCAGCATTACCAAGTGGCAGCAGCAGGCGCAGTGTGCCAGAATGAGTGTGAGTGGCGCCCAGCCCCAGTTCTGGCTCCTCCCTGGCAACCTGTCGCTTGGCATACTGCTACATCCCCCGAAGGGTCCGAGATTGCAAGAGGGCGCAGGCCGGGCTGAGGGACCCCCCCCCCCCAAATGCACAAATGCCTTGTACTGGGTCTCTAGTATGTGTGTGTGTGTGTGTGTGTGTGTGTGTGTGTGTGTATGAGTGTGTGTGTGTGTGTATATATTTGACCTACTTTTCACAATATTGTATAAAAACCAAACACTCCAGAAGCACATTCAAATCCCATGCATCAAGGCAAATATTCTCAATTTGTTCAGGGTTTATCCTCTCTATCAGTGGTTCTCAACCTTCTGGCCCTTTAAATACAGTTCCTCATGTTGTGACCCAGCCATAAAATTATTTCCATGGCTACTTCATAACTGTGATGTTGCTACTGTTAGGAATCATAATGTAAATATCTGATCTGCAGGATGGTCTTAGGCGACCCCTGTGAAAGGGCTGTTCGACCGCCAGAGGGGCCGCGACCCACAGGCTGAGAACCGCTGCCCTCCATGGTTGCCTTGTCTTATTCTGAAACGTGCTTTTTTCTGCAGCATTTCTGCCACTGAGAACATGTCTGGATCGGAAGGTGCCTGCTCCCAGTGTTCTCAGTCATGCGTACTTAAGACCTCCTCTCCTCCAGCCACCTTTGCCAGCAGCCCGCTTGGCTCTTCGGTGCTGTGTTCCCTGCTCTTGAGCTCTGGCCGACATTCCGACCATTCACCAAGATCAGCAGGGACAGGGCTGTGCCCAAAGGGGACATCTGGCTACCTCACTGTGGGCGGCTCATTGTCCTGCTGCCCAGGATTCAAACCACATTGAATAATTTTCTTGCATCAGATTTCTTAAAGGAAGATGGCTGTGTGTGTGTGTGTGTGTGTGTGTGTGTGTGTGTGTGTGTGTGTGTGATGAGTTTGGAAACATTTAAATAGAATCGCATGCGTGCGCACATGCGCACACACACACACACACACACACACACACACACAAGCATCACACAAGCTCCCAAGAAAAGGCTTCATTGCTCTAAATGCTAAGAGCCCAGGAAGGGCTTTTGGGGTGCAAATAATGTACATCATGCTCAAGCCAAATGCTCAGTTGATTTCCAAAAAATTCCGATCCTCTCCAGGACTCCCCTCCCACACATTTTATTCCTGCCGCCAACAGTGCCCATCCTGTTTTCCATTCACTTTCCTGAGGATGTCTGTCTGTGCCTCCCTTTCCAAACATGATGACTTACGTGGAGCCACAGTTCTTATTTTTCTCTCCCCTTCCCTTTGTACCAGCAAGGAATGTTGGAGAAACAGAGAGAAAATGTAAGTTTCTGATGTATCAGGGGATAGAACAGGTTTGGGCCAAACAATATGATCCTTACCAATTTCCGGGAAAAGCCTGTTTTCTTCTACTGATTGAATTTTAATACATGAAGTCTTAGCCAGAGGGCTTCCCTGGATGCAGGAACAACCAGAGAGGGTTGATGCTTGGTGAGTGCCATTCTTAAGTGAATTAATTGTGGTGGGCTGGAGGTCATAGTGGTGATAATGGTGATGTTGATGATGATGGTGGTGGTGATGTGATGATGATGGTGGTGATGTGATGATGATAATGATAATGGTGGTGGTGATTATAATTATTGTGGTGATGATTATGATGATGATAATAGTCATGATGATGATGAAGGTGATAACTATGATGATGATGGTAATGATGATGGGAATGAATCTGAAGATTCACCCGTCTAGTTTCTGGCAGTGAGCATCAGTGTGATAAAGGGGTGTGAGAGCATGTTTAGTCACTTTTCTCCGACCTATTATTATAGCTCAACAGGCTTGTTATTATAAACAGGCTTATTAGAGTTACTAAATTTTTTGAACATTAAAAGGGCTTAGTTTTTTCCACTTTACAAAAGGGATGCTTTTTCTCAGCAAAAAATTCAGAAAATAAAGAAAAAGTAAAACAACATCATTACCTCTTCTATCCTTTAACCACTCTTGTTTACATAATTCTCAACTTTTACACACACAGACTAATCACTAAAAGTGGCATCGTATTGTGTAGTTTTGGAAGCTGCTTCTTCATTTAAAATTTGAACACTATTGTTCCTAAAGACGGTTCTACAACGTTATTGATATCTGCAGTCATCTTAGGGATTTTTTATAATGTATTTTGATCAGTTCCCAAGTTTGGTATTACTTAGCTTCTAAGGTGAGAAATGAATGATTACGGCTTTAGGAATGATCCAGCCCAGCATTCTGCTTCAGTCTTAGTATCTAAATAACGAAGGAAAAAATAAGATACTCCAGGGCAGCGTGTGCGCATGTGCTTTAGTTTCCTCTTTCCATTCACCAGGTCTAATTGCCAGTTACCCGGCTGCCTTTTGTTCCCTGGGACCTGGAGGGGAAACCTCAGGAAGGTGCATATCAGACTGCACTGTGACATTCACATTCTAGAAACCTGCAATCAGATTGTCCTCTACAGGAGATGCTGTGAAATAAACTCTCTGCCCCTTCAGCCAAATCCCAGGGCAGCTTCCCTAGCAACAGAGCAAACATGCCTTCATGAAAAATCACGACTTCAGTGGAGACCGTGAGCCCTGGGATGCTCTAACCTTTACAACCGATGGACCACAGCAGTGCTGTATAGCTCACTCAAATCCTAATGATATCACTAGATGAGGCCAGAGGTTTCCATGGCAACTGAAATGATTCGCCAGCCCTTAGAACAGGGTGTCACAGGAGGCCCATGAACCAGAGGGGGAGGATGGATGTGGTCATGAAGCAGGAAACCCCACCGTCAAGCATTAGCGGGGAGCTGGCCCTGGGCCACGCTGTCAGGATGGGAAGTTCATCTTCAGCACCTTCCTGCCTCTTCTCTCTGCTCCCTCCTCTTCCTCTCTCAGCCCCACCCTGCTGAGCTGGCTCAAGAATCGCCACCTGGCTCCCAAGCTAGGAAGCACCCTATTGGCCAGGCCAGTCTGTTACTCCTTACAGATGGCAGGCTGTTTCTCCGCCACCTCTTTAAGAGTTGATGGTGCCGACCAGACGTACTTTCATATTGAAGGCCACGGAGGGCGAAACATCTTTGCATTCATAGATGAAACATGATGAAACATGTTTTGCATTCATAGATTCCCATAGACACTGCTTCATCCCAGGATTCGCACGCTGGCTTCCCCGGGAGTCCAGCTCTAGCCTCGATGGTTAGAGGCTGTGCTGAGAATTAGGAGACTGCAGCCAGCCTGAAGGACCGCACATGATCAGCTAGTGATGTCTGCCACGTGTGTGGGAAGGAAGCTGGTGACGGGCGAGACAGGCATTTGCTAAACTTTAGTCCAACTGTGAAATATCAGGTAGCAGGAAAGCTGGAAGCAGAAATAAAAATGCAGCCTCTGAGAGACTCTGTGAGCTGTTTGCATGCAAGCATTTTTGTTCGCATACCAACTTAAATCCCCTTTCATTCTTACACATTCTTACATCATCGATGACCTCCGAAAGCAGCAGGCTCAGGTATGTAATCAGGGCTTAATTGGAGCCGCTGAGTGCTGAGGACGGCCCCTCAGATGACAAGATGAGGGAAAAAGAACATACTATTTGTCTTCACAACACATAGCTCCATAGAAACTTGGGTCTGAAAACATTGGTTTTTCTAATTTCTAGTCATCCTGTTATCCCCTCAAGTCTTACCTTAAGAAGTACCTTCTGGAACTTCAGGCCTTGGGGAGTAGTCTCTTGTGTTAGCTGCTACAGGTTGAAGAAGTGCATGGCCTCGAGGTCACGGTCTGTGTGTTCCTCATTTGCACAAACATTTGGAAGACAGGGCCAAATATTTCCTTCAATCAGACTGATACATGATTTCTAGATGAGCTTGGCTTTCCTCTGGGTTGTCCAGTGTATTAGTTTTCTACTGCTATGTAATAGATGACCACATACCCAGTTTCGGTTGCCATGGAAACCTCCAATCTTCCGGTTTTGGGGGTCAGAAGTACTGAAATAAGGGTTCAACAGGGCTGGTTCCTTCTGACGTCTCTGAGGTGTTTCCCTGAATTTTCCAGCTTCCAAAAGTCATCGGCATTTTGTTGCTTGTGGTCTCTTCCTCCACTTAAAAGTCAGTAGTATCGCGTCTTTGGTCTCTCTCCTCCTCTCTGCCTCAAACCTCTATTCTGTCCTCATATCTCTCTGTCTGTCCCTCCTGCTTTCCTCTTGTAACCATCACAGTGATCAGATTGGGCATCTCCATTAACCCAGGAAAACCTCTCCATCTCAAAATCCTTAATCCCATCTGTGAATCCCCTCTTGCCTGTAAGGTAAGATATCCACAGGCCCAGGGATGAGGCCATGAGCACCTGTAGGGGCCATTATTCTGCCACCACACTCAGGGTGAGGAATCACCCCCCGCTGCCCACTCCCAGCGGGTGGGGCAACTGGCTGCAATGCTTCAGTTCTGTCCTGAGTGGCACAGCTACTGGCTGAGACCCTGCCCGGATGACCCCCCTCCACCTTGAAGACAACAGCAAAACCCTTCCGTACTTGAAAAACCATAAAGAGGGTCAACGCTGCAACCTAAGTCAGTGTTTCTCATCCAAATACTAGCTGTGGCTCCTCATGAACGAAAGCAACGAGATCTTTAGAAACAAACTCAACACTCTCAAGACAGCCTCTTCAAGCAGGAGAGTTTTCAGAATTACAGCCATGAGTCCTGGCAGTGTTTGCACGAGCTGGTGGCTCTCCTGCTTCAAAGGGCGCCCTGTGATGCTTGGTTTTTGTTTTTGTCTCCCCCTCTCTGCTCCCCCCAGAATTCCTCCTCTGGTGCCGAGAGGTCTGATCTGGAGTTCAGTGCACTTGTCCCAGTGGAGGGTGCGCCTATTGATTTTGTGCACATCTGCTGTTTCCCTCCCAGAGCTTGAGTCACTTTCAATGAAACAGTGAGAGAGGGTTGATGACCTCCGAAAGCAGCAGGCTCAGGTATGTAATCAGCGCTTAATTGGAGCCGCTGAGTGATGAGGGAGGCCCCTTGGATGAGCAGATTCCCCCGCCCCCCACCCAGTGGAAGGATTCGTGCAGGCCTCTGCATGGGACTTCCTGAAGCCTCTCCACTTTTACTAATAGAAATGGAAGCTGCCCTGACCGAGCCGTCCAGGCAATCGACACAGTTGTTTCAGCTGCTGACACAATCCAACCAAATCACAGTAAACACAGTCACTCCTCTTTAAAAGACATGGAGGGAGAGAAAAGGAATTTCATTTTGAACATCCTCCCCAGAGCTGTCAGCACTGGAGCTCAGCTGGGTGATACACGGAGGTAGACCAGCAGGCCCAGGTGTGGACCCAGTGATGAGTGGCATTCCACAAACACATGCAGGAGGTTTCACCTCTGGACTCAGGTTTCCGCAGGGCAGGGCTGAGGTTCGTCTAGCATTCCTCCTGGGCATTCCCGGGGTTTGTCCTGCTCCAGGGCTGGCTGAGGCCTGGGTTTTCTATAGCTCCAGGCCTTCTGGGCTCTTTTAAAATATACTATGGAACAGGTCTAGAGTAGCCTATTTTTAGGGGTAGTTTGTCCCTCTACTAAAACACAGCCCTGGGTGCTCAATGAACCATTCGTGTCTGGTGGGTCCCTGAATAATTCCCCGTCATATGTGAGCTCTGGAACCGTTAGCCTGTAATTACCACACATACATTTTCTTTCCCTGAGAATTCTCCTTACCCAGCCTGTGGATGTTCACCCTGGACAGGTGCAGGTTCACAGTCAAAGGACTCCTGAGGGAGATTTTCAGAGGTCTTTCTCTGCGTAGCTTCCTCTTCTCCGGTATCCTCCTCACACGTTCTAGCTGCCACCCGCTTCCCGAAGGCGAGGTTCTCCCCTCAGCTCAGCACTCTGCTGGGATCGGCGCGGGTTCCCTCCTCTGTCCTGTGGTCTGGAAAGGCTCTAGGCCGAGAGCCTGGGCAGCCACGTGCTGACCTCACTGTTGCCCTTAAATCAGGAATCACAGTTCTGTACTGTATGTTGTCCAATGTCTGAAAACACCTATTTCATATGTTTTTTTCTAATCTGTTTCAATGGCAAGAGTGCAAATACCATATCAGTTACTCTTCCTTGGGCAAAAGCACGAGTTTGCAATTTAAAATTTATTCTTTTAACCCTAAGCAGTTAGTTTTGTTATCAATCCCATTTAGAAAAATGTAGGCACTGAGGGTTCAGCAAATTGATTATATTACTTAGCTAAGGATTATCTAGCTTTGTACCAATGATTCATTCATTCATTCATTCATTCACTCAACAAACACTGAGTACTTACTTTGTTCCATGCAACAGGCTGAGTTGAGTGATGAATAAAGCATACAGCCTATTTAGCTTGAAATTTCATGGTGGTCCCCAGCATCGTGCCTGTCCTATTATAAAAGTAAATAAAAATTTGTTGAATTTAGAGCAACATATACAATTGATGTCATCAGAGCCTCAGCTAGTGTGTGGACGGAGGGCCTCAGCCCTGCTTCCCCACTCAGTGCCCTGCCACAGTGCTCCTGGTGCTCGGTTATGCGGCTTTGGCTTGGTTGCTTCCCATGACAGGGAGCTTGTTATCACACAGAGCAGGCATCCCACTTGGGAACTCTGATGAACTGAAAGGTTCCGTAGCAAGGATAGAAGAGGGTGCCAGGCGGATGAAAAGTTAGAGATTTTCTGCAGAGGAGAAAGGGCATCGAGTAGGGCACCTGGGAGCCATGAAGGTAGACTTCATTAATCACTTTGTCCAGGGCCTGCTCATGCTGTTTATCTTCAAGACTCCCAGGTCCCTCCTCTGTGTCCTGACTCGGCAGCCGAGGGTTGGCTTGTCAGCCATGCTGAGCAAGGAATTCCTGCGGGCTGTGAGAGGCCCCGGGCTGGCTGCACTGCTGACCTCTAGGATTCTCCTGGCACCTGAGAACCTTCCATTCAAGCCTTCTTCTCCTAATTCTGTTTAGTAGCTTTATTTACAGTCAGACCTGAATAGCATAAAAGCTGATTTCTACACAGACACCTTCCTGCACTTTCTTTGTGAGACTGTATGAAGGGTTATTTAAAGTCTGTCCAATATTGTCCTCTGTCCTGGATGATTGAATTTCATACAGCCCATTCCCACATTTTTCCTCATATTTTTCTGACTCCTTACTTCTACTCCCAATTTCTACTGTGTGCAGCTGAACCAAAAACCTCAGAGGCAATGAGCCTGTTGTTAGTAACAAGGGCCTTAGAAATCTATGTCCCAGTGTCTCCATTCGGGCCTTGGACAGACAGTCAGGAAATACAGGTCTACCGTGTATGTGCCGTGTTCGTACACTGAGATGTTTCTAATGAAAGTTTCATTTACTGTAATAAATCATTTTAATTTACTTTGGATAAAACAAAATAAATCTAATTGAAAATAAGGAATGAGATTTTCCTATGAATAACATTCCTCTATCATAGTGATTTCTGACCTCCAATAACTTTGTTAATTCAACTCAGCTATGTGCCTGGGCTAGCTGACACCTTATTATTGTTTTAAAGAAAATGTATACAGATTTCCTGAGCATTTCTTCCCTAGCAAAAGAATGCTATCTTGGGATGCTCCCCATTTTGCTAACTGATATTCATTAGCAGCTGGGAATGAATGTTAAGCAGCTTGAACTGGAGGACACATTCATCACCAGAGGAGAGGAAATTACTCCTTTGTAGTCTTAAATGAGGTCTCCTAAGAACACTCCCTTGACCTTGGGCAATTGTGCATTTCCTTACATGCAAATGAGGTAACTTAAATACCCCTTCTCTGGCCCCAACATTAACATTTGATAAGAGTATAAACAACTACAATAGAAGCCTATGTTTGTGTACATTTAATAGTTTACAAAACAGCAGTTTTAATTTGCACGTAGATTCTGGGGAAGGATGTGTTCCATGCTGACCTCTCTAAGTGGAGTCTGAGCTATGAAGGCCTTTCCTCCACGCTGTGCACCGCCAGCCGGATCTCCTTCCTGGCTTACCCCAGGGCTCTACAGCCTGCAGCCCATGGGCCATATCCGGGCACTGTCTGGTTTTGTGTACCCTGTGAGCTAAAAATGGTTTTCACGTTTTTAATTGGTTGATCAAAACAAACAAAGAAGAATACTTTGTGACATGTGAAAATTACACAGAATTCAAATTGCAGTGTCCATAACAATTTTATTGAAGTGCAGCCACTCCGATTTGCTTACATTTTGTCTATGGCTTGTGCTGTAACGGCAGAGTTGAGTAGTAGTGACAGATGCGGCCTGCAAAGCCAACAATGTTTTCTCGGTAGGCCTTGGCAGAAAAACTTGGGCAGCATCTGCTTATATGAAGACACCCTCCCAGGTTTTCTTCTTGCCTGCTGTCCGCTAAGCTCCTCTCGCCCTTCGGCAACTTGGCAACTCGGAAACTCAGAGTCAAGCAATGAATTCTGGGAAGCCTTCCTGACTCCAGCAGACACCAGGCCCCCAGGCCCTATTTTCTTGTGATTCTTGCCCCTCCCTCACCCACAAGGTGTTTTTCCATCCCAACACTTGCTACACTTAATACTGGGGGTTAAAATGCATCCTCCTCCATAGATTGTAAGCTTGGTCAGAGGAGGTACACGTCTGCTTCATTCACCGTCCTATCAGGAGTAGTCAACACAGCACAGAAATCTTGGTAGAATGAATGACTGAGGTTTCGAATGTCATCTCAGAGGAAAAGAACAATTTCCTATAGAAGAGAAGGACCTCTAGGAACTTGACCAACCAGAACCGATCCTTTGTATCACCCACTGTCCACGGTCACAGGCAATCATGGCTAATTAGATACACGGGTAAAAACCTTCTTGCTCTAACTCGGGAAAATCTCCCAGGAATCGCTGACCAGAAGCAAAATAACCAATGTTTATACTACTTGGTGGAAATTTTTATTCAGCCGTGGAGCAGGTAGCAGCAAGCACCCCAATGATGAGCGCGTACTGCTCGGCATGTGGTTTTACATCAGGTTTAAGTTTCATGGGCATTAAGAAGCAGATATTGTTGTAATGTACCCCGCGAATCACAGAAGGATGCCTCAAGAAGTCGAATGAAGGAGTCATATTTATTGCAAATCCAGGATTATGAGGGGGCATCTTGCTCTCCCAAATCTCATAGTGATAAGATGGCCGCAAAACCAGATTTATATAGGCAAAAATCACAAAGGTATTGATTACATCCCAGGCTTTGGAATGAGGAACCTGGTTCGCAAAAAAAGCAGTTTACAGAAGCAGAATTAAGCATGTTAATTATAGTTTTGGGTCTCCGGATCACTGAGTTGACAGGAACACATTATCTAGAGCCCTCGGGTCTTGAGACCACTGAGTTGCCAGGAACACATTAGCTAGAGCCATCGAGGCAATTTAGAATAATTGTGCTGTCCTGGTCTTGGGACCACTGAGTTGACAGGGAAACATTATTTGGAACCCTCAGGCCTTGGGATAATTGTGCTGTCCTGGTTCCCAGGTACAGAGGAATTTGCTTTCTAAAACCAGTAAGATCACAATCAATGGGGTATTCACATTACAGTCAATAATGCATTCAATTGAATGGGATGATTTATATAATTCAGAAAATCAAAATAACTTTTCTATTGTTAAGCCAAACAGCAGGGTTAGAGTTAAACTACAGTTTCTACCTGAGATGATTGCTACCATACTTCAATATCCTAGGCCAGTGGTCGGCAAACTGCGGCTCGGCAAACCGCGGCTCGTGAGCCACATGCAGCTCTTTGGCCCCTTGAGTGTGGCTCTTCCACAAAATACCGACTTCTGTGCATGGGCCATGAAGTTTCAATCGCACTGTACATGCACGCCCGCACGTGGTATTTTGTGGAAGACCCACACTCAAGGGGCCAAAGAGCCGCAGTTTGCCGACCACGGTCCTAGGCCAAGCATGTCCAACTCAAAGGCTAACATGGTCCAAATAACCCAGGCATGTGGCTCGTGGACCGCGAGTTTAACATGCCTGTCCTAGGCCCATTGTACAGATGCAAGATGCAGGCCCATTGTCTGGAGCCTGGGTTAAAATGTAGATCTGTTTTTTCCTATTGCCCCGTAAGTAGTAAGTAGCTCCTCAATAAGGTTGAGAGTATGTCTCCGTGGCTCAATGCTAGTTCCAAAAGTCTGCCAGCACCTTGACCTTCCCGGGGGCTGCAGGAAGGTGCCAAAGACATGTTGAGAGTGGGCTCTGGGCACATCCCAAACCCAGTAGCTGCAGAGAGCCTTGCTTGGACCTGAGGACATGTTTATAACACAGCGCTGTGAAAATGATCCATTTAGAAGGTATTTTTCTCAAGATTTCCCATGGGTAATTCCAAAGGGCAAAGTCATTTTGAAGCCAGAAGCACATCGTGTTTATGGTGTCACCTTGTAATGGAAATAGTGTCAACGTAACTGCTTGGGGCCTCTGAATTCAAAACCAAGCTACGGATACAGGTAATAGACTTTCCCTAAGACCAGGTAATGCTTAGGGACCACAAATATTGTACATAGTAAATACAACTCCGATCAGCAGCCCCTAAACGACCCCTAGTCAATACACTGTGCTTCACCTCCATATCCAACCCGACAGGCAGCAGCCTGGACAACAGCCTTCCTCTGTTTGTGTAGATTCCAGTTTCTGACTTTTAACCCTTTCCTTTTTCCTGAAGAGCTTATTTGACCATTTCTTGTAGCACAGATCCATTAGCCATGAATTCAGTCAGCCTTTGTCTGAGAAAGTCTTCATTATCCTTCACTTTAAAAAAGGCATCGGACTTTATGCATTATTAAGTGAATATATTCATGGGATAGTCAAACTATTAATCACATATTAGGCAACAAAGCAAATATTAATTCTCAAAGGATAATTCCAAAGACTACATTTTTTAAAACCAGAATTCAGTAAGATTGAAAATGGATATTAATATTCTAAAACAATTACTTAAATATAAATATTTATCATTTCCTATATAATAAAGAGCTAATTTGTCCTTCCAAGTTTCTGAGCATACTCTCCCCTTACAAATGGCTGGTGATTTGAGAGGGAGATTGGCTTTGTTTTGGTGGTGAGCTCCTGTCTCTAGAGCAGCGGTTCTCAACCTGGGGGTCGAACAACCCTTACACAGGGGTCACCTAAATACATCCTGCATATCAGATATTTACATTACGATTCATAACAGTAGCAACATTACAGTTATGAAGTAGCAACGAAAATAATTTTATGGTTGGGGATCACCACAACATGAGGAGCTGTATTAAAGGGTCGCGGCATTAGGAAGGTTGAGAACCACTGTTCTAGAAGCACTGGTCCCCTAAGCCTGGTGAAGGTGGGAAGTAGCCGTCTGTGTTTGTATCTGGCTTTCGGCAAAGCTGCCACGCTCAGCCAATGCCTCCCGGGGAAGACATGCCTGTTCAGGGCTACGTGGTCTCCAGCCCATCACTCCATCCACAGGTGCAGCCCAGTATCTACTAGCAGCATCCCCCACTTGGAGCCAAGCCTAACCTTCAACTCATGCCCAAACCTGGCACTTATGCCCAGAGAAGAAAACAGTCAGCGGTTTCCACCTCACCGAGGAGGAACCCTTCTATCTTGAGGCTTAGTTCTTCTAGTTGTCCTCACTTCCAGAGTTCTCCAACCTTTTAAAACCATGAGCTGTGTAATTTCTCCACCTTTTCAGAAAAATTTGGTAGTGGTGCTATAGGTCTGCCATGTCCTACTATAGCTACCTGGAATCAAAATGCTGAGATCCTTATTTCTTTAATAAGAAAAATGCTTTCATTTTGGCATTTGTCTGTGGGGACCACTCCAGGGTAGGTATCAGCCAAGCTGTCTAATTCTCACCTGTGGGCTCATCAAATTAGCTGGGAAAATGCAATTACCCCCACATGCTTAGTGTTGGTCTGTCAAGAAGAGCAGGAATCCTATATTTGTGTCTCCAACTTTGAGAAGTAGAGTAAACACACATCTATCTACGGTTCTTATGGGCATCTAAGGCAACAGAGGAGAACTCGGCACCATAAAGTGGAGCAGAAGGCACAATAGCAGAAATTGCACAATATTACACAAAGCAGAAGAAAACTGGCGTGTCCTGTGGGGCACTTTAATTAGAGCCCAGAAAATTGCAATTTCTTTAGAAACAACACAAAGAACAGGAAACATTCAGTGTAGAGTCACAAAGGACTACTTAGAGGTAGACCAAAAAAATTATACTGGAAATGACAAACAGGGGAGAGAGACGCAGAAACAAAAGGAAAGAAAAGTTAACTTAAAAAAAATAATCTCAAAATGGTCCCACATTATATAACACCAATCAGGTCAGCATGCAGCAGAAAAAGCAGAAAAGCACCATGTTAATTTCTCAACCTCCTGGCAAGGATGTGAGTTGTCAAGCACCAGGAAAAGCCCTGAAACAAATAGTCTGGTTGACTTCTGAGTGGTTGGAGAGCGGATGACGGCAGTGGGCGGGGAGTGGCAGTCTGAGTCTTTGACCGCAAACACACCTTTCTTCATTTGGGGGGGCTTTCTAAGGTTGAAATGTCTGCCTGATCAAAATATGGAGGAGTATTATACACGTGTTGAATACTTGTGATGTGTGCGAACTAAAGCTAAGCCTGAAGAATTGTGAGTCGCTAGCTTTACACTCAGAGATGGGAACTCTCCTTTGCAGACACAAATGGTTCATTGCTGAGCAGAGAGCATCTGCCTGGGATGTGACTGGCAGACACATTTATCCAGAAAGCCCAGCACTGCCAGACACACAAACATGTTCTGTACCCCCAGCTACTGCCAGGGGCTCTGGGGACCTAGGGGTGACTGAAGGACCTGAACCACCTGCTCTTTCCTTCTGTGACCACCCATGGAGGTAGGTCCTCTGTCACACAGAAGGCCAGCAGGGCCACTGGTCCAGAAGCCGTTCTTCCCACAAACCTGATCAGAAAACTCTCCTGAGTTCGGGCGATGAAGGCGTTCCTCTCACCACTGCATAGTTACAGTTTAGGAGGAGCCTGGTGGAGCCGGTGACAAAGGAGCATGTCCCTGGGGCTCTGTGGGTGGGTATACTCCTAAGTCCCCCTGACATCAGTCTTGAGGGAGTCGTCACTTGCACCTGAAGGACTGGCAGCCCTGTGTCCCCATCTGGCACAGGGACATCTGCCTTCTCTAGATTCTCTCTGCCACCCAGTCAGCAGTCCTGGCCTCAGAGTCGGACAGGCACAGTCCTCACACACTCTTCGCATTTGGGGATTATTAAAAACAGGGCTGAAATGAAGGGAGTCATTCTGTGATTCCTTCAAATTGCACTATCTGTGCTCTGAGTGAATTCCAAGGGAAAATTAATGTAGTTTGCTACTAACTACCTACAACAGAGGATACTAGGAAGCAGGTGTTCATCATTTATGACATAGAGCTGGAAGGTGAAGCACCTTAAATGTATTGCTCACACTCGGTTTGGAGGGTTAAGTATTCACGAGAGAGACATGGCTGAGAAGAAACCAGATGCTCAGCTTGGATGCTGCCTCTCGCCCATGCCGAACACCCCAAACGTGAGGGGCCATTCCGCCCACATCTGCCGGGGTTCTTGTCCCAGCATCAAGAAGGGAGCAGGAATCTGGAGAAGGCTGTGCGTAGATGTTAAGTAAGAGGACTCCAGAGACAAAATATAATTTTGAAAGGCATTTGGGGGTCAGAGGAGCTTAGGTAAAGAAGCTAAGTTTTAAGGTCTTAAGTCTAAGGCCTTAGGTTCTCTGGTCGTCCCCTGGCTCCCATGCTTTTTATTAACACAACTTGTCCTGAGGCGAGGCAGAGATATACACTTCAAAGGGTCAGGGTTTGGTATAAAGTCCATTGTCAGAATGGGGGAATTAGCCTGCGGCTGTTCAGGTGTTTGGCCAGTAGGAGGCAATAACACATAGATTAAGATGCCTTTTAGCTGCCTGGCAGCCACAATCAATTTAATGTATCCTATTCATGTTTGGGGAAATGCCTTTAGCCATTCCCAGATGCAGCCTGCTATACATGCTGGAATTGGTCTCCAGCACACGTCCATTTCTCAGGAGGTTGGTGACAAAGCAGGAAGCTTGTGTCTCCCTTTTATCCAGAGAGCAACAGAGACATGGCAGTAATCTGTAAAGATTAGCTATCAAGTATTCAGTTCTGTGAGCCATGTGACAAGAAACTCATTCTGGATTTTTTTTTTTTTTTCCTTGAGCATGTCACTTAATTTCTTTGATATTCAGTTTTTTTCTTCTTTTTTATTCTTTTTTTTATTGCTTAAAGTATTACAAAGAGTATTACATATGTCTCCTTTTTTCCCCCCCCGCCCTTGACAATCCCCTGGCCTCCCCTACCCCCCAGTGTCTTATGTCCACTGGTTATGCTTATATGCATGCATACAAGTCCTTTGGTTGATCTCTTACCCAACCCCCTCCTGCCCTCCCACCCTCCCCGGCCTTCCTGATGTAGTTTGACAGTCTGTTCGAGGCAGCTCTGCCTCTGTATCTATTTTTGTTCATAAGTTTATAATGGTCTTTATTATCCAGAAATGAGTGACATCATGTGGTATTTTTCCTTCATTGACTGACTTATTTCACTTAGCATAATGCTCTCCAGTTCCATCCATGCCGTTGCAAATGGTAAGAGTTCCTTCTTTTTTACAGCAGCATAGTATTCCATCGTGTAGATGTACCACAGTTTTCTAATCCATTCATCTACTGATGGGCACTTAGGCTGTTTCCAGATCTTAGCTATGGTGAATTGTGCTGCTATGAACATAGGGGTGCATATATCCTTTCTGATTGGTGTTTCTGGTTTCCTGGGATATATTCCTAGAAGTGGGATCACAGGGTCAAATGGGAGTTCCATTTGTAGTTTTTTGAGGAAACTCCATACTGTCTTCCATAGTGGCTGCACCAGTCTGCATTCCCACCAGCAGTGCACAAGTGTTCCTTTTTCTCCACATCCTCTCCAGCACTTGTCGTTTGTTGATTTGTTGATGATAGCCAGTCTGACAGGTGTGAGATGGTACCTCATTGTTGTTTTGATTTGCATCTCTCGGATGATTAGTGACTTTGAGCATGTTTTCATATGTCTCTTGGCTTTCTGAATGTCCTCTTTTGAAAGGTGTCTATTTAGATTCTTTGCCCATTTTTTGATTGGATTGTTTATCTTCTTTTTGTTAAGTTGTATGAGTTCCCTATAAATTTTGGAGATTAGGCCCTTATCAGATATGACATTGGCAAATATGTTTTCCCACGCAGTGGGTTTTCTTGTTGTTTTGTTGATGGTTTGTTTTGCTGTGCAGAAGCTTTTTATTTTGATGTAGTCCCATTTGTTTATTTTCTCTTTAGTTTCCAATGCCCTAGGAGCTGTATCGGTGAAGAAATTGCTTCGGCATATGTCTGAGATTTTGTTGCCCTTGGATTCTTCTAGTATTTGTATGGTTTCCCATCGTATATTTAAGTCCTTTATCCATTTTGAGTTTATTTTTGTGTATGGCGTAAGTTGGTGGTCTAGTTTCATTTTCTTGCATGTATCTGTCCAATTTTCCCAACACCATTTATTGAAGAGACTATCTTGACTCCATTGTATGTTCTTGCCTCCTTTGTCAAATATTAATTGAGCGTATTGGTTGGGGCTGATTTCTGGGCTCTCTATTCTATTCCATTGATCTATATGTCTGTTCTTGTGCCAGTACCAGGCAGTTTTGAGAACAGTGGCTTTGTAATACAGCTTGATATCTGGTATTGAGATCCCACCTACTTTGTTCTTTCTCAGGATCGCTGCAGCTATTCGGGGTTGTTTTTTATTCCAGATGCATTTTTGGAGAGTACGTTCTAGGTCTGTGAAATATGCCATTGGTATTTTAATGGGAAGTGCATTGACTTTATAGATTGCTTTGGGCAGTATGGACATTTTAATGATGTTGATTCTACCATTCCAAGAACATGGTATGTTCTTCCATCTCTTTATGTCTTCCTCTATCTCTTTTTTCAACGTCCTGTAGTTTTCTGAGAAGAGGTCTTTTACCTCTTTAGTTAAGTTTATTCCTAGGTAGCTTAATTTTTTTGGTGCGATGGTAAATGGGATTGCTTTTTTAGTCTCTCTTTCTGCACATTCACTATTGGTGTATAGAAATGCCATAGATTTCTTGGCGTTAATTTTGTAACCTGCTACATTGCCGAATTCTTTTATTAAATCTAATAGTTTATTGATGGAGTCTTTAGGGTTTTTTAAGTATAATATCATGTCATCTGCAAATAAGGACAGTTTTACTTCTTCTTTTCCAATTTGGATGCCTTTTATTTCTTCTTCTTGTCTAATTGCAATGGCTAATACTTCCAGTACTATGTTGAACAGGAGTGGTGAGAGTGGGCATTCCTGTCTTGTTCCTGTTCTATTCTGGATTTTTTTAAGTAATAACTAAATATTTTCCAAAGTGTATCCAGCTGATAGCTGAGTCTATGGCCGAACCAGGAAGAGGCCAAGAAAGGGTACAAGGTTCTCTTGGTTTCAGGAGAACACAGAACCTGTCGCCTGCACGTACCTGCGTTTAAAAGCATCTAATGAGATGCCTGCGCTCATTGAGTCAGGGACTACTGTTAAGTGTTGCCAAGTGGCTCAGGGGATGAGGCTGTGAACATGGCAGATAAAGTCCCTCCCACCCCCAGAGTTTACACTTTGATGGAGGAGAAAGAAATCGAATTAAGGTGGCAGCTACAAGTGCAATGAGCACGTGAGGAAAGACCTGGCCTGCTCCACGGGTCGTGGCAAGTCTGCCTGGAGAAGCACTACCGGACTGAGAGGTGAGGGTGGGCCCAGCTGGCAAGCAGATGCCAGCGGCTGCCTGGGCATGCTCAGAGAGCGCAGGGCCTGGGGGCTCTTGCAGGTGAAATAGCTGAGCATCTATTCTCTGTCTTCTATCGTTAGGGGAGCCCATGGTGCCCTCCTGCTTCAACCATGGAGGCCATTTTACGGGAGGCACTGGTTTTTAACATAATTTCCCCCTCTCCTCCCTCCCTCCCTCCCTCCCTCCCTCCCTCCCTTGCTTCCTTCCTTCTTTCCTTCCTTCTTCTGTTTTTTTTTTTTAATTTTTGATAGAAAACATCAGCCAACTTCATTTGTACCTCTGAGGACAGATCTCATGGCCTTAAAGAGACCAAGTGTTTGGCACCCAAGGCTGAGGCCCGCGCTCTGGTGTGAGGGACTGACAGCTACCATTAGAATCAAACTCTCGGTCTAGTTGACTTGCATTTGGTGACACTGAGCAGCTGTCTACAAATCTGTGTTATGGTCCCTGATGTACATTGGGCTGTTGTCTGCTAATGCTGTGCTTTGTCGTTAGAAAGCCTGATGGCCAAGCCCTTCCCGGGCCCCAAGCTCCAGGGATCTGGAACTGCTTAGCTGACACAGGACCCAATGGCCCGGTGCCCAGGCGGCAACCCTCCTTACACAATGGCATCGAAGGGGAGACCAGAAGTCTGTTTCTCTCTCCATGACATGCCCCCTCCAGGTTTCCCAGGGAGTGGGGTGGGGGTGGGAGGGAATCTGGGCAAGATGGCTTCCCTCCCTCTTGCTCTGAGACCTTCTGGTTCATAGGCGTGGAGCTTGACCAGGCTCAGCACTAACCTGGACATAAAGGAGGAAAATCCTGCAGGCCTCACTGAGACAGCGGGGCATCCTGGGAGGTGCTTGCAATGCACAGGGCGTCAGAGGGTTAATGAAACTGGTCATGGCCCCATTGTCTGATGACCTCTAGATGAAGGGGTGGAAAATAGGTCACACTGATGTGTTAAAATATAGTGGCTTACAGAGACTCACCTAACATACACACCAGAAGTTTGTGCTGTAAAGTAACATCATTTCATGAGTTTGGTGTGTTTACCTGGACAGTTGTGATGACATAAACGTGTTTGGAGCACAGTCTTTGAGCCCTGGGGTGTGGCTGAATGGTCCCAGGCCGAGACTTAATCAGTAATTTTGTGGGGGTTTTTTTTTTTCTTTTCTTTTTCTTTTTTTTTTTTTTTTTGAGAGGAAGGTAAATGTGGGCCATTATTCCTATGGCCTCACATTAATGCTGGCATGCCCAGCAAGAACTCTCATTACATTACTTATTTCAGAGTCAAAGTGCTTACATTATAAAGCAGCTAAAGCTCCACCTGTAGGAAAATTGGCACCATTTCTTATTCCACTCTCCTCGGTGCCAAGCATAAAAAATGCCCTTTCTGTTTGGTAATCTTGCACTGCAAGAACTTTAAATTATTTACAGCTCTCCTTATCTGGAACCAGGAAAACACACCATTTTCCATGCCACCATTTCTACTGTGAAACGTTTCTAGAAAAGAAAGAGGGAGTCAATTACTGATACGGACAAGACTCAGAAAGAACAAAGGCGCGCCCCAAGCAAGGGCTGGCTTTCCCCTGCTGTAAGCGGGGCAGATCTGAGGGACCCTTCCAGGGCCCTAAGCTCTCAGAGGACTAGGGAGGGCCTTGTTCTGGAGGCTTCTGCAAAATGCTTCCACAACAAGCTGCTGTGAATGGCTGAAAGCCTGAATGAGATGAACAAAGCCTGGGGGTGGAATGGGCAGCAGTGCCCACAGAGGTGCCCGCTGGTGGGAAGGCTGCAGCTGGTGGAAACTGCCAGCCACGGACACGTATTTTGAGAACTTAGTCGCATGGTTCTGGGGCAGAGCATCTGCACCCCTGGAGAGCCAAAGGGGGGAACCAAAAGGCATTTTCCCTCTCGCTCTCCTCAGCTCTCAGGTCTTCTCCCACCTTGCTCACTCCCCCTTCCTAGGGAACAGCCCTGTGCCTGGAGCCACCCTCCAAAGAGTGTTACTACTAAGCAGTATGCTAATCAGCCCTAGTCCTCGCTGCTCAGTGAGAATTCCACAACTCGTTGTGGAATTGGTCTCCTCTCAATTGAATGAGTGAGAATGAGCCCATGAAGAGTCCGGTGCCATGGTTAAAGACCACACCTCACAGGAGAGAGAAGGGTCCAGGCGCAATCCTTCTTGGGCTCTCCTTCTAATTCTATGAATTGACTCAGTTCAACCAAACATGACAGCAGTAACAATAACACTACCGTCACTGAGCAGGCATCACATTGAGTATCATAGGCTTGTCTTCCTTAATCCTTACCTCAATGAAATACACAGACTAACACACATTTTAGTTAGAGAAGCTGGCGCTCACACAGGGAGGAAGAGGTGTTGCTAGGATCCAAACTAGACACTCTGCCTGCAGAAAGCACCCCCTAGCCTCCTGCTCTACTGAGTCACAAGAAAGCCCTCTTCAACCCAAGTTACTATTTTATGTAGCTCATGAAGCTCCCCCTTAACATCCATCTACCAATATCAACTGCAATAACATTGTTGATAACGAACTATTTGTTGAGTATATTATAATTTGCAGAATATCTTCTCGTTTCATTTGCTTTGGAGTCTCACAGCACCTTGTGGGTAGGCAGGACAGATGTTTTAGCTCTGTTTTATGAGAGAACTAGAGGCCTGGTGCACGAAATTCGTGCACTCGGGGGGTGGGATCTTCAGCCTGTGCCCTCTCACGGTGCAGGAGCCCCGCGATTGATCTTCCTAAAGAGGTAGGCCCCACCCACCCATCTGGGGCTCCTTGATGGATTGCCCTAAAGAGGTAGGCCAGACCTGGGGGTCCTGCCTCTGCACTGCACACACAGTGTCAAGCTCCTGCCCACCTGCATGCACACGCAGCCCCGCCCACCTGCGTGCACCCGCTGCACACGCAGTCTCCTGGTGATCGCTCATTGTGGCGTGAAGGCATCATGGCGTGAGGGTGTGACAACCACATAGGCTCTTATGAGTATAGATAGCTTAACTCGAGACGCTGCCAAAGGTTACTCACCAAATGAGCAAAAGAACTAAACAGAGTGCCCTGAAGCCAAGGCCTGGCATTTTGCTCTACAGCCCGAGCCCACCCATGCCTCTTCCATCCTAGGATATCTGTTCCCAATAAGTAAAACCATCATCAGGCAGTGTAGACAAGTGCCGTCTTTGTTTGAAACAGAAGCTGGAAGAACGCAGGTTTTTCTTCACTTGCTGACCATTGCATGTCCCCTGTGTGTCTGCAGGGAGGGTTGGGCAGAGCCCTATCTGAAGAGCTTCATACCCTGATAGCACCGTCATTGCCGACCTTTCCATCCCCAGTGGGGCTGTGCACCCTGCTCTGTCCCTCAGCCCAAATGCCTTCCCAGCAGTGAGCATCATAATTGCAGGAAGACTGTTGCAGCCTGATTTTGTTCCTGGGGCTGTGTGCCCACCTTTGCATAGACTGCTCTTTAGTTTCCATAGCAAGAACTGTGTTATTGTGTCATGTATGGACTCAGACGTGTTGGTGGCCTATTCAGACCCTTCAACTCGGGGGCTTTGAGGTGTGAGTGTGGGGTCTGGCTCCCGGGTTGGTGGGATTTGCAATATCCCGTGCCACCTCCTCGTGCAGTCAGTGAGTGTTCACTGACCACCCACACGTGCCGGGCATAGGCTGGTGATGAGAATGTAGGGATGTTCTCAAGGAACTCGCAAACACCTCCTGTGTGCACGGGTCATGGCCACCATCTTTACAGGAAGCAAGACTGTTTCAAGGGTATTGACAGATGTTTTGATGCCCTTGTTGACATTAGCTGGGTTATGATAACCCTGTGACATGTAACAACACCGTTTTGTAAATCACCAAACAGTTTGCAGCAGGCATTCCTGGGCCTGACTACATCCCTGGCTCCTCACTCCCACCCTTGCTGAAAAGGCATCACTTTCTTTCTTTCTTTCTTCCTTCCTTCCTTCCTTCCTTCCTTCCTTCCTTTCCTCCTTTCTGTTTTCCCTGAGAAGGTATTGCTTTTATGATTAGGAAAGTATAAGGATTAATATTTTTTATTAGGACTGGATTTAGTTCTAAAGACTGTGAGTCCAGTCACCCCAAATCATATTTTTTAAAGGGATTTTATATTTAATACTAGAGGCCCAGTACACGAATTCATGCACAGGTTGGGTCTGGCTGGCCCATCCTGATTGGGGCGATCAGGCCAGCCTGGGGAGGGGCTGAAGGCAGTTGGCAGCCTGGCCTCACCCCCTGGTCTAACTCCCGGGCGAACTCCCAATTGAGGGGACAATTTGCATGTTTGTCTTTTATTATATAGGATACTACAGACCGACGGAAAGAACACTCAGTTATTGAATTAAGGACTTTCAGCCATAGCTAGACACCTAATGGAGAGTAATTTTGTGGCACAAATGTCCTCCCCAGGCCCAGGAGCACATGGTCCACACAGGCAGTGGTAAGTGAGCATCATCACGAAGCCGACCCAAAGCAGGGCTTTGCAGTGTGAATAGTACATTTTCCATTTTTAATAATATTCATTTTTAGATGACACATTCTTACCATTTTTATATGATACATTTGCATAATGTTTAGAAAATACAAGAGAGAATGTGTCATTTCTCTCCAGTTCTTTCCTCCGGACAGACACCCAGCTCCCTCCCCTGGAGGTGACACACACAGAAGCAAAGTGTGACTGGTCACATGTATATGCATATTGCATGCATCCATTAATGCAGATAAATATAGATCACAGCCAGAGACTATGAATTTTATGTGGGTAATTGCAACTATACACAGCGCTTCACACTTTACTCTCATCATCTTTGCTGAATCCTGCTGTAATGAACAATATTCTACAAACTGACATCGTCTGATCTAAGATGCCTTAATAAGACACACTATTATTTTATGTGCCATTAAGAAGGAAGAAAATGCCGCTAATTAAAATAAGTCACAGCATCATTTGTAAAACTCATTCCAATTTCCAAGATACACCTTAAGAACAGAGAACATGTAGCAGATTGTCAGTCAAAGCTGTATGATACGTTCTCAGCAGTGAAACCCCAAGTTCAAAGTGTCAGTTTATTTGTAATTTTTAAATTCCTAATTGTGCCCACAGAGGCTCTGCCGATTAACACTTGAACCAGCCGATGTGTGACAGTGCCTGTTCCCCACTCCTTGTCAGATCCAGTGTGTAAAGAAACATTTTAATTTTTTCAACCTGATAATAATAAGTGGCATTAGTGTAGTTTTACTTTGCACTTTCTTGTAAGGGATGACGCTGAACTTCACCTAAGAGCTATTTGAGTTTTCTTTTCTGAAAACTATTATATTCTTTATTTTTTCATTGATTTCTTGCTTTTTATATGGCTTAATAGGTGCTTTTTTTTTTCTATTTGCAAGAAGCTAGCCCTTTGTGATATCAGTTGCAAGTATTTTTTCAGTTTTCCTGTTGTCTTTTACTTTGTGGTGTTTTATACAGGTTAAAACATTATGTTGTCAAATTTATCCATCTTCTCCTTTAAGGCTTCTAGGTTTTGTATCTCACTTAAAAAGACCCTTTGACCTTTAAGATATTTAAAAATAATTCATCTATGCTTATTTGTGATACATTTATCATTTCCATTTTTAAAAATTCTGGAATTTGTTTTAATTTACAGATTTATATACAGATTCATATATTTTTCCTGAATGGCTATCAAGCTTCCCCTATAATATGAAATGTCACCCTACACAATAATAAAGTCCATGTGTTTGGGTCTATTTTTAGAATCCTCCCAGGTTCTCATGACATAATCCTTTAGTTCCATTTTCCCCGAAACCCTGTATATTTCTACTGGATTCTATCTATTGACTTTTGGACTTGAGCAAGGTTTTTTATTTCCTGTAAAATAATTCACTTCCTGGGCCCTGCACTACGTACCACACATGTGAGTCTATACATTTTCACCATTGTATAGCCAAGCTTCTAGAAAAAATTAATTTTCTCTATTTCCACTTTGGTTTAACTCCTCAGTTCTCTGTGCTCTGCATTCCACCCACAACTGCACTGAAATTGTTCTTTTTTAAAAAATATATATATTTTATTGATTTTTTACAGAGAGGAAGGGAGAGGGATAGAGAGTTAGAAACATCGATGAGAGAGAAACATCGATCAGCTGCCTCCTGCACACTCCCTTCTGGGTATGTGCCCGCAACCAAGGTACATGCCCTTGACCAGAATCGAACCTGGGACCCTTGAGTCCGCAGGCCGATGCTCTATCCACTGAGCCAAACCGGTTAGGGCTGAAATTGTTCTTATTGAAGTCCCCAATCACCTGAGTTCTGATCGTACTCCAGCCTCTTCGTAGCTCTCCACATGGCCGACCTCATCCTGCAGCGGCTTCTGCTCTGGCCTCGGCAGCATCACTTGTCTGCGGTCCTTTCACCCCTTGGGGGGACCATCCTCGGTTTGATTTGCAGGCTGGTCCTTACCTGACCATTGCATGCACTTTCTCGAGGCCTGGGCCCGATTCTTTCACTCATATGCCTCCTCCCTGGGGTATCTCCCCCACCCACAGATTTCTTCCTCAGTGCTGGTCATCCTCTGAGCTGACCCAGGGCTGTGCATCCAGCTGCTGACCAGCCATCTCCACTCGGAAGTTTGGTTGTCAAGTCCAGCTTGACAGGCCTGCTAACCCCATGATCCCAACCGGACATATCTGCCTCCATGCTGACCTGGTTTTTCATCATGGTTCCTCTCTGAGTGAGTGACAGGCTGTCTATCCAGTCGTGTGAGCCGAGCGTTTAGCTCACTCCTGGAACCTCCCCTTTTGTGCTGCTCTATGAGGCAGTTGGCTTGTACTGCCTCATGAAGCTGACGGTGAAGTTTTCCAGGAGTCATTGAGCTGGTTTTAAAACATCAAGTTATGAAAATGTAATTATTAAAAATTAAATATTAACTTACAATTAAGTTCATTATGCTAAAAATAAATGTAATGAGGATTTGAAACCATCGCTTACTACTTGACTGCATATTGTGGGATCAACTTGATATGTGGAGTTGAGAATGAAGAATATTATATATGGCATTATTATTTGTAAATTATGTGGTATAGTTCTTCACAAGAGTAAAACTTACTACCTTAATCTGATCGTTGCTAACTCTCCAATGAATCACTGCGTGAGGCCCCTAAATTTTCCCCTTATAGCCACTCTTGCCCCCTCCAATCTTCAGAGACCTAAATGTGGTCATTTCTCTTTCCTTTACTCTGTTGAGGGCCTACTGAGTGTGCTACTCCAGAAGCTGGATGCAAGCAGCAGTGAATAAAGCAGACATATATCCCCATCTTCATGGAGAATTAGAAATTAATAAATGTCTTACAAAAAGATAGAGCCCAGTGGGGGCTAGAGAGGGCAGGTGGCAGATTTGCCCCCAAAATGATAAAAATTGCACAACAAAATGGCTGCACACCATTGTCAGAGGGACCTGCTCTGGCTCCACCCCCTATGTCACCCTTGCACCCAGTTGGTCCATTCTACTTGACCTCGGTGGTAGGTCTCCCCAGCCCCACCCTATGGCAGTGTTACCCTCTCCCATCATCCAAGTTCTCACACAGCCATTGAGAACCCAATCTGCTGAAAGCCTCAGGCTTATCGTCTGTTTGAGAAAAGAATTTGAATAAAAATCTGAAGCCTTAGTCTGATTTCAAGTCAAATTGTTACCCGGCAGTGATTGCTAGAGGGGAAATGTCTAGGGTGATCTGAAATGGCATTGAAAGTGCACATGTTTTAAACGCAGGAGGGGGAATGATATGCTGCATGATGACGAGGTCACAGAAGGTGTGCCTTATGCAAACAAGCCTTTTTTTCAGGCTGTTCCACCTGCTCTCAGCAGAGGAGCAATGGCCAGAGGACCCGGAAAGGTCTTGGCTGGTGGGAAGGGCCTTTTCCTTCACAATGCCTGAGAAAGTATGTTAGTTTCCTATTGTGCTGTACAAATTACCACTAACTCAAGAAGTCAGCGTGGCGAAGCTGGAGTCTCTTCTCACGGCCTCACAAATCCAGTCAAGGTATTGGCCAGGCAGGGCTTTCATCCGGAGGCTCTGGGCCAGGACCCTCGCCAGGCCCACTCAGGCACCGGAAGAGTTCAGTTCCACGCATTTGCAGGACAGACTTCCCTGTTTCCTTGCCGGCTGATGGCTGGAAGTCATTCTCACTCTTTGGCTTCTGGTCCCCTCCATCTGCCAAGGCAGTGATGGCCTATCAAACACTTCTCCTGCCTTAAATCTCCCTTACTTCCTCTCCTGCTGATCTGATGGGTCCTGTGATTACACAGGGTCCACCAAAATAACCCAGCATAGTGCTTCCACTTGATTAGTAGCATAATTACATCTGAAAAGTCGTTTGTGGCCTCTTATGTAACACAAGAGGCCCAGCACGTGAAATCGCACGAGACCCAGACCCACCCACCATGCACATGTAGCTTGCCGCTGCAAGCCACCACGCTGCGCAAGCTGCGAGCCCCACCTCATCGCACGAGCTGCAAGCCCCTCCGTGCCATGCAAGCCGTGAGTCCTGCTTCACCGTGTGAATTGTGAGCCTTGCCCCACCGCCATGAGCAGCTCGCGGGCCTAGGGGAGGGACCGAGAGGTGCTCTATGCACTTCCTGGTGACTGGTCGTTTGGTCGTTCTGGCATTAGGGCATTACCGCCACTGGCCTTTTATAATACAGACTAGAGGCCCAGTGCACAAAATTCATGCACTGGGGGGGGGGGTTGTCCCTTTCCAATCTGGGACCCCTCTCCAATCTGGGACCCCTTGGGGGATGTCTGACTGCCAGTTTAGGCCCGATCCCACAGCTAGACATCCCTCTCACAATCCGGGACTGCTGGCTCCCAACCACTCTCCTGTCTGCCTGCCTGATTTCCCCCTAACCGCTCCCCTGCCAGCCTGATCGACACCTAACTGCTCCCCTGCCAGCCCGATCGCCCCCAACTGCCCTCTCCTGCCGGCCTGCTCGCCCCCAAGTGCCCTCCCCTGCTGGCCATCTTGTGGCTGTGGGCACTGCCACCTTTGAGGGTGGGGCAATCAATTAGCATATCCTCTCCTTATTGGCTGTGGGCGCTGCCATCTTTGAGGGCAGGACAGTCAATTATCATATTTCCTCCTTATTGGCTATTGTCAGCACCATTTTTGAGGGTGGGGCAGTCAATTAGCATATTTCCGCTTTATTGGCTGTGGGTGCCGCCATCTTTGCGATGGCCTGAGGGTCAATTAGCATATTCCCTTTTTATAGATAGGATATTCACAGCATAGCACCAGGAGTCTATGTCATGGGGAACAAAGTTCTGCCTACCGCAATCTGTCCTCTGGTCGCCAAGGTTCATGCCCATCCCTCACACATCCAAAAATACTCAAAGATCTCATCTCATCAGAGCATCAACTCAGAGTCCATAATCCCATCAGTTCTAAAGAAAAGATCTCCCCATCGAAATCAGGTGCATAGGGGTCACTCCATTAAGTCCAGCTTCTGGGCACCATTCCTCCCCATCCAAGAACCATAGACGCTGAAGAGACAAGACACCTGCCTTCAACATACCGTGGTGGGACAGGCATGGGTTAACAATAAATGACGTTCCCATTCAAAATAGCAGAAAAGGGGGTAAGAAGTCACCCATCCAAAGACATTTGGAAATCCAGGTAGGCAAACCCTTAGATTTCAAGGCCTGGGAAGAACCTTCTGTAGCTCTCACCTCTGCCTCTGGGCTCTTAGTTTTGCCCAAATCATCTTTCCTTGGTCATGCAAGGTGGCACTTCTTTTAGCTGAAAGTTTTATCAACTGCTTTCTGCCAGGAGAACATGGGGGTTACGGTGGAGGCGTTCAACAGCTTCCTCTCATCTCATCCTCTCTCTGTCCCTTTTGGTCCAAACTGGCAGTTTCACAAGAATCCATGGACCTCCCAGGAATGTCACAGGGGTTTGCTCCGCTGGACAAAAGGCTGAGACCCCTCATTCTAAAATGCTACTATCATTGTGAAATGATCATCACTCAGTTTCCCACTTGGAAAGTTTTCTTTTGCAAAATTTTAATTCACAAATCAAAGAGTGAGATGTTAGCACAGGTGCTAATTTGTCATAAGGAAACGTGACTCCCAGAAATCTGATTCTGGATGCAGAGTTCAGGCACTGTGGCAGCCACAGCCCCTGCGGTTGATTGGCTATTTGTTTCCCACCATGGATCATCTCATATGATGAATAAAAATGTTACAAAATACCACTCCCTACCCCACTTTGAGATCCACTGGTTGAAGATAAATTATAAAATATCATGTATGTAAATTAGATAGACATGGAATAGACAGATGGCCCTTAATTAGAAACTCTGCAATTAGCAATGAGTAACGGAGACTCTCATTCAAACACAGAATACCATAAATGGCAAACAGTGAATTGAGAGGCATCTAAAGTCAAGGAAACACATTGTCATAGTCAAGAATAAAGCAATAAAAACTTACCAGAGGAATTAACAAGAGAGCAAGAAATTTAACAGGACAATGAAAGAAACTTTATGGAAGCATCTTGATTGCGGTTGAGCACACAGACATCATTGTTATAAGCCATTATTTAAATCAGAATTCTTCTGGAGTGAGGAAGACTAGAGAAGAAAATAATTGGGAGAGTAACAGAATATAAGACAAAAGGAACCCTAGTACACTGTTGGTGGGAATGCAGACTGGTACAACCACTATGGAAAACTGTGGAATTTCCTCAAAAAATAAAAATGGAACTGCCACTTGACCCAGTGATCCCACTGTTAGGAATATATCCTAAGAAGCTAGAAACACCAATCAGAAAGAATATATGCACCCCTATGTTCATAGCAGCGTTATTTACAATAGCTAAGACCTAGGAATAGCCTAAGTGCCCATCAGTAGATGGATTAAAAAACTGTGGTACACTTACACCATGAAATACTACACAGCAGTAAAAAAGAAGGATCTCTTACCCTTTGAGACAGCATGGAGGGTTCTGGAAAGTATTTTGCTAAGTGAAATAAGCCAGTCATAGAAAGACAAGTATCATATGATCTCACTTATATGTGGAATCTAATGAACAACATAAACTGATGAACCAAAAAGATCCAGAGATATTGAAGCATGTAACAGGCTGACGTGTTTCAAAGGGAAGGAGGCAGGTGGGAAGAGATTAACCAGTGAACTTACATGCATATATGCGTAGCCCATGGACAGAGGATAGTATGGGGAAGGCCTGGGGAGGAGAGGACAGGAGCAGGGTGGAGGGGGTCGATTGGGGAGAAAAGGAGGGACATCTATAATACTGTCACCAATTAAGATAGTAAATGTAAAAAATATTTAAATGCAAGAATAGTCACTAGGACAGTTAAAATGACCTGTGGCTTCATGTGACTTGGATTCTATTTAAATGTCATATCTTCTTAAGGTGAGCACATGCAACTTTGTAGGAGTTACATTTGGGGGACCCACCGGATATTGTCATTCCAAGCATATCCCTGCCCAACTGCCCTCTGAGTTTTCCATCAGCCAAGCCACAACTATGACTTACTAGTAGGCAAGTTTTAAAGACTTCCTTAAAGATTAAAATTGCATTTCAATAATTAGTTGGTATTCTTTGACACTGTCACCACACAGAGATGATCCTTCAGGTGAGAGCCAGAAGGCCCGATTTTATCGGGTATCTCTGCCATTTTTGAAGCAGACCTAAAAAAGACTTTCCCTCCAAGCAGGCTAGTATTCAATAAGCCTGGTATTGATTTCTGTGTAATTTCCCTGCAGGCCAGGACAATTCAAAGGAATCCAAATGCGTTACCCAGCCATCCAGAGAAGCCAAATCATACAGATTCAGGTCGTACAGTAAGATTCAGATGCTGAGTCACACAGCTCAGCTTGGTGAATATCAGCACTGGTTGCCATGCTACACCTTACGCAGAAAAAAAATATCCTGGAAAAATCAAGCTTTCCATCCTCTGCTTTCCTCGGATGAACACCCATGTTTGATGGTCCTTGATTCTCTTTCAGAAATCCCCTTCAGTAAATCTGCTTCCGCACAGAACAGAGAGCACCTGCCTGTGACTTGACTGGCTGTGGCTAGACTGGCACAGAGGAGAGCCACATCTTAGAGCATTTCAGCGACATACAAACAATAGACTCTAGTGAGGGCAACAGGTTTCATCACATGTTGCATGAACTTGACGGCTACCACAATTTTGGGAGGAGGCCTTATTTTATGTTTTTTTTTTTCCTCTGTAAAAGGAAATATTACGTGGAAGAATATTAATTAAACTTTATCTCAGGGGTAAATGATTTCTCATATTTACCAGTTTTTAATTTAGTTCATCTTCATTCATCTAGCAAGTATTTCTTGAATTCCTACTATGTACCACCTGACTGAGCTGGTTGATTGAACATATTACTTCTCATGTTTTTGGCAGTTCACTCTATGTTTCAGTCCTCAGCTGCCATTTTCTGTTTCAATAGATGGTCTCATTTAGTTCCCTGTTTATCATGAAATAGTGTTAAAATCTGAAATCACTTCCCCCACTTTTCTAAAGCAAGAGTAATAATCCTATATAATAAAAGGCTAATACGCAAATCGACTGAATGGCGGAACAACCAGTCACTATGATGTGCACTGACCACCAGGGGGCAGACCCTCAACACAGGAGCTGCCCCCTGGTGGTCAGTGCGCTCCCACATGGGAGAGAGGCTCACGGCCGGAGAACGCAGTGGTGGTGGCAGAAGCCTCTCTTGCCTCTGTGGTAGTCGGACATCCCCCGAGGGCTTCCGGACTATGAGATGGTGCAGGCTGGGCTGAGGGATCCCCCCACCCCCGCCCTGAGTGCACAAATTTTGTGCACTGGCCTCTAGTTATGATTTTAAAAAGTCAAACTGATTTAATATATTCAAATATTAACTTTCTTGCTAATTTCAATGCCAACAGATTTTAAGTCACTAATATAAAAAGGGTTCAATGTGACAAGAAAAACAAAAAATTAGGTACACTCTGCCCATCAGTGACCCTGGGAACTTGTCATAAAATCTTTTAAATTCTGAAAGGATGAAATATATGGTTGGAGAGAGACATTTTAAGAAATCATATATAGTTATAACAATATATTCAGCTAACTAATTTGGGCCTGTTTGCAGTAAAGACCCAACCTGCTGTCCATCACCAATGCAACAGAGAGCATTAGCAACGTGCCACTGTGTACTCATGAGCCATGGAGGGTTGTGACATGAAAATTACCCTTCAGCCAGCTCCTGCAACGCTGATTCCAAATGGAACCCTTGGGGAAATATTTGGTCAGGACTGTGCTTTCAAAAGAAAGCAAATGCACTTTAAAAAATTAAAATTTTAGAGGCAAGGGCTTTACCAGAACCATGGGGATTAGGTGGATTTAGCTGTAATTTTAGACCAAACAAGGCTAGTTTCAGGAGAGTCTCCAACAGGGGTTTTAAAAAGTTAAAGAAAACATGCTAACGCAATGAAATTCCATGCAGGCTGCCTGGTGACAAATGAAGGAGTGGCCACAGCTCATAACAATCATAAATGGTTGTTAAGACTAAAGGAAATCAAAATATATAGAGTATACCGAGATTTTTATAGGAGTTGTTGTGTTTTTTTTTTACTGAAATGACCAATTCCAGTAGATAAAGCTGAATTTGCATTGAGTCTTCCAGTACAAAATCAAAGCAAGTGTTAGGCAATGCAGGTCAAGAGTAACACTTCTCTAATATATATATACTGGAGGCCTGGTATACGAAATTCGTGCACTCAGGCGGGGAGGGGGTCCCCCAGCCCAGCCTGTGCCCTCTCACAGTCTGGGAGCCCTCAGGGGATGTGCTGGCAGTTGGACATCCTGAGCACTGCCCCAGAGGGGGGAGAGGCTCCCACCGCCGCCGCTGCACTCGCCAGCTGTGAGCCCAGCTTCTAGCTGAGTGGCGCTCCTCCTGTGGGAGCACACTGGCCACCAAGGGGCAGCTCCTGCATTGAGCATATGCCCCCTGGTGGTCAGTGCAAGTCTTAGCGAGCAGTTGTTCCACTGTTTGGTCGATTTGCATATTAGCCTTTTATTATAGAGGATATTTCTGATGTAACGCAAAAAGGGAATTGTTTTAACTGAAGTGCTGAGGTTAACTACATGTTCCAGCATCACTGGGTGCTGACCTCATTCCTCACAACAACTGGCTGGGTCTGCGGTGTGACTAGATTGTTATAACCAGTTCAGTCTTAGGATTTACATATTTTCCTGCCAACCACATGAAGTTCATGCTTTTTATCCGGGAGTTCGAAAGCTCCTGTCCCTAGCCTCATGTTACCCATGACCGTGGGTTCTTCCAGCATGCGCGTTATGGACGGTGGGTCCCCTTCCTGTCTACTTCCTTGCCTTCCTTTTTCTCTTTTTGTCTTTTCTTTTGCCCCAGAACCCACCACATTCATTAAGACCTGGGCCTCTGACTCACATTAAACCCGGAAACCCCTCCTCTCTTGATGTGTCTGACACCCCTTTCATGAAGGGTCTCTGCTCGTTTCCTGTGGCTGCTGTAACAAATTACACAACCTGCATAGCTTCAAACAGCAAAAAATTATTCTCCTACAGTTCTGGAGGTCACAAGTCCAGAATGAGTCTCACTGGGCCAAAATCAAGGGGGCGGCAGGGCTGGTTCCTTCTGGAGACTCCAAGAGAGAGTCCATTTCTAAGTCGTTATGATCAGAACGTTTGTGTTCCCTTCAAATTCATCCGTTGAAATCCTAACCCCCAATGTGATGGTATTTGCTGGATGTGAACTGTAACTAAAAATTAAAAAAATAAAACAAAAGAGAAGCCAAACCCTCTATGTCTCTGATTACCTGAAAGATACAGACCAACCTGGCTCATTTCCATTTCTCACCAAGCAGGGGTAGACTCACTCAAATACTGCACAACTCACATTTCTGTCCCTTAAATTAGCTGCTGCTCTTCTCTCAAGGCCTTTGTCTAAGGGAGAAAGACCCTGCTCCTCCCTCTTCCCTTGGCCAATGCTCATTCATCTTATTTTAATGAGACTTAAGCATAGAGAGCACGTGAAAAGCAGACCTTGCAATTGCCTTTCTGTAACTCCCTACTCCTCCTCCTTCCAATTCTCTTCACTTAGCATGAAACCCAGGCATCCCGTCTGCTAGCATCATAGGACCAAGCCTGCCAGGATTGCAGAAGCAGCGGCCAGCCTGCCTCCATCGTGCACACCAAGAGGCGATTTCATAAGTGACGGGAGAATTTCAGAGACACGTCAGATCCCAAATGGAGGGGATAGAATTGGCAGTTCAAACAACTCTTTGATTTCCAAGCCAAGAAGCTATAATTTACATAAATGACAGGAAATGCATGCTCCTTTACATCAAAGCCTGTGCATTTCAGCGTGGACCTGACCATCTGTGCCAGGATGGCTAACAGAACCCACGTCTCAAAGGATAGGCAAGTGGAATTCACCAATTTATATTTTGGGAGAGAATGATGATATCAGTGCTGAAAAGGACCCTGGTCATCACCTGGCCCACCCACTCTGCTCAATATAGATAAGAGCAGATGGGTGTAGGTAGAGCAGGTGACTCACTCACGGTGACTTAGCTCACCAAGGCAACAGCAGATGCGGGTACAGTGTGTCTCGAGCCCCATGTGAGTGTTACTCTAACAGGCACTTGTTCTTTGTAATGACTTCCCATCCCCATGGTAGCAGAGCGAAAAACAAGTCAAGAGGGATTTGGAATCTGCTCCCCGTTCTGTGGTCCTGAGGAAGCTGCTTGTCTAATAGGCACAAGTGCTGTCTGCTGTAATCCTACCTCAAATAAAACTGCACCTCTCTAGCTTTACCCCCGCTGGCTCTGTCGGGCTCCGGAGTCCCTTGACACATGTAGGGAAGGTTGTGTCCAGGGCCTGCTGTCCATGATGCTCTGGGCAGAGAGAGGCCAGCCTGTGCCTGTGACATCATTCCTCAGCCTCAGTTGTCTCCAGGTGCGATACTGGGTGTGTTAGTCTGCTGGGCTGCCACGACAAAATATCATAAACTAGGGGCTTAAACAACAAACATGTGTTTTATCACAGTGTTGGAGGGTAGAAGCTAGGATCAAGGTGCCAACCAGTGCACTTTCTGGTGAGGCCTCTCTTCCTGGCTTGCAGACAGCCACCTTCCTACCATATCCTCACCTGGCCTTTTGTCAATGCCTGTGCATGCGGTGAGTGAGAGAGCAGGCTCTCTTCTTATAAAAACACACATCCTGATGAATCAGGGCCCACCCTTTGACTTAATTTAACATTCATTACTTCTTTTGAGACCTCATCTCCAAATACAGTGACACTGGGGGTTAGGGCTTCAATGTGTGAATTTGGGGGGGGTGGGGGGGACACATACATTCAATCCATAAACCAGGGGCAGGAGCGCACACTCCGAGGCTGCTGCTGTTCCCCGCTGTCCAGGCAGCTTACTCATGTATTTTTGGTGTCCCCAGAAAAACATTTAGGTTTTTGATTCTTTACGTGTGCAGCTGAGCAGAAAAGCATCTCAAGATGTTGACTTCTCTTTCTGGAATGAACGGTACTGTCCTTTCATTCACTGAATCCACGTGATTGGGCTGTGGCAGCACTGTTGTGCTCTGAGCTGATGGAACCCCAGGTTTCAGTGGGGCCCCTCTGGCCCTGTGTTTCTCAGCCCCCCCCCCTTGCAGAGTAGAAATGTTGCCCCCAACCACCAGTCCTGGCTGAAAGGTCAAGTACACAATGCGCTCCAGCAAAACAAAAATGAACCGGGAGGGAGGGACTGCGATGCAAGAAAAAAGCTGATGAGCACAGATGGCGATAAACACATACATCTAATTGACGATGAGCTATAAAAATCAGTATTGTTCTCAGGTTGGTAAATGTGGAATTAAAACTGGACAAAAGTGGTCAGAGAAGATCACCTTCATCTTATTAAGGGGTTGGCTATAGCTATTGAGATACAAAAAACTTAGTATTCAATTAAGGTTATAATAAAGTTCGTGCATTCACAATTTAAGGGTAACGACCAAGGCACAGAAAACAATTTGTAATTTCTGAATCAATGGAAATAAGTGCCGGCGAAGAAAACACAATAAATAAATCCATTCAACAAAAGGCAGGAAAGGAGGAAAAAAGGAAGCAAAGGAGGAAAAGCATAATAAAATAAGATGGCAGCAATGCATCAAAATGTGTCACAAGAAGCACCAGTGGAGCAGTATGAGCCTGCCATCTTTTTATGGAAGAGCATTTGAATATTGGTAATTGCATATGGGTTGACTTATTATATAGCAGACAACAAATAAGGGAATAGACTTTTCAAAATATATATTTTTATTGATTTCAGAGAGGAAGGGAGAGGGAGAGAGAGAGAAACATCAATGATGAGAGAGAATCATTGATCATCTTCCTCCTGCATGCCCACAAACCGGACATGTGCCCTGAATGGGAATCAAACCGGTGACCTCCTGGTACATAGGTCGACGTTCAACCACTGAGCCATGCCAGCTGGGCAAGGAAATGGACTTTTAAAAATTCAACTACACGACGCTGGAAAGAGGCACACCTAAACAGAATGTGGGGAAAGATTGGAAGAAAGTTGATTAGAAGACACAGACGTCCATGTTAACCAAAAGCTGCCGACACAACTGGACAGTGTTGGCAAAGCAGAATTTAAGGGGCAAAGCACCATCAGGGATAAAACCAGATGCTTTCAAGATAAAACAAATGTTTTCCGGAGAGCAAGCAGCAACCGTAGACCTGCACCTGTCTAAAAAGTATGTGGCTTAATATATAAAAAAGACAAACTATAAAACAAATCTACTCAATTATCTATCTGCCTCAGAAAATTATGAGGAAGTTAACATATGTGCATCATAGAAACAACTCTATCAGAAATTGATAGGACAAGTAAGAAACAATTGTACTGTTAAAAAAGATAAGATATGCAAAGTACCATTTACACAAGACTGAAAAGAAATATAGTCTCTCCCTTATAAAATGGAGACTATACCATTTTTTCAAGTTCATATTCAACATTGAATAAAATGGTCATGTGTTCGGTCACAGAGAAAAATCTTCAACAAATACCAAACAACTAATAGTATCCGAGTGACAATGAAATTAAATAAAGCTTGGAAATAAGGAAAACGCTTATTGTGTAGGATATTGCCTGGATGCAACAGTAGCCCCAGTGCGCTCCCAGGCAGGCTGTCCCAGAGATGATGCAGTAAAAGGGACCCAGAGGACCACATTCAGATGCTGGAACCCCAGAGTTGATGAAATCAACCAAGTCACAGGGAGGGAAGCAGGTGGAGAAAGGGTAAGACACACCTCGGAGAGGGTGCGAGTGTGAACTCCCTGAGTCCCAGGGTCCCGGGTGCTCCTGGGTCAGGTCTCTCCTCTGCTATCTCAGCTTCCCATTGAGGGTGTGGTTGTGAGGACTGGAGTTGAGGTTCCCTGGCCACTCGACATGCCTGCTCCTTGGAGAGATGCCAGGAAGCAGGCGTGGCTGGGCTATAGCTCACTGGTCTGTAGCTCACTAGTCTGTTGAGGAGCCGTGGTTTTCATCTGTGTTTCTTGGGCAGAGCACCGGGCCATGGAGAGACCATAATGGGCATTCCTAATGGCTGGGTGAGTCTCGGGGAGACAACACAGCCCAGAGGTGACATAATCATGACTTTCCATCCCTTTCCTGCTATTCACAGACCTTCTTTAACACATCATATTTTAAGGACTTATTGCATCTAACCCTGACATGTCTTACAGGTTACTAGCTTACTTTTTGTACTCAATACATCTGTCAATTTTGCTGTGTTCATAAGCCACCTACTCTTTATCTTACCTGGCCCACCCCATGGCTGCACTGTATCTCATAAATAACGGCTTACTTAAAACCCATGCTGCACACATTCTATGGTTTCATGATTCACTCCACAGCTCTTCGGAGCACCCGAGTGAGCTCTTCCTCTAAAGCACGCAAAGGTTTTAGCCTGGATACGGACTCGTGGGGCAGAACCACTGCTCACAGAAACACACGCACACACAGTACAAACTCACACACAGATACTCATACACACAGACTCACACACACACAGACTCACACACAGACTCACACACACAGACTCATACACACAGACTCACACAGACTCACATAGACTCAGTATACCTCAGGGGAACAGAAAGTGACTTTGGGCAGTTTAGATGGCTAATCTGCATCTTCGACAGCATCATTTTTATTCCTAACTAGGTAACTGATAACCATCTGATTGTGGAGGAGATTATGGCAAACTTCATTCTGTGAGCAGTTGAGTTTAAACTTACAGTGAATCCTACTGGCAGCTGTGATTGGAATATAAAATTAAAATTTATAGTTATACCCTATTGTTATCAATATCACATCATATTACCTTTATCATTGTTATATCATAATATAGATAAAACAGCATAAAGTATTCTGGGCCTTGGCCTTGCTCTGACTTTAGGTGAGTTCCCCTCCAAAGGGCTCTCATCTGTCTGCCCGCATACCTGTTGTTTGCATGACCACTAGGTCACAGGGTCTTACAATCAAGCTCAGGATGGTGATGTCGGCCCTGACATGCTCAGCGCCTTCTCACCCATCCCCTGTGTTCTTCTTGCAAGGCTGGTGGGCTCTTCGACATTCGACAACAAAAACAATCAGGCACATTTCACCATTTGTCCAAAATATAAGCCCTTGTCTAACCCTGAAATGCAGACAGAAGAAACTCCACCTGCGCTGCTCCTGTTCAATGTCACGGGCAGGAGAGAGAGTGCCGCCCTACCTGGTAGGAGGGGCGTGGGCTCCTTTATGTCCAACGTGATGTTTATTTGGGAAGGGGTAAGAATTTTTAGAAAGTGAAAATAGAACCTCGAAGACCTCTTCCCATTTTGTCCTTTGACCTGAAGCTAGAAAATGAGTAAGAGAATTTTTAATTTGGAGAGCAGAGGTGATGCATGTGCGTGCGCGTGTATGCATGTGTATGTATGTGTGTGTGTGTGTGTATGAAGGGGATGGAAGAAAAAAAACTTAGTTGCTACTCCAACTCTGGGAGGTGTTTCTCAGCTGGTTAGAACAGTGGTCAGCAAACTGCGGCCCCTTGAGTGTGGCTCTTCCACAAAATATCACATGCGGGCACGCACGTACAGTGCGATTGAAACTTCGCGGCCACACTCAAGGGGCCAAAGAGCCGCATGTGGCTCGCGAGCCGCAGTTTGCCGACCACTGGGTTAGAAGAACCAACTGTGTTTAAATCAAGAACTCAGGCTGCGAAGTAGAGATTACCTGGCCCAGGCCCTGGCCCTGAAGCACATGGTCATCTCCTTATATGAGGTATATGAGGAGTGTCTGGGATTTTCCATAACGAAAAGGAAACTCAGAGCCAGACGTTTCCTGGAGGAGCTCAGAGATCTCCGGCTGCAGGTGCTGGTAACCCCTGCATTCTGACACTTCCAATACGCGGTTTAAATTGGGAGTTTTCCATCCACTTGGTGGCGATGACTGGCAGTGTGAACGCAGCAGGAATAAATTTCTCCTCATTTTTGGAGACTCCCACCACAGGGGTGATGTTCCTCGGAGTGAGTTATACAAGCAGCCAGTGGTCTGGCAGGTCCAGGCCCAGCAGCATCATTCCCCCTGGTCTTGGTCAGCCCTCCACTGCTGCCCCTTCCCCCCACTGTCTTTCTCAGCGAGTTCCACAGGGTTCCCTGCCGCCCAGGGGACGACCTCCAGCAGCACCCAGCCTCTCCTCCCTGCCTTTGTGATGGCAATCCTGTTGCCTTCCCTGTTCTCTGCACGGCCTGGCTTCTTTTGTTGTTGTTGTTGTTGTTTGCTTGTTTGTTTTTAATATATTTCTTTATTGATTTCAGAGAGGAAATGAGAAGGAGAAAGAGATAGAAACATCAATGATGAGAGAGAATCATTGATCGGCTGCCTCCTGCACACCCCCTACTGGGGATCAAGCCCGCACCCAGGCATGTGCCCTTGGCCAGAATTGAACCTGGGACCCTTCAGTCTGCAGGCTGATGCTCTATCCACTGAGCCAGGCCAGCTGAATAGCCCTAATGAATGACACGTGTGGGAACATCTGATTCCTAGGGCAGGTGGAAATTTCCATCCACTCCCCAAACACCACATTTGAAAGGGGGACTTTCCCCTTCAGAGATGGGTCATAGACTCTTTGCATTTGGACTTGACTTTTATGGCTAGTCTGTCTGTCACTTTTCAGAGCCTCCCAGTGTGGAAGAGCATGCATGGTGGCCGCCCAGACATTCATGAACTCAAGGGCAGCGCAGGAATAAAAGTGCACCAGTGCATTCCAGCAAAATGGCACCTCTAGTGGGCAGGGCTGTCCTGAGGTGACTTCACCCTTGGTGACGAGCAGGGCTGCCCACCAGCAGTTGCACCCTGAGTCCATGATCACCCCTAGAGTTGCTCCTCAGATTCCATGTCATCCTGTGCCACTTAAGTAGAAAGGATCAGTTAAGCTGCAAGCACGCTCCCAAACTATAGCTGAGCATGTTAATTCTAGTTCTTATAGGATCCACAGGGTGGGTTCAGGGGTTGGGGGGCAGGGACTCTCACCCTCTAGCACCAGGCTCTTGTCAGAATTCACCATCTGGTGTCAGGCAAGGACAGTCATAGACCTGCCTCCAGGCATTTAAATCTTTGCTTTCCAATGACCATAAATAAATCCCCTTTCTCATACCCCAATGGGACAGCTGGTCAACCAGACGCTAGAGCAGCGGTTCTCAACCTGTGGATTGCAACCCCTTTGGCGGTCGAACGACCCTTTCACAGGGGTTACCTAAGAACATCCTGCATATCAGATATTTACATTATGATTCATAACAGTAGCAACATGACAGTTATGAAGTAGCAGCGAAAATAATTTTATGGTTGGGGGTCACAACATGAGGAACTGTATTTAAAGGGCCAGAAGGTTGAGAACTACTGCACTAGAGGGAGGTTAAGGCAAAGATGGAAAAGAATGAGAATGGGAAACACTCTTCAAAGCCCCAAAGCAAAAAACATATTTAGCTTCCGCAATTCTGCAGACATCTAAACAATTCCTGAACGTTAGAAATTTAGAAACTGTGCCCCGCTTGGAATAATTGGAACTGATTGTGGAAGGGCCTGCCTTTCACTAACCCATTTACAGTAGGATCTGCTTCTCATAGCCAACTGCCAGACGGCTGTTTATTCAATAACTTCAATGCTAACGGGCCCCCAGGCAAGGAGATTGCTTGGCCACCAACTGTGGAATCTCCCCGCTCCCTCCTGTTTCCTGAGGTGGCCTGGCTGTGGTCCAGGGCCTCCTGAGATCTCAGCCAGCGGGAGGAGTACCTGCCCGGCCTCTTCTCAGCACCACGAGGCTTCATCCCACACACGCTGAGTCTTGAGGAGACAGGAAGGGCGTAAAGAACATGTCCTGTTTTGTTCCCGTGCCGTGATGGCTCAATTTCTTATACAGTGGGGCCTTGACTTATGAGTGTCCCGACTAACGAGTTTTTTGAGATACCAGCTGTCTCTCTACCGATTTTTTGCATTGAGTTGATAGAGTAATTTGAGTTAACGAGCTCCTTAACGAGCTCGGTCTCGGAACGAATTAAACTCGTAAGTCAAGGCCCCACTGTAGTTTATAGTAATAAAATATGCACGACTTGCCAAAACCGGTTTGGCTCAGTGGATAGAGCGTCGGCCTGCGGACTGAAGGGTCCCAGGTTCGATTCCGGTCAAGGGTATGTACCTGGGTTGTGGGCACATCCCCAGTGGGAGGTGTGCAGGAGGCAGCTGATCGATGTTTCTCTCTCATCAATGTTTCTAACTCTCTATCTCTCTCCCTTCTTCTCTGTAAAAAATCAATAAAATATATTTAAAAAAAAATATGCACGACTCTTATACCTGAAGAGCAGGGACAGAAATGCAGATGGAGTCGTCAGGAAAACTTCTGAACCAAGAGCACCTGTGGAAATGGTGTCAGGAGGAGACTGCTGAGCCATCTCTTAGAGGCCATCATTAGGCGCTCCTGCTAATCAGGTTTGGGATGTGCCTCCTGTAAAGGCAGGAGATTGTATGTAGAGATGTCAGGAGGCAAAGGGTTTGGGTGCGGCTCTCCAGGGGTGGGCGTGGACCTCTGGGAATTTTAATACCAGTACTTTCACATTGTCTTATTATCTACACGATTTTCTTAATACGAAGATGCCATTTGTCTTTTTCAGTGTTGACATTTGCACTGATGGTGCGGAAGCAAAGGTGGGCATGTTAGGGAGAGTTCTCCAGAGAAACAGAACTAATAGGGTGTGTGTGTGTGTGTGTGTCTGCCTGTCTGAACGTGCACACATATGTACAGAGAGAAAGAGGGTAAGGTCCTCTCATTGAACTCACCTAAGAGGCCTTTGAGAAAAGGTTGAAGGCATCCCCCCCCCCACCCCCCTGCCCAATCCTGATGGGAAGGTACTTCCTTCATCCTATGAACCAGCCTCGAAGCAGTAGGTTCATCAGCATTGCAGGTATTGCTTCATTTCCTTCTCACAACACTCAATCCTGTAGGTGTTGAGGCCATTTGACAGAGGGGCACATTGAGGCACAAACCCAAGGTCTCTGACTCTATAGCTCACTCCAGCCATATCTGTCTCCCCCCCTAGTTCTTTCATTTCCTGATTTTTCTTTGATTTCCTCAGTGAAATTTCCCAATTTTTTGTATCCACTAATAGCTAAGTCGAGACCAATTGAAATATTGAGTATGGTGGGGGATTTATCCCAATTCAGATCATTGAAAAAAAACATTTGGATTTTGGTCATTTATCTAATTTCACAAGTTTCTCAATTCTATTAATATCTGTATTAAATTTTTCAAGTGAGCCCGCTTCCTTCTCACTGTAGCAGAGCTAGGGCACGCTGGACTTAGTTCCATGACATTGTAAACAAATAACGAGGTGACACTTCGACATTTCATGGAGACATTTGCTTAAAAGCCGTTACATCAACTTAACGGAACAGATTCAAAATATAATCTAAAATGAAATATATTCGTCATATGCTGTCAAGGTTGTCAAATATGTACATAGACTTTACCTACATGTCTTATTTGTATCATTTATCTGTTAAAATTATTTTTTGTAATTAAGTGGTCAATCATAATTGCTTTTAATATTGGGTTCTTTCTTGAATTTGGTATTAATAGTGAAACGATGTCTGAAAGCTCCCGTTCTCCAGTGCCCTCGGTGAACTTCGAACAGCATGCCTCCGACACCAACATAACACCCAACGGAACCTCCCTCACACCCCCTCTAAACGCGCTCTTGTTTCCAAACCCATCACGAGTGAACTGAAAACTTATCACAAACATTTCTCACAGCACAGCCAGAGGTGAGACACGCTGTACTTTGGCTTTGCGTTCTTCCACTAAATAGAATTGATAGATGCAAAACCTATTTATTTCATCTGTAGCAGCATTAACAGTTTTTGTTGCGGTGGTAAGAAAACATAAACCACTTTAACCACCTTAGGGAACAGTTCAGTGACATGAAGTCACTCCCCATCCATCTCCAGAACTTCCTCACCTTCCCTGGCTGAGCCTCTGTCCCCATGGTAACAGTGCTCGGGAAGCTTGATTGTGTGCTCAGCGTAGAGTCCACCTAGTGTCACATGAATGGCTGGTGATCACGTGGTCCTCATCCAACTTGTTGATAAAATATGAACGGCAGAAGTCAGACCGTGGTTCTTTAACATGCTAACCGAGAACCCACTGGTCGCTATAGCAACCCGTCACTCAGCACTCTGCAAGCTGTTGTCCAGCTAGCGATGCTCCCTCCGGTGTTCAGTCTCCTCACAGCTCTCCTCTGTGCTCACAAGAATGTCAGTCTTTGTCAAAGGACTTGCTGAAGTCCAGCTCACAGCCCCATGAGCCCATCCCTGATATCTAACAGATCCTTCCGATCTAACAGACCAGGGATCTTGCTTTTATTTATTTATTTATTTTTAAATATATTTTATTGATTTTTCATGGAGAGGAAGGGAGAGGGATAGAGAGCTAGAAACATCGATGAGAGAGAAACATCGATCAGCTGCCTCCTGCACACCCTCCACTGGGGATGTGCCCGCAACCAGGGTACATGCCCTTGACCGGAATTGAACTTGGGACCCTTCAGTCCGCAGGCCGACGCTCTGTCCACTGAGCCAAACCGGTCAGGGCGGGATCTTGCTTTTAAAAATGCTTTTGGCAGGACTTTCCCTTCAGGACACATGCTGGCTCTTAATTGCTGTTCTTGGCTATAAATACACTGCAAGGCCTGTGTATGTCCAGCACCTTCAATTGTTTCATCGGGTTAGAGGACCTACTTGTCTGTACTCTACACGGACAGGTACATCTAGAGACTATGTCCAAGCAGGTGCCACCTTCTCCAACGCTGCCTGCCACCTGGCATGGCCTTCCTTTCAGTATCCGGCACTGTCTGATACACACCCTCCATCGTAGCTGCCCATCACCTCCTCCACACCCCGGCACAGCCTGATCCCCCGGGCTGCCTGCCATGCTGTTAGGTACCTCTGGACCCCCACCCTAGCCCCCAGGTGCCACCATCCCTGCAATTCTTCGTGACAGCCCTCCTTCTGAATTTCCAGTAAAGCACAGATTCATCTCTTCTCATTCAGCTGTGTGTGTCTGACATATTTCCACAGACCCTTCCACTCGCCAAGTATTGTTTCCCTCTCCGAATCCTCACACAGTCTTTTGAGCTAAGTATTACCCACTGCCTCCACCTGGAGATGTGGAACCAATGCTGATAAAGGGAAATAACCTGCCCAGGCACTGGGCCTGCGTGAAGTGGCCTCTTAGCCCTGGGCCACGCTGGGCTACAGAACCAGTTCCTTCCTGCCACTTCAATGGAACATCCCCTTATTTCTTTTTTTTTTAAAGATATATTTTTATTGATTTCAGAGAGGAAGAGAGGGGAAGAGAAAGAAACATCAGTGATGAGAGAGAGAGAATCGCCACGGGGATTGAGCCTGTAACCCCGGGATTGAGCCTGCAACCCCGGACATGTGCCCTGACTGGGAATCCAACCGTGACCTTCTGGTTCATAGGTTGATGTTCAACCACGAAGCCGCGCCAGCTGGGCTCCCTGTTACTTAAGTCTCTGAAGATAAAATGTTTAGCATTTCCGGTAAGTCCATGATGGGCTAATGTTCTCATTTAGATGAGCTAGATTTCCACCAGCTGCTCACTCAATGGAGGAAACCCCCAGCACCAGTCACCCACGATGAGACGGTGCTTTCCCATGACAGTTACAGGAGCCCCGTGTCTCTGCACCCACATGCTTCTCCTGCAGAATCTCGCTGATCCTGCGGGCTTTCAACCAAGCACCTGTCCTCGGGGCACAGTGTCACAACTTAATCTCGTCGATTAAATATTTCATTTGGAAAGAAATAAAGCAAGTGTCACACGGCCCCCTCCCCAAGAAAGTATTCATATCTTTGACCTGAAATGGCAAGTGTCCCTGGTGTCGTGCCTGTACCAGCTTACATCTCAGCCCTGCATCCCCATTTCTGAGGCAGGTGGCATTAGTGGCTGCATCATACGATTGTTGTGTGAGTAATCCATAAGCATCAACTGATTGCAAAGCTATGTGAACAACAGAGGCATAATAATCGCTCCTTATCCTCCTCACTAATGCTTCCTCCCAGAAATTATGCAAAAACATGAAGACCAGGCTTGGAGACCAAGCACTGTCAGGGTGCCCTTGTGCCAACCTGCCGGAAAGGGAGGCCTGGATGGAGATGCCAAAGAAGGAGGTGGCTGGAGTGGAGAAAACATTGGGAAATGGCAGCGAAATGATAAGAAATGAGACAGAAGTCCAATGGGTCAGATAACTATCAGAATTAGGTGCCCACTCCAGCACCAACCATTCAGCCATAAATATGGATTGATTGTAAGCATCCTGACTTGTCCCTCATCACTTTGCCTCTTTTTGATATTCAGTATTTTCTGTCTTGCTCACTATTATACATGAAGATGCTAGGACACAATCCTGGGTGGCCCTGGTAAGGAGGACACACTCGGAAAGTCACCTGTGGGAAGTCCCCGTAAGCACTCGCAAGCCAGGCTTTGCCCACGGCACCGGCTGCCTTTGCCACTCGGTTTTCAGGTTTAGTGACTAGTGAGTGGTCTGCTGCCACTGAGCCTGGCAAGGCCTGTGCAGCTTGGCAAGGCCCAGCGCTGGCCCCATTGGCAGGAGATAAACGGGCTCTTCCCAGGGGGACCAGGCATGGGGAGTCTGCAATCTGGCCTCTTCCCTTCGCTGTCTTCACAAGCACTCCCTGGAAACCCTCTCCAATCTCGGGAGCAAATGTACTGTGGAAAAACACAGATTTGGGTAAAACCCAAAAGCTTCATAGTCATCATTCACAGGGAAACGAGCGCTCAGCTCCCTGACGTGCTTGTGCTGGATTCGGTGGGGCAAGCGCGGACCACAATGACTCCCGCGCGTGTGGATGGCTCCCTAACACGGGCCCAGTGCTCGGCAGGGAAGTCAAGTGGCTGGCGGTCTTGGGGTTTGGGGCCAGCACAGTGCGAACTCTTTTGAACTGTACTTTTTTTCGGGTTATGGCTTCAATGGTTGACGTTTACCCTCACCGTTCTCTTCTGTCCGGTATCCAACCCTTCACATCACTGTGTTTCCCACCTTCTCAACTGGCCGGGCCCCCTAATGCAGACCTCCCAGCAGCCTGGAGCCTGGAGCTTGCCGGGACCACGTCACAAGTTGCGTTGAGTCCTATTTGTCTATGCATTTAGCTGTGTCTTGTCCACCTTAGTTGTGTTATCTCCGTTTTAGAGACAAGAAAACGGGGGCTTAGAGCAGTCACCGATTTGCCTGACGCGAGGTCACAAAACCCAAAAACAAACAAACACAGGCTGTTGGGTTAACACCGTTAAGCTGGACGGAGACAGCTTGGAATCGTGTGGACTGATTCCCCTTCCAGAGATGCGGGCCCCGCGGCTGCGGCAGTGTACTCACATCTCCTGGCAGCGATTAGGTCAGGTGTGTAGTTAATGAATCACTAATATTCCAGGAAAGCAGCCGCTAATTGCGATATGTGGTAAAGAACCCAAGTCCGAGGTACGGTTAATGCTCGACTCGGACGCTGATTTACTCCGAAGGACATTCCGTGGTATTTTACTACTCGGCATGGGAAGGGACCAGGCTGAAATGACAGAAATGGGGGATCAAGAATCCCTTCAGGAGCCATGATCCGCTGGGAAAAAAGAGAAAATGTGAACATGACGATAGTGGGAAGACAGTCACCCCAGACTCAGTTTCCCCAGGATGGTGGCACAAATCAGAGTCCCTGCACCGGAAATTCTGATGCTTGTAATAAAAATAAGAGAGTGTGATAAGTGAGTCCTTGCAACCGCTAAGAGCCAAAAGATGTCCTTAGCATTTTGTCATCTGAAGGTTGGCGGCCATTAGCAACCGCCCTGGAGCCAGCCCCAGCAGCTGGACAACGGGGTTCTGCTACAATGTAGACGCCCCTAGTACCCAGGTGTTCTCACCTGCAGTGCCTGAGTTTCCTTGCACTGTATTCAGGATTACAATTATTTGCATATCAATTTGCCCTTAAAATTCACACCATATCATCGTCATCATCATCATCATCATTATGTTGCAAGTCCCCCCTCCACCCACAGTATTGCACTCCCTTTAAAACCAAATCAAATTAATGCTGGAAGTCACACTATTTTGTCCCATGGAACATGGCTGCAACCATTAAGCACAGCAACTACACAGAAGTCCTAAAATGCTTATTAATTAAATGTACATGAAAACACAGTATAGTACAATACAAAATAGCATTTGATGGAGCTTTTAAAAAATGAAATATGGGAGACAGTATGAAAGAATAAAGTGGAAAACTAAATATCAGCTTCAAGGTAACACACTATGTTTTGTTTTTATTCAGCCTTATATATAGGGCATCCCAAAAATGTATACACATTTAACAGCTGATAACTCAATTGATGCTCATTTCTTTTCAGATTTAACCCATTGGAATGAATAATTATTCAGTGTGTATACATTTTCGGGGGACACCCTGCCTTTGAATCCAAGTGCCTGCCAAGAAGATAAAAGGCTCGTTCGTGTCTGTGGGCAAAACGTCCTGATGGTAGTAATTTTTTGAGGTTCAGTCTAAGTCAACTAAAAATGTACCGGTGACTCCCAATTCTGCACCCAGGCTACTAACAAAATTTTAAGGCACCGTCAAAACAGTGTCTTCCCTGCCTCTACCTACAGCCTCAGGGTGTGGTCACCAAACACTGGTCACGCTGCAGACGTCTGGGGAGTTACATGGTGAAGATGGAGCTGATGACGGCCTGATTCAATTTTCCTTACCCTTTGACATAAAACTGCAAGCAGAAATGGCAGCATAGAAGTCATTTTTGAACGTAAAACCTAAAGATTTGTTAGGCAATGCAGAGAGCATGTGCTGTGTTTCAGCGCGATAATGCAATAACAAGCAGGAGGGAGGGAGTGGAACAGAACCGTGTGAACGCCACCACACTGCGCATGTGCTGTCTGATGTAAGTTATTTTGTGGTTTATGGGTTTGGTGCACTTTGCCCCCAAATCACGTAGAAGCTGTTTCCCACTCTTTACACAACCCCCTCGCTCCTTCCTCACAGAGACAGGCCCTAAAGGTGGACCGAGGTGGTGACCCAGACTGAATGGGATCATGAGGAAGGTGCACAGTGATGGTTCTGGACTCAAAATTGGGACAATAAAACCCTAAAACACATTTTTTAAAGGATATAGTTAAGATTGTAATTACTTGGGAATGGATAAGTTATAAGGTGATTTTCATAATCAACTTAGGTAGGCACAGGGTAAAAATCTTAGGTGTTAATATTATATATCTCAGAAGCCTAAAATAACTTTTTTTAAAATATTTTTTTTTCTTGAATTCAGAGAGTAGGGGAGCAGGAGAGAGAGAGAGAGAAAGAGAGAGAGAGAGAGAGAGAGAGAGAGAGAGAGAGAGAAACATCAATGATGAGAGCTAATCATTGATCTGCTGCCTCTTGCATGCCTGACACTGGGTATCAAGCCCACAACCCGGGCATGTGCCCTGACCAGGAATCAAACTGTGACCTCCTGGTTCATAGGTTGACACTCAACCACTGAGCCACACCGGCTGGGCTAAAATATCATATTAAGTCATTTAAAATAAAATTAAATAAATTTAATAACATGTCCAAATATGAATACTTTAAAATATTTTCAGATGTGGCAATAGTGAATAATAAATCCACCCCTTTAAAACTTTTAGGTAGAATGTTAAATTTATATTATGACACACAACATCTTCGAACGTGGCTTTAGCACTTGCATGTGTTCAACATAGCAAGCTGATTACCCAGCTTCTTTTAACTGGAACTCCCTGTCAGCCTCTTAGAAAATCTCTCCACTATGAAAACTGACGCCCAGAAAAATGACCACATTGCAGAACAAATAGGTGAAGCTGGATGAGTTTGACTTTGAGAGCCCTGCCCTGACATTCCGGATCCTTCTCCCAGGATGCTACGTCCTTCTTTCCTCCCCTTCTCTCAGAACTTAAGTTCTTGCCCCTTTCCTGTAAAGTTCTGCTCGAATATCCATACGTGCATCCGCTGAAGAGGTGAGATGTGCAACTCCTTCTGGCTGTAGCTGAGGCCTCCCTGCAAGCTAATGTCCACGTCACAGAATCGGGGTGGCCAAATCTGGCTGAGTTACGGGCCTTGTAAAATTGCCATATGCCCTATAACACTTATTCTTGATTTAAAATGAACCATTCCCATTAGCCACCAGTTTGACATGCTTGCTCTACATTGTTGGGAGAAAAACCAGCCTTAGAACCCGAGCGTCCATTTTAAGGACAATGATGCCTCTTGTACAATTTCACTGAACAAATGAATGCAAATGGTAGCAATAATGAGCTAGGGGAAGGTAAAAGGACAGAATGGGGTTCTTCCCTCCCTGGGGGGAAAGATTTGGTAAGCCCTGAACTAGTTACACACACAAAAAGTTGTGCAACTTGCCTTGGGGCCATAAGCAATATGGTGTCACCATTTTTTTAAAAAAATTGAGAAAATTTAGCCGAAATCTGCTGGAAATCAGGAAAGGGAAGCAGGAAAGGATTCCTGGACGGTAACTCCTCTGCCCTGCGCGAGGAGGCCGATGGTTAGGGTGAGGTAGGCCGGTGACTCTTTTTCCTCAGATACCCACTCATTGCTCCTGGCTTATCACACACACTCTTGTCCCATAAACATTTTATTATTTATATTATTTTCTAAAAGTAATACAGGTCCTCTGACTAGGTTAAAGTTAAGACAGTCTTCCTCCTATTGTGCGCTAGCCATAAACAGTGATTTTAGAAAATCCGGATGTAACAGGATTGGTGGTCAGCCCTAATCTCTGCCCAGGGGAGCAAGGGCTGGGGGAGAAGAAGGATGAGTCTCCTGTGTCCAGTATTCTCCCAGTTCACTTTCCTCAGACCAAAGGTAACCAGGAGAACGAAGGAACTGCTGCCACTTTCCTAGGAGTCCCAGGAACCATCCCTGTCACTACGGCATCCTGTGCACACATCGGCCACCAGGTGGAGCCTGCCCGCACAAAGGGCCGCCTGGCCTGGGCCATGTGCCCAGACCTCAGGGACAGGCAAGCTCACCCTGGTCATTCATTAGCCTCAGAAGAATGCCACTCACATTGACACCATTGATTAAATTCTTTTAAACCCCATTTTTCAAACAGGCCATTTTATTTTAGCATGCCTAGATTTAAGAAAAGGGGAGGGGAGAATACATTACTCCACCCTCCCCGCTCTCAACTTGCACTCCCAGAAGCGACCTTCAGCGTTTTAAGCCTTATTCCTCTCCACCCCCTAGTATTTACTTCCATGTTTCTCAATAACCTTCTTATATTGTGACTTCTTCATCTGTGCAGTTGAAGAAATGACCCATTGACTGCCCGCTAAGGGTCATGGAGTTTCAGTGCTCACACACCTCTTCCTCCCACCATAGAAGACCCCGTTCCTCCCCAGCTCTGCCCCACGTGCTTGTGTAAAGACTTTTGTCAGTTCGGTTTTAGTATTTCCTCAATCACTGCATACATATTAGTCACAGTTGAGCCAAAAGTCCTACAATTACATTTCCTTTCCTTTAAAAAAATATTTTTTATTGACTTCAGAAGGAAGGGAGAGGGAGAGAGATAGAAACATCAATGATGAGAGAGAATCATTGATCTCTGCCTCCTGCACGCCCCCTACTGGGGATCCAGCCCAGGCATGTGTCCTGACAGGATATCGAACTGCGACCTCCAGGTTCATAGGTCGACACTCAACCACTGAGCCACACTGGCCAGGCTCCCCTCCCATTCTTAGTCCTTTTGGACTCAATTATTTTACTGACATTTGAGGAAGGTTCTGAGGGGAGCTGGTGTCCAGCTCCCCATGGCTAACTGCAAATCCCTTTGCTTCTATAATACACTGTGCATTTCTAGGCTTTCAGGGAATGATTCACAAAGAATTCAAGAAACATTTCCTTTAAAAAGTTAGGAAATATGAGGACAATGTGAACAAGCCACAGACTCAGAACCCCACCAGCGATTAGACAGTGGCTCCCAACCATTTTTTGGCCGTGCCCCACCTAAGCATCTCTGAAATTCTGATGCGCCCCCCCCCCCCCACACGTATAATTCTTATTATTCAAAAGTGAACTCCTACTCATGTGAATGAAGCCTTAAAGGCCATTAACTTGGTCTAAACAAGCTTCCAAAGAACATGGCAGCCAAGAAAGAGAAAATAAAAGAACGAAAGGACAGTTGAGGTCCTGAGGAAGAAATCTCGAAGAAATTGTTAAAAAAGAATAGTAATAATATGAAGTGATATGAAAAAATAGCAAAGTTTCAAAACATAATAGAGAACTGAAATGTATACATATGTCACAATGTATATTTATATGCTGTATATGAGGCCCCTAGAACCATAAAAATGCAAAAAAAAATGCACTGTTAATAACTCATTCTCCAGTTGCCCCCCCCCCCCGCCCACCCCCCACCCCCCCGTGGGGCGTGTGCCCCTCCTTGGGAACCGCTGTGGGGGAGACTGAGCTGCCTGTTCCCGGGCAGTCACACCCGTCTGAGTCCTCCTGCGGGGATGAACCTCACCGGCCGCACCCCTCACGCTGTCTCCCAGGAGAGCAGGGAAGGCCGCGGATGCTCTCCCCAGAGGACACGGTGCCACTCAAGCTGCCACACTCATCACCTGGCTTACAGTGGGCTCATCTATCTATAAGGCGGCATAATACTTCTTGGGCCTGTTGGACAACAGCTGCTTTAAACCACGATGTAAGGCCAGACTGCGACCAGGGCCCCCGAATAGAGTGCAGGCCAGTCCACCTTTCCATTTTTCAGGCTGAGTCCCCTGACTCCCTGCTGTTCCTCCCTCCTTCCCTCCCTCCCTCCCTCGCACCCGGGGTTGTCAGAGGAGAAGCCGCTTTAAGACTGCAGAGCGCTGGCGGCCAGAGGCAGGGGAGGTCCCTGCTAGCGCGCCGCCCAGACAGGAAGGTGAGCAGGGATCCCCGTGCCTCTGGCCGCCGGAGAGGAAAGATGCGCCTCCCCGCCCGCCTGCCCGCTGGCTGCCTGGGTGCGGAGGCTGAGGCTGGTGCACAGGCGAGGGGGGCGCTTGCTGCGCAGTCCAGGCGCCCGAGGCCGCTCTGTGCACCTGCCGACCTGCCGGCGGCCCCCCCCCTCCCCCCCGCTGAGGGCGCCCAGCAGCCGCTCTGGCCGCAGCGTGGGGCGGGGAGCAGGTGTGCAGGAGCCGGCGGGGCAGGTGGGGAGTGGCGGGCCGGAGCAGCAGGGCCCCTGGATTCCGGCCTCTCCTTGTCCCACTGCTTCGCCCAGGTGAGAGCCACCGCCCAGCGGGTGTCGCTCCTTTAAGTTTCCACTCGGCAGGCGTGTCCTACATGGACACCACGCTTCCAAAAAGGACTTCACTGATGGACACCTTTCTGTGTTACAGGCTGATGAAGAAACTTCGAACAACTCTGTCCCTTTCAAAGTGACCTCGCTAGCAAAGCCGCAGCTGCATCTAACTTGCAATAAACAGCCCTTTTACTTTCTCAACGCTCCTGCCCCACCCTCGGCCCCCACCCTTACCTGTGCGCACATCGAAGGGGTTCTCAGCTCCCCCCAGGTTCCTCCTCTGAGCTTCTAGGAAAGTGACAGATTCCCGGCTGGGCTACTAGGCCCGTTCAGTGGTTCCGTGGTTCAGTGCGCGTCGTTGGAGAAGCTGAGGGTAGAGTCCGGGAAGGGGCCACAGGGTGATGCTGGCTCCACGTTGGGCCTAAAGTGGGGCTGCTTGTGCCCACTCTTCGTTTTGCTTTTGCAGTCGCTCAGCGCTGGGTCTTTCCTGGACGGAACCGGCTGTGAAATGGACTATTTCTGGTCAGACTCCTTTAAGGTGGGTCTTTTATGGACCACTTGATGCGCAGGTGTGAACGCTTCTGTGTCTTGAAGCAATAGTGGGGATCAGGTGAACCAGTTCCCTTCAATTCCCGCAGAGATGTAGCGCTTTATTCCACCTGGCAGCTGGGGTCTCTCCCTGGACAGTCTTCCCAGGGCGTGTGCCCGGGGCAGAGGAGAGAGGCGGCCGTTGGCCCTCACCTTAAAGCTGCTCCCTGTCTGCCTGAGAGGATTGCTTTGTAATTCACAGGTTTTGGCCACTTTTGTGGTTTCCTGCTGGTGACAAGCCACGCAGGCCTGCATCATCGCCTGAGCACCTGCTGCAGCCTCCTGTCCCCGGCCGGTGCCTGCAGGAATCAGTCCACCTGACCCGCACCTGGACCTGTGATTCTCCCCAAGGTGCACGTCCGCGGCTGTGGTTGGAGGTGACCTGGCTGAGCCCCACAGCAGGGGATGTGCACACAGGCAAGCTAAGGAGGGGCTTCGAGATGAACCTTCAGAAATCAGCCCTGACCCTCACACATTGTTGGTGGGAATGTAAAATTGTGTAGTCGCCTTGGAAAACCATCTTAGAGTTCCCCCAAAAGTTAAAAATCGAGTTACCAAAAGACCCAGCAATTCCATTCCTAGGTTTGTACCCAAGAAAGTAAAAAGAAATCTCCACACAAAAATGTGTACATAAATATTTATAGCAGCATTGACTGTAATAACCAAAAGTTAAAACAGCATTTGTCCAAAGGACCTAAATAGACACTTTTGGAAAGAGGACATTCAGAAGGCCAAGAGACACATGAAAACATGCTCAAAGTCACTAATCATCCGAGAGATGCAAATCAAAACGACAATGAGGTACCATCTCACACCTGTCAGAATGGCTATCATCAACAAATCAACAAATGACAAGTGCTGGAGAGGATGCGGAGAAAAAGGAACCCTCGTGCACTGCTGGTGGGAATGCAGATTGGTGCAGCCATTGTGGAAAACAGTATGGCTTTTCCTCAAAAATTTAAAAATGGAACTCCCATTTGACCCAGTAATCCCACTTCTAGGAATAGATCCCAAGAAAACAGAAACACCAATCAGAAAGGATATTGCATCCCTATGTTCATAGCAGCACAGTTTACAATAGCTAAGATTTGGAAACAGCCTAAATGCCCATCAGCAGAGGAATGGATTAGAAAACTGTGGTACATCTACACAATGGAATATTACGCTGCAGTAAAAAAGAAGGAATTCTTACCATTTGCAGCAGCGTGGATGGAACTGGAGAGCATTATGCTAAGTGAAATAAGCCAGTCAGTGAAAGATAAATACCACATGCTCTCACTCATTTATGGATAATAAAGAACATTATAACCTGATGAACAAAAAGATAGATAGATATAGAGGCAGAGAAGCTTCGAACAGACTGTCAAATTACAGCGGGAGGGCTAGGGAGTGTTGAGGTGGGGTAAGAGATCAACTGAAGAACTTGTATGCATGCATATAAGCATAACCAATGGACACAAGACACTGGGTGGGGTGGGGTGAGGGCTTGTGCGGGGCGGGGGCGTAGGGGAGGCTAGGGGAACGTCAATGGGGAAAAAAAGGAGACATCTGTACTACTATTTGTAATATTTTAAACAATAAAATAAAATTTTAAAAAAACCAGCATGTGTCCATCCTCTGACAAACAGATAAAGCAAACGTGGAAGGTAAATACAATGGAATATTATTCAGCCGTGAAAAGGAATGAAGTACACATGCTACAACATGAATGAAAGAAGTCAGATGCAAAAGATCCCATACTGCATGAGTCCATTCATATGAAATGTCCAGAAGTGGCAAATTCATAAGACAGGGAGCAGTCTGGTCCCTGCCTAGGGCTGGGGTGGTGGTGGTGATGGAGGAAAATGTGAAGAAAAGGTAAATGGTACAGGGTTTCGTTCTGGGGTAGCAAAAATCTTCTAAATTATATTTTGTGATGGTTGCTCAAGGCTGTGAACTGTACAGTTTAAATGGGTCAAATGTAGGGTATGTGAATTATCTCTCAACGCTGTTACGCAAGACATCAGCTCTGTAGGCCGTGGCTCCTTGGACATACTAAATGTAAGTGATTTAGACCTTGGGAAAAATACCTTAAAAGGGGGAAGAGAAAAGGATGCCCTTTTGGGATCCCAGAGCTATTGTTATTTTTGTGGGTTTGTTGACACATTGGACTATGGATTTGAAAATTTTTAATCATTCTTCCCTGAGTAAAGTATTAGTCTCTATTTGCACAAACAGATGGGTAATAATCAATCCACATTGTTGCTTAATTTGTTCAATGAGGAAACATAGATAATGGCTCCTGGAGCACCATAGAATTAAGAAAAAAAAAACAAAAAAACTTGCCCAACTGGTATGATATTTATTTTTATGATATTTTTAGAGATGTATACCCATCACCACATCTAATTTTAGGACTTTATTGCCACCCCCCCCCCAAAAAAAAACACCTTGCCCATCAGAAGTCAATTCCCATTCTCTCCTCCCCCTCCTTCCCCAGCCCTAGGCAACCACTAATCTATTTTCTGTCTTTATGAATTGTTCTACTCTGGGTAGCTATATATATAAAACCCTAATGTGCAAATAGACTGAACGGTGGAACAGCCGAACAACCGGGTGCTATGACGTGTGCTGACCACCAGGGCGCGCGCACAGAATATGGCAGGCATCAGCAGCGGCTGGCAGAGCACGGAACATGGCGGGTGTTGGCCACGGCGGGATGGTGGAGCAGGTGAGCAGGGGTGCAAGGCCAAGGTGGGGTGCCGGTTGCTGTCACAGGGAGGAGCCTCTGGTGGTTACTGAAAATTCTTTGCTCCTTACACCACAGTCCCATCTGGCGCTTGCAACTGCTGTGGGCGCCAGCCCCACTCACACTCGCTGCCGGTGCCGGAGCTGCCACTTGAACCCGCTGCAGGCGCCCGGCGCTGGTCCCGATCGCTTGGCGCTGTCAGCGGGTGCGAGCAGTGGCTGCTGGCCCTGATCGCCCCTGAGGGTTTCTCTACTTCCCCCTGCTACTGAGGGGTGATCGGAGCAGCAGCCGCCACTCGCACACTCTGCTGGCGCTGGCCCCAGTCACTCTGCATTGTCAGGGGGTGTAAGCAGCGCCATCAGCGCGTGGGAGCGGTGGTGGCGTGAACGGGGCTGCCAGCAGACGGGAGGGGGGGGCACTGTGGGAGGGGCTGGGCAGGGGCAGGGAGGATGGGCCGAGACCCACCCCTGTTCCCACCGCAGCCTCGCAGCCCACGTGCAAGGTGCATGGATTCATGAACTGGGCCCCTAGTTTTATATAAATGTAATCATATACCATGTTGTCCTTTGTAACTAACTTCTTCCACACGGCATAATGTTTTTAAGAATTATCCACATTGTAGCACGCATCAATATTTTATTCCTTTTTATAGGTGAATAATATTTCATTATGTGGATATACCACATTTTATTTATCAGTTGATGTACATTTGAGTTGTTTCCACTTTTTGAGTAGTATGAATAACACTTCTAAAACATTCATGTACGATATTTTATGTAATCGCAAGTCTCATTTCAGTTGAGGAGATTCTCTAGAATTGCTGGTTCATATATTAACTCTATGTTTAATTTTTTAAGGAGTTGCCAAGCTATTTTCCAAAGTGGCTGTATCATTTTATATCTCCAGCAACACTAAATGAGGGTTTCAGTCACTTTAAATCCTTGCCAACATCCGTGATTATCTCTTTCTAATACTTTGTGAAGTGGTATCTCATTGAGGTTTTTATTTGAATTTCTATGATAACTAATAATGTTGAATATTTTTTCATGTGTTATTGATCATTTGCATATCTTCTTTTGAAAAATGTCTAATTAGAGCCTATTTTCAAATTGGGTTATTTACTCTTTAATGATTATGTTATAAGAGTTCTTTATATATTCTGGATACAAGTCCCTTTATATAGCCTGGATATAGCATTTGGAAATATTCCCCCAGTCTATGGATTGTGTTTTCACTTTCTTGATGGTGTCATTTGGAGCACAAAAGCTTTTAATTTTGATGAAGCCTAATATATGCTTTTTTTCTTTTGTGTCTTGTGCTCTTTGGTAAGTCTATGACTAATATAAGGTCGTAAACATTTACTCCTAAGAGTTTTATAGTTGTAGCTCTTACATTTAGGTATATGATTAAGTTTGAGTTAATTTTATGTGTATGATATAAGGAACTGATCCAATTTTTATTCTTTTGCTTTTGAATATCAAATTGTCTTAGCACTTTGTTTTGAAAAGATTATCCTTTCTCCCTTGAATTGCCTTAGCTCCCTTTTTGAAAATGAATTCACCATAAATGCAAGGGTTTCTCTCTGGACTCCCAATTCTGTTCCATTGATTTATGCATCTGTCCTTATGCAGTACCACACTGTCTTGATAACTGTAGCTTTGTAGTAAGTCCCCCACCCAAGTTTTACTGATATAATCTATAATAATAAAAGCCTAATATGCTAATTAGACCAGATGTCCTTCTGGACGTCCTTCCGGATGAAGCTGGGGCTGCGAGGGAAACCTGGGTCCCGGGTGCCAGAGGGAAGCCGGTGACGGCAGCCAGGGAAGGAAGGCCTACTCTTGCATGAATTTTGTGCAACGGGACTCTAGTTGACATATACCATTGTATAAGTTTAAGGTGCACAACATAATGATTTGACATATGAACATATTGCAGAATGATTACCATGCGAGCATCGCTGCTGGGCCAGCGCAGCTATGAGCAGAGTTGGTGCTTTGTTTAACCTCACAAGCGGTGTTCTGTTAATATTCCCAGTCTGCAGATGAGGAGACCGAGGCCTTGAGAGTGAGCTGCTTGAGGGCCCATTACTAGTAATTGGAGGGACAAACGCTAGCCCTCATCTGTTTGACTCTAAAGTTGATATCAGTAATCTTTATTTGGGGAAGTGTCTTCTGTTCACATAAAATGTGTCCCACAAATTTGTTTTGGGAAAATTCATTATGAAGAACATGTTATTACCTATCAGCAGCACAGTAACGAACCACTGCTATGCTTACTTAAAAATTACCCATAGGAATGGATTGGATAATGGTTGACAAACGTGAAATTGTCAATACTTATTTAATTTGTATTCAGAGCCACTTTGGTAGCTAAAGAGCAAAATACCATGGATCCCGTCGTGTTTCACCCTTTGCATCTTCTAAATTAAGGCAGATCCTCATGGGGTTACACCTGCTGGGTCTTCCAGCCTCAGTGACAGTGAGCAGCAGAAACACGCTATTTCACCACATCCTGCCCCCACTGGCCTGTCGCGAGGCTCTCCTCGTGACATGCTGGGCCTGGGACAGGATGCTCTGTGTGAGCTGGGCCAGGCCCCATCTTTGTCTCACTTCTGCATGCTGAGTTCAGATCAGGCTGCCATTATAAGCCAACGTCCATAAAAGTTGCAAATAAGAGTGTTCAGCAACAGGAGATTTATTCCTCTCATGGTAGCAAGAAAGGTCACTTGGAATATCTGCTTGCAGGCGAGCACATGGCTTTGCAGTTTCTCTGCCGGTGCTAGGTTCTCTCCTCTAAGGCAGGTCATTGCAGTTTCTTCTAGGAAGTCCAACTATAGAAAAAAGAAGTTGCTGGAAGAACATCTGTATTCATGCACACTCCTTCCTCTAGGGCTTGATTATGGAAACCCCCGGTCTAACAGATGGCTGGGTGTGGGGCTCGGTGTTGCAGACACTGTTATTAACCAATGAGATGCATGTGTCCTCTGCCCAGAGTTCTCCGGAGGGCCGCTCTTCAGCCAGATGCTGACCTGAGGTTCTGGTACCTGGGACGAAGGCAGCTCTGGACACGGAGGAGAGAACTTTAGCACCAGCTACTTTCGCACCTTTCTGAAGGGCAAGGATAAGACCTCATTCTGCATTTATCTTTCTCTGATTGGAAGCAGACTTCTGAGTCTTCAGAGTTATTTCCTGGGCATTTGACTGACCAAGACCCCAGTTTGAGTGGCTAGAGAAGATTTGAATTCAGACTAGTCTGATTAAGAAACACAAGTGAAAATTTCAGAGTAGAAATGGATGGGCAGTCACTAACTGACTCATTGGTTCTCTGTGGTTTGTTGAGCCAAATGTACTGATAATACCCCGTAGGGATCCGTAGTTACCCAAGCTTCACTCTCAGCTGGAACTTTGCTTGTGGCTTCTCAGAGTCGGGAGGGACCTCAGAAACCTAAACAAGTTAGAGGATGAGGGATCTTAAAAAGTGAAGAGGTACCAGTATTGCTCCAATAATGAAAAATTCAGATGACTTTTGGCTTGGCACTTATTTTTTTTATCACTTTATGCTTATAAATAGCATCAATGAATACTGAATAATTTAGGTTGCCATGGGGCAAAAGTACCCAGACATTGTAATACGTAAAATATATGCAAGGTACCTTAGAGCCTAAAGCCACAACACTGTAAAAGGTTAAAGGGCTGAGCATCTCACTTTCCTGGTGGTTAGAGAGGGTGAGAGAGGGAGAGATGTAAGTTATGTTGAAGAAAATGCCTGTCTTGCGATAACGCAAAATCTGTTCTGTGTTTTTCTTCTGCTTTAACTCTACTATGAAGAGCAAAGGCTTAGATATTTCAGAGAAAATTTTCTGGCTCCAGATTTGAGAAGAGTATTCAGCTCTGTCCACTAAAACTGTTTGCCATGACGAAAGCATTTGATATCTATACTGTCAATATCCTCACATCCAGCCCTAGGTGACTGCTGAGCACTCCATACATGGCCAGAGCCACGGAGGGGCTAGGTTTTTATTTTAGTTTAATTAATTCACTTTAAATGTAAATAGCCACATGTGACTAGTAGCTGACATATTGGTTCTGATATATTGGTTCATAGAGTTCTGACATATTGGACAAAACTATAGGTAATAACTTAAAGCTCATGGATATCTCTTTATGCTAATGACTTATAACTGAAAAAGTACATGTATGCATAGTACAATGAAGTAAAAGTAATAAGAAAGCATCTACTTGATAGGAAAGACTTTCATGAAATTAAGTATTCCCTCCATGCCCTACTGCAGTCCCCTTTTGGAGAAGCAACTATGGACAATTGCTTCTCCCCCTTCCAGGAGTTGTGTACGCGTGTGTAAATGGGCAAATGCATACACATTTTATTATGTAAGTGGGAACATATAGTACCCACTGTTTTCTCTTTCACTTCAGAACATTCTGGCATATGGATGCTAACACTGCCTCAGCTTTTTAAAGGTTGTATAATATTCCACTATCAGGACCATTATTTATTTGCCTGGCCCCCAATAGTGGATATTTGATTTTTTTTTTTACTTCTAATTGCTACTGCAAACATTACTTTAATGACCATCTGCCCACTTCTATTTTTGCATAAATGTATACCTGGTATTTTCCAGGATTGTAAATTGCTTGAAAAGAGAACTCTTGAAGACAATATCAGGAACACATCAGTTGGGACTTAATAAGGTGCTCTCAGGAGCAAACCAGAGTGAGTGTAATTTCCATCTGATGAGTGTAATGCTGACTGCATGTCCCATGGGCGAAGTGGTTGCCATTTGCTCACCAGTGTAACGGACATGCCCCAGTCCTAGCCCATAGCAGCAGCTCAGTAAGTCCTTGTTAACCTAACAAGATGTCCTAGTGACAGATCCTACGCTGAGATCTCTCATCTACTTCAGAAAGGATCCGCTGGGATGGAACAGGTTGCCTTTGTCATTGATTGCAAAGGCTAGTAATACTTCTGACAAGCAAAGGTTATTTATTTGTTCATTGCAGCATGCCCATTCCTGGAGTCATGTCCATCGATGTTCCTACAGAATGATAATAAAGAATTTAAAATACTTCACAAATATTAAGAGTTGTTCTTCAAAGGTTTTCTTAAAATTAGACAACATCATGTGGAAATTGGTCTGAGAAAGACATCGTCACCCATGGTGTGGACTAAGAGTTGTGCTTGGTGGCCCCCTTGGGCCTTCTCGGCTGCGAGGACCTGCCCTTGGCCACCCTCGTGCCTGCGATGTTTCTTCAAGGCCATGAACTCTGGATGAGCTGGGATTGCGTGCCTGACCTCGGGCGAGATTTCCCAGGGCACTTGGAGCCCGGCCTCTCCCTCCAGCTTCTCCTGCCACAGGGCTGTGTGAGGGCTCCCTGCCCCTTCTTCTGGAACCACCATTTTCCTCCCGTTCCCCTGAGCTGGTCTCCTCTGCAAGAGCTTCCGCCAGGTAAGCCCTGGAAACGGGTCTCTTTCTCCTGTCACTGCTTCCAGTTTGGGCTCCTGTCCCCGGACTCAGCCCTCGGAGGGAGAGTGGGGAGGCGCATGGGAGGGTGCATGTTGCTTGGCTGAGGGGATTTTTATAGTGAGAAAAGGTCAAAACAGGCTCCCATCTGCCTCACACTCAGTGTGGTGGGAGGTCCAGAGTGCAGCATGACTCTCAGGTCAGGGGATCCAGGAGGGTGGGTGACGAGGAGGAGTGGCCAGCCACAGGGGAGAACAGCCCCCGAAGCCACACCTGTAGAGGAAAGTGGGTTCCCCTAAAGTGGGACCAGGTTTCACCAGGCAGGACCAGAAAGGCCAGGAGAGAAGGAGATGGGAAGGTTGACATCTTGGATTCACACCTGGACTCAGGAAGCTATCGCTCATACCATGACCTTGTCAGGCCTGCTGGGGGGCTTCATGTATTTCATTAGTGTCTTTAAATTTATTTATTGAGGTTCTTTTTAAAAAAATTTATCTTTACAGTTGAATAGAGATTCTTACCAAGAAAATAAAAGATCAAACAACTTGTGTAAAGAAAAGTGTAAAGAACAAGCTGATAACTCACAACATAGACGACTACCATTAGCATTTTACTTATTTTTAATTTTAAAAAATATGTTTTTATTGATTTCAGAGATGAAGGGAGAGAGAGATAGAAATATCAATGATGAGAGAGAATCATTGATCAGCTGCCTCCTGCACACCCCACACTGGGGACTGAGCCCACAACTGGGCATGTGCCCTGACCTGGAATCAGACCATGACCTCCTGGTTCACAGGTGGACGCTCAACCACTGAGCCACACCAGCCGGCTAACATTAGCATTTTAATTTGACATTTATATTTCATGTAAGTGAGCTCATGTTAAACATGCTACTTTTTCTGAATAACCTCCTGTTTTTTCTTTCAGTAATTTCTTCCCTTCTTTCGTCCTGTTTCCTCGTCTCAGTCCAATCAGGGAACAGATCTTTACATTTGTTGTGCAACAGTTTTCCACAATCACACACACACACACACACACACACACACACACACACACACGGTTTCTGTTATTGTTTGTTTTACAAAAAACAAGATATTTTATACAGTCCTGTTTATCTTGCTTTTCTCTTAATTAAATGTGGTGAAGATGTCCTTACATCACTGATTTTTATTTTTCTTTTTTGCTGTGATGTTTCAATGTTTGCATGCATGTTACAAAATTTATTCCACATTCCTCATTCACGGGCACTCAGATAATTTTCTTACTATTTTCTTCTCAGATAATGCCACAGTGGATAGAATTGTACAAATAGCTTTAAGGATGAGTATCATTGTTATTATTATTATTTTTTATCTCAGTGGGATAGATTCCCAAGAGTAAGATTGCTAAGTTGAAGGGTAAGTGTATTTTTTTCCATTTTTTTAAAAAAAATGCATATTGCCAGCGTCAGTTAGAAATAAAGCTACAAAAACATCACGTTGCCACCAGCAATGTCTCCAAGTGCCCATTCTCCCTGAGTCCCACCAACATTACGGTTTGGTTCGTAGTTCTTCTAATTCCTTTCGATTCATGGTCAGGCACAATATCTAATTGGCATTTAAGCCTTTGAGTGCCAACCAATATCCTAGGAACTATGCTAAAATTGCCAAGGCATTTTTGCTGATTTTACAGCAGTTTAGGGAAAAAATTATGAATCGCAAGTAAATGAAGTTACATATTCAAAAACTTAAGGAAACCTTTACTACATTTGTTTTCATCTTTGACATATATCGTTTACTGATTGTATTATAAAATACTAGTAGAAAAAAAATTTGAACAAAACATATAATGTTAAAATAGAGGGACACCCTTCTCCAATATCTTCCACAAAATCGTCATCTTCACAGCAAAAAAATGATATATTTAGCAATATCATCATCACTAATAAAAGCAGACTTTAGAACTGCACGCCATTTCGAAGCTTTAGGGCTAAAAATCTGAGTAAACTTCATAAAATTGTAGTACCTGTAAAAAATTAGGCAGATGAATGCCAGTGGTCAATTTTAGAACTACAAACATTCGGCACCATAAGTAATCTGCACTTAGGTGCCAGCTGTCAATACAGAGTGAACTGCTAGCATCTCATAGTGACACTGCAGGAGTGCGATCGCGCTCCCGGCACTTTTGGCGAAAGACAGGAGGAGGGCGATCGCTCTCCCCGGCACTCTAGGGGTTAAACGTATAATTTGTTGCCTATGAATTTGGCTGAGTGGCTTCTCAGGTTTACTGGCTGCTATGTTTTCTTCTCCTATGAACTGTCATATTCAAACCATGTGTCCATTTTCCCATTGACCTGATGGTCTTTTTATCAACCCGTAAATGTTCAACCTGTGACTGACATGAGGCCTGTATCTGCCTGTCTCTGTCCTGCACGTGGTGAGTGTGCCGCCAGACCCAGCTCTATTTTGCAGAGACTGCCTGTACTTGACTGTCTCTTGTAGCCCCTGGGTTTCTGCCGAGTTTACTAGTGTATCCCCGGCCCCGAGGTTAGACATACTTTCCCCAGGACATTCTACTATCTGAATTGGTTGGCTTAATTTTTTAAAACCATCTAAATGTTTTTCTTGTTTCATTTTTACAGTAAGCATATCTATACTAATAAAAGCCTATGTCAGTGGTTCTCAACCTTCTGGCCCTTTAAATACAGTTCCTCATGTTGTGACCCAACCATAAAATTATTTTCATTGCTATTTCATAACTGTCATGTTGCTACTGTTATGAATCATCATGTAAATATCTGATATGCAGGATGGTCTTAGGCGACCCCTGTGAAAGGGTCGTTGGACCGCCAAAGGGGTCGCGACCCACAGGTTGAGAACCGCTGGCCTATGTGGTCCTCTTGCTGTTACAATTCATCACCAGGAGGATGTGTGCGCAGCAGGCTCACATGGGTGGCCAGGGCTTGGCGACACCGTGCGGTGCGAAGGTGGGACCCCCCCCCCCCCGCTCCAGCCTACCTCTTTGGGGCAATCCATCGAGGAGCCCAGGATGGGTGGGTGGGGCCTACCTCTTTGGGGAGATTGATTGAGGGGCTCCCGCACTGTGAGAGGGCACAGGCCAGGCAGGGGACCCCTCCCCCAAGTGCACGAATTTCATGCACCAGGCCTCTAGTTTTAAATATGTCTGAAATGAGCTCAGGGTTCGATTTCACTTCCCCCCACTCTGTCTGACTTCTCTAAAGCTATTAGAATTTGGTTCACAAAGTTAAAGGGAAGCTCCCAACAGTTTTCTTCTTTTTTTTCACCCACTGCAGCTGCCCTCTCTCCTCTTCCCTGTCTCCTCCATGCTCCTGACCTGACCTAGTGCTCACACCTGGCTCTTTTCCTCTGCTCTTGCATTCTTGCCTCAGCCAACAGCAGCCTCACCAAGAGCAACAACAACAAAGGAGCAGCAATACCAGTAGCGAGCACGGACACTTCCTGGGCCTTTCACTCCCTGCGTGTCAGGCTCTGTTCTAGGCGCTCTGCCCACTTAACTTGTCTAATTATTCCACAGCCCTGTGGCCTAAGCACAGTGAGGAGGAGGATCTTTTTTAAAAAAAATATTTGTACTTTAAAATTATATATATGTGTGTGTGTGTGTGTGTGTATATATATATATATATATATATATATATATATATAAATATGGTGTAATATGCTAATTAGACCAGATGACCTTCCAGAGAAGCTGGGGCTGTGAGGGAAGCCCGGGTCCCAGGTGCCAGAGGGAAGCTCCTGCCAGCAGCCAGGGGAAGGAAGGCCTGCTCTTACATAAATTTCGTGCATCGGGCCTCTAGTATATATATAATTGGTTCCAGAGAGGAAGGGAGAGGGAGAGAGAGAGAAGCATCAATGATGAGAGAGAATCATTGACTGGCTGCCTCCTGCACACGCCCTACTGGGGGTTGAGCCCGCAACCTGGGCATGTGCCCTGACCAGGATTCCACCCATGACCTCCTGGTTCATAGGTACACATTCAGCCACTGGGCCATCATGGCTATGCAGGAGGGTGGTCTTTTGAGGCCAAAAACTAAACCACCATTCAGGGTCACACAGCTCTGAGGGGCCCTGCCAAGGCCTGACCCCACAGTCTTCATGTTCACCACGCTGTTCCAGACCCACACACGTGACGGGGACACAGGCCTGTTCCCCCTGCTTTCCCGCTTGCTGTTTTGGTCCCTTGCTCCTCCCTGTCCGTTCTTCCCCCAGGAATGACAGTGGCCTCAGCTGTTTCATCAGCCCTTCTTCCGATGCTGCTGCTCATGAAACCACAGAGTTGAGCTGTGCCTGGGGACACGGGGTCCCCAGTGAGCTTGGCCTGCTTCCCCTACGCTGCCCTAAGCCACACCCGTCATGTCCCACAATGCAAAGCCCTGTGCTAAACCCAGAAGGAGTGCTCGTCCGTGTTCAGAACTGAGGCTACTTTCGTGAGTCCAAAGCACAGCTGCCTTGAACTTCTCAGGCCTGCGGGAACTTTGCGTGAACACTAGTCTTAACAGAGGGGTGAGTCTGCAGCCCTTGGCTTTAGACCCAGGCAGACATGCAGGGGTCCCCAAACCCAGGGATCCCTCAGGCAGGTTCCTCCTGCTCTCCCATGGCGCCTCTCTTCCAGCCCCTTCCTCCACCATCCTCCTTCCCATCACTCTAGTCCCAGTGGGCTGGCGTGATCAGCGCTCTCCACACAAGCTTATGTTTCCCTTTGAAGTGTTTGCTGCATTTGATACCAACCCCGCCTTGACTTTCTCTTCTAATTCAAATCCCCAAGCTCCGTAACTGTCTTCATTTGAAAAATAACTTGTTAGAGTGCCCATCAGCAAGCCACCTGCCCAGTGGGGAGTAAAGAAATATTTATTTTGATGAAATGTTTGTGCAAGTTTGATTATTTGACATGAAGAGGGTTGTTTTTCCCCTGCATCTGGGTGTCCTTTTTGCTATTCCAATACTATGTGCCGCCCAGGAAGTGAAACGGAGGAGATGCTGTGACAGTTGGCCTCAGATGAAGTTTCCCTTGAAAACCTAGTCTTCCTTTCTCATCCTTCAGCAGCTATTCATTGAGCACTTACTACATGCTAAGCATCGTTGTAGGTGTGGTGAACACAATAGTGAAGGGAAAGACAAAGTCACGGTTTCGCAGAGGTGGATGAGCCAATTAATGGGTACGTGTATGTATAAATAAATATAGAGAACAAAGAACTCAGAGGATAAATATTGACAGGGTAGAAATGCTATTGGTGCAGGGGCTTGTCAGGAAAAGCCTCTCAGAAGAGAAGGCATCTGTGTAGGGCGTGAGGGGAGTCTGGAGAGAGCCATGGGGGCATCTGAGGGAGCAGGTTTTATGTAGGGAGTGAGCTTGTCCTGGGAAATCAAGGAAGCCAGTGCCGAGCGTGCAAGTAGAAACAGCAGATCTAGCCGGAAGGCTGGTGATGGTGGTGGTGGTGATGGTAATAGTGGTGATGGTGGGTGGTGGCAGTGGTGGTAGTGGTGGTAGAGGTGGTGATGATGGTGGTGTTGGTAGTGGAGGTGATGGTGGTGGTGGTGGTGATGATGGTGGTGGTGGTGGTGGTGGTGGTGGTGGTGATGATGGTGGTGATGGTGATAGTGGTGGCAGTGGTGATGGTGGTGGAGGTGGTGATGATGGTGGTGGTGATGATGGTGGTGGTGGTGGTGGTGATGGTGGTGGTGGTGATGATGGTGGTGGTGGTGATGATGGTGGTGGTGGTGGCGGTGGTGGTGGTAGAGGTGATGATGGTGGGGTGATGGTGGTGGTGATGGCGATGATAGTGACAGTGGTGGTGGAGAGCACATGCCAATGTAAGGACTTTGGGTTTTGTGCTGTGAAAAGTCAGAAGGCAAAAGGGAGTTTTGAACTGAATGTCCAGTGATCTGATGTGTGTGTGTGTGTGTGTGTGTGTGTGTGTTTTAAAAGATCATGCCGGCTGCTTTATAGAGACTAGAATACTAGAATGTGGGTGGAAGTAGAGAGGAACATTAGAAGCCTATAAGAGACGATGGTGTTTCTTTCTTTGGTCAGTGGCTCCTCTGACCAAGCAGGCATCTGAGATGAAACCCTGGGAGTGAGTCATCTTGGAGGCCTCCCTATCTCTCACTACTTCCTGCCTCCCTCTCACCACTTCCTGCCATCTCTGGCCACTTCTTGCCTATTTCTTACTGCTTCCTGCCTGTCTCTTGCTGCTTCCTCTCTATCACTTACCACTGTTGAGAGAAGACCAGTCCTTTCCAGACCTAAGGGTGTTGGGCCTGGATTCAGGCCAAGCTCTGCCCCCAACTGGCTGGGTGCTACAGCACATGCTTTGGGGCCTCTCTGAGTTGAGGTTTCTTCATCTGAAGAACGGGAGTACCACTAGTACCCTAATACCATTATCTCACAGGCCAGAATTGAATTCAGTTCCCATGCACAGTACTTGGCATGGAGCTGGACATCGGATGCTGAGTAAACATCAGTGATGAGCTGAAGAACTGCTGCATGGACACTGACAGCCACTGTCATCACTCTCAGTGGTATTTCAAAGTTCTTATCGTCTCACCTATTAAATGTCTCCCGATATTATAGGATGCAAGTGTCTTCATCGCAGGGCCATGGCTTTCAGCAGGTCTCAATCATGTTCCATCTGGACTCAGGCTAATTTTCTAATGGTCTTCCCGTGTCCTTCTCAAACCCCTCAGGCCATTCTTGACTGTGTCCTTATCAGGGAAGGTTTCCAAAACATAAATCTGCTCCTGCCACTGCCTCCTGACCATACACCAGTGGTTTCCTCTTGCCTTCAGGATAAAGTCCAGATACCTACTTGCACTGGCCTTCCATGTTTGTCTCATTTTCTGCCGTGCCTACACACACACACACACACACACACACACACACACACACTCTTACACACGCCCCAGCTAGCAGGCCTAGATGTGCCACCTCCTGAATGTAGAGCTTATCTCATCAAGTTATTGCACCCATTATCTGAATATCCCGCTAAATTGTGAGACTAGTAGGGACTGTGTATTAGTCATTTTTTTGCATACAATAAAGTGCATAAAGTACACTAACCTTAAGTGTACAGCTTGGTGAGCGTGTGTGTGTGTGTGTGTGTGTGTGTGTGTGTGTGTATCCCAGAAGCTTCCACCCAAATCCAGACAGAGAACATTTCAAACAGGCTAGAGGCCACCCAGTGCCCTTCCCAGTCCATATTTTCATCTTCAAGCTCCCAGGAACTGCTAGAGGACCTTGTAGGCAGCAGGAATGCCCCAGCTATGTGTGCAAGGTCCCCATCAGTTCACTGGAGGAAGAAATGGATAGGCCATTGCTGACACCTTGGCTGTCGCTGCCCTTCACCATTCAGAGGTGTAATAGTGCCTGGTTTCAATTTAATCAAAGCACCAGCAGCCAGAATGAGGCTTTGTCAAGTGATGAATTTATTCAAAATGTTTCTACAGGTCCAGTTGGGGACAGTAATGATGATGCAATTGTTCTCTGTGTAATCTTTATCAAAGCCAGATCCCATATTTCATATGATCATCTCAACAACCATTTAAGATAAGAACAGTTTAATTGATTCATTTCCAAGGAAAGAACCTGAGACTCCGGGATCAATTCTGAGCTTCTCTGGGCACATGCACCACGCATGGGCCTCTGGTGCAAGTGAGAGGCGGGGCAAGACCCCGGGTCCTCATCCAGACCACGTTCCTTTCTCTCAGGAAAGCTTTCCCAGGCCTCTTGCCTTTGATGTGAGGCATCTCGGGTCCTCTTATGGGTTGAATTGCGTTTCCCTCCAAATGATATTGAAACCCTAGCCCCCAGGACCTCAGAATGTGATTGTATGTAGAGGTAGGTCATTGCCAGTAGCAGATGTAATTAGTTAAGGGGAGGTCTTCCTAGAGTAGGGTGAGTGCCTCATTGACTATGGCAGCTGCCCTTACGCGGAGAGAGGAGACAGACACACAGGGAAAGGCCATGTGGAGACCGGAGCGGTGCCTCCATAAGCTAAGCAATGCTGAGGTCTGCTGGCACCACCCGCGGCTGGAAGAGGAAGGATCCTCTCCGACATGTTTCAACACCTTGATTGGGACTGTGGGCCGCCAGCACCATGAGACCGTGCATTCTGTTGTTTTAGGTCATCTTGTTGTGGAACTTGTTGCGGCAGCCCGAGGACCCTAACACCGGTAACTACTTATCTTCTGGGTCAGAGTTAACTACACGTGAGCTGTCCCACTGTGGCCACCGCTGACCTTTCCACCCGAAATACCTCCACGTGCATCCTATCTACGAGCGGCCTCCTCCTCACCTTTGAGCACGGCTCAAATGCCGCCACCCAGGCACGCTCCCCTGATCCTCCAACCACAAGCAGAGGAGTAACCATGTGATTGGCGGATGCTGCTCAACACGTGTGTTGTTTCTTGTTTGGTGTCATTCAAATGGACACGGAAGTCGTCTCTTTGACTCTGCCTCTCTTCCGCTAGGAGGGCTGACAGGAGGCAGACAAGGGAGGCAATGCCACACGGAAGGCTTTCAGGTCAAAGGTGGTCTTCAGGAGGCCAGGCATCAGTTAGGAACACCAAGGAGAACTGCATTATTGGAGGAGGCCATCAAGAGGACCAGACTGCAGGATGGCCCTGGGGCCTGAGGGGAAATTGGAGGCTCCTTCCCGCACCCCTCCATTCCTCCTTTCAGCACTAGGAGCCGCTTCAAGGATGATACTTTGAAAGAGTAGGTGTTGCTGAGGTCATCTGGACCCTATATGAGCCTGAACCCCATTAAGGCCTCTACATAAACTCACAAGATGCTGGTGGGTGGGGGTAGCCACCCAAGACAAGCATCCCCTTGCTTACTGGAACAGCCACCTACCAATCTCCAATGGCTTTCATATTTCACCCGGTAACTCCGGAGGAGGTTTCAAACCAGCGCATGTTAAACCTGAACATGGTGTGGGGAGCTGCTATAGGGTTAAACCTCCCACTGACCTGTTGGCAAAGTCACAAACAAGTCCCAGCTTAGAGGGCACAGCCCTCTTAGCATAATTAGGCGTGACCTTATGATGCTCCCTAGATCTTACCTGGGAAGCTAATGGGCTGAGGGAAGTGCAACAAGAACAAAAACAAGTGAAACTCACAAGAACAGTGTAAACGAGTGAAACTCACAAGAACAGTGTAACTTTGGTAACCTCTACCTTGTTTACCTCTGACTGTAAAAATAAAGGCTCAGCTTGTCTGGGGATCTTTCTCTGTGGCCTCAGCCAGGCACAGGAAGATCCACGGAGACTAAAGAGAGCTAGAGAGTTCTGAACGCTGTCTCCGTGTAAAACATTCTTCACCGACTCCGTCCACACTTTTGGGAACCCCTGGACCGCTGGGGCGGGACCCTGGCAACTTAGCTTTTCCGGATGTCCACTGGGTCAGAGCAGAATGCCCCTTGCTTTGAATCAATTTTCACATTGACTTGAAGCATCAGCTCAATGGCCATCGCCTCGGAAAGACTTCTCTGAGGGTGAGTATGAAGCGCGCTTTCTCCTCTAAATGTCCACAGCGCTCTGTGGGTGCGAATCTTGGAGCACGGGCCACTTTCCGTGGGCATCTGAAATCTGCTCCATTCCATGTGGTTCATGTGCCAGGCACTGTGCCAGGCTGCAGGGACAGCTTCTTGAACTGGAGAGATGCAATGTCTGATCATGGAGCTGACTGTCATGGGAAGTGTGTTTATACTAAAGTACAGTGGGGCCTTAACTTACGAGTGTCCCGACTAACAAGTTTTTTGAGATACCAGCTGTCTCTAGGCTGATTTTTTGCATTGAGTTGATAGAGTAATTTGAGCTAACGAGCTCCTTAATGAGCTCCTTAACGAGCTCGGTCTCGGAACGAATTAAACTCGTAAGTCACGGCCCCACTGTATTTCCTAAAAATATTTGTGAAAAGAGTTTTCTCCTCTATTAAGCCGATTCTAGATAATTAACCAATTCGGTCTGTGGCAGTTGCATTTGACAGACAACCACAGAGGGTGGGACCAGTGTACTTACATGGAGACACCCCCCCCCCCCCCCCCCCCCCGCAAAGGGCTTGCACTTGGGGTTAAATGCTCTGTAGTTGCCATCTTGAAATTTTTGTTAATTTTCTTTTTTATCACATAGGAAGGAAATTATTTGTTTATTTATTTATTTATTTTTATTTATTTATTTTTATTATAATGTTTATCTTTTATGTAAGGGGAATGATATAAAATATATTCTTTCATGTCTTGCTTCTTTTTTTAAAATGTATTATTTTAAAAGTAATTTTATTCCTGTATTTACAGCTTCCAAACTATCTTACCTGCCACCATTTCCTGGGGAGGCGTTCTTGGCTGCCCACTCCCCCATCCATGGTGCCCTGGGCCCTGACCAGCCCTGTCCCCCCATCCTGCACTCACTGCTGCTTTTCAGTAGGGGGCTTCTCAATAGGGTCATGTTGGAAGAGAAGGCCTGGCTCTGTTGGCCACCCTCTGTCTGCCCGCTGGGGCCTAGAACACACGCAGGAAATGTGTCCCCGCATCTGGGTGCTATTTGAGGGTGGGGTCTCGCAGCCGCTGTCCCTCCCCCAGGGCAACCTTCTCACGGCATAATCCACAAGCATGTTGAGCAGGGCGAGCCTCTCCGCACCTGCGATCCAGGTACAGTGCTTCCCAGCTCAGTGCCTGCAACCCTGGGGCTCTTCCATCACCAAGCACCGGGGCAGTGGTCTGCGGGAAGGGAGAGTGACTGTCCCCCGAACCCTGGCCGGGGAAACAGCACCTTGGACCAGCAGAAGGTGGTAGACGTGGGTCACTGGTGCTGCTTCGAGTCACGTGCAGTCGCCAGTGACAGTTCTTATGCCCAAGGAAGCATGTCATTAAATGGCAAATAAAAACACCATGACAGGTGGAGAAAGGGGTCACTTTTATAGTTTAGTACCTTTAATGGTGTGTTTTTCTCTTTGAAAAAGAAGGCCCTCATTTTTATTTTGCGCTGGACAGACCTTATGTAGTGGGCCCTGCTCCCAACCTCGGTACCAGCCACAGCCATCGCTATGGCAGTGACCACCGGAATATGCCACCAGATCTTCACAACCATCTGCGTGTGTACCATGATAATCTCCTTTCTGTGATGAGGATAACGAGGCACAGTACCATGCCCGCGGCCCGGGGCGGGTCAGCGGCCAAGCTGTGCTCCCACGCAGGTGTGTCGGAACCAGGGCTGGAGTGCTAACAATGAAGGCGGAGGGAAGCCTCGTGAATGGCTGGCGTGCAGTTAAGAATTTGTGAATTGGATGCATGTGTGCAGGAGCTGGATGCAGGAACAGAAATCACCCCGTCACCTGCCTTCCTGGGCTGCGTTTAGGAAAGACTGTGAGCACCGCGCGCCTGCCAAGCCAGAGGACACAGGCCTGTGTGATAGAGCCAGGCTGGGCTGAGGTCCTGAGTGGGCAGCAGCACGTGACCACCTGCAGCTGCAGAGTGATGGCGAGCACGCAGCATCACTGGCTCAGCTGGCCCTTCCTTTACACAGGGCCTGGCCATCTTGTGCCCAAGTCGGGTAAAGCACCATTTTGTTGCTGCCTCACCATTTGCTTTGCCTGTTATTTGTGAGCCGGTGGAGGTGTGTACCCTCCCCCTTTCGTGTTTGGAGGGGCACCTGGGGCCTGGCAGTGCCCAGCAAGCCCACTCATTTCCCATGAGACCTCCCTTCCCCCACAAATGCCCCTCCTCAAGACCTCCCTTCCCCCACAAATGCCCCTCCTCAGGCCTTTGCCCTGCCTCTGGGCATTCTATCTTGGATTGTAAATTGGGGTGCAATCCCGCCCTGTGGGTCATTATTTTGCAAAGTGAGGAAGTAGGGACACATGCCCTTTTTAAAGCCTTCATTTGAATATAATTATGACTTCAAGAACCTTACAGAGTATTCAGGAAGTGTGAACATACTGGCTTTTCACAGTAATGTAGGAGGGGCCAGATGTTTGGAATTATTCAAATTATCAGCAATTTTAGTCAGTTGTTTTTTTTTTTGCACCATTCAGAGAGCAAAATTAGAATTGCCTATGTGTGTCGTTTACAGTGTATTTGATATAATTAAAAATTAGCCGGTGAGACCATAGAGATCTTTATAGTGGCAGCAAGGATCTGGAAGCATCATTCCCTCCAGGCTAATGAACTGGGCTTTTATGACAGTAAATAGGAAATCTGAATCCAGCTGCACATTTTTTTTTTTTTAAACTGCTAGCATTTCATGGTCTCCTCCGCTTAGCTGACAACCTTCTGGAACAGTCACCCCTGGCCATGTCTTATGTGCAGCCGGCGAGCAGATAACTAAAAATAATAGGCTGCTGAAATGATTATTTAAGCCTCTCAGAAATGCACCCTGATGACTGTGCGTGAGTGTGCGGTGGCTGCGCTCTCGCCGGTCCTGCCTCCCGCTCGCCTCCACTTCTCCGCGGCCGCTTTAAGACTGCAGAGCGCCCCGGCGGCCAGAGGCAGGGGAGGGGTCCCCGCTCGCCTCCGCTCGCCGCTCGCTCCTTGCCCGCCGCCCGCCCGCCCGCGCGCCTCCCAGGCAGGGAAGGTGAGCAGGGATCACTGTGCCTCGGGCCGCAGGAGAGGAAAGATGCGCCTGCCCGCCCGCCGGCTGCCTGGATGCGGAGGCTGAGGCCGGCGCACGGAGGCCGCTTGCTGCGCAGTCGGGGCGCCGGGCGCCCGGGATGAGCTCACGGCCGCGCGGGCGGCTCTGTGCACCTGCCGACCTGCCGGCGGCCCCCCGAGCTGAGGGCACCGGCGTGCAGCCCTGAGCTGCGGGCGCCCGGGTGCAGCCCGGCGGCCCGCTCTGGCCGCAGCGTGGGGCGCGGCGCCCGGGAGCAGGTGTGCAGGAGCGCGGCGCGCGGCGAGCGCAGCCCTCGCCCCGGAGCCCGGCCGCGCCGCGTGCCCAGGCGGCTCGGCGGCGGCGGCGGCGGCGGGCGGGCGGCGGCCCCCGGGCAGGTGGCGAGCGAGCGGAGCCGGGCGGAGCGCGGGGGGCGAGGCCGGCGCGTCGCTCGCGGGAGGCCGGGGAGCAGCAGGGGCATGTGGATACTGGCCCTCTCCTTGTTCCAGAGCTTCGCGAATGGTGAGCCTTGCGGGTGGCGATGATTCCCGTGTCTCCTAGGACGGGAGCGGGGGGAGCTGGATGCATGGGAAGTCTTGCCGGGTTTCCCCATCTTTGCTTGCTTACACGATCATGCTTTTATTTTTATTTTTTTTAATTTCCTTGGGAGGAGAGGAGGCAATGAGGAGGCCGGGAATATTGCTTTCTAATCATGTCGAGGCGCTTACCTAGCAAAGTGACAACTCCAGTTCTAGGTGGCCCCTCCTTCAGAACCAACCTGGTGCGGGGAGAGGAAGCGGGGAGAGGGGCACTTGGACACATTACAACCCCCAGGCGGACGTGGCAGTCCTGGTGCAGGCAGGTGGAGGGTCCATTAGGCGCATCTGCCTTCAGGTGCCAAGCTTGATGAGCATTTAAAACGTGCCCTTTAATTCGGTTCCAGCTGGCCCCCGGCGGCGGCTGTAAGACAGATCTGCCCTCGCGCCCCGCCCCCACCTCCTTGGTACTACACTGTTCTCGCAGGCATTTATAGAAAAATATGCTCTCATAAGCATTACATCATCTGAGATGTGGACCGGCTTTTAAAAAACACCTGTGCGGTTGCACACATGAAACCGGGGAAGATGGTGAGGAGCCGTGCTTGCCTCATGCCCACCCGATAGTACATTTTGAACAGCCTTCTTCCTGGGCATTTGAACAGCCATGGCTCGGAGTCAGACCCAATTAGTAAGTGTGACTGCACCTTCGGCTGCCTGTCACCGCGTAAATATGAACTTCCATGTATGAATGGCTCCCTCTTATTTGGGAACGAGAGGAAATTGTCATCCTTTGGCATTGCCTGGGAGTCGCTACAGCGTCAATTCCTAGTTCAGATTTGGAACCAAAATCTGCATAAAATGTATGACTTGCTGACAGTTAAAATTAAAACATTAAGCAGAATACCCTCCCCAGGAGGGCAGGGAGGCAGGGATGGGGAGGGGAGGAGGGGGGGAGGAAAGGAAGGAGGGAAAGAAGGAGAGGGAGGGAGGGGGAGAGAGGGAGAGGGAGAGAGGAAATCTTGCCCTTGTGAGAAAATACCAGAAGCCAAGGGGAGGCTAAGGTTTTCCTGGGGGATGCACAGGGCAGCTGGTGTTAGTGCATCGGCTAGGCTACATTTTCTTGGCCTGTGTAGATAGCACTTAAAGAAACAACACACCCACAGGCCCGAGGAAATGCATAAACTCTGTAAAAAAAAAAAAAAAAAAAAAGGTGACAGGAAAGGTAAGCTGCAGGAAGGCTCTCCTGAAATTCACATGCAGATGCTCCTTTGCTCTGTCATATAACCTGAAGCGAAGTGTTCACAACTTCCATCCGGAGGCTTCCCAGCAGGGAAGGGTTGCAACAAGTTCTGACATGACACCCATCTTTCCCAGAGGGCACTCCGCCTCCTCTGCAGCCTCGCGGGGATTTACCTTGGGGGGAGCTCCGCCTGGGCTGATGTGTGGCGATGCATCAGGCCCTCTCGCTGCGCTGCTCATGCGAAGCAGAGGGCACGTAGGCAGGCTCACATACGTGTCCAGTGCCACAAAGCCATGACGGCCTGTTTCACCCACCGGGCGTTCGTCTTGGGACTCCGAGGAGAGGCCTGGGTTCCTGGATGAAAGGAAACCTCCACCGTATTGGGGAGTGTGGTTCAGGGTGACGAAAGAGCTGGTGCCAATTAGGGTCCTCAGTCCGTCAGCTTCTGTTCTACAGTTTCACAGTTACATGTGACAGAAATAGCATGGAAGGATTTCTGAGACAGCCTCTGATACTGATAAATATTTGAATCAGCTTTTATACTGAAATAATCATAAAGGAATCATACCTTGAGAAAATTGTATAAGACCTCAAATATTCTACTACATGGGAAATACATGCAAAGCATCTGTGTATGCAGAACACCACGTTCTGGGAGCACTATCCTCTTATACCCTTTTTCAGGACATTGATAGTCACCCTGATGAGTCCTGTAGTGAATACAGGTAGCTTTCAGAATACGGCGTCTAGACTGTACATGCAAATGAATGTTTTACGTTGCTGTGTAGCATGTTCTGGTCCCACCTGCCAGGAGGCGATGGGCCTGACTTGACTCTTGCATAAAAATGGCCCTCTCTTTACAGGACCAAGCATTGGGAAAAGAAAAAAAGCTGACTGGAGAGCATTGAGCTCTTTCTTTTTGAGGGGAAACCAGCTTTAAAGAGATTTTCAATGAATGATGCCCAGTGTTCAATGTGTACTGTGCAAAGGACCATAACATGTACAGTCACATCAGCAATAATATGAGTCCGGTTTGAATGCTGCCCGTTCATATGTTAAAAATGTGAAATTAAAGATGCCTTCCTTTCTGAATGAGACTTGGAAAAAACACAGAGAAATATATTTTTTCAACAACTGTCATATTTCGGTCTTCCTTAATTTTGAAAAATTCCTGCATGTGCTGGATACAAGATCCATGCATTCTAATACCCAAACTGATTACTGCTAGGCCACACACATCAAAAGGTCTGACATGATGAAAACATATCTGTGTGTCAGGGATTATGGAGCTTGACATGTGGGGAGCTAGCAAAAGAAGATGCATCTGCGTGTGAACAGTAGACAGCGGCATTTCCCCTACATATGGAGTGGGGTGTAGGTTCATTTCTGAAAGCGTGGCTGCTGGACAGGCTGCAGACAGGGTTTGGGTAAAAATGGAAAGCCAGGGAGCAGTGCGTCGTGGGTTAAAGCCTTGAATGCATGACCTCACCTGTGCAGGTGCAGTCAGCACGCCTACAGCAGTCAGCTTGCTCTGCAGTGTTCCGGCAGCTCTCACGGGAGACCTTCGGTGACTGGGTCCCTGTATGTGCAGAGCCACGTCCACACATGTCCCTCCATGTTTCCTCTGGGCAGAGTCATGCTGCCTGTGTCTTACCACAGCTTCTCCTGGCTTTAACCCCAGCGAGCACATTCTAGATGAGAATGCTTGCTAAAAGCACAGGTGGGCCTCCGGATGAGCAGGGTCGTGACTAATAAGCAGGTTTATTGTACAGGATGTATTTTTGTCAGTATCCTCGCATCTCCGTTTCATGTACACGTGTGGCCCCAGTGTCGCCTCTTTCTGAGCCGTGGAATCGGGGACTCTGCTGTGTTGCTATTTTCAGGGAGCCTGTGGACATTGGGGAGGGTGCGGTGATGGGAGAGAGAGAGAGAGGGTGATCATCAGAGAGAGTGCGGGGGAGGGGTGTGGGGGTCCAGACCCTTCCAGGCATCACCTGTGCATCTCAGCAAGGAATCGCATGCCACCAACTTGGGGTTGTATTTAAATTGAGAAGCAGACCTTTGTGAGTACAAATGCACTCCCGGGCTTTCAGATGATTTCTCTTTAATTCATGTAAATATATGTAAGTCAGTGGTATCAGGCGAATAATTTCAGGACCCCCTCCTCTCCTCTCCCCCCCCCCCCCCGGTTTTATTAAGCAGATTCTAATTCTACCCCAGAGTTTCAGGGTCCATTTCAAATATCCAGGTCTCTCAAGCTGCATGCCCCTACAAAATGTCCTCTGTAGAGAAACAGAAATGCCAGGCAGACCTTTAATAAATGCCAGCCGCCCCCCCACCCCCACCCCTGGACGCTCTCCTGGAGGCCACTCTGGTGTGACCACAGTTCATACCAGAGCGGCATCAGTGACTCCCTGGATACAGCACGCTGATGTGGAAAATAATTATCGACGGGAAAATGCTCATCTAAATCCCTAATTCCTGGACCTCCACGCAGCTGTCCTAGGGTCTCATCGTGGATGTGTCCGGGGTGAGGCGCGATGAGTATTTCCTGAAGAGACTTGGTGCAGTGTGCATGCAAACTGGATGGAAGGAGGGGCGTGGGGGGAGGGGGGAGGGGGAGACAGAAAAGGTAATTTTATAAAGAGAGACCTCCGAACACTGCAGGGGACCGGAAATTCATGTTTGGAGAAGAACAGGATGGGTTTCTCAGTGGAGGCATTTACATACCCAGGGCCTCCACATTTCACTAAAGGACGCGAATCCTGCAGTGAGAGCATGAAGGTGCCTCATTCATAATTAACAGGCAGGGAAGAGAACACATTTAGCACTGGGCTGGGCAGCAGCATTCTCAGAGGCCCCCCCCCCCCCCCCCATTTTCTTGTTTCCCTGTGTGTCTGGCCCACCGGGCAGAGCAGGCGGGGCCCTGGGCGGTCGCGTGCAGACCGCAGCGTCTGGGCATTTCCTTGGCTGCTGTGCTGAAGCGCCTGCTGGCGCTGGGTGCCGGCTCCATGGGCGCTGGAGACAGGAAGGTGGTGCTACCTGCATGTCAATTGTGTCCCTGCCTCAGGACACTAGTGGGCGGCAGACCTCACGCGTCTGCTGCGGCAGCTCCAGCAGAGCCGGCTGCATCGCCTCCGAGGGGAGAGGCTGTGCCGCGGTCAGAGGCTGCCCTCCCCGGATTTGATTTCTCAAGTTCACGGTGCCCAGACTCCCGTGTCGGGGAATTCATTCCAGCAGGAGCGATGCAAAGGCTACGGCAGGGTCCAGCTCTCTTTGTTCCCAGTTTTACAAAGAAGGGCCGTGCTCAAAGCCGTATTTTGAAATCTGGAGAGTCCATAGACAGGCAGAGGCGATGTCTGGGGGCTGGTGGGCCGCACCCCCTTTCACACTGCAGGGGAGGCCTGGTGGCGGCCCGTGTGTCTCCTCTGGAGGTGGCAGCTCCAGGAGCAGCCCCGCGCCTGATTGGCTGACCTTCCAATGTCATTCCAGGAGGCACTGCTGGCTTCTGCTGCTGATGGAGACGGGTGAGGCGCCTCCGCAGCCTGTCAATCTCCTGGCTGCCCGGGGTCCTTTGGGGGGAGCCGGGAGCCCCCTCGCCCCCTCCCCCCCCCCAGGGAGATTGGACAGCACCTTTTCTCCTGGACTGGGCATTAACTCTTTGTGTTCCAGAGAGCTGAGCACAGACATTTTCATCTTTTTGCTCCCTGCCCCTCCTCCCCCTATATTTATACTCCTTTTTTTTTCATGTTTTGAAAATGAGAGAAAATTCAAAGTTGCGTTTTGCTCGCCTCATTGATGGGTTAAGATAAGGCAGTGGGGATGTGAGATTCCAGCCATCTGCCATGTGCCCACCATGCAGTCCTCAATTCTCAGGGTGCAGGCCCAGGAGTGCCTTCTGTAGGTGACACACCAGCCACCAGGGGGCCGGCGGGAAGCACCCGGGGGCAGGTGCACACAGCCCGGCGTTGGGTCCAGGGTTTAGATGGTTCTGATGAGGATGTTGGGAAGGGCCCAGTCAGAGACCTGCTCCCCAGAACTGAATTCTGCACTGAGCTCTGTTGTGACGCCTTGCACGGTCCCTCCGTGGCGTCCAGGGCCATCGTTAACTCTGTTTATTTGGTGCTTATTTGGTTGGTGGCAGCCTCCCTCCCTGGATAGTTAAGTGCACAGGTCAGGCTCCTGGGAGGCCCGAGTGTGTTCTTACACACGCATGTGCAGAACGCATGCACAAAGGAGGCGAACATCCATGTTCAGAGGCTGAGTGAAGAAGGAACAAATGATGCGAGGAGCCTTCCTCTCCTCCGGCCCCTCCCCTCCTCCCTCTCCTGCCTCCATTTCCTCCTTCCCAGCCCAGCCTCTCTCCCTAACATTGGGAGAGATGCACCAGGCCAGCCTGTGGACTCCTCGGTCCCTGCCATCTCGCTCAGACACACTGGCTCGTGGCCATAGCGGCGTTTGTTTTCTAGAAGTGCTTCTGGGGCACTTTCTTCTCTTCTCCAAAAGGGATTCGCGTTTGGAATATGCAATGGGACTTCATCACCATGACATCACACGATGGGATTGCTCCAGGCGCTCTTCCCGCGTGGAGCGGCCCACACGTCACAGAAAGAAGTTCAGAAATGCCGTGGACCCCTTGTTCTCGAGTGTGTTCTGCCACGTGACGGGTTCAAAACCCTCTACTCCACGTATGCACTGTCGGTTCTGAAAAACAGCCAGGCACATCAAACGGACACGTGTGGTTTTTTCCTAGGGGTTCCTGGGAATTCATTTCTCCATCAAAGAGCCACCCAGGACATCAAAACAAAGCTCAATTCTTAGGCATTAATCGTCGTTTAAAATAATACCACACACTATTTTCTTAAGCACCCTCTGGATTTATGGGTTTCTCATCATTACCTTATTTTCCTATTCTGCCGCAGAACCAAATGTAAAAGTTGGTTCCTACATCAAAATAACATAAAAGGAATACGTTTTCATCCTTAGAATTTTGATTTTTATTCAAATATGAGAATCAATGAGGTGTCTTATTGCTTATAGTATTGGCCATCTTTTGGTTTTTGGAGATCTGTATTTGTTCAATGAAGATCAATACTTAAGATTTTTTAAAAAACATTGACTTGTGTTAATTTGGGGTCTTTAAACCCCCTGGCTTATGTATATATGTGTATGGTTTAATGGAGAGGGGATGAATGGGGTTGGCAAGATCAATGATGTGCTAAGAAGAAGGAAAGAGGCTCCTATGCAGAGAGGCTGGCGAATCTTGCCTGCACCCCTATTGCAGTTATATTCACTCCTAAGACAGTAAGATTTGAGGGTGACCAAGCAGCCCTATTTATAGAAAGCCGGCTTTACATGTGGCTGCTGGAGAGGAGAGGAAGAGTTGAAAACGTGAGACATCACCTCCATACTCGGTGCCGGCTTCCCCTCACCTCCCAGCACCGTACAGAATTTTGGGGGCAGGAAAAAAAGAGCGACCCTTGCTGAAATACTGAGAAATCAATTCGACTCTGCAGAACCTTCTAGAAATGCTTTCAGGGTTTAAGTCCATGTCAGACGTGGGTGGTGGGGGGTGGGTAGCCAATATATATGTTACTGGAAATGTGCCTGGGGTGATGGGCAGGTGTTGAATTTACAGATATTTATTTCCCAGTAAGCACCGCCTTTCTGGACGAATCCACACGCATGCTCACAGTAGAGTGGTTATTGCGAGAAGTGTTCAAATTTAGGATCTTGCAATGGTCCCAGTTTCCTCCATGTTAACGAGATGTTACATTCTGGGGATTTCAATCGTGGCTTATGCTCTTCTCATTGGTCATTGAAATGGGGCAGGTGATGTGGCCACAGGCTGATGGACATAAATGTAACTGGACAAAGGAAAAAGAACACGCTTGCTCTTGAAGATGAAATTGTCTTCCTCCCTAGGCCGGCATCTCTTCCTTGTAGCATTTTGGTTTTACTAATTCCAAGTGGGCTGTATTCTCTAGGGAGAGTGGAACCCTTGAATTTGTGTGGCAATACTGCTGGTTTTTAGGTTGGAAATCTGGACGAAAGCCAGGTCCTGTCCTGCCCCGGAACCTGATGCTGTGAAAACCATTTGCCTCTGTCTTAGGAAGAACCCTCTGTGAGATGGATGGGCTGGGCAGGCTGGGTGAGGTGGTGGAGAGAGATCTGAACGATCTAATTACCGATTCCCATTCAGGCGAGCCTTGCCTCTTTGACTATGAAAACGAGGATCCAGGAAACAGCTTTTTAGCTGGTTTTACACCGAATCTAAGCAACTCTTGTTGTCCACTGTGCATAAATACGGCGAGAGTCAGTTTATAGTTCTTTCTTGATACCTGAGCTCTCAAATTATCGGACGCTTCTGCCAGACCTCAGTGGCGATGACACTCCCAGTGAAGCTGGCGACCACCGAGCCCCCAGGTGCCTTCTGCATCCTCAGGGGACGTCATGCGACGCTGGGGTTGGAGCCAGGTGCCTGGGCCGCCGGGGTGGACAGGATGCTGACGGAGGGGGCCTGTGTCACACAGCCAAGGGCCGTGTCATTGGAAATGGCTGATGGCCGTGGAGACACTTAACCATTGTTCCTGTCCCCAGTCCTGTGTAAAGCATTGATTTTTCTCCTGGGTCCTGGTTTTTCACTCATTACCCCAGCTTGAGGGTGATGGGAAAATTTATCCTGTTATGTCATAAGACATAGGCAACGCCTGAAGATAATTAGAACCCCCGGAATTCTGTGTTTTTATATTTTATTCCCTTTTTTATTCCCACGAAGGCCCTGAGCTGCATTGTGGGAACTTGTGAGTCAACTCGCTTTCTCATTAGAGGACGTGCAGGTGCACTTGTTCCTGCGCAGCGGCCCCTCTGGGGCTGGGTTTGATCTCGGGGTTCCCACAGGACCCAGAAAACCCCCAAGCCCCAGTCTGCGCAATTACCGTGTTTACTTCTTCATATCAGCGGCAGAGCATTTTTAATAACTGATTTGTAGCTGCCAGGGTGGAAATAACAATGCTTTGTAATATGGCGTGTGAGATTTCAGAAGTGAGCTGCAGGCCCCCCACAGCAATCGGCTCCGCAGGCAGCTCGGCACCGCAGGGAGAGCACCACCGTGATACAATCACTCCCGGTCATCGCCGGCCCCTGCAAAGGGCAGTTGTTTGTCTAGTCCGCTGGCCAGTGAGAAGGAAACCTGCAAAAATGGGAAATGCTCTCTGAGGAACGGAATTCTTTCATAAATTATTCAGCTTGGCCAAGCCCAAGTTCGCCGGCCGTCTCTGTCTGGTACCTTGACATGCCAGCAGAAGGGGGTGGGATGGTTTATTACCATTCGTGTGCATGTGTCTGAGGACTCACCAGAATCAACCTCTGGTGGCTACTGTTTTACAATAGGCTTGATGGATAGATAACTGGGGAGGAACGTTTGACCTAGAAGTGACCTTGGTATTTGCTTTGGGTACGTACTTGGATCAGTGGTTGGTTCATCTGTGCCACGGAGCTCCCATCACATTACACCCCCTTTGCTATTAATAATCACAGGGACTCCCCCTGTCTCCCTCCCACCCCATAGCCCCGTGGCCCCATGGCTGAGGAGGTGGGCTTCCGCCGTATCAGATGCTTGCAGGCAGTGGAAGTAAAGGTGATGAGAAGACCAAGAACATGGAGGAAGGGCTGCTCCCACCCCCTGTGAGGAGAATAGGAACGTGAGGGGAGGAAGGAGGATGCAGGCTGCTGTGGACACCTTGAGCCCTGTTCTAGTTCAGGTGCCTCTGCCTGGACCTTCCCAGGTGAGGGCCAGAGGCACTGGTCTCAACTCCCAGGTGGGCGGGGTCAGAGAGGAAGGAGGTATGGACATTTCCTAGAGCCTTTCCCTCATGAGCCTCCCATTGAAGACTCCGATGCCGGCTCGGTTTTAGGAGCAGGCTGTGGTTTGAAAAGCACCTCGGGTCTAGTTCTGATCTGTATCTTTGACATCTTTTCCCCACCCCACAGGGCCCCACAGCTCGACTGTGCACAGGCTCACCTGATGGTTAATATAGTCTGTTACACGGTTTCCCGGGTCTGACCCCCACCCAGTCTGGTTCTGTAGCCACGGGTATCCATGGCCTGGGAATCTGCATTATCATTCGGATCCAGGTGACCCATCATTCACTCTGGAGAACCATCCACTTGAAAAGGGCTGTCCAGTTCCTGTGTGAGGTAGAAGGCCAGGCATAGCTGGAAAGTCAACCCAATGAAGTTTCCAGTGGACCCCAATGCACTGTGGGAGAACTTTCTATTGAGCAGTGAATATTGGGGGATGTATGCACAGGTTTGGATGGATTTGGGGAGAGTGGCAGTGGGGGCTGCTAACAGGGGAGACCCTGAGTGGAGGGAGGTGGGGTCCCTCCTGGGGCACTTTGAATTTGGATGCTAGTAGAGTGAGAATGATGTATGCATGTATGTACCATCTATACATATTGGCATCTACATATATAAATATACATGTATATATATACGCGTGCCATTTAAACATTGTCTTAGCATAGTTGATACTCAGTTTAGCTGCTAGCGTGTGCTTCGCCTGTGAACTTGGTTCCATTGCTTTTTCTTGCACGGACCCAGCTGGGTCACTTCAGTGTGACCACATGGTTCCACGCGAGAGGTCGGTGGTGGGCAAGTGTTTGGGTCACAGTATTGAACAGCGTAGATGAGCCAGGGCTGAATGAGACAGGACGGGGAGGGACCTGTTTGCAGCTGGAGGTTTTGCTTTGATGCAGGCGCAGGAACATGACACAGGCCATCGCCGAGGTATCAGGACACACGCTGCTTCCACAGCCCGATGCAAATGGCTGGGGATCCTGTGCTCATTGGGATTTTCTTGGCCTCTGCTCCCTTCTTTTAGGTAAATGACCCCAAGTTGGCTGTATTTACCATAAGAAGCGTGTCCCTCAGTTGTTACAGACGGAGAACATGGTGTATAAGGACATGTATGCATTTTAGGCCTTGTCACATACGTGGGAAAATTGAGGACAGTTATTAGTGGCAGAACAATCCTTCCCAACCACCGCGTCCTTGATTTTTGAACTAAAATAGACTCGAATGTGTGCTGGAGAGAAGCCTAAATTCAGAACCTTAAAAATATCATTTTGTGTCCTGAGATCCTATTTTAGATCATATTAAAAATAACTTCCCCTCCTAGGCATCTTAAACAAGTTTGATGTTATAATGCTTTGGCGGTTTTATTGTGATTCAGTATAGAAATTATCTTTCAGAGCGGCTGTTTTGATTTTTAGCTTTAGAAGAAAACGGCATGAAAGACCTTGTAGGCTGAAGAGACGCGATTTCTGCTTACTCATAACTCCACGAATCAGGGCAGCGCCGATTCTCCGCAACGGTGGGCTCCCACACCCGTGTCCCTTTAAAAAAGGGGGAGGGCGCTGTGCTAAGAAGGCACAGCTTTGCCAGGGGAGTTTGTAGAAGAAGATATCCGTTTAAAATAGATTCCTTTCTGATGTGGAGTTTTCCCAACCGACATGGCGCTGTAGAGACTGTTCTCTTGTAATTCCCAGCGGAGGAGGCCAGCCTTCATCTCTCCTGCAGGGAAAAGGCATCGTCACTCCCATCACCAAGTCCAATAAGCTATGGTAGACACATGACTAACAATACAGGGTTAAATACGTACCTTAGAGAAAATACAGAGGAGAGATTGTGTGACTCCGGTTTATTATTAGATAAAATCATCCTAATCCATAGCAAATATTGATTACCTTCCTTAATAAGAGTGGAGTATTCTTCCCTGAGGTTTCTGACATCTCTCCATAAGAATGAGTCAGCCCTAGCTGGTTTGGCTCAGTGGATAGAGTGTCAGCCTGTGGACTGAAGGGTCCTGGGTTCGATTCCAGTCAAGGGCACATGCCAGGATTGCGGGCTTGATCCCCAGTGGGGGTTGTGCAGGAGGCAGCCGATCAATGATTCTCTCTCATCCTTGATGTTTTGATTTCTCTCTCTCTCTCCCTTTCTCTCTGAAATCAGTAAACATTTTAAAAAATATATTAAAACAAACAAAAAGAATGCATGTCAGTAGGTGCGGTCTAACCCACAGCCAGGGCCCTGTAAGGATTGCTATTGTACTGCAGTCGCATTTGCCTGAAATGGAGGGGCTGACTTCATTCTTTCGCCATCATTTTCACCTTTCTCTCTCCCTCCTTGGAAACTGGGAGCAAAAATCAGAGCTTAGCTTCACACAATGAGAGTGTGGGAAGACAGGGCTATTTCCCTGGGGTCTGACGCCTTCCTGCCTCCGTATTGATTTCCTAAGTCACAGGTGGTTTGCTGTCACGTGGGCAGGTAGAGGGACATTGCGCTGATCTCTCAGCGGCTCAGGGCCCATGGAAGTCCGGAAGCAAGGGACAGTGTTTTCAGCCATGGGTGGCCCTTCCGGGGTCCCCTGCGCCCGGGATCTCTGTTTCTCTAGAGGTCTTTGCATGGGGAGAGTCTGGTATATAATGATTTTTTTCCTGAAGTGCAGGAAAAGCATAGATGTTATGGGTTATTATGAAGCTCTAAACAGAGCCATGAGATACAAGGTAAACTCCATGGGACTTATTTTAGGCTTATTATTTTTGGCAGGTGGATAAAAAAGACTTCCTCCTCCCTCCTTTTATCATTTGATCATTTTAAAAGAGGGGTATGCTCTTGCCCAGCTGGTGTGGCTCAGGGGTTGAATGTTGATCTATGAACCAGAAGGTCATGGTTTGATTCCAGGTCAGGGCACATTCCCGGGTTGCAGGCTTGATCCCCAGTAGGAGCGTGCAGGAGGCAGCCAGTCAGTGATTCTCTCTCATCATTGATGTTTCTATCTGAATATCCCTCTTCTTTGCTCTCTCTCTAAAGTAAATTAAAAAAAAATATTTAAAAAAATAAATAAGGGGAATGCTCCTGATAAATTGCATTTTTCAGTTAAATCAGTGACACTCACCAGGGGAAATCTCACCCTGAAGGGCACGTGGTGCGATGCATGGAAACACTTTAGTTCTTGGGAGTCTGGGAAGGAGGCGCTGCTACTGGCACCCAGTGGGTGGAGGTCAGGGATGCAGCTAAACACCCTACTGTGCGCAGGATGGCCCCAGGGCAAATACAAATACATTTTTTGGTCCAAAATGTCAGTTGTGCTGAGGTTCAGAAGCCCTAAGTTAAATAACTTAGGGTCTAGTTGCTACAGTAGAATACCAGTTTTGTATAGATGCTAGGTTGATCCTGGAGAGCCAGCAAGAAGGAAGATGTTCTAAATCTCAATCATCATTTCTTTGGCTACAAAAATCATAGCTAGTAATGCTTGTCATTGATGAAACTACTTTTTCCCAAGAATTAAAAAAACACACAAAACAAATCTCTGACCCTTTTTCCATCAGCCACTAAGAACTTAAGTGTCAGGGTCTTCCTGGGCTCCTCCAGCCACTTTCCCCTCAAGTGATGATGCTGATTAGGGCTTGATCGGATGATTGAATTAGGATTCTATGAATCCCCCCGGCAGAGCGCTCTGACGGCATTTTCTCCCGCCTGCTCACCTCGTGCCCACAGCACCCTCTGTTCTGCGGGCTGGCCGAGGCCTGTTCTTCCTGAAAACATAGATTTCTGTTTCAAAAGCACTGCAAGGCCTCTTTGCTGCCTGGGAAAAGGATGATTTTATAGCCTGTTCTCCCAGGCAAGGGCTGGACTGTAGAGGCCTCTGGGAAACGTGGAACCCAGCTTAGAGAGCCCTGATTATTTGATGCCATTAGATGCGGAGAATGGCGGGAGGGGAGGATGTGGCCCTGTGGGCAGGAGGCCAGCGCTCTCTAGTCCCCCAAAACCTTTTTACCTGGGGGAGGGACCTCCCTGTTTGCATCCCTCCACCTCCCAGTATCACATGAAATGAGCTTCCTGTGTCCGTGGGGGCCGTGGGCCAGTGTCTCTGTTTCTTTCAAGTGTGTGTTTTCTTGAAAAGTGTTCCACCATTTGTTTCTGTTAGCTTGGGGGTTTGGAGAGCGTGGCTTAAGGTGCTGGTGTTCACCGCGGTTTTCATTTAGTGAGTTTTTTTCCACACCAGGGACGTCCGGCTGGGTGGCGTGGAGGTCCGTCGAGTTAAAATGCTTCTGAAGTGCCTCCTGATATAAGGAAGCTGAGAGCGTGTGGGAAAGAACGCGAGAGAGGCGCATGGAGGCAGGGCTGCTCTGGAGGGGTTTCTGCTCTTGGCCATGGGGTTACATGGTTCGTTTTGTAGTGTGAGGACCTTAGCAATGTTTGGACTTTTCTGTACAGCCTGTTACTTTTCACTCTCTATTAGCATAATGGGGTATTCTGGTTACCAGAAATGTACTTAGAATACATATAGTTTTTTTTTTCTTGATTATTTTTTAAGAGAGGGAAGGAGAGGGAGAGAGAGAGAGAAACATCAATGAGAGAGAGACATGGATCGGCTGCTTCCTGCACGTCCCCTACTTGGGATTGTGCCCACAATCTGGGAATCAAACCGGTGACCTGCTGAGCCACACTGGCCAGGCTGTATATATATTTTCAGTATCAGAATGTGAACTTGTCGTGATCTCCCTGGAGCTTACAGCATCTTTTATTTAAGAATAGGCCACATGTGAAACAACATGCCACTGGTCCCACATACCGCCCCTCAGAACTTCTGGACCAGCAGAACTAATGTCGGCAGGGAGAGAAAATATCCACTTAGATTTTCACATCCCCCCCACTCCGAAAATTGTGCAATATCATTTGAACAGATTAAAATCTCTTGGTTTTCTTTCGAGAACGAAATCCTGCTTGTACTTCTTCCCATATATAAAAAGAAGGAGAGTAAAGGGAAACTCACATTTAAGGGGCACCTAAGGTGTTTAGGCCCTCGGCCTCCATGTTATACGCACTAGTGATGAACGTTATAATAATGGTGGTGGTAATGCCAATAATGATTGACACTATCGATTGCTAGACGTGTGGCGCTGCTTCCTATAATGCTCGAAGCTGGAGGTCGGGATCACTGTGATCAGCTCTGTGGCTAAGCTGGGGTTAGAGATGTGCTGCCCGTCACACAGCTGTTCGATGGCAGAACCGGGCCTCCACCCGTGTCTGTTTACACACCCACTGGTCTCCGTGGCCTCCATTCATCCTCACACAGTCCAGGGAGGAAGTTCTTTTAAAGTCAGTTTCGCAGGAAATGAGATCGGGGTTTGGAGACAGTGGCCAGACGGGAGCTGTGATTCAGGACTTCGCTTTCTTCACATCCTGAGTGTCGCCAGGTCTTTCAAACAAAGCCATGTGTGTTCACTGGCCTCTTTTCAGCTTTGAAAATGATTATGTTACATTTGCTTTCAAGCTGAACAATAAAGAATGGTGTTGAGAAAATGAAATATCAATTTTTATGAATCAGTGTATGAGTGGAAAAATTCATTTACATTTCCTTGTCAACCCCCGTTTGCTTGCTTGAGTTCTGTTGGGTAAGAGACGGTGAATTAACTTTTATCTTTTCAGCTGTTGGACTATTTTGTGATATTATGACCTATAGTTAGTGTGCTTAAGAGTGAAACTGGAGGAGGGGTGACATGTATGTTACATCCATATTACGTTGTGATGTCTTTGCTAACCCCCAAGTTCAAATTGAGTATCTGCCTTTAAGTACCTTTAAGAATGTTTCATTTGTCCTGAACTGACCATCAATCTTCTCAAGGCCATCATATAAAGATATTTTTTTTGAAAGTGGTAATTGGAGACTGAAATTGAATGTGAATTCTGTATCAGTTGAGGCTTTTATGAGAAAGGTCACAAACCAGTTTTGTTAATACAAGTCCCAATCTCATTGCTGCAGCCGAATTATTTTATAAAAGTATCCATGGGACGTGTTTCTTAAAGAGTTTAGACGATTCTACCTCGACCTCTTGCACGAGTTTTTTTCATGTGGAATATTTGGACATGCATATTGATTGACAGGTCAACAAACGTTATCCTCTAGAAGTTTCAACTCTGATCCATTCCTAGAGGCATAACAATAAAAATTCCTTAATTAAAAATGTGAATATCTATATAATTATAAAAATATTATATACACCTTGGGGAATACAAAGATGCTTGGTTCAAGAACATTACAGCAAATATTTATTGAGCACCTATTAGAGGCACTAAACTCTAAGCTCCAAGAGGCAGGGATTTTGCATTGTCCATCATAGTATCCCCAGATCCTGGAACAGGGCCTGTCATGTAGGCAGGTTGCTTCATAAACATTTGTTGACTGACTACCTGAGGGCAGGTCAGTGTACTGAGGACTATTGAAGAAATAAGAGAATTCCCTCTTTTATAAGTCACAGCAAAGCCCCAAGGAAGAGAGGGCAAACTCACAACCACAAACAGGCTGGACAGGTTGGTGGTTGCCATGTTGAACGTGCAGAGGACGTTCTGTACTGTTGACGGAAGCAGACACACTTCTGATTAGCCTATTGGAATGGGGCTGGAAGGAGGTTTCGGGATGTGTATGTTTTTGAGTGGACAGCAAAGAGTGGCAGAAATAAAGGTGAAAAGCAGAGATCTTCCCGGATGTGGTGGGGAAGCATGTAGCTCCATTGAGTTTCTATGCAATGTCATTGTAGACAATGCATCTAAAAATGGGAGTGACAGCAGAGTATGGAGGCCTTTGAATTTAAAAATCTCAGATTAAATTTGAGGTTTATGTGTCAAAGTCATAATGTCAAAGTTGCGTGGGCACTCAATGCTGTATTTTGGCTGTGGTGCACAGGAAAGTTTGCAAAGCCGAGTGCTGGTGGGAGGGTGACCAAGCGCAGGCCTTCCCCGGGGAGCAGGGAGCAGGCCGCTGCCATTAGCATGGCGGTGGATGCGGTATGGACAGGTGAGGGACAGGGTCCAGAGGCAGATCAGTGGGGATGCTCTAAACTCGACTACTCGTAAAGTCAGGTCTCTATTACCCCATTACTCCCTGCATGGATTTGCCATAAACAAAGGCGTGAATAGGTTTGTGGCCTTATATGCTTAATTACTACCATACTATTTTTTTTTTTTTTGAGACTGTGAAATTTGCCTGCATGCAAACTGTATGACAGCACGAAACCATGGACAGGGTTTTATAGCACCTATGAGAATCCATTCTGCAGTTCAGTTACCACAGCATAATCCAGAGATGCTAAAAACTGGACCGCAGTATGTACAGATCAGAGGGCACACCCTGAAAGATTAATCAACTTAAATAAACAAGTAACTAGCAATTCTAATTCCTTCTAGTTTTCACATTTCTCTTGAAAGGAAAGCATACAAAAATTTAAAATTGAGACGGAGTTTGAGATGAGGTTTCACTGTAGCAATACCATCTATTATTTTATGGATAATTGAGATAAATTTTGGTTCTCTTTGACATGAACCAGAAAAGGAAGGGTGAACCACAGCTATGAAGACTTATAATTTTTGTCATTGTAACTAAACCTTAAGATGCACCACTTTAAGATGTTATCTACCAAGCACCCATTAATTTTCTTATTTATATACTGTTCTTCATAGAAATCTATGATGTGGTTAAAAAACATGTTAAATCATTTATTCCATGCTGTGAGTTTCCAAAGTTTCTCTGCTCTTAAAATCAGTAAAAATTAACTTAGAATCACTCCAACCTCAAACTAATGCACAATGCAGTTCATAAGCCACATTACTTGTCTCATTTTTTAATTTATATTTTTTCTTCCCTTCCATATGTGTTCACACACACAATCTGTGTCCTTAGATTAAGCATTATTTTTTATAATAACTTATTAAAAACTCCTTTACTTTTGTACTTATTGATAAAGAATTACATTTTTAAAACTGAAAAATTCCTTATGATATATATAATATATATATATGGATATATATATGGATATATATGATACATATATGGGTATATATATGGATATATATATGGATATATATATTAGATAGATAGATATCTCCTGGATGCATATTGTGACAAACTGGCATTATCTAAAGTGGCTGATATTTGTTACAGAATGTTACTAATGTCTCTAATGACTGATCATGAAACCAACATAAACTCAACAATGGGCTTTCTCAGGAGAGTGTTTCTTAGTTAACCTGAAAATATTTACTATGCTTATTTTTTGCCCTTGGGGACTATGGAATAAGATAAGAAAAGTGTAAAGATGATTTCCATCCTTAAAGAGTTGGCCATTTCATTGGGGAATTATGACGTAAACAAGTACAAGGGAATAAGGTCTTTTTTAAAACTGAGGTATAAACTAATAATATGAGGAGATAAACTTGGTAATCTAATCTAGTTAAATTAAAAACTGAGTTGCTTATGATTCAGAAAAACATTAAAAGTTGAGGAGGGAGCAAGCTGTTAACTGCAATCAGGGAAGGCTTCTCAGAAGAGGAGCAGCTTCAGTAGAAATCTACGATGCATGGATCAGTGCTGAAGCAATGTGAGGAATGGGCTGGGGGTTGGCAGCAATGATGTGTGTGCATTTGTGTGTGTGTATGTGTGTGTGCGCACACGTGTGTTGCAGGTGTGCATGCAGCTTGCAGGCTTGGGAGTAGAGGTGAGTACTATAAATTTGGAGACTGATCTATGGGTCTGTAGGAGGATGAGGAGAAAAATTCAGGCAGCAGCAAGAAGCTTTCAAAGACTTTCAGAGCAAGGCTGTGTGGGGAAAATTCAGTTTTACATTATAGGGGGACATTTAGAAATGGAAGCGCTTCTAAGGCATCCACTTGTGGCACATAGCTGGTATGGAGTAGCAGCGACGACAGCTATTTCAAACCCCTGAATTGGATCTAAGACTTTACAGCATGGAAAGTAATGGTTTTTGGTTTTCATCAGGAAAAGATGAATGAAAGAAATAAAGTGAGGGAAACCTAGTGAATTCCTTGTCAGTTGCAAATGAAGAGTTTACAAAAGGTAAAATGTATAACTTAGAATTCTGATACCAGCTATGTTTTATGATTCTATAATGATCTAAAACATGTTGCACAAACCTTGATGTCTGTACACAATCAGAGATTTGCATTGCAGCTAGAATGGGTAACATCTGTGCTAAGGGGATTTGGCCAAAAGGGTGTGGAGTGTGAGGAATAAAAGATCTTTAATTATTCATTGACGTTATAACCCAGTCAAATTCAGTCTTACCCGAGACCTTTACCGTAATCCTTTGAATAAGCAAATACGATTTACATTGGAGTTCTCTGACTTCTGAATACATGATGTTAATTTGTCTGTCAACACATCTGAGTGTCCAAGTGATTTGCTGTGGTTTTCCGTTATTTAAAGTAGATAGCCTTACATTTCTTATTTCACACGATCCTTCTTAGAAAGTGATTCTAATTTTTAGACATCTACTGCGGTAATTTCTGGAAAAACCTGAAGGGGAAAACTTGGCTAGGGTATTGATATCCGAGGGTATGGGAACATGAAGGCCTGGACCGAGAGGTGGTTCATTACAAGGGACATGAAAGCATAAAATTAAAAATGTCCTGACTTATAGGATGTGAAAAGTCAAAAATAACAACTTGACAAAATCAAATTGTAGTAGACCTGTTTGCCATGTTTTGGTAACAATAATCGTTTTACTGGATTGTTGATAGTAGATGTTAATAAAGTAACTCATTGCCCGGCAGGTGTGGCTCAGTGGTTGAGCGTCAACCTATGAACCAGGAGGTCACAGTTCAATTATTGGTTGGGGCACATGCCAGGGTTGTGGGCTTGATTCCCAATGGGGGGGTGTACAGGAGGCTGCTGATCATTGATGTTTCTATATTTCTCTCTCTCTCCATTCCTCTCTGAAATCAATAAAAATTTATGTTACAAAAGCACCTTATTAAATTAAAGGCATAATAAAATACAACATATTATTATGCTCTGGAGAAGTTATTGCTCAATAAGGAAGTTAATGCTAATTCCCACACTCAGACCTGAGGGGTCACTGATGTTTATGTTGGCATAAATCCTAGATGGAGTTGGGTTCCAGTCACATTGAGCTCCTCATGCAAAGACCCTCCCTCTTGCTTTTCCATTCTTCATCTTTTTTCATGACTATGGACTTCAACTTTAAGATATTGTTTTTTTTCCCCTCAATGTACATTTATGACTCTCATTTTTGCTCAAAAACTTTTATGTTTATGGTCACATGGAGGGGGCCTTCATTTATGTGTCTCAGCACATACCTTCCTCCACAAATATTCATCTTTCCACCTCATCCCGTTCCTGACAATGTCACCCTACTTTCCCAGGTTTAAGGCCCCAGAGTCCTAGAACCACGGACAGTTAGAGATGGAAGGGACTTGGGCAGCCACCTGTCAAAATTTTGTTAAAGAGACAAGAGGGAAGGGAGAATCAAAGATGCAAATTGACTTCTTTTAGAAGACACAATATGATTTGGGACAGAACTGGGATTCAACCCAAGCTGACCTGCCTCCCAGCTCTAGACAGTTTATGTGATTCCAAATGCATGAATGGGAAGGGTAGAAGAAATTGGAAAGGGAAGTATAGGTCAGAGCGGATCAATACATGATGCTATATTGCATGATCTGTCTTAAGAGTCTGGCCAATGATCATCTCTTTGGACGACTGAAATGGGTGTTTCACACTAGACAGCGGTTCTCAACCTGTGGGTCGTGACCCCTTTGGGGGTCGAACGACCCTTTCACAGGGGTCGCCTAAGACCATTGGAAAACACATATATAATTGCATATTGTTTTTGTGATTAATCACTATGCTTTAATTATGTTCAATGTGTAACAATGAAAATACATCCTGCATATCAGATATTTACATTATGATTCATAACAGTAGCAAAATTACAGTTATGAAGTAGCAATGAAAATAATTTTATGGTTGGGGGTCACCACCACATGAGGAACTGTATGAAAGGGTCTCGGCATTCGGAAGGTTGGGAACCACTGCGCTAGAAGTTTGTGAGGATCAGTAATTACCTGGCAGTAGCTCTAGGTTCCTGAATTCCTGGTGTAGTGGATGCTAAATGCGGCTGCAATTGAAAACGTGTGCGCACAGCCATTGAGGTTTGGTCCCCGCATTTTGCTCTCAGGACTGGGTGTCATTTCTGAAAGCCCAGGAAGATGTTCTACTGACAAGGGCCACCCCTGTCGCCTGGGAGAGTTAACACAGGGCCAGAAAGTGCCCATCCCTGGGTGCAGCCCAGCAAAGTGCTGTGGCTCAAGGCAGTCTGTGCTCAATTATGGCAAAATGTTAAATTAGCTGAAAGAGAATTTTTCTGGTTACTTGAATCTGCCTTTTGAATACCATTAATCATCCACTCATTAAATCATTTACGTTAACCCTTTCTCACTAGTCCCAGAACAGTCAGCTTTTGGGGCTTGCTATTCTCTTATTCCCCATTTAGGGTCCTTGAATAGTAGCCCCAGGGTTTGGTAAAGACTCCAGCACACACTAGTGCTCAGCGTGGAGTGAGTGGCTGGAGAAGAGTGCGCGGTGTGAGGCTTACTCCATCACAAATTCTGATTTCTCCCTACTTCAATGAGGACTAGCACATGTGCACTTTAGGTCTAAATTTTACTTTAAATCCAAAAAAAGTGCTTTCTTATAAAATGATCATTTTAAAGTAACAGTGTCTATTCCAGATGTGATCTGTTTTCTTTTTTGAACATCTATTTCTTTATTCCCAGGGGGTTTTAGTTGTTGCATAAATGTAGCGTTATCTTAGATTTAATCATATGTTCTAAAAATGATGTTTTAGAATAAGGAATGTTTTCTTAAAATATATTTTTATTGATTTCAGAGAAGGAGAGAGATAGAAACATGAATGGTGAGCGAGAATCATTGATTGGCTGCCTCCTGAAAGTCCCACACTGGAGATCAAACCCACAGCCCGAGCATGTGCCCTGACCAGGAATCTAGCTGTGACCTCCTGGTTCATAGGTCAGTGCTCAACCACTGAGCCGCACTGGCTGGGCATAGAATAAAGAATGTTTTTAATGCCATCCCCCCTTCAACCCCCGTCTTGGTGGGAATTGGAGAAACCATACAGAAGTTGGGAATTTATTTCCAAATCTTCACTTAACTTTGGCTACTCCAAGAGCAAATCATTCTGCTCATGCGTGAGCAGGGAATAGATGTCTCATATGAGTTTCTTGTTTGTTGTAAAGAGAAGCCGCGCACCCCCGGGGGGAGGGTTCTGCGTGCAGGCGCCCTGCAGGGACAGCCCGTGCCATCTTTCCAGGGCGGGTCCTGGGAGCCCTCGCCACCAGGAGGCTGGGAGGCAAGGAACCTGCAGCCCACCACTCTTTTCTCTTCCTCCCCCTCTCACATACATGATGACAAATGGCCTCGCTGTAAATTTGAAAGTCCCTAAATGGCATTTTTGTCAAAGCCTTTAGAACAAAGTGCTTACTCAGAGAGATTGTGAAGGCTTGGGAGCTGGGTGGCGGGGAGCAGGCCTACTTGGTATGCATCATGACACAATGCATTATGCATCACGCCTGCTTTCCTGCTTTTTAAACACTTGTTGTGGATGATGAAACTAATTTAAATGGACAAACAGGGTGCTCTCCTGCACAGTCTTCCTGTGATGTCATCTTCTTCATCCCGCGGAAGCCCCTCAAACACGCATCTTTTGCTAAGACTCTTTCATGATTCGCTCAGAGATCATTGTCAGTCAAGGGAGAGGAACCGCCCCTCCAGGTGCCTTGCAAAGGGTGCCCGAGAAGACACAAGCGCCCGAGCTGCACTCTGCTTGCTTCCCTTCCCTCCTGGCACTTACACCGACTGAAATACTACACACGGGGAACAGTGTGAAAAAGGCAAAGTGTGGGTGTGGAGGGGAAGCCAGAGCTGTCAAATTGTTAAGACAAATGGGGCTTAAAGAATCCTAATTAAACTTGAAATTGCTTAGAAACAGGAAGTGTGTATTCCTAATTGTTGGCACCAGGAAAAAAAAAAATCTAACTTACTGCATATCTTTAAATAAGGAAAACCCATTATTCAGCCGTGGGAGCTTTCCGTCCCTACCTCTCGCATAGGTGAGTGCAATGATTTTAAACGCTGTGAAATCCCGCCCCCCCCCCCCCCCTTCAGCCTCAGGTACAATAGGGAAGCTCAGAAAGGAACAGAGCTGGAAAGGAGGTGGAGATTCGGAATTTGCTTCTCATGGGGGCATCCTAGCTACCTCCTGGGGACATTTAGTGTGTTTGAACCCTCAGACATATTTGAGTATTTGAAAAATGAATACAGGTATATGTTCCCCAGATTGGAGGTATATATTCTCAAGAAAATGGATTTGTTCTGAAGCCAGTCATGTGTTGCTTAAAAAATGCTAAAAGGCTGTGTGCGGTGTTTGGGCCTTAGTCCTGGGAGCATGCTGAAATGGGGACCAAGGTTCCCTCCTGTCATTGCAGCTCTTGGTGGAGATGATCACCCCATTTCACCCTCCCTTCTCCCCATTTTTTAATTTGGGAGGCAATGAAGGCTGCCAGCATCTTGAAATCTTGCATTCGTCACCAAGAGCTAAGGGCAAGCCACAAGGCTTCGCCCAAGCTTCAAGCCACACAACCCCTCTCTTGGCTTCCATTTATTTAAAATACAAGAGCCCACCCATTATTTCCTTTTGCGCTTTTTAAGTTGCTTCCATGGTGGGTTGGAAGAAGCCATCGACGGGGGTCAGGAGCAGCATCTGCTCTTTCTGGGTGAGTGTCTGACTTTGGGATCTTCCTGGCTCTCAGTCAGGGGGCCTCATTGGCGGAGGTGATGACGACAGCAGAGAAGAGTGCCAGCCACAGCCCACTGAGCTGTCTCTGCCAGGCATTGTGCTAAGATCTTTGATGATTACATTTGATCCTCATAGCAATCCTTTACCTTAAAGCTCCCTGCCCTTTGCAGATGAATAAACTGGGTCACAGGAAGGTGGGGAACATTGCCCAACATGGACTCAGATCTTCTGAGTCAGGACCAGTCTCAAAATCCAATTCCCTAAAATCATGTACCCCTCACAAAGCTATCTCAAACATCAAATCGAATGGACTGGATGCATGCGAAAACACCTTGGTAAAGGACATGTGCCCCCATGTCCATCACGTGCGGTTATAACCACTTTCTCAGGATTTCATTTGCAAAACACCACCGTCGCAGCTGCCCTAGAAGACATGGGCGTTCATGAAGTGGAAGAGATTTGATTAGCGTTGGAAAAATTTGCCTTTGAATTTTTCCAGCAGAGGTTGGTGCCAGCTCTATCCTGGGAGATAGCGGGACCTACATTTGCTCAGATTCACTGAGTAGGTTTCTGGGCCTCCGTGAGGGTGCATCTTGCCTCTGAGGCATTATCTGTGTCAGCCCAAGTTGTAGGCTCCAGGACTGAGCCTGCTGGTTGACAACAATGAGTTTTGTTTTGGGGAAAACAGCCTTATTTATGGTAAGTCTGTCCATTCCTAAGTCCCCAGAAAATTCCCAAAGGATAGGCACCTCATGGTGTACAAATACAGTTTAGATTGAGGTTGCTTTAAGATTGCCTTTTGTTTTTGCAACTGGAAATAAACAAAATGGCGACAATGGGAAGGTTAGGATTGGTGACGATGGGTTTCTTTTCTCCACTCAATCTGAAAACTGTCATCTGTAACTGCCTGTCCCCATCACAGGGCTGCTGTAGCATTTGAGCCTTTTCTTTCAGAAGTAGAGCAAGTCATGTGAGGGATATTTGATATGTGGCCCTTCATAAGTCCTGGTTTTTATTTGTGTTTATTTGAACTTGTAAATTGTCATCATGAATTTAAATCTTGCAATTGCCTTACAAAATGCTATTTTTCACTAATAAGAATATAAGATAAATAGGCCTTCACAGAATTTTCTTTGGCCATTAAATAATGGAAGTTCAGTGTGGGAAGCACCTGGACGTTTTAGTTATCTGGTCTACCTCCTGTTAACTGGATTGCCTAGTTGTCTCTGTGGACAGTCCCCATGTTTTACTTCTGCCTGTAGAGCAGTGAGGATGTGGTTCTAGCCAGTCAATCATATCTACGGGTCAACATCTCATCTTGTTCTTTCCTTATATCCGTTTTCCTCTCTACGTCTCTACCCCAAGATTGACGAAAATCTCTCCATGTCAATGAGCTGTTTATTTGCCAGTATTGCTGCTAAGCCTTTAGTACCAACACAATAGAGATAAGCAGCTCCCTTCCTCATCACTGCACTTCTTTATGCGAGCTCTAAAACTAGCCATTAACTGTAACTGAGAAAAAGCAATATTTCTCTTTTCATAGGGCATCTTTTCAGGAGAGTTTTCAGCATTTCTTACTTCGGTCCTTTCTCTAGCGAGGTGGGGCTCCCACACCGATGGTTCTGAAAACTCCAGTGACAGCATTAGTACAGCTTCAAGCATTTTAGCCTGAGGTTAAACACTGAAAAAGTGTTCCAAAAGGTTCTGAGAAGAGCCCTGGGATGTATACACAGCTGGAGAGCCCACGTGGTTCTGTGGTTCCTCATGTGTGTGAGAATTGCCCAGTGGGCACACCCAGCCCGCTTTTGGAGGCACAGATAAAGCTGTTTATCAGCACGCTCCAGTGACATTCTGGTCGCACGTGCTTATTAGTGCCTTTGCTTTCTGCTTCCTCTCGGGTACTGTGTGGTCGCTTGGCTGCGGCAGTGACTTCCAGCTGTGTCTCTGTGATCACAGGAAAATTGCCAGGGACCAGAAGATTCAGTGAGTCAGGCCTCCCCCATCTCCCTGTCTTCATATGCCACTGTTACTTAGATTAATGCCTATGTTTGGTCTCACTGGTTTTTGTTCTATTGCCCAACCACGGCCTTCAGGGCAAAGAGATGTGGGTTTGATGTCAACAACTCATCCCCAGCCTTCTGTAGAATGGAGTGCTATTTCATTTCTGCTGTTTCCATCCTCTCTATCGTACTGTTTAGTATGTACTTGTCTGCATTTTCATGCGCATGAGCGCTTTCTTGCTTACTTCACGTTCTATTATCCTCTTATCTCTCTCTTTATACTTCAAAGCCAAATGTCACTAAAGGCAAGGCTGCACTCACTGACCTTTTGTCCTCGCCTTGTATTCACTCATCACCCAGTCAGCTCCTTCCCTTTACTAAAACACTTTACTCCAAGGCCATCATGGCTTCCATATTGCCAAATTCATGAACAATTTTCAATCTTCATTTTTCAGTGACCACTCCTTTCTCATTGAAACAATCTCTTTCTTGACTTCCAACCTCCTTCACTCCCCTGCTGTCTCCTATTTTTTTAGTCGCTATCTCAGTCTTTGCCAGCTTGTGCATGGCCATTAAGTGTTAGAATTCATTAATTCTCAACCCCAGCCTCGCCTCTGCCTTTATTCTCCGCTCTTTTCCTGGATGATAAAATGAATGCCCATGACTTACCATTTCCAGCTCTACTCTGAGTTTCACACCTGTGTATTCAATTGTCTAGACGTAGCCACTTGGAACTCTCCAAGTCACTTCTAAAGCAAAGAGTCCAAACCAAATTCCGTCTTTTCCTTCTGTCCCCCAGAAATAGCTATGCCATAAGGATATGGGTAAAAGTGGAATCTGGTGTGATGGCAGTGCTGGGTACGATTGATTGTGAAGAGCTGGGATGACAGAGGTGGTTGTCCCTGTGTTAGGAGACAGTACAAGGTAGCTGAGAATGTGAGCATCAAGGTCACCTGGGAAGGCTGGGCTGACCCCCACCCTCTTTCACACACTGGTTGTGCCCTTTGACCTGAGCACCTGCAGTGAAAGTGAAAGGTCTGTTTCTTGTTAAGAGTGGCTGGTGGGGTGAGGCAGAGTGTGAGGTTATAAGCCAGGGATTTCTGGATGTCATCTATTTGTCATACACTCTCAGTTATACTGCTTCCTGCCCCTCCTTGGCTATCTTCCCCCATCTTGTTAGGCACTTTCTTGTGCTCCCTTATACTCTGCTTGGAGCTCTCGCCCCTCCCGGTGATTGTCCTGTTATTCTCATTATAGATCTCATGATTAATGGCCTTTCGTTTCCAGTAAACTGCCTCACCCAGTTTCCAGTGGACTATCTACACCTGGCCCCCACCTGCACCGGTTATTCTGACTGACCCTTACAAGAGACATAAATGTCCTGCTCCCCCTACTCTGCCCTGCTGATGCCATTTTGGTCTCAGCCCTTCTGCTAGCAGATGTAATAATCCTATATAATAAAAGCCTAATATGCAAATCCACCAAACAGCTGAATGACTGGTCGGTGGGGGGTGGCGCCAGCAAGTGGGCGGCACCAGGCCAGCCAAGGTGGGTGCCAGCGGGCAGAGGGAGGGGAAGGCAATTGAGAGTGGGAGGGGGGAGTGGCAGCAACTGGTGGTGGTGGTGGCAGAAGGGCAATTGGGGGGGGGGGGCCGTCCACTCCCCTGCCTCCCACGGAGGGAGGCCAGACTGCGGGAGCAGGTTTAAGCTGTCAGTGGGACATCCCCTGAGGGCTCCTGGACTGGGAGAGGGCGCAGGCCGGGCTGAAGGACCCCCCCTGAGTGCACAAATTTTCATGCACCAGGCCTCTAGTAAATTTATAATTCTTTACCCCTTTTGGCCTTTTTCGTTCTTCCTTTGGTGACCCTAACACATCTAAGGAAAGCTTCAACATGTTCATTCAACAAGACGTTCCCTGCAAACCTAAGCCTTTCCTTCTTCTGTGGACCTTCCCTATCAGCCGTCATTTCTACACCTAGTACCAGGAAGTTGGGGGCTGGAGGAAGAATATTCTCTCTTCACCTGAGCACCAGTGCCCCACTTGGAGAACACAGTGGTTGTGAATTACGATCCAAAACCAAGTTGGACTCACAGTGGTTCAGGTGCCTGGCCCACAGGACATCCGCCAAGGGGCTTCATCAAGAAATCTACTCAACCTGACTCCGCCCACACGGAGGTTGGGTGGGAGAGACAGACCTGAAAAGAGACCCAGAGCTGGGCTAGCTGCTCGCTCAGTCTCCAGGCCCACACAGGGCATCGCCTGTTTCTCTTAGAGAATCAACTCCGTTGTCTCTGCAGACCTCCTCTCTCTGCTCTGGTGTGGCCACCAGCTCTGAGGCCCCAATTCCTGGAGGAAGGATCTGTGCCTGCTTCGGCCCATCTTCGGGTGAAACTGAAATTTCTTTATAGTATACTTTCTCTATGATCCATATTGGTGAAGTTGTGGGAATAATTAAGTCAACTCAAATTTAGCGCCTAATTTCTTAGTTATCAGAACCTTGACTGAGAGAAGGCAGGATTTATTCTTGAAGGGTCAAGAATAAAGAAAAAACCATTCACTTGAAGTGATGACTCTCTTAAATATGAAACCTCTGCCCTACCCAGTTTGACTCAGTGGATAGAGCATCAGCCCAAGGACTGGAGGGTCCCAGGTTCGATTCCCAGTCAAGGGCACATACGTCGGTTGCAGGCTCGATCCCTGGCCCCGGTCGAGGCATGTGCGGAAGATAACCAATTGATGCGTCTCTGTCACATCGATGTTCCTCTCACTCTGTCTCTCCTCCCTTCCATTATAAAAATCAATGGAAAAATATCCTTGGGTAAGGATTAACAAAGACAAAAAACAAACAAAAAAATAAAATGCAGAACCTCAGATACTAATTTGGGGGCTCTGGTTACTACATAATACCCTCAAAAAGTCAGTCTGTGTTTCGTGTATCACAGCTGCTCTGGGTCTCCCTCCTCGAGTCTGCAGGCTGTGACACGAAAGTGATGGAATCGGAGGCCCCTCCTCGCGGGCAGATGCGCACTGGAAAGGGCTTCTGAAATCCTGACCAAGGGCACACGGAGCCGCTGGTTTTATTTGTTGCCGGGCTGCACTGGGGCTCTGGCCATTTACCTTAATGGCATGTTCTTTCCTGGGGGCTCCATGGCACCGAGCTGAGTATTTCCTACATCAGTCATGGTCCAGCCTCTCATTTCAAACCTGCGCCGACCCCGAGTAGAAGATTCTATTATGATTCCAGTTGCACAAGTGAGAAAACCATGGTCTGGGGGGTTAGAGCTGGAGCAGAAAATAACTGACGGGTCCGGATCCAGACCCAGATCACTCAGACCCCAAAGCCCACCTCTGCCCACCCACCCGAGCTCCTGGTTCAAATAGCTTCCCATCAGGAGGAGTTGTTGGGCTTTCAAGGTCCAGGAGAACTTCTAGTGAATCCTCTCTCTCTCTTTCTCTCTCTCTCTCAGTCCTCACGCAAGGATATTTTTCCCCCACTGATTTCTAGAGAGAGTGGAGGGGGGAGAGAGAGCAACATAGATGTGAGAGAGAGACATTGATTGGTTCCTCCCTCCCGCATGTGCCGGCTGAGGAACCTGCAACCCAGATACGTGCCCTTGACTGGGAATCAAACTCCCCACCCTTTGGTCCTGGGGCTGACACTCTAACCACTGAGCAAGCTGGTCAGGGCGTCTCTTTTGATCTAAGGGCCGTGCCCCTTCCGCCAGACTCCAGAGAGAAAACGACTTACGTTCCTCTCAAGTGGAAAGCAGCTTCAGCTGCCTCCTCGGTCCACGCGCTCAGCCATGTGGCCGTAATCCGACAGTTTCCGTGGCGGGGCCAGCAGCCGGCACTGGGCACTGGAGCAGGGGACAGATGGCTGCCCCCTTTTTTCTCCAATGACTGACTTGTTGGGTCTTTAGCTAAATGTCATGTCTGCTTTTCAAACCCAAATCATTGCAGTTTTCCTGCACCACTTGTCAGCTGCTTATAAAGGAATATTTTAGGGCAAGGGTTTTGTGAAACCGTTTTTAAAAGCATTATTTTGATGTCCAGAAAATGTCCTTTTTCGCCTCCACTAGAGTTCACTTCAACAAATCATTATTGAATGATCACATTAGGGGGGCCTCTGCTCTGCATATAAGATGGAAATGCCAGCTGACACGGAGCATTAAAATTGATGGGGACACAGGCACGTGCCAGCTAACTCTAGTCTGTGGCAGGTGGGGACTGATCGCATGGTTCAGTTGATTAAACACTTCCCCAATGTTATTTTTCACATCTCTATTGAGGTGTAATTTACCTAGCACAGGAGTGCTGGCCGTATTGTGGTCACTTCTCAAAAGTGAGTAAGTCCAGGAGGTAGGCCCCAGAGGGGTGTGAGGGCAGGAGGATCTGCAGTTTGGTTGATAACAGTTCAGGGGAATCAAAAAGCCAAGGACAGGGGCTGATTCCTAAATGGCCAACCTAAGGCTCAGGAGTCAGTGGAACAAAGCCAGTATGAGGACCTGTGTTTAGACCCAGGTTTATAGGTCATAGATGTTTCTCTTGAAGTGAAGGAATTGGACACCCTATGGTTAGATGGTCAGTCAGCAACAGAGTTCAATAATAAGAAACCACTAATCAAATATTTATAATCCTTTTCATTATGTATTACCTTGGGTCTGCTATTCAAGACTGATTTCTTAGGATGATGAAACTAATGGGAATCCTGCCCTCAAATGCATTTGCACATATTGTGTACCATTTATACATTTTTTGGACTTCATCACTGTCAAAATGAAGGATGCGTTTTGAATACCTCTAGGATTTGGAAATAAATGATGTCACTTTTTACCCAAGGTCATCCAAAGCTATCTGTGTAGCAATTCTACATTTATAACACCAGTGCTTAAGGGAAACATTAAATATCATCAGATTCCCATCAGGGAAACTTGGAAAAATGAGTTGATGGTTGACACATACTTATTGAGCACCTGCAGGGTGCCAGGCACTGGGGGAATTGGGTGCCACCCACATGGTCCCTGCCCTATGGAGCTGGCATTAAAGAGAGAAGTCAGTACCGGCAGCATTGCGAGTGCATCAGCGGCAAAGTTGATGGTTCCTTAGGAGCGCACAGTAGGTGACTTCATGCAGCCCGTATGTCACTCAGAGCAGTAGGGCCAGCCTCAGGTGTGACAGGGCCTCCAGGAATATGAAGCATGGCCTGCTGAAGGATCTGAGGAAGGGCCGCAGGACTAGAGTGTGGAGGACGAGGGTACACCACGCAGGATCCCAACAGGACGCGGATGGCCCAATCCAGCTAAAGGCCAGAGTGTTTAACACAGGGACCGTTACAAAGGTGTAGGCTGGGTGTCAGAGCACAGAGGATGGTGCCAGGCCCTGGGCCCGAGAATGGCTGACTTGTCACTGCCCTTAGCCTGGTGGGGTGAAAGGGTGATGGGGTGGTTCCCAGAGGGAGCGGGTCACTGTGACAGGAGGGGTGACCTGCGGTTGAAGGGTGCAGCAAGCTAAGCAGACGGAGGAGGAAGTAAACCAGGGCCTTTAATAACTGACTCCACTCCTCTAGCCATCTCCCATCTCCTGTGGGGGCTCCCCCTGCCCTGAGCCCCCAGAAGTCAGAGGGCATGGGCAGCTCCCTGATGTAGCTCCCTGGTCAGCCTCACGGGCCAGAGAACAGGGTAGAGAAGGGATGTGGATGAGCAAACTGAGGGAATCTTTCCATAGGGAGGGAGGGTGACACAGGAAGAGTGTGTCATGGGACTGGAGATGTGAGCTATGGCCAGATTAGAAAGAGATGGTTCATATTAAGGCTTGAGTTTTATTCAAAAGCCACTGGGCAGTTGTTAAAAGTATTTAAGCAAGGGAGTGAGGTGGCCGTATTATAGGAAGGTAATGAGGTCGCAGAGTGGGACAAGAGTGGATTCTGGGAGGCCATTTAGGAGGTTGTTACAGCTCACTAGGAGAGAGAGGTGAGGGGAGCATGGACTAGGACTGAGGAATGCCACTGGGGAGAAGCGAGCCAATTCGAGATGCACTTAGGAGAATCTACTTGGACAGCTGGGTGGATGGATGGGCCTTTCACCAGTGAAGGGACATTGCGGTTACAGCGGTTTGGGGAGGCAGGAAGGAGAAAACAGAAGCGCAGGTGTGGTCCTGGTCAGTTTGACGTGCCTGTGAGTACGTTCCAGTGGAGTATCAGAGAGCAGCTGGAAGTGTGGCTCTGCAGCTCCAGAGACAGGCCGGGGGAGCGTGGAGAGTTGGCCAATAGATGGTGAGTTAGGCAACGGGTATGGCCGAGGTCTCTAAAGAGCAGGTGGAGAGTGAATTGGGAAGAGGGTCTCCGTTAGAATCGCAAGAACACCAACGTTTTGGAATTGGGCAGGGAGAGGCGGCTCAGGAAAGAAGACTGGGAAGGGGTGGCCATAAATGGTTGAAAATTAAGAGGATGGGGCGGGAAGTAGGTTGGAGTGGGTAGTGGAGTGACTGGATGTTTGCACCTCGGGAAGACTGGGAATGGGAGGAGAGAGGGGGCAGTAGTGGGAGCGTGTGGGCCGAGGAGAGACCTACTCACTGGGGAGACCTGAGCATATTTACATGGTGACCGTCACTGGAGAGTCAGTGGTGCCTGAGGGGGCAAGGACCCAGGGGGAACTGGGTAATTGAGAGAACGTTGGGAGCGAGGAAGAAACTGGGTCTTGGCCACTCTAAGACCATGCATCCCAGGCTCCACCACCTTCTGGAAGAACAGCCTCCGCTGCTCCGTGTAAAGGGAGGTGTGTAGGCCTTGGCTCTCCCGATTCTGAGCCAGACTCAGCTCCGCAAGGCCACAGCCACGCTTGGAACTTCGGGAGGCCTGTCTGCCCCTCTCCCTGCAGAGACAGATGGAGGAGTGCCTTGTCCTGAACAGGTCACGGTCTCATTCTAACCCAAGTGCGGGAAGAATGGATCGGACCCTGGCATGTTTGTAGACTTGGTGGTGGTAAGCGGTTAAAGGGATTTAACTAACGGTACCCTTCTTTTCTCTGTGAAGAGGGAGGGAAGACTGGCTCCTGAGGGTGAGGGGCTGAGGCTTGGGCAGGTTAGGAAGGTGAAGGGCCATTTTGGAGAGCAGGAGAGTGAACCTCTCCTTGGAGACGTGGAGGGGCCTGGGTAGTTTGGTGACCATGCATCTGCTGTGACAGTCTTCCCCGTCTTTAACAACACTCAAGTGTCCAGGTATGGGCACAAAAGTGGCTTTTCCCCACTCTCTCTCCCTCTCCCCCTCCCCCTTCCTTGCTAGTCTGTCCACATTGGAGTTCAGTACTTAAGTGTCTGTATATTCTAGTAACTATTTACTCACCAAACAACTCAGAGGTGTGTTGATCATGAAAACACAAAGATGTCACCTTTTTGGGTGATGAACTGTGAGGAGAAAGAGAAGGGAAAGGTTGGAGGCTTGAGGTCATTTACTAGTGGGTGTGGCAAAAAATATGTCAGGAGCCATCAGCCTCTGTACGTTGGTCCTGCCACATTAAAAAACCTAAAGGTTTGATATGTTTATTTAACAGATTTTCAGGAACCTCCATTGATGGCTTCAGTTGCCCTTCGTTGGAGTCTCAGGCTTGGGGAGGGCGAGGGGTGGCACAGGGGTGGTCAGGTGGCAGGCGGGGTTCTCATTCTTTCTCTGCTCCCTTGGCAAAGAGAGGCCATAGGAAAGTCAAAGCTGTCATTTGCATTTGCAAAGCAAACGCCTCTGCTCACATCTGTATCCACCATATGGCAGATGTGCCATAATTGTCTTTAAAAACATGTGAGTTTTCTGCTGTGCAGCACTCATCCAAGACTTGGGGAAAGAACAAGAAATTTGAGAATGAGTATTCCTTTTCCTCCGAGAAATCCACTTATCTGCCTTACCTTCAAGTTCATATTTCTGAAGAGAATCATAGTTTGTCATGATTCTAAAATATCAACAAAAAATGTGCCAAATTGCTGCTCTATGGAGAATTTTATAGGTTGGGCCTTGCCTAGCTGATTGGTGGTTGTGGTAGGCTGAATCACATTGCACCCCCCCCCCCCCAGGGTGTTCAAGTCCTAATGTCCTAACTCCTGGAACCTGTGGTAATTATCTGATACGGGCAACGAGATTTTGCACATGTGTTTAAATTAACATTCTGAATGTGGGGAGATTGTCTGGGATGATCTAGTAGGCTTGGTATAATCACAGGCATCCTACTAAGAGGGAGCAGGAGATGAGAGGGATGGTAGAAGATGGGATGATGAAACCAGAGGCTGGAATGATGTGAGGGAGGGTCAAAAGCCAAGGAAGACAGGCGGCCTCAAGGAGTTGGACATGGCAAGGAAACAGATTCTTTCCTGGAGCCTCCGGAGGTCGCACTGGTCTGCCCACCCTTGACTTTAGCCTCATGAAACTGACCTGGGATGTCTGACCTCCATAACTGTAAGAGAATAAATTTGTGTTCTTTTAAGCCACCATATTTGTGTTAGTTTGTTACAGTGGCAACCAGAAACTCATACTGTAGGATAATTATTTTTCCTTGTGTTTGAATGATCAGTTACCTTGATAAAGTTACAGGAATGGTTTTCCTAGATAAGGGGAGGTGATGCAGGCAGTAAGCTTGAGTTGATGTGCTATCTCCCTTCTTAACCCACTGGCAATGTGGATTCAAAGTCTGTGAGGAGGCACCATCCAATCTAAAGCCCCAGCTTTCTGGTCCCATCAGCCCCACTCACTCCAGAATACAGCAGATTTCAGTGCAAACACAATTGAGGAAATGGAATTTTTCTTTGGGTCCAAGCTATGTCCTTACATGTATGACTCAACATTGTCCTTTGCTACAGGCATAGCTGCCGATTTCTAAGAACGTCAGTATAGGGTAATGACATTTGTCCAAAATTTGCCAGTTTACTCTTGGAAGTAAAATATTTCAAGTCTTTATGCTATAATTTTATAGGATTGGGAAGAATTTTTCCCCTCATTTATGCTGAAGTCTTTGATCTAATTTGTTCCAGTTTTAAATTCTTATAAAATTTTTACAGTGCTGGTTATCTTTTTTTTTCTAATTGCAAAACAGTATATACTGAATATGTAGAATTTGTAAAACACTTGAAACACACAGCAAAGCAAAGAAAAACGGTTATAGTTCTGCAATGTGGAGATAGATACTGTTAATATTTTGGAATTTTTTTCATATGTTCAAAATTAGGTGCTTTTTTTTAGTACTTCCATAGTATTCTATTTTATTATATGTATTTTTTACAATAGACTCAGCTAGTCCCCCTATTGTGAATTTAGATTGTCCCTGGAATTTTGTTGTTGCCTGTTCATTTGCTTTGCCCATTTCTCTTTTTTTTCATACATTATTTGAAAAATAGGTTTGCAAGCTTTTTGTTGTTGTTTGTTAGAATTGTTTTTTTAAACAGATATGTACAATTTTGAAGGTCATTGTATTGTAATTTTGCTTATGGTGAGCTTTTTTGATATATAAATATTATTGAACTAGAGGCCTGATGCAAAAATTCTTGCACCAATGGGGTCCCTTGGCCTGACCTGCGGGATTGAGCTGAAACTGGCTCTCCGACATCCCCCGAGGGGTCCCAGATTGTGAGAGGGTGCAGGCCAGGTCAAGGGACCCCACCAGTGCACTATCCCAGCTGGGGAGGGACATGGGAGGTTGGCCAGCCAGGGAGGGACCGCAGGAGGGCTCCAGGGCGTGTCCGGCCTGTCTCACTCAGTCCCAATTGGCCAGACCCCAGCAGCAAGCTCACACACTGGTTGGAGCGTCTTCCCCCTGGTGGTCAGTGCATGTCATAGCGAGCAGTTGACTGCCCCGTGGTGGTCAGTGCACATCATAGTGAGTGGTTGAGTGGCCTTAGCATATCATTAGCATATTATACTTTGATTGGTTGAATGGCTGACTAGATGACAGGACACTTAGCATAAAGGCTTTTATTATATAGGATTTTATGTACTCTACACTACTTGACTCTTCCTCTTTGTGTGTGTCTGTGTGATTTCTGCTCTCTGTGCTTTACACATTGATCTTCTTCAGTTCTGTTCGTGTGTCAGAACCTAACCAGCTCTCCTTTAGATCAGATGGGGCGGCAGTATTTCTAATCCTTAACCTACTATTTTGGTCATTCTATGTTAATAGTAGTTTTTTTCCTTTAGCATATTTTTTGAGCTCAAATCTCCTCCTTTGGCTCATTTGATTGTTCAGCCATGTAATGTCATCTTTTAGCAGCTCCAGACTGAATTCAAAAAATATAAGAATTGATATCATGTAAGTCTGCACATACTTACATTGTGAATTAAATACCTATGAAAGGCAATTTGCATACAATGAAGGATTTCTTTACCCCCATGTGATCATGAAAGAAAATCCCTGGTATATAGCTTCCATTTCCCACATTAAAGTGATGTCCCTACTTTTAACAACATAAACTGATAAATTAAAAAAATACATCAAATCCTTTCAATTGCATTAAAATTTGAAGAAAAAGAATGTTTTGTTTTTTTCTAACAAGGCAGGGGAAGAAAAACAAGCTGAAGAAAAGTCTGGGTTTCTGGGATTTCTCACTTAGCTCTTTCTCTCTGATGTTCCAAACCATTGTGCAAAAGCAATCCTGAACAAATGTTCATAGAGAGGCTACACTCGAAATACTGGTAATGAATTCTGTGTAATAAGCACCTCTTCCCCCCGGCTGTTGGAATCTGAAGTATACACTGTGCAGTCATTTTGATGACTTCATTTTGAAATGGCTCTTAACAGACATTTTGGAAACATCACACGTCATGAATTTATTCATAAACCAGCCTGTCAAACCTGAGCTTTCACTGGGGAGAAGGTGTCTCAGACACACGGTTAGCTCTTCTGCCTCTATCACCTGCCATCTTGAAAGGTCATGACTCATTTCCATTACTACCTGGGTGTTTGGGCTCACGGCCGCTGGGTTTTAGGACTGTATGGAGGAGAGACCATGACATTGAGTTCTCACCCATGTAGCCCTGGGTAAGGGCTCTATTCTTCTAATTATGATGATAACTTGTACTTGGGATTTGGTGGTGTTTGCTGTATTGTTAATGGTCATTGTCACTCATCAAAAGGGTGATAAACCAGTGATGGGATCTTGGAGCAGGAGAGTAAAGATAAGCACAATCTGTCATTTAAAAAATATTTTTGTTATTGATTTCAGAGAGGAAGAAAGTGGGAGAGAGAGAGAGAGAAACGTCAGTGACGACAGAGAATCATTGATCGGCTGCCTCCTACATGCCCTACACTGGGGATCAAGCCTGCAACCCGGGCATGTGCCCTGACCGGGAATCGAATCGTGACCTCCTGGTTCATAGGTTAATGCTCAACCACTGAGCTACGCCGGCCGAGTAGCACAGTGTGTCATTTTATTTCACATGCTCACAGCCCCTAATGGGACTAGTAGGTCCTAATGTTTATTTGTTCAATAAACAAGCCATTGGGTTGTGAACAAAAGGTCAGCACAGCCAGCAACGAGGTGGGAGCTGCTCCATCAGAGGACGTCCTTTGGTGGCCAGAGCGAGTGCTGGAAAGTTTTACAGGAATGCCATGGTAGTTGCAACACATGGTTCTTCCCCCTCTGACGTCTGAGGGGTGAGGACAATAAGGACAAAAAGGTACCTTTCTCTTCCCAGTTGCTGGCCCTTTGCTCTTGCCCTTTTGTGAAGCGTAGCGGCATGCAGAAGTGCCAAGCCAGCACCTCTCACAGTCAGTGTGAGCATGAATCAGCTGGAGGTTTCCTTAAAAGGCCGATTGTGGAGTGGGAGGCTGGTATTCTGCACAAGTTTGTGCTGTGAAAAGGATTACCAGATAGGAGATGCTGGTCAAAGGGTTTCAGAAATCTGCAAACCAGCTAATCAGATAGACTAGCTGAGGATCCATTACATAAGCCACATTGAAGATCGATCAGTCTTAATGAATGGAAGGAAGAGAGAGTGTAGACCAAGGCATGAATGAGCCCTTACATGCTGAAGGACAAGGTCTTTCTTAGTGCAATGGCCCGTCCTATCCGGTGGGCAATTTCTTTTTTAGTTTGACTAAGAGTAGGCACGCTGTGTTCACCACTCTCTGTTTTGGGAGCTGCCTGTTGCAAAACCAAGTTCATGCATTAAGTTTCACTGTGATTCACACTGATGTTGCCTGAGTGCCCAGAGCCCGCCGCGCACAAGCGGGCTGGAAAGAACAGCCACTTCTGCTGTTGCCTAATGACAGAAAAGATTGGAGAATCAAAGGCATCATCTTAGCCTCACTGTGCAGCAAGGAACAAAACCGAATTAATAATGAATCAGCTGATTAAATAATTTAAATAGATCACTTATTGCCCCTTTATTGCTCAACACTTGAAAAATTATTTCAATTAGAAACTTAAACGGAGTTTGATAGACGACGAAGAGTGTGCAGCTCAAGATAAATGTAAATCCCTTTGTGATATAAAAATTTGATTTTGCAGTATGAGGTCTATTAAAAAGAAATTAATAATCTCCAAGAAAAAAAAAAGAGGTCATGCCAAGAAAGGTTGGCCTTTTTCCCATGGAATATTGCTTATTTTAAGAGGAAAAAAATCAATAAGCTTATTACAGATTCAATAAAAATTACAGAGATAATTATTTTAAGACAAACCACAAAATACTAACCCCCAACCTCCCAAGCAATAAAAAGGAATAAACCTGTTTCTTGGGTTTCAGGTTTAAATCAGAAGTGCTCTCTATATTTTACAAGATCTTCATTTTCTTCTCTGCCCAAGGAATTGGTTCATTGTCTGTGTGTTGGCCTCACAAAGCCCCACAGAGTAGGTTTCCGTTAGGGGCACCTGGGAGGGAGGGATTGTCTGAGGGTAGGTTCCCCTGTGTGCTTCCATGTCCTGGGGCTGAAATGCCCTCCCGCCCTCCACCATCCATCACGGAATGGCTAAGTAACGGGAGTCCAGCTTGTGAGTTCCATCTAAACCCAGAATCCTCCAGGCAGTCACTGCTGGCTGATCCGAATGGGCTAGTGCCACGAAACCTGCCTGCCTTCTGTCAGAATTTGGTACCGTCTATCCAGCATGTTAACAATTGGTCCAGTTCGCTAACCACCAGCACACACTTATGTTTTGGTTCAGGCTGTAGAAATGAGTTCTTTTTATTCTGGCTCTGGACAATAGGAGGCAGAAGTAAGATTTTAAGGAAATTAAGAGACATGTGTAGTGTATCTCTTGTCCCTACATATACATCCAAGGGAACGGAATGCATTCTAAGAGTCAGCTCCTTCTTCCATCCCATAGCTAACGGAATTCTCATCACCCAACAAAAACAAAACAAGCGAACAGCTGGGCCACCAATGCCAGTTCAGGCAGTTGTCACCCAGTTTTGAAAGTTGCCAGAAATTCTTCAACAGGGGTTGGAACCTGATAGTCCGCAGCCCACAGATGTGTTTTGCTTGGCCAACGGCGTATTTGTTTCTTCAATTTGTCTGTGAGGTCCCTGCTCTCCAGATGTCACCGGCGTCCTCACTGCCCATTGTTGTGATCCCAGCAGCGTCTGAAGACAGTCAGTGTGACTCCTGGCGGCTGACTTCTGTCCTTCCGCATTCTGTCACATGTTTGTTCATCCCTCTTGTCACAGCTTGACATGTGTCCACCCAAAATTCCCAAGTTGAAGATCTACTTTGGGAAGAGCCCTAGAAGGCGGTAATTAAGGTTAAATGAGGTCATGAGGGTGGGGCACTAATCCAATAGGATTGGTGCCCTTATATGAGGAGGAAGAGGTACCAGGTGGGCTGTGCACAGAGAAGAGACTGCGTGAGGACACAGGGAGGTGACTCCAGCAAGCCAAGGAGAGAGCTCCAGGAGAAACCAGCCCGGCTGACACCTTGATCTTGCACTTCCAGCCTCCAGAACTGTGAGGAAGAAATGTCCATGGTATTTGCTATGGCAGCTTGAGCAGACTCTAATTCTTCCCCTTCTCCGAGCCCATGGTAAACAGCAGCAGTCTCTGCAAGGGCTGAGATGGGACCCACCCCAGGGTGCTCCTCAGATTTCTTCAGGCATCTCTTGTTCTGAGCACTAATGAGTCAGCAGGATCTCTGAGCAAGCAGGCCACACCTCCAGTCCAAGACCTTAGGGCTTCTTATAGGGAATCAGCATTTTTGAAAGGGTGACAGCATTTTTACTTTGAACATGGGAAGGAAAGGAAAAGACAAGGCATGGAAAGTAATTGCTTTCTTTCCGAAGCCTCTCGCCTCCTTCATTCTCCTCTGTGAAGAAAACCCCTGTGTGGAATAAGAAGCGATTGCCCCAAGGTTTCCTGGGGGCAGCGGCAAAATGAAACTAAAGGCAGAGGACCCATAAAACTAAGGGGTTACATGGGGACGGGCAGAAAGCTGCTGGTGGAGAAGGGGCCTAATAGAAGCGGGAGGCACGGAGGGGAGCTGGAGACTGTTTGGAGAACGTGGGATGTGATGGGGGAGAAATTGGAGGATCAGCAGCTGAGTGTGTGAGTGTGTGTGTGTTGGGAGTTATAATGGAGAATGAGGATGCTGAATTTTTTGGACTTAGTGTAATTGCCCTTTGGCTTGCTGCCAGAGACTTCTGTAAAGCTTTAATTTTCCTTAAATTGCTTCTGCCTGTCAGCCGGTGTCTTTTCTCACGTGCTGTGTGGTGTTGCTCTGCACTGCCTTACATCATGGGTGAGAGCATCTTAGCAGGTTATACAGAGACACACACACATGTATGCATATATGTTAATGTATGCACAAACACACACATGTAAACATATGCACACATTCAGGTGTGTCTGTGTCTATATATGAAGTCAAAGTGGGGTGGTTCTTTTTGGTTTATAGTGGACTGAATAATAAATAGGATTTACTCAATATCATACCTGGCATGAACCAAAGAATTGGCTTTCAAATTTATAATTTTAAATAAGTTCTTTAATCATGATTTTCCTCATCAAATAATTTGGTTCAGTGAGAAATTCCATTTTGTCATCATTTCTTTTTAGGGGAAACTAGTCTTTGCAAGATCAAAGTGTTGCACCCATTTCATTGATGTGAAGAGCCGTTTTTTATCCACAGAGAGAATGTTGCTCCTAAACTTGTAAGGAAAAAGAGGCTAAGGCCCCATGGTGTCGGCAGTTTGAAGGTGGTGCATACATTATAAAGACATCAACCGAGGATATTGATGCTGGCCACGTCCCCCAGGGCTGCATTAGCCAAGGACCGCAGAAGGGGAGCCTAGCCCACAGGGGTTTATTCTCACAGCCTGGAGGCCAGGCGTCTGAGATCCAGGGTTGGTTCCTTCTGACGGCCATGCTAGAGAACGTTCCAGGCCCCCCCACCCAACTTTTGCTGCTTTGCTGGCAATTTTGGTGTTTCTTGGCTTATTGATATTCACCTGTCATCCTTCCTGTTTGCATGTCTCCGTGTCCAGATTCCCACTTTCTATAAGGACATCAGCCATGTTGGCTAGGTACCCACCTCACTCTAGTATGACCTCGTCTTGACGAATGACATTTGCAACAGACCTGTTTCCAAGGAGGTCAGGTCTGAAGTGCTGCGGGATAGGCCTTCCACAGATGGATTTAGAGGGACGCGATTCCACCCACATCACACGCTCATCTTTGTACGAGAACCTTCTGTAAACCGAAGGAAACTCAAATAGGTCCCGGATGGAATGAGCAGGGTTTTCGCTTTCTGGTCCGAGTTCTCAGAGGGGACACTGCTTAGTGCCTGTAGCTGAGCCGGTGAGGGCAGGAGGACGGCACAGAGGCGGGAAGCCTGCCGAGTCCGCCGTGGTGGGTGAGCGTGAGCTGGGGGAGAGCCTGGGGCTCAGCGCTTCGTGGCCCAGGTGCCCGAGGTCCGGATTAAGACAGTATGAGGACTGGCACCTTTATTTCTCGCTCAGACAATTTCGTAGCCTCTTAGGGCCAGGATAGGAAACCATTTCACTGTATCTTGACTCCAAGAACAAAACATGACATATTTTGCTATTTCATTATTCTGCTTATTATATAAATGACTAGAGGTGCTATGACTACTTAAGAAGATACAGAGCAGTGTACGCCATCTCCCTCTTTGATGTATTAGGGCCTCTGGGAAGAACGACATAACCCGTAGCACCCTCTACTCACCCAGTGCTTGTGAGGCCTCCGCTCCATCAGCCAGTCAGCTGAGCACGTTTCCGGAAAGTTCTTCCCCAGGACAGGGAGCCGCAGAGTGCATCCTGGCGGATAACACATGAGTGGGATGTTGACTACTTTTCTGTTATATGATCCCTAGAAAAGTTCATGAACTCTTACATAAGTTATTGGTTATGCTGTATCCTATAGCATCCCAGACATCTCCTATGTTCTATTGCACTAGAAATAGCACATGTACACACGTGTGCATGCACACACACACACACACACACGTGATTATTCTTTCCAAAAGTCAACCAAGCCCAATCACCTGTTAAAAGTGATTCCATGTAACAGGATGACAGGAACACGAGCATCAGAAAGCCTTGAGGGAAATTTATAAATTTATTCAAATTTATCCCATGTCATGTGTTTTAAATTTCAAGCACATACAAGGATGAGGAATTGTAAAAGTAATTCCTTCGTCAGGAGCAAACCACGATGGGTTCCGTTCTGTATAAGATAAATAGGGTTTTAATCAGGGCCTATGAGAGACGCTTCTAGGATAAGCTCCGTAAGGTAGGCATGCACCTGGGGAGGAGCTTTTTAACTAACAGGCTGAGGCTCCTGTGTGTTGCGGACAGTGGCTGTGAACCTCTGATATTGGGAGGAACGGGAATCACCCGTCTGTCTCTTTACTGAGCCTTAAAAGCCACAGCTCAACCCTGGTTGGGAGGAAGAACAAGACTACTGATGCTGAATGGGCTGAGACAGCTGGCAGAGCCTCAGTGCCGGGAAGGAACATCCGACATAGGAAGGAGAACGGAAAAGTCCCTATGCTCTTCTGCATCCTGTGTGACGTTCACATTGCCCAGGCGGCTTCTCGGGACACCGTGCAGCAGCTGCTATGATCATGGACTTTGGTCCCAGTTATTGACAAAGCCGCACAGCCACCTCCAGTCCTCGCCGTCACGTCTCCCAGGCTGAGGTGCCAGAGCAGGGGCAGGCCTGAGGTAGGTCCGACTCAGAGCACCACTCCCTGGCTGTCACTCTTTTTTGGAGCCAAAGGACTAAGATTTGAGTGAGTCCCCAAAAGCGGGATTCATGTTTATCTCGGTTGTCATCTGCTGTCTGGGATCCTTCCTCTTCTTGATTGGCCCAGTGCTTCTCCGGTTCCAGTGTGTCCTACAGGATTCTCAAACTCTGTCAACATCTGCCCAACAGATGTGTGTGCAATATCCTCTAGTCAACCCAAAGGGTAAAAGGAAGCGTGCGTAGTAAAATAATTGTCACAGTTTCTTAATATTTTATTATTGTTTCAATGGGAGTGCCAATTATGTTCCAGGCAATGACACGAAAATATTAATATTTTTCTAGTAGGAAGTGCAGACTGAGATTCTGATTGCTAAGTGAAAAACACTTCTCCTATCGGTTAAATGTAAACCTGTGGTAGTGTTACAGTGCTGCATTACACCACAGAGCCATGTGAAAATTAAGCTCATCTTTTTGATTGATGACTGAATGTCCTTGCAATAATCTAGTTTAAATGAAAAGTTGGATTATGGTTTAGGATTTAAATCATCATAGAATTCCTTCCATATATGTTTTTTAAAGTAAATGGATTCTGGTATTAAAATAAAACCCACATGTAACATTCTCCAGGGAGTTACACATATTGTGTGCCCAAATTGCTGAGTTTATAGGACGCTGGTGTTTAGAGAGTGTGGTTAAAAATAGCTATTGCCAGAAGTCAGCTAATATTATTAGTTCTGGGGCAGGGAAGTGGCAATACCAGCAATCCCAACCCAAAATGAAGCAGAAGAAATGGACCCATATGGATAAGCGTTGCAATAGTATTAATAAGCTATGGTCAGCGGCCGTTTTGCCTGGGAAGGCCACTCTATAGTATTTCCTGCAGTGAAGCTATAAATTGCAAGTTCTTTGTCTCACCAACCAAAGTGACCCTTTAACCCAAAGCGGAACCAAATTTATTTATAAACAAAGCACAACGGGCAGGGTCCCATCCCTGTTGCCTGAATTTTCATTATGTTGTCCTTTCTGTTGGAAAAGAAACTGTGTGGGCTGGTTAAACATTTATTTTTACTCAAAACACAGAAATACAGATTTAGAAAAAAGCCACATCCATTTGTGTGATAACGTTTTCTTAGTGAATAGCACGTATTCATTTCAGAACGCAACAGATCCAGTTAATTGTGGATATGTAAGGAATCCTTGGGAGAGGTGAGGAAGGGGAAGGCACTTGTGATTCTGGTGTTAATTTGTGGGTGTTACACACATACGGAGACAGTCAACTTTCTGCACAGCATTGCATTCTGGGCCATTGTTGCAAGTGGCAGAACAGGGTGCACTTTTGAATCTGGTGTTAGTTTGTGGGTGTTACACACACACACACACACACACACACACGCACGCGCACACACACGCAGAGTCAGCTTTCTGTACAGCAAAATGGGTCACTCACTCACGCTGGGCCAGCATTGCAAGTGGCAGAGGGGGGTGCACACCTGCTCTCACAGCGTGTTGCCCACGTTCAGTGGCGTCTTTCCCTGCTTCCTGTTTGCCGTTCACTCTCATCTTAAACTGTCCTCCCGCATAATGCTGGGGAAGGAGCGAGGAGATGAATATTACAGCCCGATTTTTCCCATGTCTTCAGGGTCTGATGCTTCCACTCTCCTGACTCTGTCCATGGGTAGAATGCTGTATCAGAATGTACTGAGTGTACCTTCATTTTGGCTTGAGCAGGTCACGGGTGTTAAGTGCGAAGAGTCTCATGTTACATAGAACTGCTTCTTGGCACATAGTAGGACTTCAGTAAGTAGGCTCAAAATGGGTGCACAGCAGTGAATGCAGGTGAATCAGCCATGACGAGTCGATTCTAAGATGAGCCACTCTTCAACTCTAAACAATACAAGGCAACCCAAGTGTCTTGATTTTACAAGGAAGGTGAATCTTTACGTGAAAAATGGTATAGGCCCAGCCGGTGTGGCTTAGTGGTTGAACATTGACCCATGCACCAAGAGGTTGCTGGTTCGATTCCTGTTCAGGGCACATGCCTGTGTTGTGGGCTTGATCCCCAGTAGGGGACATGCAGGAGGCAGCCAATTGATGTTTCTATCTCATTGATGTTTCTATCTCTCTCTCCCTCTCCCTACCTCTCTCTCTAAAATCAACAAAAACATTAAAAAAAAGAAAGAAAAATGGTGTAGGATATAAGTCCCAAGTATGAAATGAGCAAGTGGTATATCCATTTGGACTAGCTGTTTAGTGATGATGGGAGGAGATTTGAAGTCCACTGTGGGTCTTGACCAGGCATATATGACTTTGATATTACATATGATAGTGGCATGACAATACACACAGATAATTTGGCAGGTATACCTGTTGTCCCAGGTCTGGAGGAAAATGTTAAAATGTTTTGTGACCTTGTGAGTGGCTGGAGTACAAGCTTTCCATTTAAAATTGGTGTCACATTTGAGGATACCCTGAACCCCACATGGCTGGGGGCTCCTCCCTGTGGAGTGTGGGTCTGACACACTATGGTCAGTTATTTTCTTGTGAGACTCACAGGCTATATTTCATGGACTACCTTCTAAGGTACCGGTGGTCAGAACTCCCAATATACAAATTTTGGGAGGACACGCATCTGCCCATAATCCTCCATAATTAGCTAGTCATTGCCTGAAATGTTAAGACAGAAAAATAAATTGTTGCTACAAAGAAGCAATTAGACTAGTTTCTTTGGACTGTGACTGCAGGTGTCAAATTCAAAGCAATCTTTTGTGAAAAAAGCCTCCTCTTGGTGGGTCATAACCTGAGCATGGCTACCTGGAATTCATTTTCTACTTTAAGGTAACGCGTTAGCTCCTTCTGTGGGATCATGAAAAGAAATCCCTTTACTTGTTGATTATTGTTATTTCCTCCTCTGGATGGAAATCTTTTTTTTTTTTTTTTAATCTTCACCCAAGGAGTGAGGGTACTTTTTCCATTGATTTTTAAAGATATTGGAAGTGAGGGTGGAAGGAGGAAGAGAGAGAAACATTGATGTGAGAGAGACACAAAGATTGGTTGCGTCCCACATGCCCCCTCTACCAGGGATGGGGGTTGAACCTGCAACCCAGGTACGTGCCCTTGACTAGCAATCAGACTCATGACCCGCTGGTACGCAGGCCGATGCTCTAACCACTGAACACCCAGTCAGACCCCGGTGGAGCTCTTAAAGGGCCACATGATTTCAGGAACAGGTTACCAAGCTGGCTGTTACAACCAGAGCTTCTAGTCCCCAGTCATCCACCTCCAAACTGCTTTGGACTTGGCGTTTGGTTATGGTTGATTGCCATCAGCTTCCTCCCTGTGGTTACCCCGGGAAGGTGGTCCCCCATGGAAGAGCCTCCTGGGAATATTTAGGGTAAACCTAATTGTTATAAGCCCAGCTGTGTAGAAGGGCTTTTATTTCTTATCTTTGTTTTCACTGCTGTCTTCCTTCAAAAGAGAGACATCTCCTTGCACCTCTTGTTTCAGCCGTGACATTAGCATTTGCAGAGGGAAGCCAGCCTTTCGTTTTCCAGAAGGCTAAGAGCGTTTTCTGAACTCAGTCTTTCCAAGTAAGGGAAGCCGTGCGTCCAGAGGACGGTAAACTAGAACCCTGTGCTCCTTGATGCTGTCCCCTGGCCCGGGCAAATGGTGCCAGCGGGAAGATACATCACTTGCCCACACTCACACTCACACAGGCAGTTGGTAGCCACTCGGTAATATGAGCTACTCCCACTCCGCTATTTCCACAGTTCCACTGGGGTCATGTGGACATGGGGTATAAATAATGCATGATGCCAATTTAATCGGCGGCCTCTGGCTTCTTACATAAGAAATGCAGACGGATGACGGAAGGCGCTTGGAAGTCTTCCCAGGCTGATTCGGTAGTAAATTAGACAATATTCCATAATTATCCAGTGAACCGGCCGAGCCAGACTTCAGGGGATGACGAGTGGCAGCTGTGGTTAGGACATGCTTAAGTCATTCTGTGAGCAATGTAAGGGTTACTGCAAAAAAATCACCAACCAAAATTACTCAGGAGACAACACAGCACGTGGTAGAGGGCAGGACCCCGGAGCCAGCACACGCAGCCTCAGATGCTGGCTGTAGGGCTGAGGGATGACTTTGGGCAAGTTACTAAATTCCTTTGTGCTTCTGATCGTGCACTATCAGGCTAATAATAATGCTCTCTTATAATAATGTCCTGATGATTAAATGAATCTATATAATAAAAGCCTAAGCGACCATTACAGCAGAACAACCAGAACGACTAGTTGCTATGATGGACACTGACCACCAGGGGGCAGATGCTCAACACAGGAGCTGCCCCTGGTAGTCAGTGCGCTCCCCCAGCCAGAAGCTGGGCTCACGGCTGGAGAGTGCAGCAGCGGTGGCAGGAGCAGCAAGCCAAGGGGAAAGGAGCAGTGAGCAGGCGGATGGTAAGGAGCAAGGGGTCCCAGACTGCAAGAGGGATTGCTGACTACCAGCTTAGGCCCGATCCCCAGGGGGAGCGGGCTCAAGCTGGCAGGCGGACATCTCCCAAGGGCTCCCAGACTGTGAGAGGGTGCAGGCCGGGCTGAGGGATCCCCGCTCCAGTGCACGAATTTCATACACCGGGCCTCTAGTTAAATATATAAAACACTTAGAACAGTATGTGGCACATAACAAGAGCTGCATAAACATTGGCCACTCTTACAGTTATTAGTTGGCATAATGCCTCACCTTGATGCTTCTGACATTCCAGAACGTTCTAGTGCTAATATAGGTAGCATGTGTCAAGTCTAGTGAGAAAGGATTGTTCCCATCAATGTTTCTTGACTTGTGGATCACCTTTGGGTGCTCAACTGATGAATCTTCGGCACTACTCAACTGAGTCTGCGCAGTTAGGATATTGTCATCTCTATCCTTTGTCTGGGTAAATATAACTGGGAAGATATTTTTTAAAACATGAAAATAGTGCAACCAGAGCTTAGTTTTGGCTGTGCAAGTTCATGTATGCTTAGTAAGTTTCACTAACACTTCAGAGCGATTACCTTGGAGGTGAGAGCTCAGGTCACAGGACCTCCTGCCCCTAAGCATCAATGCACTACGTAATGCACAACCAAGTGACATGGGCAGAAGCTAACGACGGGGCTGCTGGGAATGGGTGAATTCTAACAAAGTGGGTCCTCTCCAGGTAAGGAAAGGTGGGCAGTCTCAGGATACAGCTCCTGACCTTGGCCTACACCCCTACCCTAGTTGCCCAGGAAGCTGAGTGGGCAGTTTGGAAAACCTCAAGAATGTCCTCACCTCCACCAAATCTGGAGAAAAGCAGACTGCTGTGCGTTGGATGCCAGATACGGCGAATGAAAACCGGCTGCCATTTAAATTGTTTTTATAGGTGACTTGTTGTTTTACTCTGGCTTCATTTTAAGATTTCTTTGTATTTCATCATGTTCTGTAATTTTATTAAAATGTGCTTAAATGCAAATTTTCTTTTATACCAGTATACCCTACTTTCATTTATTGTAGTATGTTGTGCTTTGGGGATTTTTGACCCATGTTTTCTGTCAGTCCTGGAGATGTGGACATCGCTTTCCTTTTAATTATTTCCTCTCATTCATTATTATGTTCCTGAGATTCCAGTTGGATGTGTTCGGCTTTCTCATTCTGTTCTTCATTTCTCTTAATGCCACTCAGATTCTCCATCACTATTCTATTATTATCTCCCAAGTAAATGGTCTTCTAGAATCCTTTGCTGGATACCTCTTAGACATAGTGGTCTTGATGACTGTAGTTTGTTTTTATCTGATTCATGTCTTATCCTGACTTCACGCTTTCCTGTTTATTTTCCTTGCTTGTTGTCTTTAATGATGTGGGCTTTCCTTGAATGTCTAATGGCTGTTGGCTGTCTATTCATACTCAAGATTGAGCAAAAGGGGAGTGAAACTGGGCACATCCATGCATGGTCAGGGCTCATGGAATCCTCATCTTCGCTGTGTGGCGAGAGAATCTGCTCTTCTGAACCCACTGAGAGCTCTGGATTGCTGACAGCTCTATTTTCTTTGCCATCATAAGACTTGCCCCCTTTTTGGGGAGAAAAGAGGGAATGTTAGTAGACTTAGTCTGCCAGCTTGAATTAAAAGGCCAGTGTGATTGTTTTTTAAAAGAAGAGCCTCATCATATAATCTCTCACTTTAAAGCCTGCTAATTTCACACAGAACAAACACCAGCGTCCTTACCTCGATCACCAGCGGTGTAAATCCTTCTCTCCAAATGCATTTGCAGCCTCATCTTAAGCGATTCTTTTTCCTTCTCCTCCATCCACGTGCCTCCAGACCCCAGAACAGAGAAAACTACCCTCGTAAGTAGCCTCATAGCATCACGTGTCCTTTGTAGCACTTATCAGAGAAGTAAGTTTACTTTTGTTTCTATGATCATCTGGTTAAATCTGTGTCACCTACAAATGTAAATGCCACCAGCATAGTAATTAGATCTGAGTGTATGTTCCATTGTAGTCCCTAGTTTCTATTTAGTGAATAAATACTGAGAAAATGGATGATGGGTGAGTAGTAGAAACAAGGTCTATCTCAGCCTGTTTTTTGAGATTATTTAGATCTGAGTTTAGCCCTTTCAGTGATTATAGTAAGATGTTTAACTAAATGGATTCTCAGACTCATCTGAAATACAAGTATGACTAAGTAATGATTAAGGTGGTGTCTAGTATAAAGATACTTTATTTATACCTAAGGTTGTCAGTGTGGTGTCCCATATTTGGAATAATTTTATCTTCAGAACTTGATGAGATATTGTGTCGCCTTATTTTCATGCACTGGAACCACACTGATTCATGTCATTCTAAGTAATGAGAGTTTATTGGAAAGGATCTGTGTGGGAGTGAATGCTAGGACCCTCAGATACATGACTAGGTATCAAGAAAAACAGAACTATTGCCAGGTGGCCCTTCTGGAAACTAGAACTTGAAGGCAACAGGGCTTTCGAGAAGCTCTGGACATCACGTCTCAACCCTTTTCGTGCAAGGCGTGGGTCTGCACTCTGGTGCCCACCGCCAGCTTCACTCATTAGGCTCTGGGCACAGCCCCTGCCATCTGTGTGCCTCTTACTTCACGGCCTGCTGGGACGCATGCTTGCCTCTCTTCCTCACTCAGATGATCTTTAACTCTATATTTTGTAGTAGAATCTCAGGCAGAAAGAACAGATTGGTTTTATGGCGAAGCTCTCACAGTAACCAAGCCTGGGCTGACTGTCCTTGTAGGATGTGGCAGGAAATGCACCCCTGTGCGAAGGAGGTCTGGGGCTCCCTCCTGCATGCCAGACGGTGCCTCAGCTGGCGCTTTCCCCACATTCCCAGTGCGTGGACTCAACCCAGTTTCAGCTTCCCGTGGGACCAACGGCTCCCTTCCCATTGCTGGGAAGCTGGGTTCAGTGCACCTGAACCCGGCTTCCAGTGGATCCCCAAGGCTACGGGTATCCAGCCTCCCCAGACAACTGCTGGGGCAGCTGGCATCTCAGCCCACACTGCCCTGTGCCCCAGCAGCCTCATGACTCCCTTGCTTGTAGGATTGTGCTTACACTCACCCTTTAAGGAGTGACAGCAGCATGGGGGCGGGGGGCTCCCTGGAATTCACACCCACAGTGGCATGTCCATCAATGCCTGGCCCAGTGTGCCTGTCTGTGGGGTCAAAGAGGTGAAGAACCTGAGCCTTCTCTCACTAACCCTGCCTGGTAGGTGTTACACTCACCTGTCTGTCTGATGTAGTGGGTTGAATGGTGTCCCCTCAGATCCATGGTCACCAGGAACCTCAGGATGTGACCTGGTTTGAAAATAGGGTCTCTAGATCCACTAAGGACCTGGAGATAAAATCATCTTGAATTCAGGGTGGGCTCTGAATCCAGGAGGCCTGGAGCGCAATGCCCAAGAGCAGTGGTCGGCAGTATCGGGTGTCCTTGTAAGAGAACGCAGAGGAGGTGTAGACGCAGGGACACAGAGAAAAGAAGGCCATGTGAACACGCAGGCAGGTACCGGAATGACGTGCCTACAAGCCAAGGAATGCCAGGGACTGCTGACGAACACCAGGAGCGGGGAAGGGCCTGGTGCTGCTCTCTCCTCAGAGCCTCAGAGCTGACCTGCCTACACTGGTTTCAGGCTGTGGTCTCCAGAATTGCGAGAGAATGAAGTCCTGTTGCTTTAGGCCCCCATTTTGTGGTAACCAGTTCTGGCAGCCCCCATACAGTTGGTTCTCTAGGAGCGGAGCTGAGAAGGGGATTCTTGTGCAAATGACTGAGGATCCTCGGAAAAGGGCCATGTCAGGGGCGGGGGGAATCAGGCATGTGGTTTCAGTGTGAGGGGCGGGAGGAGTCAGGCATGTGGTTTCAGCTGGAGGCTGAGCTCCCCTGACCTCCAGGAGGCCTGGAGCGCAGTGCCCTAGAGCAGTGGTCGGCAAACTGCGGCTCGGCAAGCCATGGCTCGTGAGCCACATGTGGCTCTTTGGCCCCTTGAGTGTGGCTCTTCCACAAAATACCGACTTCTGCTCATGGACCACGAAGTTTCAATTGCACTGTACTTGCGCGCCCGCATGTGGTATTTTGTGGAAGAGCCACACTCAAGGGGCCAAAGAGCCACATGTGGCTCTTGAGCTGCGGTTTGCCGACCACAACCCTAGGGGATTTGTTCCACCCGTGGCCCTGGGGCCACCCCACCCTTTGAACTTCAGCTCAGCCAGTTGCTCACTGTGGGCTCCCCAGGAGTATGGGGAGTGTCCTTCAGGGTGAGCTCACTCTCATTTGGCAGGGACATTCTCTGGGGTGAGGGGGTGACGGAAGCTGAGAGGCATTGGCTGCTGACACTCTGAGTGGCGAGGAGATGGGTCCACGGGTTCGGAACAGGGGCTCTGCTGGGCTGCCACAGCTCCCACCATGCCAATGATTCTTAACGGAATCCTGGGAGGTTGTGGGCTTTGTGATAGGTCCTGATGGGTGACAAGTGTCAACCACTTTGCATGGCAGGAGACACTCACCCAGGGTACCGTGTTGTACCGCTCGGCAGATGCCCACCATGCCTCCAGCTGTCTGCAGTGGTGAGGGTAGTGCCCCGGTTCAGAGGCGCAGGGGGCTCAGCAGGAGAGGCTCGCGAGCCACAGAGGCCATTGGGGTGGGTGGGGCTCCTGCCCAGGGGAGACTGTGGCAGCTTCTAAACCTACGGGAGGTCCGCACAGAACCCCGAAGACCTGAAGGTGTAGGATTCAGGCCTGTGATAGTTTGAACTGCGAGGAAAGAGATGGGCCGTAACCACTGCATTGCTTTTTCATCGATTACTCACGAAACAGTAACAGAAACTGGGAATGAATTGTGTTGACACAACAGGACATTGTATCAGTCCTTATTAGAAAAAATCTGTATCTGTTCCATTAATCCCAGCCATCTTATTTTGCTGTCTCAGCCTGTGCAGCAAAAAATGAATATTTTTCACAGCCTCCTTCCCATTAACATGGTCAGATTTTATGAAATAATAAAAAGCATCCACATGAAGATGACACCTTAAGATCCAGTCTCACTTCCTCTCTCCATTGTATGCAAGGCATGCATTTCCCCTGGAAAGACAACATGCATGTAAAATTCAATTACCTGGCGGTTTTAGGTTGCGTCCCCTGTGTACTCCCTGGGAACGCATTTCCAAATCAGAAACAGTTTTGGAGGCAGTAGCAAGAGCATCACAAATCAAACAGATTGGCTTCAGAGTTTTACCTAAAGTAATTGAGGATAAACGATGAATGGTCCTGGATTCCCTATTCCATCTTCATCCCATCTTCAGCTGGCACTTGATTTTTTTTTAAAAAAATATTTGTATTGATTTCAGAGAGAAAGAGCGAGAGAGAGATAGAAACATCAGCAATGAGAGAGCATCATTGATTGGCTGCTTTCTGCACACCCTCCACTGGGGATCAAGCCCGCAACCTGGGCATGTGCCCTGACTGGGAGTCCAACCATGACCACCTGATTCATGGGTTGACGCTCAACCACTGAGCCACACCTGCAGGGCCAGCTGGCACTTGATTTACGCAGAGGCACCGTTGAGATAGAAACGAACCACACATCGGGGACCCAGTACCCAGGCTGAGCAAGGCCTGGAGATGCCCCTCTAAGAAAGGGCCGAGGAGGCGGCCCATCCCACCCGGGGTAGGCGTGGAGAAAGGAAAACCCGCTCACCGTCCCAGGAAGCAGCGCGCACTTTCAGAATCCCACATTCCGGGAGAATTGCAAAGGGCGCGCTGTTCTCTGCGATGAACTTCACTGCTTTCTACTCCCGGGACGAGCCCTCCATCCGGTTCCCTCCATCTCAGCTCAGAGCTGAGTGAGGACGGCAGCCTGCGTGTGCACCAGGCCCTTGAAGGACCCCCGGGGCCTGCTCCAAGTGCACCCCAGGGCCCCTCTGTCCCCGCTGCGTCCTGCACGCCCGGCGGGCCCCTGTCCTGCAGCGTCAGGCCCAAAGCGGTCTGTCCGCTCAGGAGCCTCTGCAGCTCCCCGCAGGCCCCTCGGAAGGCAGCCGGCCTGGGAGCATGTCTCCCCCACGCCCGCCCCGAGTGGCCTGTGCTCACCCCACCCCGCTTCAATGGCTGCTCTTCTCCTTCCCAGACATTCTAAATCTTCCCGAAGGTTCCAGGAGAAGAGGCTGCCCAGGTCTTCGTGCTCCTCAACCGTGCAGCTTTTTCACCTCCTTTTAAACGTTTTGTGTGTATTGATGTTTTATTTAGATTTATTTTTGCTGTACCTTGGTCCTCAATACGCTTTTGTTTCTTCTTAGTAACTGATCAAAGGTTTCCTAAATAGGCTCTAAGGGTTTCAGGGTTGGATGCTCTGTTTCTTGTCTTACCAGCTGAGCGGTTTGGGCAGCTTACCTCAACATTCCGGGTCTCAGATTTCTCATCTGGAAAGTGGGGAATAATAGTAACATCTGCCTCCTGTAGGGCTACTGTGAGAATTAAGTAAGTTTTCATGCTGGCAGGGACAGGAAATTTCCCCTTTCCCTCTTAGTTCCTTGAGATGATCAAATACTTCAAATGACATACAGCAGATTAACAGGGGAAAATCAAGTTTATATACACTCATATGGAGATTTCTACAACCGCCCTGGCCAGTGGTGCAGTGGTTAGAGTGTAAGCTGAAGTGCGGAAAAGTCCCGGGTTCGATTTCCGGTCAAGGGCATGTACCTGGGTTGCAGGTTTGATCCCCAGCCTCAGTCCAGGTGCGTGCTGGAGGCAACCAATCGATGTGTCTCTCTCACAGCAATATTTCTCTCTCTCCCCCTTCCTCCCCTCCTCTCTTCCACGCTTTCTAAAAATCAATGGAAAAATGTCCTTGGGTGAGGATTAAAAAAAGAAAAAGAAATTCCCATAATCATGAAGATTCCAAACACAGGCAAAAGGAGGTTTGCATGTCATTCTGGGCGAAGGGGAGGGAGCAGGGTCTAGGCCAGTGATGGCGAACCTTTTGAGCTCGGCGTGTCAGCATTTTGAAAAAACCCTAACTTAACTCTGGTGCCGTGTCACATATAGACATTTTTTGATCTTTGCAACCATAGTAAAACAAAGACTTATATTTTTGATAATTTATTTTATATATTTAAATGCCATTTAACAAAGAAAAATCAACCAAAAGAATGAGTTTACGTGTCACCTCTGACACGCGTGTCATAGGTTCGCCATCACTGCTCTCGGACTTCAAAGGCAAGTCAGGCGATGCCGCGAGATGGACAGAGCTCACAGCTGGTAAACCCAGGTGTTCCGGGCCATCTTCACAGTGGGACGCAGCGAGGACTTGGGTCCATGTGCCGTGCAGGGCTCCTTGCTGTCTAGCACACCGGCTCCTGTTCAGCTGCAGTTCCTGTGATGATGGCTCCTCCTAAAGCAGGTCCTCACGGAACCCTTCTAGGCAGCTGTGGGGAGGCCAGGGGCCCCTCCTGAGTCCCCTGAGCCTGATGCTGTTCAGCCTGAAATAACCCTCATGCCGAGGGGCACATCATGGGGCGACTTGTTCTGAACCCCTACTGTGCACACAGCTTTTCGAGCAGCACCCGGCCAGTTGCAGGAGGTGAATGTTAGCTGTTACCTCTTCTCCGACAAACCCAGCCGTGCCAAAGATTCAGGGCTGCTGGTCTCCGTTTGGCCACACCAGTGACTTTGATTTCATGGAGAAAAATCACGATTTTCAGGGAGTGAGTTTCGAAGCTGGTGCAGGACCTTCCCTGTATTTTGTGGCCTCCCTCCTTCTGGAGTCTGAGCTTAACAGTGCTACACCATCTTTTCTAGAAGACTTCTCAGAAAATCCAAATGATTAACAAGATGAATGGAGGGCCAGCCAGTGTGGCTCAGTGGTTGAGCATCAACCTATGTAGCAGGAGGTCATGGTTGATTCCTAGTCAGGGCACATGCCCTGGTTGGGGGCACGATCCCCAGAGGGGGCACACAGGAGGCAGCCAATCCTATTCTCTCTCATCGTTGATGTTTCTCTCTCTCCCTCTCCCTTCCTCTCTCTGAAATCAATAAAAAATACTAAAAAAATTAAAAATATGTTTATGGAGGAACAAATAGTTTATCACAGAAAAATAAATGTGTCACTTTTTGTTCTGGAATGTTCCTGATGAGGGGGATCTGGCACCAATTATGGTCCCTCAGAGCCTCAGAGGAGGTGGCAGAGGTCAAGATGGACCTTGTGCGCCTCTAAAGGCGGTGATTTTCAATCTGTGCTGCAAGAAGTTTTAAAACATGTCGCACCTGACTATTTAGGGCATTGACGTCTTTCCCCTCAGATTGTCAAAAAAAAAAAAAAAAAAAGCAACAGTCAACACAGCAGTAGCCATTCAGTGTGAATGTTCTGTCTTGAACCATAAATATCTAGGTCATGTAACAGAGTTGCATCTTATTGGTCACGTTGCATAATAAGATTGCATTTGATTGGTTAATTCTTAGTACCAGAAACCTTTACATACAAGAATAGGCACCTGATGTTTTTAAAAAGTCACCTTGGAGCAAAAAGCATAGGTCATTACTATTGTTTTGTAAATCAATCAAAATATACCTATTTTTTTGTTAGATCGGCAAAAAGTATAATTGTTGGTGTGCTGCAGAATTGTAGTAGTGTGTGTGCCAGGAGATGAGCAGCCTGACCTAGCTGCCCCGCGGTGCAGGCTCCCGTGAGGCATTATGGGCACACAGCCCCCACTGCCCTCTGCAGATTGTTTAGCCCCCAAAGGACTATACCCTGACACTGAAGGAGGTATTTACCTACCGTATTTAATGCCACTCTTCTGGTAGCCTCCCTGTGGGATAAACTTCAGCCACGTCTCACGTAGACCTCCTCCAGTGTGTGTCTCCTCCATAAGCTCCTCCATCCCGCCCCCCCAAACCTCCCCCTGCAGACCCTGCCCAGGGTTTAGGCTCCACTGCTGTTCCTGGTAACTGCTGGCCTCCCTCTGCCCACAGTCAGGAAACCTGCCTTCACCTGGAAACACTCCCAGGTCGGGGGATGTAGGTCACCGGGGCTTCTAACAGATGGGGTTCTGAATTTGCTGGGGAAAGAGCGTGCCGTGATGTGCAGCAAACCGTGCAAACACCTGGGAATGGAAACTATGTCTGATGAGTATAAACTCGAGTTGGATTTCTTCATTAGGCCCAGCTGTGGGCTGGTCACTTGTTTCATTCCTGCCCCCCCCCCCCCCCCCCCGCCCTGACGGAATTGTGGGAGGGGCAGAGAATAATGGTTCCTATTGGTGGAAAACAAGATGTGATTTCCGCAGGCATCAGATCCCACAATGCCCATAACGTCACGTGGAAACCTGTGTAAAAATGCAGGGTGCATACACAGCACGTTAGGATGCTGTTCCCAGGATGATCACACCGCAGTCCCCAAAGGCCGCATCACTGTAAAGTAAGGGTGCAGGTGGGTGGGTCCCCTCTAGTGGCTCAGAGCTGCAATCTGGGTGCAGAGCAGGCTTGGGGTGACCTTGTTTTCTTTAGTGAACTTACAGCCATGTGTTAAAAGCTTGGATGAATTTGTCAAATCCACATTTCTGTTTTCTACCATTGTTAGTCAGCGTTGGAGTGTTTTGTAAGTCATTTCTCCTTAAGCACACTTTTTATTATTCTTTTTTTTCTTTTTTGACCCTGTCACCAAACCTCTGCATATGTAGGGAAAATAAAATGCAATATATTTTTTAGTGGTGGGAGGGGGGAGAAGAAGAAGGAGGAGGAGGAGGGGGAGGAGGAGGAGGAGGAGAGAGAAAAACTGCCAAGTAACCTACTTGTCAATGTGGAGTCACTATGGGTAACGCAGCTCCAAAGATCCCCAAGGTCACAGGGGGCCGCCATCTGCGGAACTGGCAGTGCCTCCCGTCAATGAACTGGGCTGCCCAGGACCAGCTGGGAGCGGGGCTGGGCCCAATACCAAGTGGTGCGCTGCATGTGAAATGCAGCCTGAGCTGTCTGGACGCCCAGTCCTGAGCTCGCTGTTCTGCTGTGAGGGAGGCTGGTCCTAAGGGAGGCCTATCCTCCCTACCGCAGGCGCAGGCGGGGCAGTGTTCTTTGCATGGCCTCCCACCCTGGCTGCCGAAGCTTACTTACATGTCATCCTAACACCTGCTCAGGCTGCGAAAGCCCGCAGACATCAGGGAGCCAGACCCCCGTGTAGGGAGTGGCCGCTGCCTTGGGTGCATCCAGCGGCTACTGGCTGCCCAGTGCCTGCTTGGTGCCTGGCCGTGGCCCTGCTCAAAGGGATTTGGACCCGGGCCCCTGGCAGGATCTGGCCGTGCTCTGGTTCTGCCCCTTCTATTCGTGTGTCCAGTTCGATCCCTGCTATTTCCGGCTGACGAGGTGTAGGAGACACACCTGCAGGCCAAGGCCGCGGTGCTTGTGTGGAGGGAAGCAGGGCTGGTGCTGTGCCGTTCTCACAGTCAGTCTATAATTTTCTCTTTTATTTTTCTGAACTCACCCCGTCCCCTGGGCTGCTGACATGTTTTTATTTAATTTTTAAAATATTTTTTGTTAAAAAAATGTAATTACAGTTGATACACAATATTCTATTTGTTTCATGTGTACAGCACAGTGATTAGACATTTATATAACTTAGGAGTGCTCCCCTGTGTAAGTCTAGCGCCCACATGGCACCACCCACAGCTGTTTCCATGTGATGGGCTGTCTTCCCTGCGCTGCGCTTGACATCCACGACTGTTTTCCTCTCTGGCAGTTTGCAGACCTTCGTCCCTCGCCCTCTCTCACGTGTTCTTGTGGACGCGGGACTCCTTGTGCGTTACCTTCCTTCCTCTCTCCTTTCCTCCTCCGACCGCCCAGTCCTCCTCCGACCCCTCAGTCCGGCACAGTGGGATGCCTCACCAGCGGTCAGCTTCCCCCAGGGAAAACCGTGAGGAGGGGAATCCGAAAGGACCTGCTTTGCAGCTGACACCCAGCCTCCACGTTCCTCCTCAATGTTGTCACTGAGGTCCCTCAGCGTTGAGTTTATGACGCCACCTTCCTTAGGCTTAAGGATGCCGCGTATCAGGTGCCCCGTTCTGATCCGTGCCTGGCTTGGTACGTACATCCGTCTGCACCAAGTGCACGTGAGCTGGGAAGGACGTGTTTTGTAGTTTCCTCCGTGGGGGGAACGGGAGCATTTCCTTACTCTGCATTTTTGTCCTAACAGTTCATTATTTTTAATAAGTAGCAATCTCACCAGCAGCACTTCCCGCCGCAGCTCTAATAAGCCTTCCCCGCCTGGCGCTAGCTGACAGAGCCGGGAGGAGGGAGGCGGCGGCAATCTGAAACCTTGTTAGAAATTTATGAAGTGCTAAAACGTTGTATTCCCAGGGGCTGGCGTGCCAGCTGTCACCCCAGCACCGGCTGCCTGCCTCCCGAGGGTCTGGGTCCGAGCAGGGCGGGGTGTGGCTGCCACACGGGGGTGTGGCGTGGGGCGAAGGAGGCCGCATCCTTGGCACAGGGCAGGGGAAGCTAATGATGTTCCTTGCCCCTGACCAGGGGTGGCGATGAGAACTGGGGGGCATCTGGACAGGGAAACACAGAGCAGAATGAAGGCCCTTCGCTGCCTTTAATAAAACTCATTGGCAGCGTCATGAGAAGGCTCAGCCTCGGGCGGGGACACTGAGACAGACGAACACCCGCCTTGCAGGGCCTGCAGCAGATACGCAGCCTGTTTCTAGCAAAATGGCCCTGAACTAATTTCTTCTGGGAAAAAACACGCCTTCGTGCAGCTCTTACAAGGCCTGTCGTGCAGGGTGTAGCCTATGGCAATGACGTCATACCTCCAAATACGCCCCCTCCTTTTTCTAGAGCCTCAAATTCCTTCCTCAGGGGACACTTCTGTTGCTGTTCTTAATGGGAGATTACCACTGGTGGCCACAGACACCCTGGGGAATAAACAACTCCTAATAACGCTGCAGAGGGGCTCACAGACTCTGAGCTGGAGGGAGATTACACCGGGCGCCTGACCTGTGACCTGTCACCTGTGACCTGGTGGAGACGGGAGGTCCCACCCAGGCAGCAGGGCCAGCAGGAGGCAGATCCCACCAGGAAGCAGCTGGCGGTCTCCAGGCTGGCAGGCGCCGGGGGCCCAAGGGTAGCATTCCCTGCCGGTCTCAGATCACCCCACTGGGTGGGGGCGGACAACCGGCCAGTCTTTGCTTTGATCTCCCCTAGAGCTCTGTTGCAAACATCCTGTGAGGGTCTCATCGCAACAGAGTGTGAGAGCACCTCCCACAGTGGCTGCCCTTTCTGCCCAGGGAGAAGTCTTGGTCATAGTTTTAACGTCATAGGGGCAGCATCTGTAGATGATGGAAGGGTATTCCCAGTGATGGGGCTGGCTTTGCTCTAAGGGCAGCTCCGATTTTTGTCTCAATGCAGGCTACCCAGTTCCTTTCCGTACCCTGTTACTTCTGACTCTGCCAGTTGTCCTCTGTACGCATATTAGGTGTGTGTCCCCTATTAGCCTGATCTATAGTGTGATTTCTACAATAGGAAAAGGAGTTAAGTAGGACATTTAAGATGACTGTACTCATCTTAAGGTTATTTAAAAGTAATTACTACCATCAGTTGGAAGTGCTACCTCGGGCTACTCTGATAGAAATGTGCACCTAACAATCCAATTAGTTTGTAAATGGATTAGTCTGTTTCTTGACCAATGCATTTGCTTTAAATCCAGTACAATACAGGCCTAAATAGTGTCAGTTGTATCTGCTTGCTCTTTGTATAAATTTGTTGTTTCATCTCTAAGTGGAGGATCTATTCATCCTGCACCCCCCCCCCCCGCCCCGTTAAATGTGGCTTCATGTATATTTTTGCTTTTTAAACTATGATTCATGTCTTTTATCTAGTTCCATAATCTTTATTAGATTATTTTAGCACTTTTGGTGATTTTAAGAATTTCCACTGAGGCACAATCCCAGGTGAAGTTTGATACTGTGATGCTGAAAAGGTTCTAGAGCAGTGGTTCTCAACCTTCCTAACGCCGCGACCCTTTAATACAGTTCCTCATGTTGTGGTGACCCTCAACCATAAAATTATTTTCGTTGCTACTTCATAACTGTAATTTTGCTACTGTAAACAATATGTAATTACATATGTGTTTTCTGATGGTCTTAGGCAACCCCTGTGAAAGGGTCGTTCGACACCCAAAGGGGTCGCGACCCACAGGTTGAGAACCGCTGCTCTAGAACATTAAGCCATTCAGTGTCCCGCTGCCCTCTGGGAAGAGGTGACTATTGAGCACTTGAAATGTAGTCAGGATGACTGAGCAGTAGAGTTATTGTATTTAATTTTGGTGAATTGGAACGTAATGGTCACATGTTCTGGTGGCTGCTACATTGGACAGCACAGTTCCCGAGGAGAAAGAATGTAGCTGAGCTGTGGAAGGTTTTGGCCAATCCAAGGACTTCTGCAACCTGGAGATAAGGCTAAGGTGCCACCACATTGGATTCATCCAAGTTTCCATGGAGTACGGTCATTTTCTGGGATACAGCAGACCACGGAAAACCTCCTGATCCTCTAACTTGGAGGTTCCTGGTAGATACTCTCCCAAAACATTTAATAACGAAATAAAGCAACGTGCTCGTCAAACACCTGCCGTGGAGCAGGAGCATCCACAGGCTGGCAGGAGACAGAGGAAAATGCTTTTTCACTTGAGCTTTTCACGCAGTGGACGTGGAAGGGCTGATTGTGATTCAGGTGGAGCATCCCTGACCAGGGGCTAGGCCAGGGGTGGGCAAACTTTTTGACTCGAGGGCCACAGTGGGTTCTTAAACTGGACCGGAGGGCCGGAACAAAAGCATGGATGGAGTGTTTGTGTGAACTAATATGAATTCAAAGTAAACATCATTACATAAAAGGGTACGGTCTTTTTTTTTTAGTTTTATTCATTTCAAACGGGCCGGATCCGGCCCGCGGGCCGTAGTTTGCCCACAGCTGGGCTAGAGATTTGGGGCCATACTTTCTCCTGTCACTAGACAGCCATTATTTCCTTTATTCATTGTACAGATATGTATTGAGTGTCTATGATGTAATAACTAGAGGCCCAGTGCATGAAATCATGCGCAGGTAGAGTCCCTAGGCCTAGCCTGCAATCAGGGCCATCTTCCGCCTGCTCACCAGTCCCAGCGCCGCCCTGCCGCCATCCACCCTGTTTTCCATGCTTCCCTGTTTGCCATGCTGTGATCGGAGCCTGCGGCTGGGGCCGGGGGTAGAGGGGGTGAGAGGGGGAGGGACCAAGAGGTGGTCAGTGCACCTCAGTGACTGGTTGAGCGGTCATTCCAGTTGTTATGGTCGCTGGCCTTTTATTGTATAGGATTGCTGCGGCTATATTAGAGAACAAACACCTTCCTTCCTCCTTCTTCCCCTCCCTCCCTGCTTCCCAATTTCCTTCCCCTCTTGCCTTGCTCCCTCCCTCCTTCCTACATTCATGCATTTCCTTAGTTATTTCCTTGAGCTTTACCCACAGGGCTCCGGTTGAACATCTGTTCTTATCCAGTGCTAGAACACTATTCTACATGAACTGCATGTCTTTTCAATATTGCCTCAGGTCGTCTTGCTCTCCATGCCAAATTGTCAGCTGTCGGTAGAGCCACAGGTAATTTTCCTAACAAAGAACATTTATTTAATGGAGCCTCTGACTCATGACGTAGTTTCCAGCTGCATGCATGTAGAGAGAACCCACGTGTGAGTGAGAGAGGGGCCCAGCTGCCTCGGGGCAGGAGGAAGTGCTGAGCTGGCCTTTCAGAAAAGGGGAGACAGCTCAGAAAGGAAGCACCCACCCACTCTTGGCAAAGTCTTTGGGGGCGGGGAGCCCATTCCCTCATCAGCGTAAAGACCCTCACATGCTACTTGGTAAAACCCCGAGGTTTGTGTAATGAATCAGCAATTTTCTCATCATGACCATGTGCTGTTGGGGGGTGCAAAATAAGAGAACCTTCCCCTTCTTCTTGCCTTTACTGTTCTTAGAGGCCAGTCTCCTGGGATGAGTTTTGTCATCCCTTTGGGCTGCACAGCCAAGAAAAAGCAGCCTGGTTTTGCAGCACTGTGAGTGTGTTACACCCCTGAGTATGCAGAACAGATCATCAGATCAATGTGGCGGGGGGCGGGGAGCGGCGGGGGGCATTTATCTTCTGAATATTGGATTCTGGAGAGGTGATGTTGCTGATGTGCTCTGAGTGATTTTTCTCATCTTTTTATAATGCAACTTAAAGATTTGTTACACTAAGAAAATATAAACATGTAGAAAATCCTTATCTAATTTAAGAAACAGAAGGGTGTCCTTGAAAATCCCTGTGTCCCCTCCAATCACATCCCTTCCCACAGAGGCACCCCCTCTCCTGAACTGGATGTTAGCTCATCCTTGCTTTTTTTTTTTTTTTTTTAATATATTTTATTGATTTTTACAGAGAGGAAGGGAGAGGGATAGAGAGTTAGAAACATCGATGAGAGAGAAACATCGACCAGCCGCCTCCTGCACTCTCCCTACTGGGGATGGGCCCACAACCAAGGTACATGCCCTCGACCGGAATCGAACCTGGGACCTTTCAGTCCGCAGGCCAACGCTCCATCCACTGAGCCAAACCGGTTTGGCTCATCCTTGCTTTTCTTTGTGGTTGGGCCACAGATGTTTGTGGCCTAAGGGACATCTTGCTAAGATGTGTGTGTTCTTGAACTTCAGGCGATTAGAACCACAGAGGAGGTGTTCATCTGGGACCGGCTTTGTTCTCTTTAACATTATTGCTTTGAGATTTATCCATGATGATGTGTATAGTCTGTCCATTCAACAGATAATTTGAGGAAGATTACTGTGTGTCGCACATTGATTCTAGGTGCTGGGGATATAGCAGAACAAAACAGGCAAACAGCCCTAGGAGATGAAAAGGGGCAATAAAGATACCTAGAATATGTAGTCAGCCCATAGTGATACAGTTGGGGTATCGAGAAAAATGAAACAGCAAAGAAGAGCAGTGTTAGGGGAAGAGTAATTTAAGGGGAAATGTGGCATTTCAGTGCGGATGTTCAGACAGAGAGGCTGAGAAGGGGACATCTGGGTGAGTACCTGGAGGAGGTGAGGTGGAGAGTCCACCAAGCAGGTATGATGCTCAGTGAAATAAATCTGACAAAGGTGTTGGGGGGAGAGCTTCCAGGCAGAGCAAGCAGCGTGCACCACTGTGTCTGGTGTGTTTCAGATGCCGTAAGGAGGCCACTGTGGCAAGAGCAGGGGAAGCAAGGGGTGCAGTAGCTGATGGGAACAGAGAGGAAGTGGGAGATGGAAGCCACTGCAGGTGTTTGAGCAGACTGACACGATGTGACTTATCATATGACACTTCTGACTCATTATATGACAGGGTTTCTCTGGCTACTGTGGTGAAAGTCGACCTAATGAGGGCGGGACATGAGGCAGCAGACAGATAGGGGTCATTGCGATACTGCTAATGGCAGGTGAAACGGACATGGCGAAAGGTGGGCATGTTTCCAGGAGATAGAAAGGGTGAGTGTTGGGGCTTTCTGATGGGTTGGATTTGGGGTGACAGAGCAAGTGACAGTTGATTTCTGCTTCCAATTATAACTGCTACGGGCTGAGCAATTAGGGTGGCACAGGGCTGCTTGCAGAGCTGGTTTTCACAGCCGGGAGCTACGGGGACTTCTCTCCTGGTGCTGGAACCCGGGCTGGGGGCCTGGTGTGGGGCTGGGACCCCGCTCCTCAGGGGGACTCCACCGCCAAGACACCCCTCCTGTTTCTTAGTAAAGGCCTGCTGGGCTTTTGGTCTGCGTGTGGCGAGAGGAAGCCTCACTGCTTCTTCCAGAGCTGGGCTTTCATGAAGAGCGTTTCCGCCTGTGACAGTGGCCTGGCTGCTGAAAGTCATGTCTGAAAACTAGACTGAAGTGGAATAAGCAACTGAGACCAAACTTCTTGCCCGATTTAGGAGATTTTCTTTGCTGGGGAAAACTGTAAGCTACAAGTTTTAAGGGACACGGTGACTGTGGGAAATAAAAGCTGTATTTTATCCTCAGTGTTACGGGCTGAATTGTGTCCCTCCCCCCTAAATGTTCTGCCTAGCACCTCAGAATAAGGCCGGATTTGGAGATGGAGCCTTTACAGAGGTCATTAGGGAAAAGGGTGTCATTAGGCGGGGCCCTAATCCAAGATGATTAGTGTCCCTCTAAGACAAAGGAAATAGGACTCATGGTCACACAGAGGGAAGACCGTGTGGCCACACAGAGCAAGTGGCCATTTACAAGCCACAGAGACACCAAACCCGATCTCAGACCCCAAGTCTCCAGCATTGTGACAAAATAAATCTCTGTTGCTTAAGCCACCCCGTCTATGGTAATTGTTGTGGCTGACCCAGCAACCCAATACACTGATGGGAAATTAATAACAGGGAGGGGGCGGTTGTTGGTGAACACACCTCTTTCCTATACAAGCTTCTCTGTCACTGCCCCGCCCCCACGTAGGTGGGCTTCTCTGTCTGATCCTCAGGGGCAGGACCCCACCTTTCCCTTTAAAGGGGCCAGGCTCCTCCCGTTACGCTGTCGTCCCCTGTCTAGATCAGGTAGGCTCCTCCTTTCTCCTGGTCAATGGCTGAGATAAGGGAAGGTGAAGAGAGGAGGGAAGGTAATCCTCTCCTCAGCCTACGTGTGCAGAGCAGACACAGTTTACATACGATCTTTTATGCTATTTTATTACTAATTATACTAATTGCCTTTCATTGAACATTTATTGGCCAGAAATTACACTAAATAAACATTTATTTGCATAAGTATAAGCTCAGTTTAGTTCCATTTTAGTGATAAATAGATTGAGGCTTAGATAAATTAATTTGCTCTAGGTCCCATTGTTGTCCAGCTAGACAGAGCCCAGAGCAGCGTGGCAAGCAGAATGATTCAAGAAATGCCAGCAAGAAGTCGGTCGGTACCATCAAGGTCCGGTGAAGCAAACACACAATTAGAAGGAGCCGCCCAGGCTCTCCCTCCTGGTTTTAGGTTTGTAAGCAGAGGGACCGAGGCCAGGCTGACCCAGGCTGGTTCTCCCCTCACTGTGACTTGGAGCCATCAGCCCTGCAATTAGTTGCTGATCTGTGACTTATGAATCACTGCCCAAGAGGTTGCTGGCTTTTACGTTCATATTCCTCCAATAGCCGCTGAAAATGTTGCTTTATTTCCGTATGAAGCTTTTTTAGTAAATGTGTGATCTTTACTATATTCATCATTCCCATATAACAGTGAAATCAAAACCTACCTTTACAACTAACAGACAGAATTCAGAAACCCGTTAGTAAAAGTCATCCATTAGTAAAATCAAGAAATCAGACAAGGGAAATATCTTCGATAGTCTTAACTCCCAGAATTCTAGAACATTCCTTTCAGTCTTTTTTTAAAAAAAAAACATATAAACTTATTTTTCAAATTGAAATCATGGTATAATCGCAATTTTGCTTTCTGTTTACATTGTATCTTAAATATTTCTATAGTATTTCATAATCTTTTTAAATGTAATTTTGATCCATAATATTCCAGTAAACCAATGCTCCACAATTAATCATTTTCTTCTTATGGCTTATTTAGATAATTTCCAACTTTGTAGGGTCTTAAAGAAGATCAGAAAGGATAACTTGATGCCGAAATCATCTGTGCTAATTAAGATCATAAGCTCAGAGTGAGTTATAGAAGGAAAGCCTGGGCTGGGAATGCCACAGATCTGGCTTGAGTTGTGACTCTGCCACTTGTTAGCCATATGGCCTGTGTGGACATCCATGGGAGGCAACCAATTGATGTGTCTCCCTCACATTGATGTTTCTCTCTGTCCCTCCCTTCCACTCTCTCTAAAAGTCAATGGAAAAATTTCCTTGGGTGAGGATTAACAATAAAACACATATAAAATATAATTTTTAAATTTTAATCCTATAGAATAAAAGCCCAATATGGTGTCATATCCTCTGGTCGTCCAGTCAGCCATTCAACCAATCAAAGCGTAATATGCTAATGATATGCTAGGGCCGCTCAACTGGTCGCTATGACATGCACTGACCATCAGGGGCAGACAGTTGACTGGTCAACCAGTGGTTATAATGTGCACTGACCATCAGGGGGCGATGCTCCAACCAGTAGGTTAGCTTGCTCCAGGGATCTGGCTGATCCAGACTGAGCGAGATGGGTCAGACATGCCCTCGAGCCTCTCATGGTCCCTCCCCTGCTGGCCAACCTCCTGTGTCTCTCCCCGGCCCCAATCTGCACCGGTGGGGTCCCTCGGCCTGGCCTGCACCCTCTCGCAATCCTGGAACCCTCAGCGAATGTCAGAGAGCTGGTTTTGGCCTGATGGTAGAACAACCAGTCACTATGACATGCACTGACCATCAGGGGGCAGATGCTCAACACAGGAGCTGTCCCCTGGTGGTCAGTGCGCTTTCACAGGGGGGGACGCACCACTCAGCCAGAAGCCAGGCTCATGGCTGGCGAGCACAGTGGTGGTAGCTGAGGAACCCCAAACCCCCACCCCCACCCCAAGCACACGAATTTTGTGCACTGGGCCTCTAGTATATTTAAATTGAGAAGTAATTGAAATATAACATATCAGTTTCAGGTGTACAACGTAACCTAGATTTACTGTATGTATATGTATTGTGAAATGATCACCACAGTAAGTCTAGCTAATCTCCATCTCCACACTTAGTTACACATGGTTTCAATGAAAAGCATATTTTAAAAATCAATAAAATATATTTAAAAAATAAAATAAAGACTCCTTAGAGCAGCCCCGCAGTCTGGTCTCCTTAGAAGCCGTTGAAGCCGAGAGTCTTCCTTTGAGTTTCCTTGGATTTGAGGCCCTGCGTTCGGTCTTCAGGCCGAGTTCCCAACGCCTTCAGGGGCTGTGCATCCCCAGACCGAGTGCTTGCACAGCTCATCCAGTGCTTCGGGCTCAAGCTCCTCCTCGTTCGTTAAGTGCTGGCATTTGGAGGATGTAGTGAAGGCCTGTCATGTGTTTTCAAGTGCAGGGCCACTGATGTTGGGATTTTAGGAAAGCCAATCAGACAACCTGGTTCCCTTCCTATACCTCTTCGAGGATGAGAGTCGGGGGGAGCAAGGGAGGAGAGAGAGAGAGAGAGAGAGAGAGAGGGAGAGAGAGAGAGAGAGAGAGAGAGAGAACGCACATGGAGATGAAACTATCATTTCGTGACAAAGTCTCAGTCTGAGCCCAGAGCCAGGCTGAGCTCAGTGGACCACGTGGGGGAGAGCAGACCAGAGGACCTGGTCCCTGCAGGCAGACAGGTGCCAGAGGAGAGGGAGAGGGGATGTGCCCCACCTCCTCCCAAACTCGCCTCCTGTCTGGGGTGAGGGAGGGAAGGACAGAAGCCCGAGGGTATTGCCTTTCCATTTAGGGTTCCTCAGCCATGCGCTGCTGACTTTCGGAGCTGGGTAATCTTTATTGGGGTCCCTGTCCTGTGTACTGTAGGAGGTTGAGCAGCACCCCTGGCCTCTGGTCTTTATGTATTGTAGCACCCCAGCCCGCAGTGCGACAATCAACAGTGTCAGCAGGCATGGCCAAGTGGCCCCTCAGTAGAGAACCACCTCTCCGATATAAGGAACCTCCACGTGGAAGAAGAGACCCAGGGTGGGGATCGAAGCTGGCAGATAGCCAGCGGGCAGCGTCCACGGCCCTCCCGGCTCTGTCCCAGCTCCGGCTGCGCCTCCTCCTCCCCACTTTCTCCACCCTCCCTTCTTGCCTTTCCTGTCACCTGTGGCTCACAGCAGGGCAGCAGCAACTACCTGGCTTTGTTCCTCCAGTGCCTACATGCACCCTCTGCCCCCTCCCACCCCATCCCACTCCCGATGCTGGCACAGCCCTTGGCATAGCATGGCCTCATGGGTTGTATTGATTTTAGAGAATGTGTTTCTCAGATATTGGAAGAAAAACGGATGCGGACATTTTTCCATATAAAACTTGAGCTGTCGGTGTAATTTCCCCAGATCACTTTATGCGTGCGTCTGACCTGCCAAGTGCATAGATCTTACCCAGCGCAGGAAGCAGAGACTTTTACGGTGGAAGGAACAATAGCCAGAGATCGTCATCTCCGAGGGGCTGGCTCCACGCCCAGTGCTAGCTTGCAGATCATTAAATAGTGATAATGGTCACATCTACTGCCTTCTTCACATTTTGATTCCTCTCAAGAAGTGATTTTAATTCATCATTCTTATGCTTCTGTCTTGGATTTGAGCTATAATCTCCCAGTTATAGGGGACCTGCAGCTAATTAGGACCCATTCAGGGACAAAGAGGAACCTATCATGCCATTCCTGCTCACTTGAAATGGTCTCAATAATTCTGTTATTGTGGGGATTAGAGCCAACATGTAATTCATTCCAGGACCCTCCCCACGTGCCTCAAGAAGGAGATGCCAAGACGGTCAACTTACAGAATCAAGGTATCTAGTCCAAGGCTGGTTATTTCATGCTTCTTAATCGAAAGGCGTAAGAACCTGACCATCAACCCACCAACCTTCAAGGCTGTGCCTGCACCACCATCTCACCGTCCTGAAACATTGCAGCCCGAGGCTCAGCGCTGTCGGCAGCGGTCTGCCTTTAATCTCCAGGCCAGCATGAGGACAGTTCCTATCAGGGATCCTTGGGACCATGGGTTTCCTTTCTATTGCCAACGCTTTCTAAGAGTAATAGGATTGCCTTATCGTATTTCCTAACGGTGTCCATGTGAGCATCAGTCATAAGCAAGTTGCATGCACTGCAGTTAATATGATGCTGCAGCCATCCCACAATGTGCAAATGAGGACACTGCGATCCAGAAGCGGGGGTATTGTGAGGCCAGCCCCAATCCCTGTCCCTGATCCTTCCTCTCCCCGACGTGGTGTCGCTGTGGTAACTGTTCCGTCCGCATCTCACACCAGGTACTTCTCATGTGGGGAGAGTTATAACAGGATCAGAAGCACCCTGGCATTCTTTCCTCCGTGTGATGCCATTTAAGGTTAGAACTAGTCTGTCTTTACAGATAAGACCTGATCTTTATCAAAACACCTGGAAAGGCTGGGGCTGGCACTGTCTCCCCGCTCCCTCTTGGAAATGAGTGATGCCTGGGTTGGCTTAATTTAGAATTTTCCAGTTAGACGTTCAGACGTCACAACTCAATTTGGTTTTCAGAAGCCATGGCGCAGGGAATATTTTCAAAGTCCTCCTCCTTTAAGTTTAAAAATGTTCTGGAGAATTCATGTGGCAACAGTCAGCCACCCAGGGCAGCCCGAGCCCTCAGGAAGAGATGTGCCTCGGGGACACTTCTCCGAATGAAGTGTCAAATCCAGATCAAGTCCAATTCCAGGGCCAGGGCGGGATAAGGGACTCTGCTTCATGACCTCCGTCTGCGCCCCAGGCTGCTTGGGCCCATTGCACAGCTGGTTGGTGCACATCAGGAAGGAGACTCCAGAGGCCGGGAGGGCTCCGTTCCGTGAGCCCTCAGAGCTGCTGGGGTGGCTAATGATGTGTCTGCTTGCCTTGCAACTAACTGTTCAAACCCCATTCTCTGATGAATACTTGAGAGCAGGGAGAATGCGATTCTTCTCTCTTTATCGCAGTTTCTATGACTCAGCGAATCCACGCTCGTGTGCTAGACAAACTGTCAGAATTAATGAATTCCAGCCGCGAGTTGGTCTCTGGAGGGAAAGGCCTCGTGCAGCTGTAAATTAGCACTAATGCCCCGGTGTGTTCTGAACAGGCTACGTTTCACCAGGGATTCGGCGAGGGGGTGTCTTTAGAGCAGCGGTTCTCAACCTTGGCTGCACATTAGAATCACCTGGGGATCTTTTTGAAATCCTGATTTCTGGGCCTCATCCTCCGGAAATTCTGTTTCTTTGTTATGGGGTGGGGCCACAACATGAGTAACAAAGAAACAGAATTTCCGGAGGATGAGGCCCAGCAATCAGGATTTTAAAAAGATCCCCAGGTGATTCTAATGTGCAGCCAAGGTTGAGAACCACTGCTTTAGAGGCAACCACTCTGAACACCGTGTTTTCTGGTTTGGTTGTTTCAATCCTTAATCAAAGTTTTAATTTGGGGAAGAAGTACAGCAAGGTAGGTAATTAGGGTTTTCTAGAAAAAACAAACAAAAAAAGACAGGTAGAGGAAATAAGTGCTATAATCAAAGACATGTCAGGGGCAGAGTTTTGATTTTTTTTTGTTTTTTGTGTGCAGTTCTAGTTGAAGGGTGTCCTTGCTGAGCTCAGTGTGGCTGAAGGTAGGTGATGACAGAGATGAAAGATGACAAAGACTCAGTTAGAAAGGCTTTGTTTGCAGTGAGCCCCGAGAAATACAGCTCCTGGCCCAGCACATCCTGTGATGAGAATTGGAAATCATTATGTGGCCCCAGTGGGTACGTCCGAGGCGTCTGACTTGGGGATTTCGACCTTTAAGGAGTTGAACACAAAATTGTAGGTGCCTTTGCCTCCCTCTGAGGAGCGAACCCGGGACTATCCTCTTATTCTCAGGAGGTCTGAGCCCTAACACCGTCCCTGCTCAAATGAGTTCGGGGGCAAATCCCAGGTCTGCTCCTTCCTGCAGAGGCCAAAGCTTATGTGGTTTCTCACCTCTCACATGACAGCAGCAATGACAACTTGCCTGTAAGATTGGTTTCGAGCAGTGGTCGGCAAACTCATTAGTTAACAGAGCCAAATATCAACAGTGCAATGATTGAAATTTCTTTTGAGAGCCAAATTTTTTAAACTTAAACTATATAGGGAGGTACAGTGTTATTAACTTAATTAGGGTCCTCCTAAGGCTTAGGAAGAGCCACGCTCAAGGGGCCAAAGAGCCGCATGTGGCTTGCGAGCCGCAGTTTGCCGACCACGGGTTTGAGGGTTAATGAGGTTTTGTATAAAAGTACTTTGCATGGTCCTGGCACACAGTACACGTTCAATAAACGTTAGCTGTTCAATTCCAACCAAAACAAAGGCAGGGAGGATAGATTTAAACTAAATTTAAGGTTGAGTCATGCATTGGTGGTACTGTCTTGGTAGCAATGAGGCTGGCAAGCCACATAACTAGGCAGCCCACTAATGTCAAATACACAGGCACCTCCCGGAGTGAGGGGCACCCTCCTCTTTCTACCGCCCTGACCCATACTCGGGGCCTCTGTCTTGTCACCCAGCCCAGGGTGTGACAGTAACACTCCGTGATTGAATGAGACGGGGTGGCAGAAAATGCTTTGGGATGGATCCAATGCTCTGTAGACGTACAGGCGGCATTGGGAATCACTTCTAGTGAAAGGCACATTGTAAAAGGTGCTATTTCTCTGAGATTTATTTATGTGTATTTTTTAAAATATATATTTTATTGATTTTTACAGAGAGGAAGGGAGAGGGCTAGAGAGTTAGAAACATCAATGAGAGAGAAACATCGATCAGCTGCCTCCTGCACACCCCCTACTGGGATGTGCCCACAACCATGGTACAAGCCCTTGACCGGAATCGAACCTGGGACCCTTCAGTCCTCAGGCTGACGCTCTATTCACTGAGCCAAACCAGTTAGGGCATTTTATGTGTATTTAATTGAATGGAATCAAAGTGTCATGTTTTCAAGAAGTAATTATTGAGCTGTAGCAGGGAATAAAATCAACCAACTACCTACCTTTCGGGAAGTAAAATTTGAAGGGGAGGGAGAGACAGACAATCAGAAAGGCCCATAAACAAGTAAATTATTCAGGACACGGAAGGGGATAAATGCTGTGGAAAGAAACAGCACCAGCACCGAGGGCAACCTGGAGGCCTCCCTGTGGTGGAGGCCCTGAGGTCAGAGGAAGCCTCAGGGGGAAGGAGACGGTTTGGCAAAGACTTGAAAAGGGGAGGGAGGAGCCAGGTGGTTCCCAGGCCAGGGAGACACTGTATGACACACCCAGGAGCCCAGCCTGTGGGGATGCTCCAGGGAAGGTGGGAAGGCCAGTGAGGCAGGAATGAGGGAGGGAGAGGAGGAGGAGGAGGTTACATCAGAGAAGGAACATGAGCATGGACCACAGAGTATGTGAGACATTGAGGCCCTGGCAGGTCCTCCTAATATTCAGAGCTGTACCAGAGATGGTGAAAGTAGGTTTACAGCTGCATTGTGCCTTTTTTTTTTTTTTAGTTAATAAAGCTATGGTGATGATCATAACCTGTATGTCTCTTTCTATATGAACAACTGTATACCTACTTTTGCCTACCCCTGTGTTTTCAAATTCTCTGTTTACATTGAAATATTTACTTCTTTAAAAGAAGCTTATAAATCTATTTAACTTAATTTTATGGGCTGCCAGTGCCTTTCCTCCTTATCTTCTGTTTTTTTCCACATAATATTAGCATTTGGGGTTAAACGAATATGTAGGGTTTACGTCATGATATCTAGGCAAGCACTTGCTACAGCTGAGCCACACGGCGTGCTTTGAACACGTTTCCTACCCGCTGGGTCCTTGTGTTTTCCCAGGATTAACACTCGCTTACTTTTCTGTTTCCGTGGTTTTCACTGCGGGTGTGACCCCCCTCTTCCCCCGTGCCCCGCAGCAGGGCGAGGCTCTCCTTTGACCACATGCAGCGACATCGGGGTCTCCAGACGTTCCTTTCTTCATTCATTTTTTGAAACCTCTCTGGGCTCCTCCTTGCTGGACCAGCGGACTCATTTCTGCTGTGCTCTTGTCACCCTGGAGCCCCGCAGAGTCACTGGGGAAGTTCCTTTGTTGCTCACCTGTGCTCGAGGCTCCGTTTCCTGGGTGTAACACATGCCTCTTTCTTGGTTTGCCGCCTTTGGTCTCTCTTCCAGAAGTTTCTGAGTGGGGTGCAGGGTAGTTACATGTTTTGACTTTGCCATGTCTAAAAATGCCTTTGTTTCCTGGCCTGGCAGCCTGAGTGTAGGCTTCTAGGTCCGTCCTGTGTTTTCCTGTGACAGGCACCCAGCTGTCCAGAGAGGCCCCATAGCAGCCCGTGGCACCTTCTGTCCCAAGGGAACACCCTTCCGACTTCAACGGAGGCCTGACTTGAGTGACATTTAAGTGTTCGTTGCATTCTCTAGGGGCTCAATCCTGTGTCAGCAGATGGTGTACAAGGATGGTAATGTCCCCTTTGGTACATCCAAGGCACAACGTGTTTTAGCAATGAATGGAGTCACGTGAATTAGCAATATCTTGGTGAAGCAAGAGCAAAATATGCAAAACTGGATTAGGTGGTCTGAGAGCACAGATGAAAGAGTCAGGTGAGTTCTGTGCCATGTCCCCCAGCATCCTGTGTGGTGTATAGAGAGAGGGGGGGTGTCCTAACTGGAACCTAGAGGCAGGCTTCTCTTGTCACTGCTCTGGAGACAGCATGCGGAGCTGGAAGACGAGGCTGCTGAGCACCCATGCTCGGCCACTGTTCGCCCATCTGCCCTGGAATGCCCTCAAGAGGATAGTAAAGAAAATGACACATGGTCCTAAGGACACAGGGGAGTGAGGTAAGATGAAGGGAGCAGTGAGATGCCCATGGTGGCAGGTGGGTGGTCCATGATTCACCGTCCAGGAGTGAGCGAGAGAGTCATACAAGAGGAAGCAGGAAGTAGCTGGATCTTGAACTTAGGCCGGTGCATTGGAGGGAGCAAGGTTAGAATCAGGTCAATCCTCTAAGAATCTTCTCATTGGAAGATTTGTTGTCACTTATGACTTAGGGGATATTTGCGATTATGAGAATGGCCACTTGTTTTATTACTAAAACACAAAGTAAATTCCAGGCATTACCTAAAAAATAAATTACTTTAAAAATTAGACTTATGTAAGTCCTCAGGCCAAAGCCAATTGGAAAATTGAGTGCCCCTGGGCAAGGTGAAGTTCTAGCAAAAGAAACGGATGCCGAGCCATGAGGTTAAGAACGTGGGTCATTTTATCATTGACTTCCATGCTTTCAGTGAACATTGGAGCTTCAGGTTTCACTACCAGACTTAGATTTTATGTATTTTTTTCTGTTGGGGTACCATTGAAGTCCCTGGTTTTAATTCATTTTTGTTCTTCAATCATAGGATAGTTGATTCAGTTGGGCTTCAGTTAATTTTATTCTGCCTGTCCTATGATGGTCTGATTTTATTGTTGTTTTGTGTTTTTAGTTTATATTACTATGTTTCTGTGCATTCTCTTTTGTAATCTTTTTTCTCTTGCAAGCTTTTTAATCCCTAGAAAGCAATTTTGTCAACAGCATCATGATGTTAGCTTTCTCCCCACTCTATTTGTTGATGACTTTCTTAATTTGAATTCCTTATGCGAATCTGTATTCATCCCTCTTTCTCCATTAATTTGTTCTATTTTTATTCCCAAATTTTATGCTCCCAAATCCTAAGGAGTCATTTGCATTATTTGGGTGTATTCGTGTGCTTTGCTGCTTATAATCATAATCATAATTCCCACAGTGCGTTCTGCTCTTTCCAAATCACCAGCCACTTTCATGCCTTTTGAAACCTTTGAGCTTAAAATGTAAATGGCAGCAGATAGCAAACTACATACATATTACTCATACAGGGTCTGTATTCTTCTCTGAAAATGTACACTTAACTGCCAGCAGTTTTGAGAGTGACTTTCATCCACCCAAAGGGACAGGGACTTTATCTGAAATGAATTCCCTATACACATATGGAAATACTTCTCTGGGAGGATATTGCAAACAATACTTAGATGTTTTTTGGGTAAAACATTAACGTTTTTCTTTTTTTTTTCCTCCAGAGATTTGTAAAACACATAGCAAAATTGAGCTCGTATTCCTTGTTGCAAAATCAGTACAAATATTGGATAAAAAAAAAACCATTCTTACTCATAGTAGCTAAAACCTCATAAATGTGTTCTTCTTATGATATCTGGGAAATTCTTTCTCTGAGCCACTCATTCTTATCCCTTGACATCTATATAATGGGATTTAGATTGTAATTGATGATGCATATGAAGTATAGTTTAAATATTATTCCTTTAAAGGAATTATGTATCTATAATGATAATATATTTTAAATATTTACTTAGTCCTTTTTGAGGGCTTCTTTGATGTACTACGCAGGCATGATGCGCCATGGATAAGGTTAAATCATCTATATATAGGGCCCCTCTTGTAGATTACAGTATAGTGGTGTGTGTGTGTGTGTGTGTGTGTGTGTGTGTGTGTGTGTATGAGTGACACACACACCAAAAGCTAAGAGCTGGGAAAGAATGATGCAGCAAGCCGAGAGGACATGGGGTCTAGTCTGGGAAACATAAGACCAGGAATCAACTCCAAAAAAAATTATGTTTAAGCTGAAATTCAAAGAATTAGTAGTACAGTGGGGCCTTGACTTACAAGTTTAATTCGTTCTGAGACTGAGCTCGTTAAGGAGCTCGTTAACTCAAATTATCAACTCAATGCAAAAAATCTGCGGAGAGACAGCTAGTCGGGACACTCGTAAGTCGAGACCCCACTGTATTAGGCCAAGGATGATGAAGTATCTCAGCAGAGTCCAGTATTTTTGCAGGCCATGATGTAGGGAAGGGTCTGGGGACCCAAGGCCCTGAGGAGGCCAATATGGATGGAGCCTAATAACCCAACCATAGGCATGAGAGGTAAGATTCGATTTTTTGTATGCACAATTTATTAACAGCAAAATATAAGAAGGCAGATTAATACTCAACAGAAAACATTGTTACCACCCCAGTGGCAATTAGCACTAAAAAAGAAAGAATCCCAGTTCTCAGTGCTCTGTACTTTGATGTTCTCTTATCAGGTACATAAGCATTTAGGATGGTCATCTTGATGAATTGAAGGTTTTATTATTAGGAAGCAAGCATTCTAGCACTATTCCTTATCCTGAAATCGACTTTGATATTTATATAGCCACTCAAGCCTTTTTTAAGGTAGTGTTAGCATGGTGTAGTTTTCTATGCTTTTACTTTTAACCTACCCAATTAAAAAAATACATTTATAATGGGTTTCTTCTGGATAACATATAGTTAGGTCTTGATTTTTCATCCAGTCCTTTTTTAATTGGGGTGTTTAGGCCATTTATACTTAATGTAAACATTAATTTAGTTAGATTTAAATATCACATCTTGATAATTGTTCCTTATTTATTCCGTCTATTCTCTGATTTTTTTTCTTGTCTTGTTTCCTATTGGAGTATTTTTTAATGGTCACATTATCTACATTAATAGGTTAATATCCAAGTTTGTTTTGCTTTTGGATTTTTAAAAAGTGGTTGCTTTATGGTTTACAACATACATTTTTTGAACTAACATGGCCTACTTTCAAATAACATTATCACACAACATTTAGTAGAAGAAACCTACAAAAGTAGATTGTCACCTAGTATTATTCATTTTCTCTCTGTATATGTTGTAAACCCCACAACACATTATTATCATTTTTGCTTTAAATAGTAAATTGTCCTTCGAAGATTTTTTAAAATGAGGAAATGGTGTTTTTTTAAAAAAATATCTACGCACATACTTACCATTTTTTGACACTCTTAATTTATTTTGTGAAGTCACAGATCTCTACCTGGCATAATTTTCCTTCTACCTGAAATATTGACTTCCTTCAACATTTCTTATTTTCTGGCCTACTGTCAATGAATTCTCTTAGTTTTCGAATGTTTGAAAATTCATTATTTCTCCTTCATTTAGGAAAGATTTTGTTGGGAATAGCATTTTAGATTGGTAGATAGGTGTCTTTTTTCTTTTTGAGTAATACTTTAGTTTTTCTCTCCACTGTCTTCTAGGTTGCATTGTTTCAGATAAGTCTGCCAGCATTCATTGTTTCTCTGTGTATGATGTGTGCTTTTAAAAGTCTGGCTACCCTCAAGATTTTTCTCTTTATCACTGACACTCTGCAATTTAATTCTAATGTGTCATGAACTGATTTTTTCATGTTTCTTCTGTTTTGTGTTCAATGAATTTATGTTTTTTGGGGGGATTCTGGTTTTTATTACATTTGGAAAATTTTGGATATTAATTCTTGAAAAACATTGTCTGACTTCCACCTTCTTGAACTCCAAATATACATATATTTGGTCACACAATATTGTTTCATACCTCATTGATTTAATGTTTATTGTCTTTGAGCCTTTTTCTTTGTTTTACAGTTTGTATAGTTTCTATTTTTCTATTACGCTGTCTTTTGGTTCATTGATATTTTTTTCTGCAAGGTCTAAGCTGTTGTTAAGTTTACTTGCTCATTTTAAAAAATTTCATATATTTTTAATCTCAAGAAGTTTCATTTTGGCTATTTTTATATCCTTCCTTTTTTTCATCCATATGCCCTTTATTTCCTTTACTTTTTAAAATGTACTGATATATTGGGAGAAAATTTATAACAGGTATTTTAATTCCAATGTCTGTTAGTTCTGTCATCTGTCATTTCTGTGTCTGTTTCTATTAAATGAATTGAATCTTGACATTAGTGCATTATTTTCCTGCTTGTGTCCAATATCTTATTGGATGCCAGGTATTGTATATGTTAGATTATTTATTATTGAATATGTTGTTTTTAATTAACTAGTATTTGTTGTGCAGTTGTTACTTGGGATCAATTTAATCTCTCTGGGATCCATTCTGGGATTCCCATTAGGTGTTTTGAACACGTTGGGCCTCACTATTGTGGTGATACCCTTTTGAGAGTTCCATCTGATACCTTATATATTAGTTCTTTCTTACTTTGTCTGGCGGAGCATGAACCAGTCTCTCCCATATGAGAGCTCAGGGCTTTTCCACCTGCTCCTTCAGGGTGTCCCCTATCCAGCATTGGTAGTTCTCTCCACATGTGCAAATATCAGTAAAGACTCATCAAAGGACACCTTCAGATCTCTGGAGCTCCCTCTCTATGCAGCTTCCTTCTCTCTGCTCTGTAGATCTAGTGGCCTTGGCTTCCCCAAGCCTCACAGTTTATCTACTCAACTAAGAAATCCCACCAAGTTCTATTAGGTTTCCTTCTTTTAGGATGATGTGGAAGCTCTCTCCAGAAAGTAGCTGGGCATTAGTAGGCCCCACCTCATTTGTTTCCTTTCATGGCTCACTGCTCCGTATTGCCTGAATGTTTGAACAGAGGAGGATAAATCCAGCTCCTGTGTTGTTGTTTTTATTGTTTTATTATGGACAAAGGCAGAATTTCATATTTCTCAGTTCTATGTCATTGTGAAGTTTTATCAAATTCTTATTAAGGAGGACAGTTGCATCATTGCTTCAATGCTGAGGAATAGATATAATTATTGAAAAATATTAGCATTAAATGCACAGTTGCTACATTTTTATAATCTGATTTGGAATTATTTTATAATATTTTGGAATGCTTTCTAAGTTATTAGACTATCCATTTATCTGCTTTCAGATTATTTGATCAAGATGACTGTAAATTTCAAGGCATTTATTCAAATACAAAAAATATTTTGGAGTCTTAGAATCAGTTAAGGATCATGCTTTCTAGTTAATGTTTGCCTAAGGCTAAGTTCTATTTCTTTTCATTTTGGAAGACCTTTATCAAAGAAGTTTATTTTACTAAGCATGTCTATTTGCATATTCCTATAAAATCAAGAAAAGTCCTAAATGGCATTTCCCTTCAAAATGAATATACCCTATTTGCAAATCTAATGGTCTTAGTTCTCCTGTTTTCTGATCTCTCTGAAGCAATTGACACTTTTGAAAACCGCCAGTTGATGTCCCCAAATGCCATCCTTTTGTTTTAAGGCATTGTTCTCTCTAGGATTGGAGCTACTGAATTTTTTCTTTATCTTTATGATGCTTCTTTCTTTTCCCATTCCTTTAAAATATGTAATTTTTACATTGAAGTATAAAATATATCCATAAAGTGTGCAACTAAATATATCACAGTGTAAAACTCAAATGAAATTCTCATCGCTGAACACATCACTGTACCCAGCACCCAGAACAAGAAAATGAATACAGCTAGCTAGCAGCCCGAATGCCTCCTCATGCCCTTTCCATTTTCCGTGCCCCCCTCCCCAATGGATAACCATTATTAGCATCATAGACTAGTTATTCCTATTTTTATGCTTGATATAAATGAAGTAATACAGTATGTATTCTTACTCTGTTTGATTTCCTTCAACATTATGGTTGTGGGATTCATAATATGGTTGTGTAGATTGTTCATTTTTATTGTTATATAGTGATCTGATGTGTAAATATATCACAATATATTTTTATATTTTATTATTGATGGATAGTTGAGTGATTTTCACTTTGGGGCTCTTACAAATAGTACTGCTATGAATGTACCAATGTGTCTTTTTCTGTGAGCGCATGTTGGATAAAGACCTGGGAGTTGAACTGCTGAGTCATGGGGAGTGCATCGTTTCAGGTTTTATAGCTACAGGTGAACAGTTTCCCACAATGATGATCAATTTACATTCCCACCAGCAACTTAGGAGGTTCCTGTTGCTCTACTAGCATATCCTTGAGACACTCAGTATATTCTCTTTGCCATTTGAGTCATTGATACGGGTGTGTAGTGGTAACTCCTTGTGCTTTTAATTTGCATTTCCCTGATGGCAATGACATTGAGTGCTTTTCCATGTGCTTATTGATCACTTATATATTGGCCTTTGGAAAGTGACTGCCCAAGTCTTTTGCCCATTTTTTATTAGAATATCTTTTTTTCTTATTGACTTGCAGGAGTTCATTATGTTTTTGGGGTGCAATCCTTGGCCAAATATTTTTTGCTTGACTTTTACCTATTAACTGTCCCCGAGAATCCACCTCTGGGCTTTGTGTCTCCTTGTTCTTTACTTTCTTCTTGGTATATTTCACCCAGTGATGGCCTTCAGCTTCCCTTATGTTCAGGCTCTCTGTGGGGCCTTGGACCCCTATTCCCGACTTCTTAGTGGGAGACCCAAGAACAGTGTCCCCTTAACCTGAGTAAAACTGGCATAGCTGTTTTCTCTGCCCAATCAGCTCTCCCTGTATGTTCTCTGTTTTTATTCATGGTGTAGCTGTGTAGTCAGGTATACAAGCTATTAAATTAGGATCATAATGGTTTTTTCCTTGTCCTCGCTCTCATCACTTTTATACCCCTGACCACAAATTCTGGTGGGATCATAGCAGACATAGCTATGTAGTTAGGCTTTCTCCTCCCTTCACATCATCAGTGCCCAGAGGGTCTAGGCCAGTGGTCAGCAATCTGCGGCTTGGCAAACCGCGGCTTGCGAGCCACATGTGGCTCTTTGGCACCTTGAGTGTGGCTCTTCCACAAAATACCGGCTCTTCCAGAAAATACCGACTTCTGTGCATGGGCCACGAAGTTTCAACCGCACTGTACATGCGCACCCGCACGTGGTATTTTGTGGAAGAGCCACACTCAAGGGGCCAAAGAGCTGCATGTGGCTCGCGAGCCGCGGTTTGCCGACCACGGGTCTAGGCCAGCCACAGCAGCCTATCTGACTTCCTTCCTGTAGTCTTCACTCCTCACGCGCCCAGTAGTTCCTTTGTAAAACTGTAATCTGGGAAATTGCTTGTTCTGTCTCAAAATGTTCATTGCCTCCCTATTTTTAAAAATAACTTTATTGAGAGAATTCATGTTCAACAAAATTCACTCATTTGAACAATTCATTGGTTTTTAGTAAATTTTCAGGTATATACATTCTTCACCACAGTCGAGTTCAGAACATTTTAATCATCTCAAAAGGAATCTTTTCATACTTTAGTTATCCTTCCCCTGCCCTCTCACCCTCACCTCTAGCCCTAAGTAAACCAGGCATCCACTTTCCGTCTTCGTAGGGTTTCCTCTTCTGGAAATTTTATATGGATGTGATCATATAGGATGTATTTTTTATGATTAGCTTTCTTTTGGCTTATCAGATGGTTATCAAGGGTCAGTCATATTGAAAGCATGTATCAGTATTTCATTTCTCTTTTGCTGATCAACATCCCATTGTGTGGATATACCGGATTTTGTTTATCCATTTTTCATTTGATGGATAAACTTGGATAGTGTGCACATTTGGTGATCATAAAGTTCTTGTGTGGACACACACTCTTTTCTCTGAGGTATATACCTGTGCATGGGACTCCCCGCAGCCTGCAGAATAAAGCACCTGCTTTTTGCATGCGATTTGACACCCTTATGACCTAGACTTGACAATGAGCGTGTGAAATGTAAGCTCCGTGGCTATTGGTGTGTCCCAGGTCTTGGCCCAGTGCCCGGTAATTAGTAGTTGCTGAGTAATGACGCATGGAATAAATGAGTGCGTGTAAGAACCTCAAGCTCCTTCTCCCAATGTGTGCATCACTGTTAGATCTGCCCTGAGGTCCCTGTGATCCAGTGTCTTCTCACTTCTCTCCTTCCTGGGACAACTCCGTATCCTAACATATTTTATTCTAAGATATATTTTATTGATTTTTTGCAGAGAGGAGGGGGGAGGAATAGAGAGTTAGAAACATCAATGAGAGAGAAACATCAAACATCAATGAGAGAGAAACATCAATCAGCTGCCTCTTGCACACCCCCTACTGGGGATGTGCCCGCAACCAAGGTACATGCCCTTGACCGGAATCGAACCTGGGACCCTTCAGTCTGCAGGCCGACGCTCTATCCACTGAGTCAAACTGGTTAGGGCCCTGTGCTAACATTTTTATGCCCTCTGCCTAGAATCTACTTCCCCTCGGACCTGGAAAGCTTTCCTCCTTGTCCCCAGATTGGGTTAGCGTCTGTCACTTAGGCTCCCATACCATGTTGAGAATAATTCTGTATCAATACACAGCCAACGAATTATCATCTATCTTTTGCCAGCCACGGCGCCCCTGCGACCAGACATTCCTTGAGAGCAGTACCATGACTCATGCACATTTGCGTTACTGGGACTTGCACAGGGCCCGGTACTTGCCAAGTGCCCAGTAGAGATGGTTGCATGAATGAATGATCGTGTCCTCGCTTCCTGTACCCTCTCCGCCTCGTCTCTTCTGTGCACCATATTTGAATTTTAAAGAAAGCAATATTGACTTGTTTTTCCTTTCAGCGTAACATTCTTCTTCCTGTTGTCATTGGAGCTTTGGTTGTGCCATCTGTTGTAACGATATAAAACACGGAGAACTCTGCCAGCCGCGTAATCCTCCAGCCCCTCCTCCGCGTCCCAGTGTCCACACCCCAGGACGGTAGACCTGAGTCAGACAGCGGGTCATGCCAGTGTTTCCGCTGGCTTGCTCTTGTGAAACGGCAGTTACGCTAAGGAACTTTCACACACACATAACGCACATCCAGATTGCCTGCACTTCCTGGGGGTAGCAAATGCGACTGTATTTAAAGTGTGCATGGCACTCCGTACAGCGAAGTGCTATTATTTAAGCAGATGGATGGTCCCTTAGATGGAAGAAACAAAAGCTGTTGGGATATAGTTTGATTTTTGTATGATTTTTTTCTTTTCTTTTTTTGCCTGTGGCCAAATGATGTGTATCTTAGAGAATGAGTTTATGTTCCATTATTAAACCCAATGGTGTGAAATAGAAAGACTAACATGAAATACCTTTAAAAAATGTCAGGAGAAGTGATGGTAAAATCCCCATAGGTTAATTATCTTTTTAACTATTAGGATTAAACATGTATTTTGCATTTTTCTCATCATAGTCATTTAAGTACTTTCACAAGCTGGCTCTTGGAATGTGGTTTACAATAGGAAACGTTTAATTTTGGAAATATACATTTAATTTTGGAAATATATCTTATATGCATTCACATTTTTCAAGTCTCATTCTTAACAGGGCTACTTTTAAAAATATATCTATATATCTATATCTATATATTTATTGATTTCACAAAGTAAGGGAGAGAGAGAAACATCAATGATGAGAGATAATCATTGATCCAGGTGCCTTCTGCACACCCCACATGGGACAGAGCCTGCCACCTGAGCTTGTGACCTGACCGGGAATCAAACTGTGACCTCCTGGTTCATAAGTCGACGCTCAGCCACATGTGCCCTGGCCGGGCAAGAGGATTACTTTTATGATATAAAAGAATAAATTCAAATATATTCAGTTGACAGAAGAGTAATGTGGAAGGGAAAAGAAAAAGAATCTGGGTGGAATTAATTAGCCCTGACGAGTGACAGTTATCTTGTTCCTAACCGTGTGTTTGGGGTGATGTCAGTTTCCTAGAAAACTCACATATAAAATCGCAACCATGCTTCCGATCTGAACCAACCTCTTAATTAGTAATTTTCATATTCTGCTTTGTGGAGCATTGCTAAAAACGTTAGTTATTGTTGGAGGAGGAAACTACCAGTTACTGCTTGTGGAACACCCTGTCTTCTCTTTGAGTAAACCTACTACTACTTTTATAAAGTGCATTTTTCTCCACCATCTTTGGAGAAACGGTGGCCCCTCTGCTTCCCCAGCTCTGAGTCAGCCCTGGCCTCAGGAGGCAAACTCCTGGTCAGTGCAGGAGAGAGACCAGGAGAAAGCCGGGGGGTGTTCAGGTAAGACACCGTATCTAGAGGATTCTAAAGCTCATGCACTCTGCTTCCCCCAAGATTTGGCTTTGCAGAACAAGGCAGCCATATCATGAAATGAAATCTTCATCAGAAAGATGATTTTTTTAACGTCTTAGTCCTGAATTCTGGGTCAAGCGATAACCCCTCTGAATATGCAAATTATCTTCCTGAGGGAGGAGCCCACACTCCGCTGGCAGAACTGTTCACGGAGTAAATGCAATGACACCTCTGGCCTCCCAGCATTGCCCGCTCCGCCATCGGTGCTCAGTAAACGTGATCCCCATGGCTCCCAGTGAGGTGAATTCCAAGTCTCTAGGGCGCCTTTGGTGTGCTGTGAAGATGTGATTGGGTGTGCACTCGTTTTTAGAAAATCATAAAAACACAGATGTCTGTGAAACAGGTCTTTTGGCATTTATAAATATTCTGTTTAATTTGGGGGTCCTCGATGTTGAGTTTTTTTCTTCACATAAATGACACTCCGCAGCTATGTGTTGCTGAGTGCAATGCGGGTGCTCAATAAATACGTTAAAAAGCCAAATGTGTGTGAACAGGTTTGCAGACACTTTGTTTACAGCAATTAAAACAGAACCACCTACATAACCAAGATCAGGAAAATAGTCTGGGAAACCATGTTACATAAAATGTGCATCCACTAATATTTACTTGTGAAGTGCATCTAGGAAGATGAAATTATGTATATGAAATAGTGTTAAGAGAATGAAGCAGTCTATAACAATTGCATATTTTATGTATGCACATTGTGGCATAGTATAATTATATAAGCAAGAAATGTAGTATAATTATAGAGGTAAGAAATGCAGATGGACCGGAAGAGGAAATATAAAAATTTAAACAAAAACTGCCATAAGTTGATGGAATTAAAGGATGCCTTCGTCAAAGTTCTCTTTATTATGGCTACATAGTTTCAATTAAAAAAATGCATTGTTGATGGGACACTATTTTCAGAAAACCAGTTCTGCTTTTTAAAATGCTTTGCATATGATCGTCAATTTTAATTTAAAAAATGGTGACTAATTTCACTCAAAATTAGCCCTCAGCGTAACTACCCACCAGCATGATCTGATCCTAGCACCTGGATCTGGTCACACCTTCACTTAGCTTCTCCTTACCTAGCACGTGACTGGATGTTGGCTTCTCTGTCCAGGTAACAGTGTCAGCAGATCAGTGCATTGTTCTCACGGGGCGTATGTTCCAGAGGGAGACAGATCAAAAATGAATACAAAATGCATAATGTCAATTCCGAGAGTGGTCTGTGCGATGAAGATAGAAGATAGATCTGGGCACAGGGCGTGGAGCTGAAGAGTAAACTTCAAAGTTAAGACCCTGGGAAACTTCTGTGTGTGTAAAAACATGACAGGAGGATGGACCTTACTTTTTAAAAAAATGTTTATTGATTTCAGAGAGGATGGGTGAGGGAGAGAGAGATAGAAACATCAATGATGAGAGAGGGTCATTGATTGGCTGCCTCCTGCACCCTCCACACTGGGGTCGAGCCCTGAACCCTGGCATGTGCCCTGATGGGGAATCAAACCGTGACCTCCTGGTTCATAGGTCAACGCTCAACCTCTGAGCCACATCAGCTGGGATGGAGCCTCCTTTTCAGTACAGCCTCTCTGTCTGTAGTAGGTTGGGTAATTTTGAATTATTTAGTTTTAGTCGAACCCTGCAATTATGTGTCAAAATGCCCTCCCGCCCTGCCCCGGGGCCAGGCTGACTGAAAGTCAGGTTCCGGAGCGTTAACTGTCCGATCCTTGTGTTGCTGTCTTCCAGTTTTCAGTGAGGACCTCCACTCCAGCCTCTACTTTGTCAATGCATCTGTGCAAGAGGTAGTGTTCGCGAGCACCACGGGGACCCTGGTGCCCTGCCCGGCTGCAGGCATCCCTCCTGTGGCTCTCAGATGGTACCTGGCGACGGGCGAGGAGATCTACGATGTCCCCGGGATCCGCCACGTCCACCCCAACGGCACTCTCCAGATTTTCCCCTTCCCTCCTTCGAGCTTTAGTACCTTAATCCATGACAATACTTACTATTGCACAGCTGAGAATCCTTCAGGGAAAATTAGAAGTCAGGATGTCCACATCAAGGCTGGTGAGTAGAGTGGATTCCTTCTTGCCTGCGGGGGTGGGGGCGGGTGGCAAACATTCCCAGCCATCAGCTGGGAGTCGGCGAACACCCTGTCACCAGTCCCTCCTCTGAGCTTGTCTCTCGACTGGATTTCCGGGGGGCCTGACATTGTTGGGGAAGAACGTGGTTGGTTCTCATCCTCAGTGAAACAAATGCACAGATGCTTGTCAATACTCCCCTTTCGCCTTTTTCTTGCTGAGGTGTTTTTATTTTCATTCCACATTTTTTACCACATTTGAACAACATGCAAAAAAAAAAAGCTCCGTGCATTTGTAAACTCTTAAGACTCTGTCCTTGTAAATCCTTGAACACTGGGAAGCTGGGGGAATCCAGCCTGTCGCTGTGAAGGCCAAGTTCTTCAGCGGAAGAGCCGAGGGGAAGATGAAGGGTGTTGGTGGGGCCTGCGATCTGGTAGCTTTGCATATGATCTTCAATTTGCAGGGAAGTTCATTAAAATGTCCAAGTACAAAATAAAAAAGATTACAATGCAATGCTCGGGTCAATTTGAATGTATTCACTCAGCAAATATTTCCTTGAGCTTCTGTTATGGTTCCGGCACTTTGCCGGGTGCACGGAGTAGATGTGAGAAAAGAAATGGTACCTACTCTCATGGAACTCTCGTCCTAATGGGGGAGTCAGACATGGACAAAGAAAGAAAGCTGGGTCAACACTGACAGTGGAAAGGGCCTCTGTTCCAGGCACTGTGATATTTGCTGGGGATATTGTGAAAAACTCAGGAGAGAAAACAAAAACGTCAGCTGAGAACCAGAGAACGCTCAATTGGAGACTGCTGGTGGCTTCTTTCAGCTGCCAGAGTGTAAGACACATGTTTCAGAGTGTCTTACATGCTGGAACCAAAAGCTGGACTCCGTGACATTAAGTTGGTAAGGTCTAAACCAGTGATGGCGAACCTATGACACGCAAACTCACTTTTTTGGTTGATTTTTCTTTGTTAAATAGCATTTAAACATATAAAATAAATATCAAACATATAAGTCTTTGTTTTACTATGGTTGCAAATATCACAAAATTTCTATAGGTGACACGGCACCAGAGTTAAGTTAGGGTTTTTCAAAATGCTGGCACGCAGAGCTCAAAAGGTTCGCCATCACTGGTCTAAACCATACCCCAGATTTATTGCATTTTTGACTAATGGATATTCTGACTCGCAGTTCCAGTGCCTCAAACCCAGTGTGCTTGCTTTCTGTCCCCCTCTTTGCTCCTTTCCTCCCCACACTCCGTCCCAGAGGTGGGCAGTGGAGGGAGCAGGGAGGAGGCAGGGGAAAGAAGGCCCGGGACGGAGCTGGAATAAAACCATCGCAGTGGTGTGTACTGTGAGTGAAGCAGACTCCGTCTCACAGGCTTGCATTTAATGTGAAATAAAAAAGGCGCTGTTAACGTTTTTTACTGTGTCACGTGTTACTGGAATGTTGTCAATGGATAAACATTGGTTTATTGAATTGGTTTGTTCCTTTTAACATCATAATGTGTGTTTTTCTAAAATTGCCGTCGCTGCAAGTCAACTCAGGAATATGGCCTCTGATTCGCAGACTTGAAAAGTTATCCAGCCAGGACACAGTGTGTCATTCTAACGATTTAACAAAACCCTGAAAAACAAATGCACAGCTAGACTCCAGTTAGCAAACAGCGTTTTAATGGGTGTTTTTTTTTTTTAAGCCTAGCCTTTCAAATACTGGGAGATGACTCAGTATAATGGCAGGGCAAAGCGAACGTGACTTTGACTGTTGTCTTCTGCCCCGGGGAGCGGGACAGCGGCGTGGGCATCCGCTGCGGCAGGCGAGGAGGCCTTGCCTGAAGACATCACAGCATGAGCCGCTGCCCAGTGCCCGCGCGTGGTCTCCTGGACATGAGCCCCGGCGTCAGACTGCCCCCGTCCCACCAGCCGTCATTTCCCAGCTGCGTTTTCATTTCCAGGACAAGCTCCTGAACGCCAAGACTTGCACAGAAATGCACTGAAGAAAGGAAGAAGGTTGGCTTTCACCAAGAGAGGTGGAGAACTGATGTCCCGAATAAATAAAACAAGCACGTGAAATTCGCGTAGGGACCTCCAAATCAGGCGGCAGGGGACTTGAGTAATGCCTTCTACCTGGAAGGCTGAAAAAAACTCAGTGTGTCATAAAAAAACATATTGATAGGCTACAAAGACAAACTCCCAGAAAAGCCTGGAACTTCAAACAGCTGTGCTTGTATGTGTGAATCTGCTATTTCTGCCTCGAGTTTCTGGTCAGATAAAGGAACTACATGCTTACTGCGGCTTTAACTGCTGTTTTCTGGGTTTGTCGTAGAACTGGTTGCTTCTGCAGGGCAGAGGGAACAGGGGGAGGGGTGGGGATGCCATCGCCTGGCCTGGCACCTGTGCCACCTTCCACGTAGTTACGCAGTTGCTGTCCGTGAGCCCAGCACCCACACCTCTGCTGCGTCCGTTCGGACTTACACGATGGACAGTCACATTGCCCCAAAGAAATGTCTCTTCTCCTTTAATTTACTTCTTATGAGCACATCCTGGTTGTGATAATTTTTAGATTGCTTAGTGGATGCTTGAAAGGCTGGTTCCCCATTTTTGCGTCGATGCCAGTGCAGAGCTGGGCAGCTGGGCAGGAGGGCAGTGGGGGGCTGTCTGATGCCCAGTGCCGACTGTCCTGCAGGCTTGTGTAGAATGAGCACTCACTCCTGGGCATCCCCCAGTGCAGCAGGCCATCTAAAGCTCCCTTGACATTGGCACAGGGGTTTCCCTGGAAGAACCCATTGGGTAAAATGTCCTATACCCTCTCCCGTGGCGGTACAGAACATTCGTATTCTTACTAGTTAATAGCGAGTTGACCCAGGTCTGAGTGCCAAGGGACGAGGAAAAGGTCACCCATGCTGCCTCATTAAGCAGCAATCTTAGTTTTCCTGCAAATAAAACACGTTCTGGCCTCTGTCCTAGGGACCGGAACGAGTAAGCCGCTTGCACTGGTCTGTCCCTTGCCTGTGCGGTGCTCACTGCTTAGCGAGGTCATCTGCTGTGTGACCAGGGGCAAGTCCAACCCTCGCCATGTCTTTTCCTTAGTGAGCTGTGGTGAAGGGCATTTGACTGGACTTCTGGTTACGGCCAAGATGGAGGAGCAAGGGCTGCATTTTCCCTTCTTTCTGCAGCAGCAACCCCCACACACAGACAAAATACACCCAGCGCCAGCTTCCTGCCTGGCCACCCCAGGGTGCAGGGAAGTGATCCTGGAGAAACTGGAATAAAGCAGCTGAGCCCTATGATTGCCCCAGTTTATCACCTTAAGTTTCCAGATGCAGGACACAAAAACCCGCAGATGAATCTTTTTTTAAAATATATTTTTATTGATTTCAGAGAGGAAGGGCGAGGGAGAGAGCGAGAGAGAGAAACATCAGTGAGAGAGAATCATTGATTGGCTGACTTCTGCATGGCCCCTGGGGTTTGAGCCTGCAACCTGGGCATGTGCCCTTGACTGGAATCAAACCTGGGACCCTTCAGGCCACAGGCTGACTCTCCACTGGGCCAAATCGGCTAGGGCTGAATCTTTTTTTTTAAATTCTCATCCACGGACATGTTTATTGAATTTTAGAAAAAGGAAGGGGGAGAGAGAAACATCGATGTGAGAGAGACCATTTTGATTAGTTGCCTCCCATACATACCCTTACCAGGCATCAAACCCACAACCTGACTGGGATCAAACCTGCAACCTTTTAGTGGATGGGGCGATGCTCCAACCAGCTGAGCCACCTGGCCAGGGCACCTGCACATGGATTTTTATAACAGCTTTTTTCATAATTACTAAAAATTGGAAGCACAAAGATGCCCTTCTGTCTGTGAATGGGTAATGACAAAGACCCCCTCCTTGAGTAAATTTCTGCCAGGCTCCTCTGAGCCCTCTTCTCACCTAGTTTGACCTTCCGTGTCTATTCTCCCCGAGCCCAGTTTCAGCACCAGTCCTGCGAAGTCATCCCCCACCTCTGATATTTGCTGTTTGATCACTGTTAACATCTGATCGAGCTCCTCCTCTCACCTGTGATGTGTAAGTGTTCAGCCCACATTTAACAAGACTCCCTACCCTTGATGTCTCCTCTTAGTAATTTCCACCCACGGACCCCCTTGCTTTGCGGTTGGTTCTCTATGTTCACTTGTTCTTGCTGTATATACAGTTGAGCAAAATTTCTCTCCCAATTGAAATAATCATGACTCCTATTGCAAAATTCTTAAAGTGTCTTTCTTTACATTTTAACAAGAATATTTCTTAACAATAAACTGATATATCCATCCAAACAATGGAATATTACTCATTGATAGAAATAAACTATCAAGCCATGAAGAGACATAGAGGAACCTTAAATGCATGTTACTAAGTGAAAGAAGCCAACCTGAGAAGGCCACATACTGTATAAATCCAAAGGTATGACATTCTGGAAAAGGCAAAACTATGGCAAGGTAGAAAGATCAGTGGTCGCCAAGGGTTGTGGGGCAAATAGGACATTGATGGGATAGTGAAATTATTCCAGATGATGCCTTAGCGATGAATACATGACATTATTCATAGTCCTGTCTAACAGAGTGAACCTTAATGTAAACTCTGGACTTCAGCTGATAAGAATGTATAAATATTCATTTATTAATTATAAAAATGTATCACACTAATTGAGAGGCTTATAATGAGAACTGTAGGGGTGGTGAGGAAGAGCGTATGGGAACTCTTTGTACTTTCTGTGAAATTTTCTGTAAACCTAAAACTGATCGAAAAAAAAAATGCTTATTCCAAAAACTTGAAAAATACGTCAAATAAGCTTACTATACAAATAGACTCCCCAAAGAAATGGATGATAAAACAAAAAAGAAGTTAAAATACTGGTCAAAATGTTCAAAATTTGAGGAAAACTGTAAACCCAAAGATCCCAGGGGCCCAGGAAACCTAAGCATAAACTACATGAAGAAAAACTCACCAGGGCGCATCAGAAGACAGGGCGTGGGACCAATGAGAAAGAGAGGACGTTAAAAACAGCCAGAGAAAGGGACCCATCACGCATAGGGGGACAAAGGGAAAGATGACGACAGACTCCCTCAGACTCAGTGTGAGAGCACGGTGAGGCTGCACCTCTGAAGTCCTGGAAGAAAAGGGTCTGTGAATCCAGAAATCTGCACGCAGGAATCTTGCAAAAATAAAGGTGAAATATAGGCGTTCGGCACACAAAATCTGAAAGACTTGCACTACGAGACATCTTTAGAAAAAATGCCCTGCAGTCAGAAGAAATGACACCTGATGGAGGATACTCAAAGAAGAAAAATGAAAGAAGTAACTACATGGGTAAATAAATCCCATTTTAAATTTAAAATCCTTAAAAAAAAATAATTGAACAAAATAACAGCAGTGTCTTGTGGGGATTGTAACATAGGTACAAATAAAATGAGGACGGTAGCATTAAGGCCTGGAGTAGACAGAGAAGTACAATGTTTTAGGGTTCTCTTATTCTATGGGAAGTAGTCTAGCAGCACCTGAATATAAATGATGGTGCTACAGATGGATACCACAAAAAGCCACCCCTGAAATAACCATGCAGGGAGTTATGGCTAGCAAACCAACAAAGTAGAAACAGTGGACTCATTAAAAAGTAACCCAAAACAAAGAAGAAAAGAAGAGAGAAAAGGAAGCGAAAACAAGGCTGCATTATTTACCTCTGCCCAAGAGGACAGTTCCCTTTTGAAACCATTCCTATGTTTGTTGATATGTTAATTTTTTGAAATTAATTTCATGCTAGTTTTCTTGCCACATATTTTCCAATAAATGACTAAAATTTTAAGAGATCTGGATATCTTAGAAAGTCAAAGATTTATGAAATCCAGACCGTGAAGATCTTCCTGTACCAGCACCTTCGTTTCAAATTGGAGGGCAATGAAGCACTCCGGAAGTAAGCCCTTCCCATGTTTACGGAGCTGGTGTGAGGGATAATGTTTGTGAGACGCATGGATGTCTCCTTGCCCTGGACACAGAAGTCTTCCACGGACATGGCGTGGATTTGTGTAGCTGTCCCCGAGCCTGTCCTGAGTGCTTTATCCACAAAATCAGGCCATTACAACCACCCCTGGTGGTAGATGTTTTCATCTAAATCCCTAGTATATCGCCGGCAAGAGTGGTAGGGCTCAACTTTGAACCCAGACGCTTCATTCATGGAAGTCGGTTTGAGCACTTTCTGGGATAGTCCTATTGCTGTGGGTTCGGGCAGGCTCCCTCAGCAGCGTCCTTCCCTCCATGATGGGCAGCAGGATCATTGTTTCCCAAACTGCTTTGCAACTGTCATTAAAATGCCTCTCATGAAGAGTTCTTTGTTGTGTAGTTTGCAAGCATTTCCAGGAGAGGTTGCCTTTCTTGGATTTTAAAATTCTCTTTATAGTCTGAAATGTTTTTCTTGGCCCTCAGAGGACACGGAGAGCCGTTCTCCATCACCATGACTCCACTCAGAAGCTGCTTCCCACAGGGAGCTGCCTTGGGGGGAGATGAACGCTGTTTAGGCGTACCCTGGCCCTTTCGTATTTGGGGAGCTTATTGGTAATGAATGAAAGTCCTTAAGACGTGAAATGTAGACTGTTTAAAATTTCCCCCCATAAATGTCTCTGATGCAGTTCCTATCCATGGGATACAGTGTCTACATCCAGGTGAGATGCTCTCAGAAGGAGGTCGCCTCTGTGTCACCGGTCCCCTTCCTGTCTTGCAGTTTTACGGGAGCCCTATACAGTCCGTGTGGAGGACCAGAAAACCATGAGAGGCAATGTCGCGGTCTTCAAGTGCATTATCCCCTCCTCGGTGGAGGCGTACATCACCGTCGTCTCATGGGAGAAAGACACTGTTTCACTCATCTCAGGTAGGCTCCCGCCTCCAGGCGAGCGCGTCAGGCCGCCTTCTCACAGGGTGTGCCACACATCGAGTCGGGCCTCTTCCCAGGTGTTCATCGTAGTCGAGGACTAGTGTCCTTAAGATGATGCTATTTCATGAGCAAATGGTGGCATCAACGTTTCATCTTGGTTTACGTGGCTCGAATCAGATATTCTTCAGTGATTGACTGAATGGATCAAAATTAGTTACTTACACGATACGCTATAGCTGGTGTTTTACTTTTATCAGGAAATTGTGTTTTTATTTATGCAGCTGGAAATAGGGAGGAAGGATTATCCTGTCTGTGAGAGGCCTTGGTGGTACATTGAGGACGAGTCTGAAACTGAAAACTCGAAAACGAAGCTCTGATTTTCTGCCGTTTTGACCCTTTCGGAAGTCTTTGAGTAATGAGGTGTCTCAGGCCTCGTTCTTGAAGATTCTAGCTGGCATATCTATTCAGCACTGAAATATGTCTCTTTGTATATAAGTAATTTCCTGGCTTATTTTGGTGTCCACCAATGAGACAGTGGAAATCTGGCTGCTAAGAAGGAGGGGGACTTCTTCCATGGCAGCTTTTGAGTTGAGTCCTTGCTCCTCACTACTCACCTGGAAAGGCCATGTGGGCGGCAGCCTCAGTTTCCTGGTTTGCACATGGTTGGATGATGACTGTTGGCTGCTTTTGGCAAACAGCTGTGTTGGGCACTGAATGTGGTACAATGGGTTATAAACAATTGCTTTCCTTTATGTCATGTATGTGTATGCACATTCGCGCACATGCGTTTGAATGTAATCCTTGAATACTGTCAACACTTCGACAATTTACAGAGAGAAGAAATTGGAACTAAACTCTCATGGTGACAAAGCATTTCTGTTTATCAGTTTATTGGCCCGCTAGACAATATAGGTTACTATTTAAGAAGAATGAAAAAAAATCATCAAACCATTAAAAAGTCCAAATCAAAAATTAAATCTTTGGCCTTTAAAGTATATCACAGTAAACTAGGATATAAAGGATGTTTCAGCATTTCCTAATATCATCTTTACAGTGAATTTGAAGTGCCTCGCACTTTATTGAACAATAAATGTTGATGCATCATCCTATTTGTTAGAGTATGACAGACATACTATGCTTAAGAACTGAAAACTATTGCAATAATCAGGATAGATACTCACCTGTGCACTTCTAGTTGCTAATTTTGATTGTTAATGGTTTTAATTGCTTCTCCTTAGAGGTTGTTTTGGTTTCTTGGAGGCAGATGGAGAGATTATATGTAATAAGTTCATCTGGCTGAGCCCAGAGTCAGATCGTGTGGGTTCAGGGAGGGGGAGAGTTTGGGCAATATTTACAATCTCCCACACTCGGGGGTCGACGCTGATGGAGGCTCCACCATCTTATAAGAGCGATCTAACAACCTCAGGGTCTGCCCTGGAGGGGCAAGGGAGCAGGGAGAATGCAAACTGCCTCTGCCTGCTTCCACGTCAGTGGTTCTCAACCTTGTGTCCCTTTAAATACAGTTCCTCATGTTGTGACCCAACCATAAAATTATTTTCATTGCTACTTCATAACTGTCATGTTGCTACTGTTATGAATCGTCATGTAAATATCTGATATGCAGGATGGTCTTATGCGACCCCTGTGAAAGGGTCGTTCGACCACCAAAGGGGTTGTGACCCACAGGTTGAGAACCGCTGTTCTACATGGAGGAGACACACACCATTTCTATTCATATTTAAGTGGCCAAAGCAAGTCCCATGGTCATTCCTGACTTCAGTGGGACATGTTCCTGGAAGGAGAGAATACCTGGAAATCTGGGTGAGAAATCAAAGTATTTACCATGAGGTTTTACATACCTAGATAGCTATCTATAGATAGATCTTTTATAGGTTTTGTGTCAGTTTTTATAATATAATGTGTGTGTTCATATGTTTCCTAAACACCTGGAGTTAGTGCTACACACATATGCAGGTTCTGTCTTTTTGCAATCTATGTGAATACACTCTTTTTTCTTTAAACACAAACCTAATTAAATGAAATGTAAGGCGTTTTATACCAAGTGAATGGAGAGGATGCTGATAGGCAGATACAGAGGTAACACGTGCTGATAGGGACAGGCGACTCCCAGGTCCACTCCTCGGTCAGGCACAGGAGCTTCATCCATGGGCAACATTTAAAAAATAACATGTATCATGGATAAGCACTTGACTTTTCTTCTTTCACAAAAGTATCCAGAAAACAGATCTAGTACCTGCTTTTATCTCATTCGGAACACATTAATAGCAAGTTTTTGTTTGTTTATAAGTAAACCATTTAATCAAACACAGGGCATTGTCAAGAGTCTCCACATGGCAGAGATAGACGGATAGGTAGATAGATTGTTGATAGATAATGGGCAGATAATTGGCAGATAGATAGAGACATTGAGACAGAGGGAGATTGAGACAGAGAGTGAGAATGTAAACTATTTTCATACTCAGGTAGTTAAGACTGAGAACAGGGCCCCAAAACAGTATAATGAGCCACACACGGGAAGCCTGGAAATGCAGCCTCTACTGTGACTGGCGATGGCTACTGTCAGCCCTGGTTCCCGGTGCCCGAGCCCCGCACGGTGAGCCTGCCAAACGCCCAGGGAAGGAGGTCGTGAAGGCACGGAGATTGCACACGGTAAAAGCCACCGGTGATCACAGTCAATAAAGCAGTTTGGGCTGGTTTAGGGGGGGCAGGATACTTTTCTCTCTGTGGCCAGGACCCTGAGTGTGACAGGGAGGCAGCGAGGCCCAGAGGACAAGCCTGGCTGGGACCTCCCTCCTCTGGGCCCCAAGGGCTGAGTGGTTGGGGAGGCACTGGTATTCATCTTATTTTGTTTTGGGAGGACTTGCACTCTCCAATTTCAGAGTTTATGGTAAAGCGACAGTAATCAAGACCAGATGATATTGGTGCAGAGCTAAGCCTGCTGATCAGTGGAACAGAGGGGGAAGTCTAGAAGGAAATAATCACACCCATGGTCAATTGACTTTCTTACTAACGTATAATTTGCATACAGTGTTATATTCATTCCAGGTGCACAACCAAGTGATTCAACATTTATATACCTTACGATGTGATCATGATAAGTCTAGTAACCACCTGTCACTGTACATATTTATTACAATACTATTGGCAATATTCCCTGTGCTGTATATTACATCCCCATGACTTATTTATTTTATAATTAGAAGTTTGTATATCTCAATTCCCTTCACCATTTTTTTCCTTCCCACCGCTGCCCTTCACTTTGACAAGCATTGATTTGTTCTCTATCTGTATGAGTCTCTGCGCAGGTTTTTAATACAGGTTTTATATATATATATATATATATATATATATATATATATATATATATACTGTTATGGGTGTGTTCGTATGTTTCTTAGACACCTTTAATTAGTGCTATACTCAGATGAAAGCATAAGATTTTTGTCTTTGTCTGACTTATTTCACTTAGCACAATACCCTCTAAGTCAGTGGTTCTCACCTGTGGGTCGCGACCCCTTTGGGGATCGAATGACCCTTTCACAGGGGTCGCCGAAGACCATCGGAAAACACATATATAATTACATATTGTTTTTGTGATTAATCAGTATGCTTTCATTATGTTCAATTTATAGCAATGAAAATACATCCTGCGTATCAGATATTTACATTACGATTTATAACAGGAGCAGAATTACAGTTATGAAGTAGCAAGGAAAATAATTTTATGGTTGGGGGTCACCACAACCTGAGGAACTGTATTAAAGGGTCACGGCATTAGGAAGGTTGGGAACCGCTGCTCTGAGTCCATCCATGTTGCAGAGGGCAAGATTTCATTCATTTTTATGGCTGAGTAATACTCCATTGTGTATATGCACCATGTCCTTGTCCATTTGTCTATTGATGGACACTTAGGTTGCTTCCGTATCTTGGCTATTGTAAAGAATGCTGCAGTGAACATGGCGATGCACATGTCTGTTTGAATTAGTGGTGTTGTTTTCTTTGTATAAATTCCCAAAGTGGAATTGCTGGGTCTGACTGTAGGGGGTGACCTCAAACAGCACGGAGGTCCCAGAAACCAAGGGACTTTTTCTGAGTTAGCTGTGAGCTCCTGGAGAGACATCCCTGTGCACAGCAGATGGTTGGGAAAAGGTTAAGGTGTGTCTTAACCTTAACCTTGATGAGTCCAGTAACTCCTTGTGGAAGTAGTTTAGATTTAGTGATTGGCAGTGGCTGTCATCCCACCTCTCTTCCTGGGATTCCAAGATATCCCAGCCTCCCCTGAGTCAGGCTGGGACACTTCCGTTAGTTCTTTAGAAAGTGATGGGTTAAATGAGCCATGAACACCAGTCTGTGTAAGTATTCTACAGCAGTAAGTGGAGAGGCAGGTGGAGGGCTGGGCGTGGTGCACAGGAGGTTCTTGGCTGCTGCTTCCTCTCAGGCTCCTGGCAGGAAGCTACCTGCGCAGGGTGAGAGCTGCCTGCACAGGCGGAGGCTGGCCCACCTGCCTTGGGATGTCTGGCTCCACCCTGGGTCCTGGGTCCTGGGTCCTGGGTCCTGGGTCCTGAGCACCTTGTGGGAGGCCAGAGCAGCAAAGGCCTGTTTTAATGGCTGAGCATTGGCCTCATACAGAGGTTGTGGGCTCTTTGGAAATCTTGGCCAAGGTAAATGAGTGTTTGTTATAAAGGAATTCCTTTTCAATTACAAAAATTAAAATGGTGTCTTCCTATAAAAAGAAATGAAACAGTTTCCCCTGGGATGTCGTACTATGTTTTGCCCTTTATCTTTGATGAGAAAATAAATGACTGGATTATGTTCTTATGGGAGAGAAGTAACTATCAGGGGTCTATCTCGGTTGCCATGTGAACCGGAGTTCCAGTAGCCATTCCAGCAGCTGCTCTCGTTAGCTTACTGCACAGCAGGCCACTCGTTGATTTCTTCCCAGGGCAGATTGAACTTGACCTGACTGTAGACTCAGGAATCAGGTGGTGCCTCCTTGTCATGTGAGGTCATTAGTTCACTGATATTAAGAACGTAAGTTGGTTCATTTTAAATGTTTTTTGAGAAGAATACCCCAGTGGTCTTGCTATGGACAGAATGTTTGTGTCCCCTCAAAATTTACATGTTGAAGCCCCCCCCCCCCCAATGTGATGGTATTTGGAGATGGAGCCTTTGGGAAGTGATTAAGGTTATATTAGGTCATGAAGAGGGGTCCCTCATGGTGGGACCAGTGTCCTTAGGAGAAGAGACGCCAGAGCTCTATCTACCATGTGAGGACACTTGAGAAGCCTGCTGTCTACAATCCAGAAGAGGGCTGTCACCAGAGCCCTCCGTGCTGGCACCCTGACCTTGAACTTCCACCCTCCACAACTGTCAAAACATAAATGTCTGTTGTTTAAGCCACCCAGTATATATTTTGTTATAGCAGCCCAAGCTAGGACAGGCCTAAAGGTAGGAATCCTGCCATTTCCCAGGGGAAGGGGAGGCTCCTAAGGTCTGATGCTGTCTTCCTTCTGCTTTGCCGTCTCCATGGGTTCTTCACCTGGGCCCTTCCCCTGGGCCCTTCTCCTGGGCTATCAGATACCACATGGTTAACCTTCACTCTCAGACTCTGGAACAATGGACAATAGGCAGCTTGAGAATGTGTATAGCTGGGACAGATGTATACCCTGCCATCTAATGTCCTCAATTTTGATGATAGATCCTGACTTACCACCTTCATACCTAACTGAAATGAGCCAGGACAATGAGCCATGATGTTTATACTCATTTTAAAGACATCCTTACTACTTCCCCAAGCCAAAACGAAAGGCTGGTCAATATCAGCATATGAATGTGCCCAATAAAAATGTAGTAGTTTGGGCAGTACTGTGCCTTGGGAGGTTTTGCTGTGGAGATAGAGACAGAAGACCCCGTTATGGAAAAGAACAATAACAGCTTCATGTTTGGGCGCCACGCAATGGCCTGGTGTGCGTTTCCTCCTGATTAGGGAGGCCAGCAACGGGAGGGCCCAGCATCCCGCGTCTGTTTCCGCTGATAAAATTCTGAGACTCTCACTGGGGGTCTAGCTACATTAACATCAAAGACACAGCCCAAGGGCAACTGGATTTGAAAAAATGGAGAAAGCAAACGTACTCTTCGCAGGGAATCTGCCTCTTTCTTCAGCCCTGGCCCGATTTCTGTCACAATGTTTCCCATCAGAACACCTCTATTAGTGATGAGTCAAGGAGGATCTTATCTCTTAGGACAGGGGTGGGCAAACTTTTTGACTCGAGGGCCACAATAGGTTCTTAAACTGGACCGGAGGGCCGGAACAAAAGCATGGATGGAGTGTTTGTGTGAACTAATATAAATTCAAAGTAAACATCATTACATAAAAGGGTACGGTCTTTTTTTTCAATAGTTTTATTCATTTCAAACGGACCGGATCCGTCCCGCGGGCCGTAGTTTGCCCACGGCTGTCTTAGGATCAATGCTATCAAGTCCACAGATGCTTTTCTTCTTCCTGTGTTTTGGGTAAAAGAACCACTTTCTGCCCACCTTAAATATCAAAGGACATCAGCCTAGCACTGCACATGAGAGGCTGTTGGAGTCTTGGAGCTGAGTTTGGGTCTGGCCATCCTAGATAAGGCAGAGCCTGTGCTTGAGAAGCACTCCCCTCGCTGGCCCCATGGAGAGGGCTTTGCTCTTAGGGAGAGATTACTGTGCTGTGAGGGTGTGAGGGCTGCCACAGGCGCATGGGCCAGAGGCTTCGAAGACACACCCTCAAATGATTTTTTGGGGAGGGAGATGTCCATTCAGAAAAGTCCATTAGCATTTGAGGATTAGGAGAAAATGCATCATGGATACAGTCAACCCAGTTGGGCGAGGTTTACCGTAAGCACAGCCCTGCCACTTAGACTGAGAGCAGATTGGATGGGGCTGTTGTCTTTTGGAGGGAGAGGGGCACCGCTGTTGGGGCAGCAAGGTATGCCGTGGTGGGTGTGTCAGCATGTATGTGCTGTGTGACTGTGACACACGGCTCTGCGAGCCCATGCTCCCTCTTTCTAAGAGACTTATATTTTAATTTTATTCCTAGTCACTGAGCATTTTCAAGGCAACCTGCTGCATCGCTGCTCAGGTTGCTATGGCGATAAGACCCAGTTCAGTCCTCAAGGTGCTTATGAGTGCAGGGAATGTGATCAACATCACATGACTTAAGGAACAGACCTGTAGTCCCCGGTTTAAGAGTACCAGGGAGTGGCGGACTTAGAGAAGAGTTTCTGTGATACTCACTAAAACAGTGATGGCGAACCTATGACACGCGTGTCAGAGGTGACACGCGAACTCATTTTTTTGGTTGATTTTTCTTTGTTAAATGGCATTTAAATATATAAAATAAATATCAAAAATATGTCTTTGTTTTACTATGGTTGCAAATATCAAAAAATTTCTCTATGTGACACAGCACCAGAGTTAAGTTAGGGTTTTTCAAAATGCTGACACGCCGAGCTCAAAAGGTTCGCCAGCACTGCACTAAAACTAATTGATAGAACAAATGAAAACTGGAACAGATCATTTTCCGTCCGTCCTTCCTTCCTTCCTCCCTCCCTCCCTCCCTCCCTCCCTCTCTCCTTCTCTCTCTCCCTCTGTCCCTCCTTCCTTCCTTCCCTCCCTCCCTTCCTTCATCTATCTATTTATTCCATCCATATCGCTATCTGTCCTTTATCTCTCTCCCTCTCTCTCTCTCTCTCTCTCTCTCTCTCTCTCTCTCTCTCTCTCTCTCTCTCTCTCCAGCAAATATGAGGCACATTTCCAATCCTGGAAATTACTCTCAGCAAAGGAGGTAGGCAGCAACGGGAAGAGAAAGGAAGAAGCTGTACTCTTTCACTGTGCTGTTCTTCGGGGAGTGAGGTGACTGAAAGGTACATAGGTGGGTGACATAGGTTTACAGCTGTTTGAATGGAAAAAGACATGCAGGTTATGGTTCTTACAGGAGCTTTATTAACTCAGAAGGTGGCAATGGCCCAGTAAACCTACTTTTGCCCACCCCTCTCTATTCCACACAAAAGTTCACAGGAAGGGAGGGTCTTGGCCTCTCTCTTTTTTTAAAGCCACTAATTGATCACAATTTTGCCAGTTAAGTCTGTTGCTCACTAATCCCGTTTTAACGTGTTACTCCGCTGCCACCTGGAAGTAATTAGAACCTGGGTTGTTTACGGATCTGGAGGCAATTCTTCATGACACTGAGAATAAAGGTCATGTTAGATGAGTGGCTCGTCAGTTATTCCAAAAATAACCCACTAATGATGTCCTGAAAGATCAGAGGAAACGGAAGTCTCCCAGGTTCAGCCTTTGGAAGGGCACATGCCCTTCTCACAAGCAGAAACTGTGCACTGTAGGTGATAGGGGTTCCCCCCCAAATCTGTTTTGACTTCCGATCTGCTGGGACAGAGACACACACATTGCCACAGGCATGTTAACATAATCATTTTTTAAAAGAAAACAACAACAAAAACACACACACAGAAAAACGTGATAGCAGATTGAGCTAGATAGAGGATCTCAGGACAGCCTTGTGTGTGTGTGTGTGTGTGTGTGTGTGTGTTCGCACAAACCACCCCATCTACTATGAAATGAAGGTCAACTTCAAACACTCCTTGATTCCCCACTCCAAGTGTTACCAGGAGAACAGGACTCCTAAGTGCGGCTCTAGCACAGATTGGCCGCGTGATCGTGGAAAAGTGCTTTTTTATTTTTCGCCTCATGTGGATGAAAGGTGGTTGTGCTGGTTCCCCTCACAACAAAATGACAGGATATGAAGATTCCATCTGTCAAGCCAATGCCTGTCCAGGTCAAGTTTTCCCCTCTTCGATCGCATCTCACAGACTTTTTACGTTCTGTGTGTGTGAAGGGTTTGGGGGTACCTGGCAGCATGCGCAGGACTCGGCACACTGTCGTGCTCATGGCTGGGATTTGTTACAGGGAAGGGACACAGAGCAAGTCAGCAAAGGGAACGCACGTGATGGGAGGAGAAATCGGGGGGAACCAGGCACACTCCTCCAAGAGTCTCCCCGTGGCGTCACCCAGGAAACAACCCCCAGCAGGGAGCAGTGACAACCAATGTGCGATGCTACTGCATGGAGGCTCAGTAAGGACTCGATGCCCACGGGTACTATTGAGGGGGTTGGGGGGTCACACAGTCACCCTCTGACTGTCACGTACATCAATCCCAGATTTCCTGAAGGAGAGCAGGTGTCCAGCGAAAACTGTATTGTTTGCACAGGTTAGGCACAATGAGCCACGCTGAACCATCGGGGTGGTGGGACCCTATAGGAACCCCAGCTCCAAGACTTGCAAACAGGCCTTTCTAGGGAGAGGAGTCCCAGACCTACGATGTAAACTCTTTTCTGTATAATTATTTCCTCAATGATGATGGCTCATTTTTTCACTCATTCAACTCACGTTTTCAGTATGTCCAGCATGAAGTACTAGAGAGAGCAAAGGAATGAGACACTGTATACTTTGAGGACTTCATCCCCTAATGGCCCTTCACTATTTCCCAGCCCACAGTTAGAGCTCACCCCAAATTACTTTAATATCCCAGACAATTGACCCGATTCTTTCCTGGCTTCAACTAAATGTAAAGCTAGTTTATGTTCAGCTGTGAGGGATCTTCCGCCTGCGCTCCTCTCTCTCTGTGACGTTTGGTTCTTTCTAAGCACAGGAAACAGATGGTCAGCCAAGTCCATCAGATAGAATTTGGACGCAGGTGCATTTTCTGGTCTTTTGTTCATCTGTGAGCTCTCATAGCAGGAAAGTTGAAGAGGATAACAGGACCATTCACAAAATAATACCAGGCAGTGGTAACACTAATATTGTTAATGTTATCATTGTCATCAAGCTAAAATCAGCTATCATGAATCAAAATTTCCTTAGGCAATGAGCCATCCAATAAGAAGGCAGGACCCAAGATCTACAAACATACACCTTAAACATGAAGATTTCAATATAAACATTTATAAACACAAAGAATAAGAGATCAACATGGAATCAAAGTCAAGACCTGAGATAAACATGGATTGTCTGGGGCTCTTGCTGCTGCTTCCATTGCCCTGGGCTGGACCAAGTGGAGGAGAGACCCTCAGCACAAGGTGGGTTGGTGGCTGGAGCTCCAGAAAATCACCAAACCGAGTCCCAGTGACTGTCAGCCTTTTGTGGCTTCACTGCTAGGCAGATGGGACAGGGGATGAAGTTTTGAGCACCCTAGATTTCCTCCTTCCTCGGTAGCCCATCACTGATAGAATTGCCAGTCCAGCCTAAAGAGCATCGCTAGGGATTGGTGCGCTGACCATTCCCGCCAATTGATTTTAACTGGCCCTTCACTATTTCTCCAGGTCTTTTCATATTTCTATTGATTTCTTTCGTGTTGTTGAAGGTGGCTTGGCCAAGCTTCTCCCCAGAGTCTTAAGTTCCCCATTCCTAGCCTCTCCTGGATCTACTCTCTAGTCTTCCAAAGATTATATCATTTTATATTGTGAGTTTGAAATCAGCTCTCGCAGCTCTCCCTCCTACCTCAAACATTGGGTATATGTTCGTGTGTTCTCTCACAGGGTGAGACGTTCCTCTTTCCTTCCAGCCAATGCCATTGTCAAGATTCCTGGAGTTTTCTGGGACCTTGTTTCAAGTTTCTCCTCTTGCCTCTGGCATCATCTCTTTAATGATCACTGTGTTTCTTCTGACACAGTCCCCCGATTTTAAAGAAATTTTCCCTTTGTCAAATTTCGTACTACTGTGTGTTTTTCATTCTTCCTGGTGTTTTGTTATTGTTGTTGTTCCTGGAACATTTTTAAAACTAATAGTCTGTATCCACTACTATTCTAACCTCTCCTGATTTGGGCTATGCCTCTTACATTCTACTGAAACTTAAATTTTCAAGGTCACCCAGGACTTCCTAATGTCAAATGCCAAGGCTATCTCTTGGTGCAAATTCTCTCTGACCTTCTTGAAGAATGCACACACTAACCTTCCTCCTCCACCTGTTGCCTTCCTTTGGGTGACAAACTACACTGCACTGTCCTGGTTGACTTTCTCCTCTCTGATCATTATCCACTGTCTCTTTCCTTATCTTGTCTTTCTTGCTCAGACCTGTAAGTAACCCCAAAACTCAGTCTTTGCTCCCTTTTCTCATCGGTCTCCACTTTCTCTGTTGGTCATCTCATCCCTTTCCCAGGGCTTTCTCCATCACTTCTATGGAGATGATTCTAACTGTGGACCTGTCTTCACTCTTCGGGCAATTTGTTCCCCACTGCCTCCTCTCCTCCTGCCACCTGTAACCAAATATGAATTTGCCTTTGCATTCTTCATTTTTTTAGATAGTATTTATTAGTTTCCAAAATATCACAAATTAGATGGTAAACAACACATTAAGACAACACCTTTAACCCCACCTTAAAATAACAGATGTGTTCCACCACAGATCCAGAGGCTAGAAGTGCAAGATCAGGACATCAGCAGTGCCACACTCTCTCTGCAGGCTCCAGGGGAGAATCCAGTCCATGCCTCTCTCCTAGCTTCTTGTGGTTCCAGCAACCCGTGGTGTTCCTTAGCGTGTGGATGCATCACTCCAATCACTGCTGCTGTTGTCACATGGCCATCTTCCCTCTGTGTGTGTCTCTGTGTCCCACCTCCTCTTCTTACAAGGACACCAGTCATCTTGGCTTAAGGGCCCACCTTACTCCTATGATCTCATCTTAACTAATCACATTTACAATGACCCCATTTTCAATTAAGGTCGCATCAGGAGGGTCTGGGAAGAGCATAGATTCAGGGAGGACACTGTTCAACCCCGTACATTAAAATTTTTTTCCAATTCCTTTTTTACCCTCTCTCACACATATTATATGTCTTTCCAGCTCCTGCTTCACACATGATAGAGAGCTGATAAATGAGATCCTTAAATAAAAAAAATATTTAAAAGAAGAAAAAAAGCAGAAGTCCTTGGCAAGAAGTGCAGCTATCTTGGCAAGGGGTACAGATGCTCCTGTGCTGTGTTAGTCCCGCCCCGAACTGTGTTAGAATGCCAGCTGGCAGCCATACCGTCGGCTGCCTGTCCCTCTGCTGATGTAACCCGCCCTGTGTCAGACTGGGCTGGGCCAGGACGGGGACAGAATCGGGATGGTCAGGGCCAAGACACCAGGGAGTATAGGCAAACTGCTTGGCTTGCATTTTCATGCTATGGACTGAATTGTGCCCCCCACCCAAACTCACAAGCCCTAACCGCCAGTGTGACTGCATTTGGAGATAGGGCACGGTGTTAGTTTAGGTTCAACGAGATCCTAAATGTTGGGCACTAATCTGATAGGAATGTGGCCTAATAAGAAGAGGAAGAGAGACATACGAGCACACAGCAAGGAAGAAAGTGAGATCTCACCAGGACCTGGCCGTTCTGGTACCCTACTCTTGGACTTCCAGCCTCCAGAACTGTGGGCAAATACATGTCCATTGTGTAAGCCATCCAGTCTGTGGTATTCTGCTATGCAGCCCGAGCTAACTGATAGAGATGATTTGCATGTCAACTCACTTTCTAAATCTAATCTGCAACTTCTGAACTCCTCATGTTATATTGCTCCCCTGCCCAGCTTTCTGGGTTACACTGATGCATGACAATCTGACAGATGTTAGGAAGCAAGCTGATGATACCGTGAGCACTCACACGTCTGATAAATGCTGCTATTTTCTTGTGCAGTAGATTATTGGGCATCTGAATCCTGTGTTTCCCTCCTTTAAAGGAAAGAGGAACATTGTGTTCCTGGTGCTCAGGACTCCATGGTTTAAAAACAAATAAATTGATTTTTTTGTGTGTGTGGAGTTTGTCATGGAGCAACAGCAGAAGTAATTCTGTTTAAGAAGCGTTGCTAAAGTGTGAGATGTGGTCCAGGAGGCATGGAGCCCATTGACCCAAATCCTACAATTTCAATAGGAGAACATTAGAGAGCGACTGAACTCAGGGTCTGTTGGATTTTATAACATAAGCAACTCTCTACTTACTTTATTAAATGTTTACTCTTCTTCAACAGCAATTGGATCATATAAAATGGGCCATGAGCTAGATAGAATGAAAAGGTCTTATTTTTTGTCTTAAACACCAGATAAATCAGCATATGTTTGCGGAAAAGCTAGCAGTGTATGTCAAGCTATAGCTAACTACTTGGCAACAGCCTCATAGGCGGTTACTCTCATGGGCCCCACTGTGCAGATGAGAAATCTGAGGCACAGCAAGTTTCAGCGACTTGTCCAAGGTCCTGCCTTGCAATTCTCACTCTCTAGTAGAGATTTTTTCTTTTTAAAAAATGTTTTTTCAGTTTCCCACAGTGTGTAAATGCCTCAGAGTCAACAAAATTGTCAGCTGAATGACATGCAAATTACAACAGCCATAACTTGAGAGTAGGGATATATTTAAGCAAGTAAATAAATTTTGATTACGGTATGATCCAAGCTAGTATAACCTTCTGGACACTTGACATATTTAGGGCACTTAATTGTGGTTTAAGGATAATATACTTCATGGTGGTGTTATTTTTTTTTTTTTGGAAACAATATTGCACAACTAGAGGAAAATCAAAATAGTTGAGATCGTTTAGGATTAAAATAATTTAATTTTAACTTGAAGCCATCTCTTCCCACTGACCTCAAGAATAACATGATGCCTGTCACGTAGTAGGAACTTATATTTACTGAATAAATGTTGAATGAGCAACTTTCCCATCAAAATGGTGGTGCTATTTTCTTTCTCTTTTTTTTTGCAAGTGTAACAACTTTTATTTCTTTTTTTCTTTACTGATTAAGGTATTACATATGTGTCATTATCCCCCAAGAGCCCCCTCACCCCCGTTTTCTTTCAAATTATTCTCAGTGTGTTAAGAGGAGCTCTCACTTTCCTACATTGTACCTGCTACTGCACAGTACACTCTCTCCTCTCCCCCAGCGCAGAGCATCCGGGCAGGCCAATCGGAGGCAGCCGGGATTTCACGGCGGACTGCACAACAGGATGCTGTTCGGGGGAAGGGATGTTCCAAATCCCCAAGATTTCCTAGCCCCGAAGTCAATGCTGCCTCCTTTGATTTTCCTGAAATAATTTTATTTTTAAAACCTCCTTACAGTTCCATGCTGCCGCCTTTGTTAAAATACGGCACTGAATATGGGCAGGTGTGCAAGTTGATGGAAATCCTTATTTGCCAAGACCTTTAGGGGCATTTTATAGCATGTCCCGATGTCCTGGATCCACAGCCACGGGCTTGTGCCTGGGAATGTACTTTTCTCATTTATCTAAGGCAGTGGTTCTCAACCTTCCTCATGCCGCGACCCTTTAATACCGTTCCTCATGTTGTGGTGACTCCCAACCATAAAATTATTTTCGTTGCTAATTCATAACTGTAATGTTGCTACTGTTATGAATTGTAATATAAATATCTGATATGCAGGATGTATTTTCATTGTTACAAATTGAACATAATTAAAGTGTAGTGATTAATCACAACAATAGTATGTAATTATATATGTGTTTTCTGATGGTCTTAGTGAAAGGGTCGTTTGACCCCCAAAGGGGTCGCGACCCACAGGTTGGGAACCGCTGATCTAAGGGGAAACACACACACACACACACACACACACACACTCAGTAAATACAGTCAACTATACTTACGGCATTGTGCGTGGTGTGCCTGTTTCCAGTAGGGATCAGTGTGCTCTACCAGTTGATGAAGCTGCACCTAACAATTGTAGAATTTCTGGGTTAGAGCACCCAGTATCCTTCTGACCTTCACGGTGGAGCCCTGGAAAGGTCACCTTGGGGTGGGGGGGCAGCAGGAATGGCAGGTGCCTAGCCTGTGGGCTCACCCATGTGAACCCGGGTGAGGATGGGGATGTTGCCTAGAGTGTGCACCGGTCTCTGTCCTGGGCTCAGATCGCCTGGGAGAATGAGTTCATGGATAAAGACAGAAGCCCCCGGGCAGTGAGTGGCAACGCGAGGGCTCAGCCTGTTGTGGGTGTTCTCACTGGGAATTTAAAATCCCTTCATGACCATCATTTAAGCACTTGCTCTGCATAAGGCATTGTTGTAGAGGCTGCCATTTGTTTGTCTATGAAACTGTGGAGACTGCTGGGGTGGTTTTAACTGTTGATTTAGAAGAAGTTTATTGAAAATGGTCCTTCTCAAAATGAATCATGGTGAAGCAGACTTACAATTCTGAGTTTCGAAGTTTTAGTTCCATGTCAAATGTTTATCATGTGTCTTGATGCAAGCAACCTGCTGTATATCTGGGAATGAAAAAGTATACACCCACATATATCCCTTTACAGGTGGAAATGTCCTTAGGTTCATGTTTCTTGGTGTTTTTTGGATCAGGGCCGTGCCGACGAGGTAAGGAAAACCGCGAAACAGTGGGTCCCCAGAAAAGCCTGGAAGCACCCAAACCCGCGTGAGTTTCAGGCACTTTTTGCTTCCTTTCAACCTGGTCACCCATCACGTTGCCAGCGGTCGCCAAGCGGCGGTCCTCAGACCACTGGTGGTCCGTGAGGTCCGAAAGGTTGGCGACCGCCGAGTAGACCAGCTGCGGTTCGGACCATGTGAAACGCTCTGATGAAGATGCTGGGAGTGTCTTTTTCAGACCACGTTTCATGTTGAAGGCCTCGCCCTTTCCTGACCTCCTGTCCGTCCGTGCTGCCTTTGCTGCTTTGTTACGCGTCCGTTTCCCCTCTTGCGGTGCCCATGGGACTGTGCCAGTCACTTTCACTGCAGTTGTTCTTGTACCAGGCAGAGTAAGGGGATTTTATAAAAAGCCCTCATCAGGCCGTGTGCAAACCATAGATGGCATTAGGAAAGAGAGGCCGTGCTGTGTTGTTCCCCCGCCCTAATCAGATGGTGACATTTTCAGTTCCTGGCATTGCTATCCATTGGAATTGAACCCTGTCATTGAGAGAGCCGAATGAACTTGAGATTGAGGAGGGCTGTTTCCCAGAAGGGAAGGCGGCCGGGCTCCAGCCTCCGAGGGAAGGCAGTGCAGGGGCCATCTGGACGCATGGGACGTGTTTCCACAGCTCCAATCCCCCAGCTAAGTCATTTGCTTTCAAAAAATTATTCTAGGACTCAGGATTTTAGAACATTATCTCTATTACACAGTCCCATCATGAACAATGAAATCTTGAAGAAAGTATATCTCAGCCTGGTGGGGAATGTTTGAATGACCCACAAACAATTACTCAGCGCCTAGGAACTTGGCCTTGCCATTATTTTCCATCAGTCCATGCCCCGATCTGTCCCAGTTACTCCCTCTTCTGCTGACTTCTACTCTCTGCCCTCCCACTGTGGGAGGACAGATATACCCGTCCATGTCTCCACGGGGTTCTCTTCTGCCAAATTCCCTCAGTGAGGAGACCCGAAACTCCCAGTGCTGGCCAGGACGTCCTGGCTCCGCCCGAGCGGTGTCCAGGCCACTCTGAAGTCCATGTCAGACGTGAGGTCGGAGCTCTGGCTTCTCCGAGGCCTGGCGGGTGACTTCCGCTGGGATCCTCGCGTGATCTGTCTGCCATCTTGAACGTGTGGATTCAGGTGGATTTTTCTCAGTCCCTTCTTGTTCTTTGTTTACTGAGTTTGATTGGTTGGCGTGAAAGATGACTGCATATATGTCCCTCTTGTCTTTTATCAAAATTACCAGAATGTTTATTTTAAATTTTATATTGAAATTTTTAAAAAGTAATCTTTGGGAGGTGGTAAGTGCATGCATAATTGTCTATTAAAGAAAAAGAACGAAGCAAGAAAACTGCTTTTATGTACTTAAAATATTCATTGATTACACATTCAGCACGGATATCTCAAATTTTATACCTATTTGCAGTACATAGGAAAAAAATATCCAAATACCCATTGTTGTTTCTATTGTAAATTCAGGATCTATGATTAGGCTACTTTTTCTAATAGTGACTTGATTTGTTGATCGTTACTCTGTGCTTGTGAAGTGGTTAGTAGGAGAGTAGAAGGGCCTATGGACATATGACGGTATTTCTTGGGCCTGGGGACACGTGACTGAGGATGTGTCTGCTTGGGAGGATATGGTAAACTGAGGTGGCATGAGTGCCAAGCATGTGAAAGCCCCTGTGTAACAACAGGGTGTTCACAATGGTGAGAGACAGGACCTAACATGAAGGTTCAGGAAAATTCTTTATGTACCTGGTACATCACTTTATCACCTAGGATGTAAAATCCAGTCTTACAGAGAATTTTGTTTATTAGTAACTGTCATATGGAACCAGAATTTCAAGGCTGGAGGAAAATGAGCATTTTGGAATGCACCGTTTCCTAGGATTTAAATGTGATTTATCTTTGGGTCTCAAGTCCTTTCCTAAAAGAATTGGGTGGGACAGAAACTCTCAATTAGGGACAGTTATGTGAATTCAGTTACAGAATTCGATAAGGACTAGGCACTAGATGGAAATGAAAGAACACCAGAAGGAAAGCGAAAAGCAAATAGGCCACACGTCCACGTCAATTCTGTGCACCAGGATTCCCCCTGACGGCTGCATGATTAATTCAAAGATGTATTGATTTTTTCTTCTCTGCTCTAAGCCTGCTGATCTGCTTTTGTTGAAGTGTTTGTGTGGATCAAACCGATCTGACAGTCAAAAGTGTGCTATCGTATCGGTCCCCGTGGTCTGGAACAAACATTTTATACCGAGTCCTTATCATCAGTAACTGAACACGAGAGAGACCCATGAACACACCTCCCATGCCATGCCGTGAGATGAATTTAGGGACTCCAGCCTACCTCAAAAGCAACTGGAATGATGTGTTTTAACACATGTGCACTTTGTATGTGTCTGGTTATGTATGTGTAAATGTTGGGTTAGACTTGTGGCTTTTTTACTCTTAATGACAAATATTAACCAAAATTTAGTTCTTAAAAAAATTCCTTTAGGCTCTCTGGGATTTACTTCAAATGAATCCAGTGCACGGGGGCAGCATGTAGCAAGACCTGATCAATGTTTAAAATGGGTGATGGACACATGGGGGTTCATTATACTCATTTTGTCTTCTGTGTACATTTAAAATATTGTATAATGAAAAACGGAGGAAACACGCCTGTACAAGAAACCATGGTATTTTTATGTGAATCTTCAGAGTACACAGCTTAACATGAACAACTGGCACGTCTTCAAACCAGAACCTGGCAGATTATGAATGTCATGTTTTAAAAATTAATGATACATTCTCTGGAGTGTTGTTTTCCTGCTGGTTATAAGCTCTGAAATTCTGGGGCAAGACTAGAACCATAAAGAAGATTGTTCTTCTTTACAATTAGTGATGCTCCTCCAAGTTGAGGGGATGGCTTCTGCCAGCATGTCCCAAGCTGTGTCCATGGAGAGGTTAAGTGGATAGGGAAAAGGTCATGTGGCTTCTGGGTCCCCCCCCCCCAAAATTAGGCCTGGCCAATGTGGCTCAGTAGTTGAGCATTGACCAATGAACTAAGAGGTCACCAGTTGGATTCCCGGTCAGGGCACATGCCTGGGTTTCAGGCTCATGTCCCCAGTAGGAGGCATGCAGGAGGCAGCCAATTAATGATGTTTCTATCTCTCCATCCCCCTCCTTCCTCTCTCTCTTAAAATCAATAAAAACATATTTTTAAAAATTTAGGAAAGAACATATTAAAAAAATAATAACACAGTTTTTTACCAAAGGACCATGCCCTGGGAATCCTGTGGTCATGGCAATTTTTATTTTCATTTATTTTTATCTCTCAAGGCCATCCATGATGCTCCTTATAAGACAATTTGGGAAATACTACGTTAGAATTTAAGGGAACTAGAGCTGATTTATATAAAAGTGGCATTTTTTTTTGTCTTAGGTTCATTGACTAAAGATTAAGAATGAGCTAGATGTTAGCACAGGACAGACACTGTTTATGGGTAGAAAAATCTGAAATTTCTATTTTTCTAGAATCTAGTTCATAGATGTTATGGGTTTTATTGGATTCAGATTTTATTTCCTGCCTTTCTGGGCATTATTTTTATCCTCACCACTGCAAAGCAAGACACCATCAGGGCCAGCTCCAGAGTGGCCATGTGTGGAGTGGGAGGAAAGGATGGATCAGCAAGAGGGAACCAGCTCTGTGTGGGTCCTCAGGGGGGACCAAGACCTCCAAGAGCAATGAGCTTGGAGAAGGAAGCTCAGAGTGGTAGGGCCTTCTCACCCAGTTGAGGAGTTTGGGTTCTTTCATAGAGATAATAGAAAACTGTTGAATACTGGACAGCAGAGGACCATGGGACCATGGTTGCTATATGGAGAGCAGTGGGGAGTGGGAGCAAATGCATCAGCGAATGACTAATCTGTATACATGGTGGAGACTTGACGGGAGTTGAAGACATGAGGACAGATTTGGGAAATGCTTGGGGAAGGTTTGATATGTTGGCTGATAGATTGAGTTTGTGTGATGGGTGACAGAAAGATGGTTATCAAGGATGACCCAGATTTTTGGCTTGGAGAATTTAGTAGATGGTGGTCCTATTAGTAGATAGAAAAACATTATTATTTAACTAGAGGCCTGATGCACGAAATTCGTGCAAGAGTAGGCCTTCCTTCCCCTGGCTGCCAGCACTGGCTTCCCTCTGGCACCCGGGACCTGGGCTTCCCTTGCAGCCCTGGCTTCGTCTGGAAGGTTGTCCGGTCTAATTAGCATATTATGCTTTTGTTATTATAGATGTTATCAAATAAAGTGAATAGCTTGTAATAATAGGCAGAGCCCTATTAGAAAATATCTTCTTGGTGTTGGTGGGGGAGGACTGTCCTGTCTCAAGCCCTCTAAAAGTACCTTCCGAAGGCTGGTTTTGCATCTTTCACAAGACACTGCCTCCTAGCTTTGCTCACCTGGTTTTCTCGATTCTGTTTCACCATGGGCTTTATCTGATGTGCTCTTACTCTGCCTCACCCCTGACTTCAGCTGCTTTCTCAGTGACCGATTTCAGGTTAGACCAAATTAAGGAAAGCGAATGGTTTAGACACTTGAGACAAAAAGTGATGGTGAGCTCTTCTCAACTGCCCCACCCTGAGAACTCTGGGCACCAGTTGACACCTCAGTTATTCACTCTTTAATTTTGCTTCACTTATTTAAGCTACTTGTAAGGAGCACATTCTACTCTTTGCTGTGAATGTGGCTTCTTGGAGCAGTGCCGACTTAGGTGCTCCTTGCTCTTCTGTTTATCGAGCATCCAAGCTGTCTTTAATTCATCTTTATTAGTTTAAACCGGGTTCTCCTTTGCCCACAGTCACCCCTTCCTCGTTCTTGCTTAGTGTGTGGAGACTTTATCTTTTTCCAGGCTACTCTCAGCCAGTTCTTCTTCAGAAGAACTTCTTCCAACCACTTCTTTCAAGTTGGACAATTTTCAGCCTTTGGGTCATTTTCTCCGTTCCCTTTGATCTTTCTCTAAATACTTCTCCATCAAGGACAGCGCTTAAATTTTCTTCTGAAATCAAGTAGTGAGGGAAATGAACTTTTATATCTCTTCCAGAAAGTAAATGTGGTCAGACTACAATCGATTTTCTCTGGAGCAACTTTATGTGGCCATGTTTCTAATTAGAACATGGGTATAAATTGTGTCCTTTTCAACTTGTTCCATGCTTTTGTATTGCAGCAATGTTTTTCACTTCTTAGTTTTAACTTTTAAATCAGGATTTTTTTTTCCCTAATGTAATAGCAATGTTATTTGATGAAGACCAACTATTTTCTTTTGTACAAGTTACATGAAAAAAAAATATATTTGACTTGTCTTCTGTTTTTTATAATTGCTTTTGTTTTAAGACAATGGTGAATCACCAATGCAAAAGCAATTAGAAACTCGTTTTTTAAAAAATAAATTATTGAGGAGAAATTTGAATCCCTGTGTTCACAGGAGCATTATTCACAATAGCCAAAAGGTAGAAACATCCCAGATGTCCACAGACAGAAGACTGGATAAACAGAATGTGGTACATACATGCAAGAGAATATTATTCAGTCTTAAAAAGAAAGAAAATTGTGACACATGCTACAACATGGATGAGCCTTGAGGACATTATGCCGAGTGAAAAAAGTCAATCACAGAAAGACAAGTGATTCCACTCATGGGAGGTACTAGAGTAGTCAGTTTCCTAGACATGGAGAGTGAATGGTGGGGGTGAGGGGCTAGGGTGGGAGGGAAAGTGGGGAGTTGTTGTTTAATGGGTACAGAGTTTCAGGTTTATAAACAAAAAGTTCGGGAGATTGGTTGCCCAATAATCTGGATATACCCAACACTTCTGAATTGTATTTTTAAAAATAGTTATGATAGGTTTTATATTATGTTTTTTTACCAGAGTTTTATTAATTAATTTATTTTTAAATATATTTTATTGATTTTTTACAGAGAGGAAAGGAGAGGGCTAGAGAGTTAGAAACATCGATGAGAGAGAAACATCGATCAGCCACCTCCTGCACACCTCTTACTGGGGATGTGCCCGCAACCAAGGTACATGCCCTTGACCGGAATCAAACGTGGGACCCTTCAGTCCACAGGCTGACGCTCTATCCACTGAGCCAAACTGGTCTGGCATAGAGTTTTAAAAATTATGGCATTTTCACCCTTTAAATGGGAAAATTGATTTTGTTCACAGATAAAGACCTTAGATGAATTAACTTTAAATATTTTCATATGTGTAACATTGTATTTTAGAGACAGCTTCAAAAATCATCATAAGAATTGTTTTGTCCTAGTATTTTTTTCAAATAATAAATGGTTGATAGTTTTGAATTTGGATAGTTTTTTTTTTTTTAAATATAGCCATATGTTTTAAAAAGTCATCTCTTAGAAAATGAAAAACAAGTAAATTGTAGACTCTAAAATTGTAATAACATTTGGAGAAAAAATTACGGTGATTTTTATCAGTCTTTATTTTCTTTAACACTGTGGTTGCCTGTATGATATATAACTTGGATATAGGCTACAAGAAAGCAGCATCTGATCAGTTTGTTCATGTCTAAAGAGTAGCTGGCACCTCGTGTAAACTCAATGGGTATTTGTTTAAACTTCAATGCATGCACATGGAAGGTATCTGTGTACTAGTTTCCAGGTGGGCACGCGGTATGTAGCAGATTGCTTCTAGACACGGCGCTTCCTGTGTCTGCTTATCACATAGCACACATCAGTGAGCTTTTAGTTCCTGAGTATTTTGTATCTTAGAGTAAATAATTTAAGCTGATCGTATAGATGAAAACAGTGAAAAACTGAAGGGTGGAGACATTTTTTTCATCATTTCAAAGTATGTTAATAACAGAGTTGACCTCTATTCAGGACACTAAATTCTGCAATAAAGTTTTAGTGAGCACCTACTATGGGCAAGCCCAGCACTTGGCTTTGTGAATATGGATATAAATACGGAAGGAACATAGTCCCTTCACTCAAGGAAGGGATTTATAATCCAGTGTGTATTGGAAGGGAGGGGAAGACATAACTACGTTCTGACCTTAATAGTGCCCACACTCTCCCACTCCGCCTCTTCTTAGCCCCAGTGTTTGAACTTGACCTTTCTTCTTTCCCAGTGACAATCTTTTGGTGGGGTTACCCTAAAGGAAGAAGGTAGAGTCCTTTGGCAGCTCCTGGTGGTCTTCAGTGACCTACGTCTCATAGAGAAGTTACAAGGCTGTTGGTTCCGACAATGATGCGATCAGCAGCCTAACTGTACCACAGGCTATTAATTCAGAAGATGAAATGTGACCTTCTGTTGTCCTAGAACAGTGTTTCTTAAATTTCTGTGAACACATGGATCACCCAGGGGTCTTGTTCCAACAGATTCTGATTCAGTAGATCCGGATGGGGCCTGGGACTTGACATTTCTAACGAGCTCCCAGGGGTTGCAGAAGCTGCTAGTCCCAGGCCCACACTGCAAGTGGCAAGCCTGAGGTCCGTGGTCCGATCATCCGTGATAACCACGTGGGTGTTTTTCACAAACAGGCATGCCCTATTCTCAGAGATTTGCTGTCATTGGTCTGGGCTTGGCCCAGCATACCTATTTTACAAAGTTGCCCACGTGAGCCTATTTTGCTACTGGTGCTGAAGACCACGGCCCTGGACAAGCACAACAGGCACTTGTCTGTCACCCTGGGTGACTGAATCCACTGATGTGATTTGGTGCGTACCAGGGTCTTTTAGGGATGTAAGGAGGAGGATTGGGGAAATTATCATGACAGCACCCAGCGCAGGATCTAGAGTTCAGCATGTTTGCTGGACAGTGAATGACATGACTGATCATTTTCAGATTCCGGTGAGTGACTTCATCCCAAGGCACTCACCAAGGCCTAATCCCTGTGGGCTACCACGGGCTGGTTATGTGACTTTATGCTCTAACCCTCTGTGCACAATAAAGACTTCGAAAAAATAAAAATAACTCAATAGAAATATTCTAAATAATGGAAATCTCAGTTTTATAGTTTTATGTCCTCAAATATTTATTTGCTATATGGTTTGTATTTATTTACCAAGCAAGAAACTTCTGCTCAAAGAAATCGGCCCAGTTTTGGAAAGTGGAGTTAAACAGCTCCTGTTTTCACATTGTCTTTTGTCCCTGTTCACACTCTAAGCAGAGCTCCCGCCTGCCGCCTGCCACAGAGACGGAAATAGTTTCCGGTCCTCCCCTCCTCCTCCCCTCCCTGCCTGATGACATCCCACATTTCTGCATAGTGTGAGGATATATCCACTTTGATAGGTAAATCTGTGGTCATTAACTATTTTACAATCTGAACTCCACTAAATGAAGCAAATCAACACCATTTTCATCTCTCCAATGAAAAGTCAGTCTTCTAGTCTTCAGAGACCCAAGAAACGAATATAATTGCTTATTTGAATTATGAAACCTTTCAAGTAGGGATTTTATCTGTTTTCATCCCAGTCTGGTTCTGGGGATGGCACAGAGGAGGGGTTCAGTGAGGGTGATGTTGTTGAAAAGATCGTTGGATGAATACATGCATTTCCCATAAACAGAAAAAGACAGAGTAATAATAACATGGACACTTCAACTCAATACGAGACAGGGGTTCATGCTTTGCCATAAATAATATTAGAACAAAATCTCACTCCTATTTCTGTGAATCATTTCTCCAAACCTTCCCTATTTTTTCTACAGACACTGCACCAAAATATTCGACTTCCCAAACCTCAAGGTCAAGGGTCAGTGAGCCTGGGGGTACAAATGTAATCAGGGTCCAGCAGTGGCTGTCTTGGGCTCGGGCTAAACTGGGTGATGAAGTTAGCCTGGAGGGGAGAGAGGATGATGTCAGCCGGTAATGTGATAACACTGCCCGGGTCCTCCTCGCCTTGGAGCAGGCTGCTTTCCCCTCAGTTACTGAGAGGCATGCTCCTTTTTTATTAAGTTTCTGTCATTGCTGGTTTGGCTTTGATCTCAGGTTGATTTCTGGTTGCCTTGATTGCCAAGGACATGTGATGGCAAAGGGATTCTTTGGGTCCACAGACACTACATGCTCTCAGCCCTGATCAAACCTTGGGGACCAGATGTGCTTCAGAATTTCTCAGATTTTTGACGAGCAACATAGTGCATATTCTGAATGTTCTGTACCCCGCACAGGGGAACATGGGGCGGCACTGCTTAGGGGTTTCTGCAGAACGTTGGGCCTTTCATTCTGGGTGTGACCTGGGGCCAAACTGTACTCTGTCAATTAGGGCCAGGTTTTGCTGGCAGGCGAATCATGAAGAGACTTTCTCAGTTTTGAGATATTTTCTGATTTGGGAATTACAGATAGATGGCAGATGTGTGTTGTTGTTGTTATTGTTAGATTATAAATTGATATACTTTCTGGCCAAGTGATGGCATCATTCCTGTTTTCTAGCATTGACTCAAGTCCCTCTAATCTTCCCTCCCTCCCTCCCTCCCTCCCTCCCTCCCTCCCTCCCTCCTTCTCTCTCTGGCCATTTCATTAGGATTTGGAGAGAAGCAGCTGTGTATGGTCTTTAAGTCTCAGGTCTTAAGTGAGCAGATCTATGGCCACACCCTGTCTCTGATGCCACGCAGCTCCCAAGGCTTGTGCCCTGAGGTAATGACCTCTACCTCCTCAGCTGTGGCGAGGACACAGCAAGGTGGTGGGTGTGAAGGCTCTGAACGTGGTCCCCAGCACAGAACCAGCGCTCAGTGGGTGGCGGCCGCTGTCATCACTGCCGCTGTCGTGGCCGTGTCACTCTACACTGGCTGTCCTCTTCTAAGCAGTGCATTTATTCACAGTGATTTTTTTTAAAATTGTGAAGTGCATTTGGTGTTGGCTCACATGTGAGTTATTTGGCAATACCTGTCTGAAAACATCACCCATCATGGTCCTCTTCACCTGCCTCAGCTTTAAAGGTCGCCGGAAGGGAACGTTACACATAGCCACGCTCAACTACGTGAGGAGGTGATATAGATAGGTGATAGGTAGGTAGGTAGGTAGATATGGATTAATGATAGATATGGATAAATGGAGGGTAGGTAACTGTGGGTCAATGGATGGATGGGTGGGTGGGTGGGTGGGTGGGTGGGTGGGTGAGTGGGTGGATGGATGTATAGATGGGAGAATAGATTTTAGATATGGATAAGAGGGATAGGCAGGTGATAGATATGGATGAATGGATGGATAGATAGGCAAATAGATAGATAGATAGATAGATCTGAACCTCAAGTGGTTATGGACAGGAAGTGCCATGACATGCATAGGATTCTGCATTTACTATGGACCAGAGCACAGCCAAGATTCCTTTTGCAAAGGGAGGAGGGGAGGATTCACATGGGCAACGGTGCTTTCTTGCTAGGAAATCATAGCCCTGCCAGAGTTCTCATCGCCTCGGTTCCTGTCACACAGATGCACGGATGCATTTGAGAGCCTAGCTGACACACGGGCCCATCCCTTCGGCCTCTGCAGCCTCCGAGTTCCCTCCATAACTCAGTGTGTCTCATCTTCAGGATGATGCCTGCAATTCGCGCTGCTGTTTGAGGCTTTATTCCCCGATGTGGACGTTTTGGCTGATTAGAGGTACGCGATAAGACCTGTGATGCAATTGGCATTTTCAGTTTTCTGGGTAAATAGGGCGCCTCTTGGTCTGTTTTCAGTTTGCTCTTTCTCCTCCCAGCTCCCTCCCCCTGGTGCTTCTCCGCACACAGAGCAGGGTGTCTCCAGGGGACCGCGGTTTCCTGGCTCATGTTTCAGGCTTGAAAGCAGTATCCAAATGCAGCCGCAGTTTACAGATTGGCAATTTTGCTCTAATTAAGCTTCATGAATATGAAGCTTCTTGTAGAATTCCCACGATGCCCCGTGGTGAGGATCTGCCATAACAGGCCTCCTCAGCTCACGGTGACCTACTGGAGTGTCACTTTGGCTCAACAGCACCGTGATGTTCGCTCAGATGAAGCGCAGGCCACATATTAGTTCATTGCCAGGCCTTCGCAGAGGCGGCCAGAGGGGCACAGTTGTCTGGAGGGCTTGACAGAAGCCCGGAGAAGGTCAGTGTCTTCGCCGATCTCTGCAGTTAAATGCTAACGCGGTGCAGCGGGGAGGAGGTGACATTTGTGGAACTGCCCTGGTTATGTTTTCTTCTGCCAGGATTGGGTGTGTCCTGGCAACATCTCGGGATGAGCCAGCTTCTCTGGGACTGAGAAGGGACTCTTCCTTAGGGACAGCTGTTTGGGGACCAGTTAGTTCCCACGCAGTAGCATCTTCTGAATCAGGGTTTACTGTCGGCTGTTTCTTATTATTTTACTTACTTCTGAAAGTAGGAAAACATTCTTAATTCAAAACTCCAAAAGTATTTTTTTTTTTTTAATAGAGAGAGCCCGGGCGGTGTGGTTCAGTGGTTGATATGGATGGACGGATGGATGGATGGACGGATAGATAGACAGATAGACAGATAGATAGAGCTGAACGTCAAGTGGTTATGGATAGGAAGTGGCATGAAAAATAGGAACCAGGAGGTCATGGTTTGATTCCAGGCCACACTTCAGGGTTGCGGGCTCAGTCCCCACTGTGGGGTGTGCAGGAGGCAGCCAATCAACAATTCCCTCTCACCATTGATGTTCCTATCTCTCTCTCCCCCCTCTCTAAAATCAATAAAAACATATTTTTTAAAAAAGAAAGAAAGAATGGGAGCATCTGGAGAGCTGTCCATCTCCCCAGCTGTGGAGGTCGATGTTAAGACTGAGGATGTTGCCTGGCCAGTGAGGCTCAGTGGTTGAGCATCAACTCATGAACCAGGAGGTCACAGTGCAATTCCCAGTCAGGGCACATGCCCGGATTGTGGGCCCAGTCCTCAGTGTGGGGTGTACAGGAGGCAGCCAATCAGTGTTTCTCTCTCATCATTGATGTTTCTATCGCTCCCTCTCCCTTCCTCTCTGAAATCAATAATCAATAAAAATATAGTTTTTAGAAAATAAAAGACATAGAGAGAAAACTCTACTTCTACCCTCCCTCCCCCATCCCATTCCAGGTTTGCAGGCCCCACCCTCACACAGGTGCCTATTGTATTTCTTTGTTGTCTATCCTCCCAAAGTCTCTGTGTATAAACTAATAAAAACGCACCACTTCGTGCTAAGAGTCAGCAAAGCATCGGTTCTCCCGCTGAGCACTTCCTGGCAGCTGCCACATTCTAGAAGATTTCTCCCTTCCCGGTGGTTTTCAGGAAACTGTGGCCATGTTGCTTTAGGACCAGCCCTCAGAGCCTGGGGCCACTCCTCCTTCCTTGCAGCTCCCTGGCCTTCCTGTTCTCAGGGGGAATAAAACCCTGGACTTGGTCCATTTCCTTTTTCCTTGCAACTTGAAAGGCACTTGGACCAGCCCCAGGTGTTGCTTTTCATGCCTTTCGTTTTAAAAAGACTTTTACTCTGGTTTGTGTGCTCCTATTGTCTGTGAAAATGGCCTGCATAATTAGGCCCACAGAGAACCCATCTCCAGGGCGAGTTATTGATGTATTTCTCATGTCAGCCACTTTCATGTCAGGTGCAAGTCACCTCTGGGGATGGAAGGTCCCGCGGAGGGGCCTACCTGAGCATGCGCACTGCTCCTTACTCTGCAAGCTCCAGTCTGCAGGACCATGCAAAAGGGGGTTCACGCACTCCCTCAAGGTCCAGAAAGACACCACCCACGTGGTGGGCATAGATAGAAAATCAACTCACTCATGCAAAAAAACCACAGCACTGTATTATAATACAAGACTTGACTAACTGAGTCATTAGAAACCTTTAAAAAATCTTCATGAAGCACATTTTTATTTTTTGGTTGCTTTTTTTTCGGTAAGCATAAAAATTGGGTACCGTACTTGCGTTAAGGGGTTGATGTAGAACAGTGCTTGGCATATAGTTGGCACTTAGTATTCTCGTCTCCCCCGTCTTCAGCTTTGCTCGGCATCAGATAAGACGGGCTGAGAGGCAGGCCACCATGGGACCCTCACTTGCACTGCGGGGACAGCCTTCTGCTGGCTTCTATTTGCTGCGCTCCTCGCTGTGGGCCTGTACCGCCTCCCTGGGCGAGGCCATGTCTGTCCACATGTCACACCTAATTAAACTCCAGCCTTCACATGGCCAGCGTCAAAGACAGCCGGGAAGAAAAATTACATGATTGCAGTTCATCGTCCTGAGGTAGCAGCCACCACCAACGTGGTGCGGAAATGGGCAGTGGTTGCTCAGAAGCGATGCATCTGGTGCCTTACAGGGAGAAGAGCAGAGCGTGCTGCTGCCCCCGAGCACCTTCTGCATGGGAGCGTCTAGCAGTGCATTTGGGCCTTTCCCTGTCACCTGGAGGCCGGGCAGAGGGCTCGCACGCCGCTGGTGTGGCCGCTGCGAATGGCCCAGGTGACAGTCGCTTTTGCACAAGCACAACGTGGGCTTGGCTTCTGGGTTTGCAAAACCAGATGAAAAATGTTCACCTGAGGGCTCTGAAGGGACTCTGAGTCACCTGAGGTCATTGCCATTTGTGTGTGCAAATAGAATAGAAACTCCAGGAAAGAGCGCATGCAGCCGTGAAAGAGGGATGGGAAGGATGACAGGAGCCCTAGCCGGTGTGGCTCAGTGGATAGAGTGTCGGCCTGCGGACTGAAGGGTCCCAGGTTCGATTCCCGCCAGTGAGAGATGGGTGCAGAATTGGGGTTGGGACCAAGATACTGGTCCTTTAAGTTCAGGCCGCATGGAAAGTGCGGGCATCCAGAGCACATCTAGTCCGAGCACTTGCTGTGCGACCAGGGGAGGGCCCTGATACTGTCCACCGAGAGGAAGTTATGAAAGTGTATGATGTGCAATCACAGCTCAGCTGGGGGCGCTGTTCAGCTCAGGACATTCATACCCAACGAGCCATCACACCAGCAGCTCCTAAAGCCAGAAGTGCAGCAAAATGGTTTGGTGGATGACTGGCACTAGCTTCAGACACTTGCTGGGCAGTTTTAGTGTGTGCGTGTGCGTGCATGTGTGTGTGCGCATGTGTACAGGCATGCATATAGCCAGAGAAAAGTTTTATTTTTAAATTAATGACTGATATAATCATACCGGTTATTAACTATTTTAATCTCTCTCCAGAAATATAGGCAGCACAGTAGTCACTGAATCTTTCATTCCACTTTTTCAAAACCCTGTTTTTATGATTGCAAGAATGTAGCCTACACCAGTGGTGCCGTCTTTGTTTTTCTTTTTCTTGTCAATCCGTGCGTGTGCTCTTGCGTGTACCAACCGAACTCATTTCATTGTCTAACTCACGTCAATGCTTTCCTCCCCCCCTCCCCACCCCCCGTGTTACACTACTGCCCGCTCACATCATGATTTGGCGCTTTCAACGTGCAAGACCCACGGGTGGGTGATTCCAGAACATCTGGACGTTTAGAAACAGCTGGGTGATGCTCAGCGTTTGGTTTTTCATACAGATGTGTGGCATCTTATAAACCAGCAACATTTTTATTAGTCTTGAAAGTCCTAGGGTTTCTGAGTCATGGAATGAAAAATAGCTGTCACTTGCCATCGTCTGATGAGATCTGGTGGTAAACAGTTGCAGAAGGGATATTTTGAATTGACATGATGTCTTAAGCGACCTCCAGTTTATATTCTAACTGCGCCAAAGGTTCTGGGTTATAACCACGCCGGCACTATGATATCCTGGTCCTGTTCCTAGCACGTCGCCGTTTTAGACAGGGGAGCCAGACCTTGGACTGTAGTTTGTGTGATGGGATTTCTTGAAAGTCAGTCAAATTTATCTATAATAATAAAAGTGCAATATGCTAATTAGACCAGACGTTCTTCCGGATGAAGCCGGGGCTGCGAGGGAAGCCCGGGTCCCAGATGCCAGAGGGAAGCCGGTGCCGGCAGCCGGTGGACGGAAGGCCTACTCTTGTACGAATTTCATGCATCGGGCCTCTAGTTTAATAAGAAGAAGAACTTATGTAAAATTTGCCATTAATCTAGGACTAATGTTTAATCAGATTTTTTTGCAGTGTGCGATTTGGAATGTTTAATGAGCTGTTCACAGTTATTATTTTCTCAAATATGTCGGATGGAGAAGCATGCCAGCCGATTCAGAAACACTTTGTGGAAATCAGGATCCAAATGTAACTGTTAGAGACACAGCACGAGTCCACACGGGGCGAAGGCCCACGTGGTTGCTGTTACCACGCAGGAGCGAGTCTCAGGCACCAAGCAGCTCCTACGGGGCCGACCCAGTGAGTGATGAGTGACGCGTGCAGCATGGAGCCCACTGTCCCCAGCCCAGCGCTTAGTCACGGCTTGAACTCTCCCTCCTTTAAAGACCCAGAGTGAACTATGAACAACGCTGCGTCTTGATGATGTTACGGATTCGCAGCATCACGGGCAGGGTTGTAGCGAAGCGCAGAGACGCTTTGGAAGAAAACCTGGGGCTGGACCCGAGCCCAGCTTCCCGTCACAGGCGGTGCGGGTGTAGGGGCACAGCGCTCCTCGGACACTGACGGGAGGTACCCAGGGAACCCCCCCCACGCCCCTCTCCGCTTACTGCGTATTCTGTGCCCCATTTCCTCCTGTGACCCTTTGGGCCTGACAGTCTTTCCTTTTTTTTCATAGCAAGGGTGGAAATTTTATTGAAGAGCAAGTACAGACTCCTACGTGGGGAGGGTAGAGTCCCCCGGTCTTTCCTTTTAGATACTTTATGTTGGGGGTCAGGATTTATATCTTCTCTAAATATTTCATCCAAGGAAGAATAATTAAGATGAACTCACAGAAGAAGAAGAAAAAAAGAGAGACAGTTTGTAGGAAGTTCAGTGGACAAGAAAAGGGACTCTAGACCAAGTCAGCGACCCACTCTTTCTCGTTGGGAACAGGAAATCGGAAGCCGGGGTGTCAGGGAACGCCCGCTTCTCCGTGATCTTTAGGGCGATGAAAGCCTCGGCCTTGACCCTCACCCACAGTTCTTGTGTTTTAGTCACGTTGTTTGCAGCTGCTTCCCTCGTTGGCTGGAACAGGGCTGTGGCCTTAGCCGGGAGGCTCTCTCTTCAGTCACCGCAGTTAATTTCATGGCCCGAAGGATCGGGGTTATCGTCAATGTGTAGTTTTCATCACGCGATATCCACTCCCTGCTCATCTCATTAAGAAAACCCTCCCATGCCTGACGGAGGCAAGAGGAAAACCACCGCTGAGCCCACAGACATGGTGCTGTGTAGGGTGTTCCCTTATTGCCAGCCTGCACCAACTGGGTGCCTTCTGAAAGCACGCCCTCTCCTTCCCCAGCACAGGCTGGGTGCTGGGTGCTGGGTGCTGGGTGCTGGGTGCTGGGCTCTCCTTCCCCAGCACAGGCTGGGTGCTGGGTGCTGGGTGCTGGGCTCTCCTTCCCCAGCACGGGGCTGGAGTTCTCCTCCCACCTGGACACCTGTGATTAGGTGATTGCACTGCACTTCTTTCTGAAAGTAGAAATGTTTTCCTAAATTGTTTGCACATACTGTTTTTTAAAATTGTAGAAATTCTTAACAGGCAATCTCCCATCTGCTTCTCTCCTATTGTGGTGTGTGTGGTATGTGTGGTGTGTGTGTTGTGGGTGTATGCATGTTGTGTGTGGTGTGTCTTATGGGTATGTGTGGTGTGTGTGTATGTGTGTGGTGTATGTGTGTGTCTGAGCATGTGTTGTATGCATGTGGATGTGTGCTGTGGTGTGTGTGGGTGTGGTGTGTGGATGAGTATGTGTATGTAGTGTGTGTGTTGTGGATGTGTGTATATGGTGTGCTGTGTAGTATTATGGTGTGGTGTGTAGTGTGTGTGTATGTGTGTGAATGTGGTATGTGTATTGTGGGTGTGTGTATATGGTGTGGTGTGTGTATGTGTGTGTGTGGTGTGGTGTGTGTGTAGTGTGTGTGTATGTGGTGTGTGTGTATGTGGTGTGTGTGTAGTGTGTGTGTGTGTGTGTATGTAGTGTGTGTGTGTATGTGGTGGGTGTGTGTGGTGTGTAGTGTATGTGTGTGTGGTGTGTAGTGTGTGTGTGTGGTGCGCTGTGTAGTGTGTGTGTGTGTGTGTGTGTGTAGTGTGTGTGGTGTGTGTGTGTGGTGTGTATATGTGTGTGTATGTGTGTGTGTGGTGTGTAGTGTGTGTGTATGTGTGTGTGTGTGGTGTGTAGTGTATGTGTGTGTGGTGTGTAGTGTGTGTGTGTGTGGTGCGCTGTGTAGTGTGTGTGTATATGGTGTGGTGTGCTGTGTAGTGTGTGTGTATATGTGTGTGTGTGTGTGTGGTGTGTGCGGGAGGAGGGGGAAGGAGGGGGGAGCCGTTGGCTGTGTGCGCTGCCTCCGTGCCCTCCGCGAGCTCTGGGTGTTCACACCAGGGGCTCTGGGTGTTCACACCAGGGGCAGATGCAGGCCGCGCCCTGGGACAGGAGGGCGACACCCTCTCCCCTGCGCCTCCGGGCTGCTCCCGGGCTCCTCCCGCCTCAGCCCCGGCCCCCGCAGCCCCCGCCCTGTCTCCGGCTCACCGCACGCCCGCCGCCGGCGCCCCGTGGGCTGAGCTGGCCTTCTTAAAGGCGCTACGTGGTTTATTTCCTCTGGACGTTTCCAGCTAGAATCTTAGGAGGCCGCGCACGCACCTGGCATGCAGGGGTGGCTGCCTGGCGCCTTCCCTGGTACCAGGAAGTGTGAATCGCCGCGGCGGGCTGGGCCAGCCGGTGGGAGGGGGCGGGCGAGTCCAGGGCAGGCGCCTGGTTCCGCCGTCCTCCAGGCCACGCGTGCCTCTCGCTGCCGCGCGGGTCTGAGCCCGGCGTCGGGGGGACGGTGCAGGGGCTGCAGGCGCCCCAGGAGAGGACGCATCCCTGCCTCCAGCACCCCCCCCCCCCCCACCTTTTTCGATGGCGGATTTGAGGTGGGGTCCTCAGCCCCACACTCGCCCCTGCTTGGCATTCCGTGCACAGCAGCATCCGAGGCTCATTAAGGGAACTAATCAATTCCCTGCATCGCCCGGGCGCAGGGGATCAGCGCCCACGGCCATTAGCGCGGCCTTCACACACGGCCTGGCCATGAATCAATAAGGAGCCGTGTAAGGCGAGGCCACGCCTTTCTCCCCATTAAGAAAACCTGATGCAAGGAACACCTTTTGAGCTGTTTTCGAGTATGCCTTTCAGGAAAGGGAAAAGCTTTTGTTTTTTATTTTCTTCTTGTAAAATCATGCTTTTGTGTGGGCCAATTAGAATTTGGAATGGCCCCCTAGGTCAGTGGTCGGCAAACTGCGGCTCGCGAGCCACATGCGGCTCTTTGGCCCCTTGAGTGTGGCTCTTCCACAAAATACCTCGTGCGGACGCGCACGTTCAGTGCGATTGAAACTTCGGGGTCCATGCACAGAAGTCGGTATTTGGCTCGCGAGCCGCGGTTTGCTGACCACTGCCCTAGGCAATCGTGATACACACAAAAAAATGGTTTTAAAGCAGCACAAAGCACCGTGCACATGGAGAACACATTATTTTACACGCGGGGACTTACTCTAGAATAGGTTCCATCTTTAATATCAGCTGGAGCCTGTGTTCAGTGAGTGGTCATTCTGTGTGCTCTCTTGTCATTCATATTTCTGTAAAAATACACACTTTCCTAGCCCCCATAAATCAGAAGCTAATAATACTGGCTAGGAACACAGTTTAAAATGAATGCAAATGTGTTTCCCCACTGGTGTTACCTGTCCGGCTAATGTCTTGTCAGTAACTACAAGGTAAATATCACGTAACCTTAACATCGAGTCCAGTTGCACTGCAGGGCTTTGCAGGGAAATCTTTGCTGTGTACTGGACAGCGCAGATTGGCTTATGCTCCCGTGGTGGAAGGGACTGGACTTCTCCTCCTAAAACCAATGAAAGCAAGGCCCCGTGACGTTCTCGCATTGTTCATTTCATCCCAGGTGCAGGTGGGACCGCTAGACGCAAAGGGTGCGGGAGGCCTGCAGAGGCTGCGGGAAACGGTGCAGGGACCACGGGGCTGGGGCGGTGGGGTAATCGTGACCGTGGAGGCTCCCCGCTGAAGAGCCCTCGGGGAACGAAGGGGCCTCCAACACATGGCTGTCGTCTCCATCGGATCGAAAAGGCGAGTGTCTGCAGGGAGCGGGAGAAAGGCCCCCTTCTATTTTTAAAAAATACTCATCACTCATGTTTTTCATACTTTCCTAGCCTGTAATTACTCCTAATCAAAGTACAACAAATAGTAAACAGTAAAAATGAAATAAATGTCGTGACAGTTTGCCAGTAACGAGGAGAAAGCGTTCCATCTGTCTAGCCGCGAGTGAAATGGGTGTAATTACTGCTCATTTTTCTCCTAATTGCTGAGTTATTCGTTTAAAGCTTACACCCAACTGGTGAGCAGTGAGTACTACCCAGTCCCTAATTACAGCCCCGCGTTGCCACGCCGACAAAACCATCCGAATTCACCCTGCTCGCAGGGGGTGGTGACTGTCTGTTTAATTTGAATTTTATAAACTCGGGGACGCCTTGGCACCCAAATATTAAACCCCAGGGCTTGTGATTCTTTTTTGAACGACAAGTTATATTTAGGCTAAGAGTCTTGAATCTATTTCCAGGGACGAACTCGTGGGGTAGTTTTTGCTAGAAATGATCCAAGCGGATGATCACCTTGGTGTCGTACTTGTCAGCGTTACTTCGTTTATTGGTGTCCAGTCCTCTGTTAGTGGCCACGTTAGCATCATGTTATCAAGGAAATTCCATTGGAAAGTTCAGGAATGCACGTGGGTGGTCAGGGACAGCACAGATTACATAGCAGCGCAAATACAGGACAGAACTGGGATCATCATTGCTCATTTCTGTTTAGCATGGACTGGCACATTAAGGCAAATATAGATGCCGTTTACTTATTCTTATAATGCATGGCCTTATCTCTGAGATTCACTTAAGAAAGGCTAAATTTGATTATGCCCTCCTCAGAAAAATGAAGGCTGTGGGTTGGGTACCTTGGCCTCTGACTATTCCAACAAGAATAGATATTTCTGGGTCAATTCCATTGGGATCCGTCTTTTTATTCTACACTAGCGGCCCGGTGCACAGGATTTGTTTATGGGTGGGGTATCTCGGCCTGGCTGGCGATCAGGGCCTATCTATGGGGTGACTGATGGGGCGATGGAGGGGCACCCGCCTTAGAGGGGATCGCTGGGGCTATCGCTGGCCAGCCCCGCCCCTCAATTGCAGCGCCGCCGCTGCTACCACCGCTGATTGCCTCCCTCTGCAGGGCGACTGGACTGGCGGGGTGATTGTGGGGGGCGGGGCGGCCCACCCACTAGCACCCGCCTTGGCTGGCCTGAGGCCTGAGGGCTGGAGGCAGCTCCAGCGTTGAGCGTTTGCCCCCTGGTGGTCAGTGCACATCATAGCAAGACCGGTCATTCCTCCATTGGGTCTATTTGCATATTAGGTTTTTATTATATAGGATGGGGAACTACAACTGCCTTCTGATGAAGGTTGTATTCAAGTGACAAAGGTCGTGTTCAAGTGACAAAGGGGGGCTTACTTCTCCTCTGGCCCCTGGGGTCTGGGGCATTCCGCAGGAAACCTGCGTGTGGGTGGGCCTCTGGTCCAGGCACACTGACGGCAGGAGTGTTGATTTGAAAGGCACATTCTGAAGACATGGAGTATTTATTGAATGAGAGGCTATGAAAAGAAGCCCTGGGAATCCTGCACAAACATACTCAGGCTGCAGTGGCTTTTGTCCCTGGCAAGCCATCATTGCAGCTGAGGAAGAGGCGACAATGGGAATACAGCATCCCCCTCATTGCCTTCCTCTCAGCCTGGGTAAGGGCGAGGCATGTTGGTCTAGGTTAGAGGTACTCACTCCCCTGAAGAAAGAATGACTATGGTAAAGTTTGGTGTGAGATATCTACTGGGTGTAAATCTCACACTTTCAAAAAGAGGGGAGATGAGAGAAGGCCCTAGTGGTTATGAGATAACCTCAAATCAGAGTCAAAGTCATTTCCATTCCTAGCTGGAGAAGAAGCAAATTCCTCTCTCTCTCTCTCTCTCTCTCTCTCTCTCTCTCTCTCTCTCCCTCCCTCCCTCCCTCCCTCTCTCTCTCCCCTCCCTGCAGTAGAGAGAGAATATTTAACCTCTTGGTTGAGATAAGCTGGTGGAAACCATGGAACTGTATTTTAAAATTCTTCTTCCTAAGCCCCCGGCAACTGCAGTCTCTGAGATGCTTTTGAGCTCCGCATGACTGTCTGCTGCGCATCGGGGTGCATTACGCATAATCCTTTGGTCATGCTCGCCAGCTGGGGAGCAGAGATAGGAAATGTTGGAGGTTTGCAGCTTTAAAAATGGTGGCGATACTTCCCTCAGAAGCAGAGAAATGAAACGAGCATTTGCATAATCTATCTAGAGTTACCCAGGCTTCTTTCAATCTCCTTATCATGTTTGAAAAAATCTATTACGAGAATATTAGAACCAAATGCATTTTCCTCCTCGGAGATTTCATTTTGCCTCTGACTTTGGGTCCTACGGGGCTTTTCACTTATTTTACTTTCGTATGCAGGGCATTTATTTTACTTACTTTACTGTATTCCAGCCATTGTCTGTCCGAGTCAACAGCATGTTCAGATCAGCTCTTTTGACTTGGAAACTCAGTTCTGAATTTTTATGGAACAAGGTCCTAAATTGAAGTGTGGACATTGTGATATCTTATCTCCAGGAATTGAAATAGAGAAACTAAAATTCACAGTGTCGGTGGCATTTTAAATGCATGTTAATTTTTCTCATTTACGTATAAAATAGATTGTGGTAAAGTTAGTTCTTGTGTGCTTGTAAGGACGGCTCCTCGGCACTCCTGGAACTTTGCCACCTTCTCAAGACACACACTCAGACACATGCACGCACAGGCACACTTAAATATTCAGACACAGGCACATGGACGCACGCGCGCGCGCACACACACACACACACACAAGCACAAGCTCACACACAACTTCTGAAGTCACAAGCCTTCTTTCCCAATTCTGTGCTAGGACCTGCTGGCTGGTAGGGCCCCCTCACTCCCTCTTTCTTCCTCAATGAGATGATTTTCATTAATTCCATTTTCTAAATCTTCCCTTTAACTCCTTAGCTATTTGCCAGACTGGACCCTTCTACGGAAGCCACTTTCAGGAAGGTCACCAGCAGTGTTCATTCTGAATCCCACAGTCTTGGCTCACACTTTGGACCTCACACACGATTGGTTGGTGTTGCTGTCACCTCACACACGATTGGTTGGTGTTGCTGTCACCTCACACACGGTTGGTTGGTGCTGCTGTCCGTCCCATCTGCCTCCGGAGTGCTGCTCTCCCCTGCACCCTCCCTCTCTCCCGTGTCTCTTTGCCCCCTTTCTCTCCTGTTGATGCCTCTTCCTTCTTCAGCCTTGGCTGCCCCTCTCTCCATACAGGCTGTTTCCAAATGCCTTCACTCTTCCGTTGCCCGAGCAGGTGCTGAGCCCCTGTATGTTCCAGGTGCTGTTCAGGCCTGGGGCACATAGAGACCAGAACAGACGGGAGTTCCCGTGTTCGCACAGCTTGCATTCCAGTGAGGGAAGAAAATAGACAGCTATTCGAGTAAACTTGTAAAATATGGGTGTTTGTGAGGCAGCTGTAATTAGCTGGTTATTAATAACTAGAGGCCCGATGCATGAAATTTGTGCAAGAGTAGGCCTTCGCAGCCCCGGCTGCCTTGGCCCTCGCAACCCTGGCTTTGTCTGGAAGGTTGTCCAGACAGGTCATTGCGCTGTTCGGCCATTCAGTCAATTTGCATGTTATGCTTTTATTATTATTATAGATAGGAAAGGAGCAAAAGGGAGGCAGACATTATAAGCATGGGCATTCACTAGGGGGCTACAGTTTCACTCCCCAGGGTACTACAGGCCCATTCCCTGCAGATCAATGGGGGAAGGACTGGACAAAGGGGAGATAAACATACATACAATGAAGTTGGGGTGACATAGGGAAGGTGCGTTTTAGCCACTGCAAGCCCATGAAAATGTGGAGGTATATAACCTCCCAAACAAAGAAGTTCACTCTCATGACTCCTGTTGCTCATAGCTCTTGCAGTAACCCATGTTTCCTCCATGGACCTGCAACGTGGAAGCGCCAGCTAAGCTAGCCTGATGCTGGACTGTAATATGCAAATATGGAAAGAACATTCTGGACCCTGGCTCTGATTCCAGCTCTGCTGAAGTATTATTCTACACAGAGATGCAAAGCATTTCCCATGAGCATAAATCTTAATTGCCATCCGTAAATCATAAATAACCCTGGCCCAGGTATCATCACACATAAGAAGGAAGAAAGCCAGGCAGAACATAATAAAAAGGTATTAATTGATAACTAACCAGGTGTTGTATCTCCCTTCAGAATCAATTTTATGACAACAATTTTGTTTAATTGCTTCTTCTGGCATTGAAAATTCCGTAAGAGGTGCATATTTTAACTCTTCCTAGACCAGATTGGAAAGAAAACACTGATTTAGAAACCCGAAGCAATTCATCGCCGTCAGAATGTTCTCCCCATGAGAGAGCATGGGTAGAGCATGAGAATGGCACTGGGTAGGAATCTGTTAGCTCTGAGAACTAACACTTACATTTAAGGAGGGAGAGATGAAGAGGGGACCTGGGACCCTTGGAACCAAGCAGGCTGCATCATCTAAGGGCATTGAAAATGTAACTTCTTAGTACGTGAAGTTATCATTTAAGTTTGCCAACAAATAAAATAAATTAGTATTTCCTAAATTAAGTCCCGTTAAACATCTCCCTGGGAGAAGCTGGACTTTGTGCATTTAAATACTAGCCTTGGTGTTCAATAGATTTGAAAATTCATAGCAGAGATCTCTTTTGGAGAGTGTGAAGCATACCAGCCAAGTAAAAATGCTCACAACTTTCATAGTAAAAATACCCGTTTCACCGTATCTTACCTACATTTTCGAAACCAATTTAGAGAAAACCCACACGTTTGTGTTCATCCCTATCTCTTATTTTCCTTAGAACACCAGTTTAGGAAATGCTAACAGACACACGGGTGCCTGGCGTGTGATGAGACGGCTTTTGTTACTCTCCGGGGAAGATCTAGCCATTTCCCCCTAATTTTATTGAATGCATTTAGTCACAGCATGTTTCATTGTTCTTTCCACCTTGAAATAGATTTTTGAAATATCAGTCTCTGTACCTAACTCCATTAAAATATCCTCCTATGGCATTCCAAGGTTATAGCAATGAAATATGTGACGTCACCAGGCTTTCAGGACAGTGTTTTTCTTGCTGCCGACATGGAAATCTTTCAGTCAGGTTCATTGGGATCGTGCATGTACTTCATATGCAGCCTCTTGCTGGCATTCGTGGTGCCTTTGAGTTGGTACTTCTCCCTTTGGGAACCTTCAATGAATGGATCGCGAGTGAGGGCCACAGTGAGTGCAGGCCTGAGCCCGCCAGCCACTCCCCAGCTGGAGGCTCCCCTCTCCTCACTACCCCTCCACAGTCAGCCTCCAGGAGGTCACCCCAGCCCTCCCCCTTCGAATTTACTCCCTCCTCCATCTGGAAGGGAGCATAGGGAATGGGACCTGTCAGGGTAGGGATACGCCCGCCTTCGCCCGTTTTTTATTTTGCCCCCAGAAGATTGAATACTGCTTTCTGCTAAATAAAGATTGAAGCTGAAATCCTTGCAAAGAGGAAGTTTTTTTAGACCAGTTCAGCACTACACAGGCCCGTGTGGCACAGGGAAGCCAGTTGTGAGCAAGTGAACACGGTTGTTGAATAAGCTGTTCCTTGCAGATTTCCTAAGACTGATCAGAACCATCGATCTTGCTGTGACTTCACAGCGCAGACACGATGGTGATTGTTTTACTAGTTCTTTGCTGATTAAGTGAAATATGATTGTGCTCTTCGGGAAAAAAAGAAGGAATTATGAAGTGAGCTGATTTGAGAAAGCTGCCTCGGAATGTAAGCATGGGGACTGTTGGTGTTATCGGTGGAAGAAAATGATATGGAGCCGACTCAGTACATACAGAGCAGGGAAACGTTAATTCCATGGCGGCTTAAAAGGTGCATTTCATGGGAGCTGTGTTGGGACCCACAGATTCGGCCTGCTTGGCAGCGATGGCATATGGCACAGTCCTGGAGTCCCTGCTGGTAAAATTAGGGGTTGGCCTAGATTGGAGAACAAATTCAGCCCAGAGCCAGGTTCAGCCAGATAGAATATTCGTGCTTGGTCTACAAGGTGTTGTCTATATGATGCTTAAAAGTTTATTTTGAGTAACTGCCAACATTTAAAATGTCAAAGGTTCTGTACAATCTAGATTAAGAGTTCCATTTGAAAAACTGTAAATGTAGCCACAACGGCCCTTATTTCCCAGGGATAACCCCCCCACCCCCACCCCCCGCAGGGGCCCCTCACAATGAGACAAAATGCCAGTCACCCATTATATGCACAATGCCTGGCTACTTCCTTAGGGCGATTTAGAAGTGGTAAATGGTTTGTGGTAGCCACCTTTGTGTGAAGAGTGAAATATTTGTTTCAAGAAAAACAAGATACAGCCTATTGTTGTGGACTTAAAGAACATGTGTTTAGCATATAAGTAAAGAGCACTTTAGTTTTTATTTAAAGCGATCAACTTGGCTCATGTTTGCATCCACCTTGACCCCTGATGGCGTTTCAGTCTGTGGCTTTCAGTCTAGAGCAGGGGCTGGCCAGCCATGGCGCACAGGCCAAGTCCAGTTCACCACCTGCTTTTGTAGCTCAGGTTGAGTTGAGTTACAGCCACGCCAGGTCATTTGCATACAGCCTGTGGCTGCTTTCACATTGAGCTGCAGACTCCAGTAGTGGCCATGGGGACTGTATATCTCTCAGAGTCAAAAATATTTATTATTCGATCCTTGACAGAAAAAGTTTGCTGATGCTCAGTTTTAGCTTTGACATGCGTAGAGCTTAGGAGTCATCACTCAACCCCTCCCCACAAGAAAAAAACCCTGAACGAACTGAAAATCAGTGATTCTGTGTAGATTCATCAGACAAGTGAGGTCAGAGTGGCGGTTTGCCACCTGGAGAGAGGGCCAGACAGAGAATGACAGGCAAGGTCCTCTTACGGGGCAGGACTGGTGGGAGCATCCCATGGCAAGTTTGACAAAGTGCTGGCGGCTAAGTGTGAATTGCTGGAGAGTTAACATTTCCCGGGAGTCTTCCTCCTTCCTGGATTTCACCTCCAGGAAGCTCCTCATGTTCTCACGTGGAGATCTGAGAAAACCCCCTTCTTGTGTTGAGCATGGGGAGTGAGCAGTCATCATTTAAAATGACCCCAGTGCATTGTCAATAGTACAGTTCTGACTTCTAAGGCAACTTATTCTGCCAGAGCCTATCTGACCGGAGAAAGAGCAATTACCCCACTATAGCCCCCTCTAGCTTTCCTCCTATCTCACTTAGAGGGGAGTGGGGTGGGGAGCTTAGTAAAAATAAACTACTTTTGTAGATTAGAACCCAGGGAGGGATTCAGAGATACTAAAACCGCAGATTTAGTCATAAAATTATGGAAGGCTTCCTCTCCCCACACCTTACCACCACATCCACAGAATCCAGAGTAATAGTAGTGTATTATAATGGAGAGAGTTGCCGGACACAGAAGACTTTATCGAAGAAGGAATTCCAGGGAAACACAGAGACCCCAGGAGAGAGAAATAAAAATAAGACAAGGAAACGGAAGCCTGTGGCAACCTAGAGCTACATCAAACATTGAAGATAGCCCAGCTCCAATCACACTAAAGGCCTAATTATCTTAGCTCCTACTACTCAATCTATCATGACTGTCTTTCAACAAAAAATTATAAGTAATGAATGCAAGAGAAAATACATCTGAAGAGACAAAGCGAGAGTCAGAGCAGACTCAGTGATACAGATGCTAAAATTATCAGACTTTTTTTTTTTCCTGCAAAAAGCTTTATTGTTTCATTTGGTCCAATGCATGGGAGAGGGCTTCATGGTGGTTAAAAGAATGGCTAGTAGTTTGGGGAAGAGGCTCAGATAAAAGCCAGAGACACCAGGGGATGCAGAGGGGCCCCTCAAAGGCCTCTGGGCTCCACAGGCTCCTAGTCCTGCTTGAGGCTGAGCCTTTCCAAGAGATACTCGCCCTGCCCAGCCTGGGGGCCGGCAGCCTGTGGAGGTGAGTCAGGTGTCGCCCATCTTCTTGATGAGTTTCACCTCCTCACCCGGAAGTGGTTCTGCAGGACGTCACAGAGCTGAGGTTCTGCAAGGGTAGAACCAGGACCTACAGCTCCTCAAGGGCCTGGTTCAGGTTCCTCTTCAAAGCCAGGGTGCTTCTATGGTGCCCTGAGTTTTGCCCACTCATCTTGGGGGGCCTCAGCATGTCCTGGAGAGAATGCAGCCACTGCGTTGGTTTTGCAACTGTCAGAGATGCTCAGTGCCCTTGCTCTTCTCTGCCAACCCAGCAAGAAGTGGTCCATTTCGTCGAGAGCCACATCATCCTGGTGGAAACCGAAGCCCAGAGAGAGGTAGGTGCGGGAGGACCACAGATGCAGGCTGGCCAGGAGGTGGACTGCAGCCTCCACCTCAGTAGGATAATTCTGATGAATTTGGGAGCTCATGGCTGTTCGGCAATAAGGAGTTAAGATAGAAAAAAATCACACACAAAAATGGTGTGTTGGCTGGTGTTGGTGGGGGTTCTGAAGGTGGTGACTGGATAAGAGGCAGGAGAGTGGTCGGAGGCTGGAAGAAGGGTCATCCCTGGGTCTGTTCCGTCCAAACACTGTTGAAGCAAGAGATAGATCCAGGACTGCCAAGGGCACTGCCCAGACTTGAAATTTAAAACAACTATTACAAATGTTCCAAGGGTCCTAATGATTAAACGTAGACAATACGCAAAAAAATGGTGAGTAAAGAGAGAGATGGGACTCTAGGGAAGAATCTAAAGGAAATGCTAGACATAAAAAACTATGGAGCAGAAATGAAGAGCGCCTTTGATGGGCTCATTAGTAAACTGGATACAACCAAGCAAGAATTTTTGAGCCTGGAGATATGTCAGTGGAAACTTCTCAAACTGAAATGCAAAGAGGAAAAAAAAAGGAACAGAATGTTCAAGCAATGTGGGAAAATTACAAAAGGTGTAATATATGTATAATGCAAATGCCAGAAGGTGGAGAAAGATAAAGGAACAGAAGAAATTTTCAAAAATTAATGACAGACACCAAATCACATATCCAAGCTCAAAGAACATCAAACAGGATAAATATCCAAAAATTATACATCTAAACATGTCAAATTCAAACTGCAGAAACCAAAGTAAAAAGGAGAATATTATAAGAAGGTAGAGGGGGAAAAACTCATTACCTGTAAAGGGACTAGGGATAAAAATTTCATTGGACCTTTTGCCACAAATCTTTCAAGCAAGAGAGTGGAGTAAAATGTATAATGCGTTAAGGAAAAAAACAAAGCAACTAACAGAAGATTCTATGTACAATGTAGTGATTCTTTGAAAGTGAAGGAGAAATATTTTTCAAGACAGAGTCTGACGGAATTTATCACCAGGTGACCTGGTGACCAGTCTTGTAAGAATGTTAACAGAAGTTCTTCAGAGAGAAGAAAAATGATATGTCAGAAACGCAGATCTACATGAAAATGGAGGGGCATTGTAGGAGGAATAAATGATGGTGAAATAAAATTTGCAAGGAAAAGTAGACAAAGCCGTTATTATAGAGACCTCAATACCTCTATATCAGTGGCTGACAGAGTGTCCAAGCAGAGTCAGCAAAGACGTAGCAGACCTGCGCAGCACCATGAAACCACAGAATCTATTTGACATCCATGGACCACTTCAGCAACACCCAATGCCCCTTTTTTCTAACATACACAGAATGTTCACTGAGACCTGATTCTGGGCCATAAAACATCCCTCACCAAATTTAAAATCTCAGAAACCAAACCAAATGCGGTCCCACACTACAGTAAAATTAACTGCAGTGGACTTAAATTTAATTCAGTAAAAGAAAAGTTGCTAGAAAATCTCTAAATATTTAGAGAACAAAAACAAACTTCTAAATAAAAAACAATTCTCAGGGGAAACTTTAAAACAGTTTAAAATAAGTGAAAATATAAAAATGTGTGCAATGCATTGAAAATATTGCCTCAACAGAAACTTATAACATTGAAGGTATATTAGAAAAGAAGAACTATCTAAAATCTATCATAATGCTTCCAACTTAGGAAACTAGGGAAAAAATGCAATATAAGCCTAAAGTAAGCAGAAGAAAAGAAATAAATATTAGAGAGAAGTTTATTAAATTGAAAGCAGGAGGCCAAGAGAAAACTCAATAAAACTAAAATCTAATTCTTTGAAAAGATGAATCAAAGAGGTAAACCTCCCATTAGGTTATCAAGAAAAATGGTGAAGACACAGGTTACTAATATCAGAAATGAAAGAGGAGCCATCACTAATGATCCCATGGACATTAAAATGATAAAGGAAAGTTATAAAAAAATGCTATCCCCATAAATTTGGTAACTTAGGTGAAATGAGCTGATTTCTTGAAGGACGCAAACTACTAAAATTCACGCAATGAGAAATAGATCCTCTGAATAATGCTACATCTGTAAAGGAATTTAATAATTAATGACCCTCCCAAGAGGACAGCAGTAGGCCCAGCTGATTTCATTGCTGAATTCTGCCAACCATTTAAAGAAGAAATGATGCCATTCTCTGCAATCTCTTCCTAAAAACAGAAGCAGGGGAAATACTTCTTAACTCATTCTGTGAGACCAGTATTACCCCAATACAGGCATGCCTCACTTTATTACACCTTCCTTTATTGTGCTTCACAGATAGTGCATTTTTTTTTTTTTTTTACAACATAAAGGCAAGACCTTCCACCAGCAAAAAGATTACAACTCATTGAAGGCTCAGCTGGTGGTTAGCATTTTTAAGCAATAAAGTCTTTTTTTTAATGAAGGTAGATACATTTATTTAGACATAATGCTAATGCACACTTACAGACTACAGTGTACAGTCAACATAACTTTTATATGACTAGGAAACAACAAAAAAGTATGTCTTGTTTAATTGTGGTATTTGCTTTCTTGTCATGGTCTGGAACTGAACCTGAAATATATCTGAGGCATGCCTGTACCAAAACTAAATTAGAGACATTGCAAGAAAAGAAAATTACAGAATAGCATTTCTCCTGCAGAATTCCTCAATAATACTAGTAGATCCAAGCTAACAATGTGTAAAAAAATTTAGACACCATGGTCAAGTTGATTTATTTTGTGTATCAAAGATGAATAAGTGAAAGAGAATGTTTAGGGCAGTGAAACTATCCCATCTGCTGTTGTAATGGTGAGGACATGATATTATGCATTTGTCAAAGCCCATCTATAATAATAAAAGCATAATATGCTAATTCGACCAGACAGCTGAACGACCTTCCAGACGACCTTCCTGATGAAGCCGCCAGGGCTGCTGCGAGGGCGGAGTCCCTTGCACCAATTTCGTGCATCAGGCCTCTAGCAGAGGTATAAGACAAAGAGTGAGGCTGAATATAAACTTTGGACTTCAATTAGTAATAATGTACCAACAGAGGCTCATTGTTTTTACAGATTTACCAAGCATCTCATAGGGCTTTAAAAGAGAAAGTTCATGGCTCCAGACAAGGGTTAGCAAAATGAAAATATATCATTTATGTATATAAAAGTCAGATTAAAAATTACACTTAGTTACCCTGGCCAGTTTGGCTCAGTGGTTGAGTGTCAACCTATAAACCACGAGGTCAGGGTTCAATTCCAGTCAGGGCACGTGCCTGGGTAATGAGCTCAATCCCCAGTAGGGGGTGTGTAGGAGGCAGCCGATCCATGATTCACTCTCATCATTGATATTTCTCTCTCCCTCTCCCTTTCTCTCTGAAATCAATAAAAACATATTTTTAAAAATCACACTTAGTGCTACCAGTAAAACTACATGGGGGTGTTGTCCCCTTCCTGGCTGGTGTGGGCCTTCTCCTCCAATGTGGTGCCTGTAGCAATCCTGATGCCACCGGGAAGCTGGTGGCGAGGGAGGTCCTGGTTGAGGGAGGTCAGAGGAGGGCCCTGCCACTTCCTCGCTGTGGTTTTCTTGGGCAGATCATGTAATTCCCATGGCAGGCAATTCTCTCACTTGTAAAACGGGCTGGACTTCACGAGCCTCGGTTAGGACTTACTACATAGAAGCAAGCTGATCCCAGGGAAATGGTTGGTAAGCTGTTAAATGACATAAATCCAAGGCATTCTTCTCTGGGCCATTCATAGAGTCGACACGTACTTGGCATATGATTCAGGGGCTGAATGGAAATTATTAAAGGAGAATTCGCTGTGTCCCTCCCCTACCTAGGAAACTTCCCTGGCACAACCCTAGAGCCTGCATATATTCACCCATCATAGGTCATAGCTCCCTTGCTTCTCCCAGAACTCATCTTGAATAGAATCCTCCAGGCATCTCAACCTGGTGCTCAGTCTGCTGCTCACAGCTGAACAGACCCTCCCAGTGCAGCCCACCTGTGTGTTTCAGAGGTTTAAAAGACTGGAATAGGGTGCAAGTGAAATGATATTTTTCAACTTCAGTCAAATAGTCCGCAGGCTGTTAACAAACGATATTACATGAATAGTTTACCCAGAAAAAACGCCCTATGTTTTTTCTTTTGTCTGCTCCATGGGAAAATGAAAGACTAGAATATGAGCATTCCATACTGTAATTATATATTTTGAATTATCGTGATTTATTCCTTTGCTAGTCAATCATTTTTATCAGGCTTTTCTTATGAATCTGTAATAAAATAAAAATAAAGATATAGTCTCTATGATTTCAAGGAGTCTTTTTTTTTTAAATGACAGTTTCACTACTAGCTGAAACCTCTGGCATCTATTGGTGGTTATAAAAGCTTTTATCATCAGATCCCTCTTTGAGGTTAATTACAAGTTTATTCCTCCTACGGTAATGATGTTCTGACCAATGTTGATATTAACCAAGTGATATTCACAGAAAAAATTCTCCCAAACTTGTGACAACATATAATAAATACCAGGAGGTTCTGTGATGCAGTGAAAGTGAGCTTTGGAGTCAGTGGAACCTGCCTCTTCCTGCCGGCCAAGGCCCCTGGAAATAAATGTGAGGTGTACGAATCAGGAATGATGTAAGCGCAGGCCTGACAGATGTACCCCATGTCACTTGTTTACTGGGCAAGAGGAGAAGGGACCAGCTTTGTCAGTGTTTTCTCTACCCAAATGCTGAGCAGGAGTCTGAATTTTAGATTCTTCTTGTATCAATTCTGTGAAGTCCTGTGTACCTGGACCAGGTGGAATGAGGCTCGTGAAGTCCTAACCATGTGGGCAGCGCTGTGCCAGAGCCAGCTCTCTGTGCTGGGAATCAGATGATTGATTGTTGACAGGGATTAAAACCCAGGCTCGCCCCGGCCAGTGTGGCTCAGTTGGTTGAGAATTGTCCCATGATTCAAAGATCACCAGTTTGATTCCCCATCAGGGCACATGCCCAGGTTGTGGTTCAGCCAATAATTGGGTTCAGGGTATATGCATGTGGGAGGCAACCGATTGATGTTTCTCTCTCCCTCTCCCTTCCTCTTCCTCTAAGAAAAAATCAACAGAAACATAAAAATAAAATAAAATAAAAAATACGCTCACTGAGCATGAGACTTTGATCTCCCAACCCCCTGAGACTGCAGAAATTTCATGGGAAGGTGACAAGGACTTCCTAACCCAAACGCAAATGTTTACCTTTCAACTTCAGCTCAAGCCTGAAGGCGTTGCAAGTTCATGAAAAGAACACCCTGGCTTGTACATCAGCAAATGTTGACTTTTACAGAATATTCCAATTTGAATGGGCTAACAGTTCAATGAAATCATCTTTAAAAATTTAAGTTTTTATATAGCTGATGATCCTTGTCAGATTTCAATGACAGACGTGTGTCCAGTAGAGAGAATGCTGGTGGGAGGCCTCCCTGGAGTTTGGGGAGGACTATGAAATGGCAAATTCCGTCTTTGTGATGAAGATCGTGCATTCTCACCCTGTGGTAGTGTAGTCAATTATATGCTTCACGGCCTCTTTCATTTTTTAAAATATTTTTATTGATTTCAGAGAGGAAGGGAGAGGGAGAAACATCAACGATGAGATAGAATCATTGACTGGCTGCCTCCCGCACGCCCCACACTGGGGATTGAGCCCACAACCCAGGCATGTGCCCCAACCAGGTATTGAACTGCGACCTCCTGGTTCATAGGGTGACGCTCAACCACTTAGCCACACTGGCCGGGCTATCCTCTTTCATTTTTTAATTAACTGATGCTAAGAAAATATGGTATAAAACTTAATAAACACAGAAAACATTTTCCAACATGAATATGTTCTAAGTAATGTGTACTTGTGAATGCTGTGTTAAAATATCAGTGTATAGATAAGCATTTTTGTAGGGAAAAAATACTTGGTCTTGAGCCATAGCACAGAGTTGTCATGAAAAATGATGTGCTTTAGGCTCCGATGTGGTCCTGGTTTTCTGGTAAAAAAAAAAAAAAAAAAGTGGAGATAAAACTGAGGTGACTTTGAGGTAATTTTCAGTTGAAAGACTGCTCTCTGTGATCTATTTCGGATCTTCACCAAGGAACCCTTGTTTCATTGATGAGGTTATCATGGTGATGTTATTATTAATTTGCTCCCAAACCGATTATTCTCCTTTCTGTGTGTGTTGTTATTTAGTGGTTTTTTTATTTCATTAAAATGGTTTTACTTTTTTTTGGCATTTTTAGAAAAGATTCTGTTCTTTAATGGACCCTTTGAATGACTCATCTGCTCTTCTTTCCTGTTGTGTGATGGAGTGAGTGCCTCGTTGGTTGTTTTTAGATCCATCTCACGTGGTTGCTGCCCCAGATGTCACCTTTGCTGGCAGTGAAAGCCCAGCCTTCCCCCGTAGTTCAATTTGATGATGTTGTGATTGGAATATGGGATTATTAGGTGCAGGAATTTGCTTCAGAAACAAATTGAGGATTGCAGAGGTATGGAGGGGACAGCGCTTCTTTCCTCAGTGGCCCAGCATTTCCGGAGGCATGGGCACATGGAACAGACTGACAGCTGTCGGGGGTGAATGAAGGAAGGTGAAGAGATTAGCCAAAGAACATATATGCATAACCCATAGACACAGACAGCAGTGTGGTGACAGCCAGAGGGAAGGGGATCAGGGACTGGGCGGAGGCGGGCAAAGGGGGGGGGGCGGGAAATGGGGACATCTGCAATAGTGTCATCAAAAAAAAAAAAAAGGATTTCCAGGAATATTAATTTGCAATCATGGATCTTTGTCTACACTCCGCCTGCCTTCTGGGCAGATATCTAGCTCTGTGTCACCACCCCCAAGGGTGCATGTGGCTGTCAGCACCCCCTGGAAGCTGGTCAGAAAGGCAGACCCTCAATAGACATAGATCAGTACAGGTCAATGGAGCAGAATAGAGAGGCCAAAAATAAACCCACGTCATATGGTCAATTAATATTTGACAAAGGAAGCAAAAACATACCGTGGACTAAAGATAGTCTATTCAATAAATGGTGCTGGGGAAATGGGATAAAATGTGCAACAGTGAAACTAGACCGCCTTCTCACACCGCACACAAGAGTAAACTCAAAATGGATTAAAGACTGAAATGTTAGACTCAAAACCATAAAAATCCTAGAAGAAAACATAGGCAGTAACATCTTGGACATTTCTCATAGCAATATTTTTTTCTGATATATCTCCTCGGGCAAGGGAAACAAAAGAAAAAGCAACAAATGGGACTACATCAAACTAAAGATTTTCTGCACAGCAAAGGAAACCATCAACAAAATGAAAAGACAACCCGCTGAATGGGAGAACATATCTGCCAAGGATACATCTGATAAGTGGCTAATATCCAAAATTTATAAAGAACTTATAAAACTCAACACCAACCAACAAACAAACAATCCAACAAGTGTTGGCGAGGAGGTGGAGAAAAGGGAATCCTCGTGCACTGTTGGTGGGAATGCAGATCGGTACAGCCACTGTGAAAAATAGTATGGAGTTACCACAAAAAGTTAAAAATGACACAGCAGTTCCACTTCTGGGAATTTATCTGAAGAAACCGGGAACATTAATTTGAAAGAACATATGCACCCCTGTGTTCAATGCAGAATTATTTACATTAGCCAAGATTTGGAAGCAGCCCGAAGTGCGGCTCATCAGATGAGTGGATTAAAAAGCTGTGGAAATTTACGCAATGGAATACTACTCAGCCATAAAAAGGAAGATAATTTTACCCTTTGTAACAGCATGGATGGACCTGGAGAACATTATGCTAAGTGAAATAAGCCAGTTAGAGTAAGACAAGATAATCTAATAAACAAACAAAATAGAAATCGACTCATAAATAGAGAGCAGGCAGACAGCTCTGGGGGTTCAGTGGTGGCTGGGGGTGGGAGTGGAGGGGTTGAGCAACAAAAAAAAAGAGAGAACTCATGGACATGGACAACAGAGTGGTGATTGCGGAGGAGTGGGGAGTGGGTGGAAGTGGCTGAGGCCATAGAGGGGATAGATGGTGATGGAAAAAATAGAAAAGATCAAAAAGCAAACCCTCACACCCTGCCCAGACCTCCTGAATCAGAATCCTCATTTAATAAATCCTCGGGTGATGGGTACCCACACCAAAGGCTCTTGCTCCTTCATGGACCATGTTAGTGGGTTACATGACAGTAGACCACATAAGGTGATCAAGACCAAGTCAGTCAACATTTCTGGAATTCAGTGCCATCGTCTCTAACACCGGGTGACACACCAGCGCACTCTGCTCTGCCTCCCAGGTCGTGTAGGAGAGAGGTCATTCATTATGCATGTGCGTGAGCACAATTCTTCACATCCTTCTGGACTGTCTGATTATATTGGTTTTACTGAGCAATTTGGAAAGACTCAAAAAAAAAAAATTTAGAGCCAAAAGGGAATTCACATTTGAGAATGAGAATATATCCTCTCTCTTTGCACATTTCTGCTTTCTCCTGCCCATTCCCCTGGTTGGCCTGGGGACCCTCGGAGTTGGGTGATGTTGGGAAGAGACAGCTGAGGCAGGTGTAGGGTGTGGCAGAATGAAGGAGAGCAGGGGAGGCACTCATGTTCCCTTCACTGTTCCCTTCATGTGTGGCCTTAGCTGTGAAAGTGGATATGCCACACATGCGACGCTGGGAGTTGAATGACTAAGCATCAAATCAACGGAAATCAAACCCAGCCTGGAATTGTTAATAGAATCCGTCCTCAACCTGGAAACCAGCGACTGCTTTGGATGGTACCAGTGTGTGCTTGGCCCAAATAGCCTTGTGTGTGGCTGGCAGGGCCCATCATACACCATTGCTTTCCACTGATAAAGCGTCTCTTGGAAAATACAGTGATGGTTTTACACACTTCCTTTCGTGATTCCATGTTGCACTTTTCTGCATTCTGACCTGGTCTTTCTTCGTAGTTCACATATAGTCAGCTGTCCCTGGCATTGTTTTCTTTTTTATTGTTTTCTAAAATGTAGTGGTAAATTTAATTCATCTGATTATGATTCTAATAGTCCATTCCAAGTGTTGCTTCTCTGTTGCCCAAATATCAATGTGGAATCTGTAGGAAGGAGTGTCCCTTTGTTCCCGTAAGGACAGTCGCTCTAGGCTATCCCTGCTGTGTCATCTGGCCCAGGGGGCAGGCGCTGCTCACTCACTCTCTCCCACATCTGGGGCACTTTGTTCTAAACACTGACATTTGGCTTCTAGTTAGGCAAGTGTCCAGGGCCCCATTTCAACCTCCAGTAAGTATTTATGAGCAAGGCCATGTGTAACCTACCAGAGTCTCATTTCTCCGGGTCTTATCATTGTGCGCATGGGATGTGTACAGATTCTCAGCGACTGGAGTTTCCTTAAGTATTTATGAGGTGTGTTCATATCTGTTTCTCCACATTGCTGTCTGTCCTCCTGCGATAAATGGTGCATTTTAAAAACCATTTCTGGGACTTGTCTCAGCAGTTATATGTTGACTACATGTATGTTTATAACATACAACCTATGAATGTTTTCATGTGTTCTTGCTCCTTCTTGTTGGGACTATTATCTTTTTTTCTGAATTGTGTTGTGTTGTGTGTGTGTGTGTGTGTGTGTGTGTGTGTGTGTGAAGAGAGAGAGAGAGAGAGAGAGAGAGAGAGAGAGAGAGAGAGAGAGAATGTGTTTCTTTGTGTTTGTTCTTTCCATTTCGGCAACCTGAAAGTCACAGTGAAAACATTGACACAGGTACTTTATGATTTGTTGCCTTTCGAATAAGTATTCTCATTATTTCAAAACAATTGTGCCTCTCTTCTTGCTGTTATCTGACATGAAGATTTGGATTTAGACATGAACTCAGCCACTGGGGTACACATTCAGACTCGACATACGGATGAGTTCCTTTGTGGGGGTTTTATTACATACGGATCCTAGGACTAGGCCGCCCATCTAAGGAGGCTTAGTTGGTTCTGTTAAATACCGGAATTTAGGACTATAATCTTAAACCACAGAATGACATTTATCTAAAGTAATTACCTTGTGACTCAAGCACATTTCACTAGTATTTGGTAATCTCACAGCATATGCGATCAGGGAATTAAAAATAAGCGTCAGCTCAAATAAATTACATATTTCAGCATCCTTAGAGGATAATGCGTGGCTCTGGAACTGAAAATATGTTTGACTGAGTTGCTTGTTTATATTCTTTAAAAAGAAATAAATTCTAATATGAAGATGTTGGTAAGCTTTAAAAGAGAGGAAGAACAGCCCTAGCCAGTTTTGCTCTGTGGTGAGAGTGTCAGCCAGTGGACTGAAGGGTTGCGGGTTTGATTCTGGCCAAGGGCACGTCTTGGGTTGCAGATTTGATTCCCCACCCTAGTCAGGGCATGTACGGGAGGCAACCAATTGATGTGTCTCTCTTACATTGATGTTTCTCTCTCTCTCAAATAAATAAATAAATAAATAAATAAATAAATAAATAAAAATAAATCAATGAAAAAATATCTTTGGGTGAGGATTAACCAAAAAAAACCCAACTAAAATAAAAAAATAGTTTAGTTTCAGAGGATTCTGGGACTCTGCTGTCATGTGTGGCACACTGTGGCCGTTGGTCTAAGTGAGAATCCCACTCCCTTTGTTCTGTTTATTTTCTTTGATTTCCATTGTCACTCCCTTGAGCGCCCTCCCCCGCCCCATCATTTGAAATGTACTAATGTGTTTAATTTTCATCTTTTTGTCCATTGTGAATTACTTTATGCAAATGTTGGTTTAAATTTACATATTCAAATGATGGCATGCATCTTTTCATTGTCATCAGCGCTGTGTGTTTGGGATTTTTCCATGCTGCTCTGTGTACGTTGAATTTCTTGCACCTTACAGCTACAGTGTGTGCTGTGGTCTGTAACCACCACATTTTACTTATCTACTTCCCTAAAAGTGGACACACAGATTATCTTTAAGATCCCACCAATGTAAACATCACTACACAAATTTCCTCAGATTTCTCTTTTTCTAGGCCTGTGTCCGAGTTTCTTGAGGAGATAGGCACAGAAGGATTTGACCACATGTTCCAAAATTGCTCTGCCCAGTGGCTGCATTAGCCTGCATCCTATTTATAAGGCAGAAGGGTTCCCATGTTCTTATAGTCTCACCAACCCTTCGAAATATCTGTTTTTCTAATTTTTAAAAATGTATTTTCATTTGATTTCAGAGAGGAGAGGAGAGGGAGAGAGAGATGGAAACCTCAATGATGAGAGGGAATCACTGATCGGCTCCCTCCGGCATGCCCCCTACTGGGGATGGAGCCCACAACCCAGGCACATGCCCTTGACCGGAATCAAACCTTCAGTCTGTAGGCAGACTGTCACTCTATCCACTGAGCCAAACTGGTTAGGGCGATTTTCTAATTTTTGATAGATGAAAATTTCATTATTTTGATGCTTACTTTTTCTGATTACAAAATAATTTTAGGATTTTTATATATCCATTTGAACCTCTGGGTTTTCTTTTTAGAAATTGCTCATTAATATTCTTTGTTCTATTACTATTGGGCTTTCAGTCCTTTTTATTTTCAGGAATTCTGCACATATTTTAAATATTAAGTTTTGTTGATTTTAGACATTAAAAATATCTTCACCTGCCCCAGCTGGTTTGGCTCAATGGATAGAGTGCCGGCCTGTGGACTGAAGGGTCCCGGATTCGATTCCAGTCAAGGGCACATGCCCAGGTTGTGGGTTCGATCCCCAGTAGGGGGCGTGCAGGAGGCAGCAGATCAATGATTCTCTCTCATCATTGATGTTTCTCTCTCTCTCCCTCTCCCTCCCTCTCTGAAATCCATTTTATATATATACTAGGGGCCCGGTGCACGAAATTCGTGCACTGGGTGTGTGTGGGGGGGAGAGTGTCCCTCAGCCCAGCCTGCCCCCTCTCACATACTGGGAGCCCTCAGGCGTTGACCCCCATCACCCTCCGATCGCCTCATCGGCCCCTTGCCCAGGCCTGACGCCTCCGCCAGAGGTGTCAGGCTTGGACAGGGGACCCCCATCTCCCCCCGATCACTGGCTCTGACCCCCGCCCAGGCCTGAGGCCTCTGGCCCAGGAATCATGCCTGGGCAGGGGACCCCCATCTCCCTCTGATCGCTTGCTCCACTCCCCACCCAAGCCTGACGCCTCTGACCCAGGCTTCAGGCCTGGGCAAGGGGACCATCATATCCCCCCAATCCCCGGCTCCGCCCCCCACCCAGGCCTGATGCCTCTGGCCCAGGCATCAGGCCTGGGCAGGGGACCCCCAGCCCCCCGCCCCGGCCTGATGCCTCGGCCAGAGGAGTTGACCCTCATCACCCTCCAATCACCAATCACCGGATCAGCCCCTTGACCAGGCCTGAGGCCTCCGGCAGAGGTGTCAGGCCTGGGCAGGGGACCCCCAGCTCCCCGCAGTTGCAGGCTCCGCCTCTGCCCAGGCCTAACGCCTCTGGCTGAGGCGTCCGGCCCAGGCAGCGGGAACCTGCAGTGGCAGCGGGGGGCGCCGCGATCGTGGGCTTCGCTTTAGGCCCAGGCAAGGGACCCCTAGCTCCTGGGACTGCCAGCTTCGACCGTGCCCAGCTCCCATCGCTGGCTCCACCCCTACTTCCTGCTATCACTGGCCAGGGCAGCAAAGGCGCCTGATTCTCTGATCATGGCTGGGGGGCAGGGCAAAGGCGGCCCCAGGGCCGCCTTTGCCCTGCCCCCCAGCTCTTAGCTCCCCCCCTGGGTTTCCGATCACTGTCAGTGGCAGGGGGTTTCTTCCTGCTTTCCCTTTCGCCTCCCTGCATTGTGCCTACATATGCAAATTAGCCGCCATCTTATTGGCAGTTAACTGCCAATCTTAGTTGGCAGTTAATTTGCATATAGCCCTGATTAGCCAATGAAAAAGGTATCGCCGTACGCCAATTACCATTTTTCTCTTTTATTAGCGTAGATATATATACACACACACACACACACACACACACACACATACATACACACACACACACACACTCACACTCTAGTGGCCTGGTGCACGACATTCGTGCACATTAAAAGAGAATTAATGAGAGAAATATTTTAATATTGCTATTTGCCCTTTCTCTATAATAAAAGTGTCAGAGATGAAAGAAAATTAGTAAAATGTATATAAAATCTCCTTCTTGTCAGAATCTGGGGCGCGCCGCAGGACCTAGAGTCAAGTCCCCGCCCACCACCCTCATGCACTTCGAAAACGCAGGAGACCCATACCCGGCCAGCCCCACCCCTGTCAAGCCCCTCTGGGTGGGTGGCACAGCCTCAGGTCCCCCCAGCCCTGCCAGGTGAGGGGCATGGCCTGAGGTCTCCCAGCCTGGAGCTAGGGTGGAGGGTGTGGCCTTACGTCCCCCGTCAAGCCCAGCGCGCCCCCCCCTGCCCCCCAGCAGTGTCATACCAGTGCTGAACGGGGACGCACGCAGGAGCACGCAGGCAGTGTGACATTAGCTCTGGGGGCGGAAGTCCTCGCCCCTGGCCCTGCCCACAGACTGGTCGTGACTGGGACACCGTAATGGACAAATTAGCATATTACCTCTTTATTATATAGATATCTTTACCTCTTATGTCACCATTTTAACTTTGTCCATGGTTTCCCACATTAAACAGAAATTCATAGTTTTTCTTAGTTGATTTTTTGTGTTATAATTTGTTTGAAATAAAGTGCACCGATGAAAAATTTTCAGCTTGATGTCTTTTGTCATTTGAATATACTCATATTAACGCCATCCCAAAGAAGATGTAAAACATGGCAATTAATTTTAACCACGGGAAATTCCCTTCTTTCCAACTAGTCAGTGTTCCCCGCCACCCCCAAAATGCAGCCCCTTTTCATTTCTATCAACACAGAGTAGTTTTACCTATTCCTGGGCCATAGAAACAGAATCACACCGTGTGCGTTCTTTGCTACCTGGCTGCTATTTCTCAATGTAATACTTAAGAATACACTTGTTGCAGCCTCGGAAGATTTGATTCTTCATTTAAAAAGGAAGTTCCCATTCTCCTGTTGTCAGACTTTGGGGCTGACTAATATGAGAAAGGCTGGTAAGAATATTTTTGTGCCAATATTTTGGGGGAAATATGTTAGTGTTTCTTTTGAGTAATTACTAAGAGTGAGACTGCATATTTAACTGTATTCAGAAGGTGCCATTGAAGGTCTTGCCAGAGCTGTATGGTAGTTCTGGTTATTCCACATTCTGTTCCGCTTTAGTATGACACTATTATTATTATTATTTGTGTATATGAATGGTATTTTACTTTGGTTTTAATTTACCTTTACCCAGTTACTAATGATGCTGTTTCGTGTGCTCATTGACCAAAGTGTATCTTCTTTTAAAAAAAAAAAATTTATTTATTTCACAGAGGAAGGGAAAGGGAGAGAGGGACAGCAACATCAGTGATGAGAGAGAATCACTGATTGGCTGCCTCCTGCACACCCCGCACTGGGGACTGAGCCCACATCCAGGGCATGTGCCCTTCTGCCAGGAACTGAACCGTGATCTGGTTCATAGGTCTGAGTTCAACCACTGAGCCACACCAGCTGGGCACAGCGTATCTTCTTTTATGAATATTCAAGTATTTCATCTAATTTTTAGTGGATTGTTTGTTTTCTTATTACTGAGTTGTAAGAGTTGTTTATAAATTTTGGCTATAAATTATTTTTCAGGTATAACGTTATGTTTCCTATTTGTAGCCTCCCTATGTATGTTTTTAAATGGTGCCTTTAAATTAACAATTTTAAAAAACATTGATAAAGTTTAATTCCTTGATTTTTTTTTCATTTTTGTGATCAATACATTTTTTGTTCATCTAACACAGATCTGTTCTCCTAAGCTTTCTTTTAGAAATGTATGCTTTTACATTTAGGTCTTATAATCCATCTTCCATTAATTTTTACGTGAAGAATGAGGTAGGACTCATGGTTCATTTTCCTCTGTCTATTTTTCAGCATTACTCATGGAAAAACTTTTCTCTCCCCACTTTCCCATTTAATTCAGTTTGCACCTTGGTTTAAAAAAAATCATTGTGTATGTGCGTATCTCTATTCTTCCCACTGATCTAATTGTCTATCTGAATGCCAGTTCCACAGTTTAGTATGAAAATCAAATGATGTAATTTTGAGGTGGTTTTGCATTCACTGTTTTGATTGACGAAGGTTTTATTACAACCTTAACAATCAGGTACTGGCACTCTGCCCCCCCCCCCCCCCCCCCAGCCAGTCAACTTCTCACCTTGACCTTCCTCACTTCTAAGTTCCAAGAGCCCTTCTGCCTCTATAACTTGTTTCCTAAGCCTATTTCTTCTACAACTTAAAAACAAAATGAAACAAAACAAAATCAGGTACTATAAGTAATTTTTAAAAGATACTGTTTTGGTTTGGTTTTGACATTTTATTTTCTCACTCTATTGCACTAGCTTCTAATACAATGTTGAGTGTTGATTAGAATTGAATAAAAGTGATGAGTGGATACCTTTTCCTTGATCCCAATACTAAGGGGGAGGTATTCAATATTTCTGCATTAAGTATAACATTATTTGCATAGTTTTCATAGATGTCCTTTATCCGATTGTGGAAGTTTCTTTTTATTCTTAGGTTTTTGAGAGTTTTATCTTATATGGGGCTAAATGTAGTCACATGTTTATTCTGTATATAGAGGGTGGAGCAAAAGTAGGTTTCCAGTTATTCATCTGGAAAATCCTATATAATAAAAGGGTGATATGCAAATTGACTGAACCAGGGAACGACTGGTCACTATGACGCGCACTGACCACCAGGGGGCAGATGCTCAATGCAGGAGCTGCCCCCTGTGGTCAGTGCACTCCCACAGGGGGAGTGCCGCTCAGCCACAAGCCGGGCTCATGGTTGTGAGTGCAGCAGCAGTGGCAGGAGTCTTTCCCGCCTCCATGGCAGCGCTAAAGATGTCCGACTGACAGGAGCGGGCCTAAGCCATCAGTCAGACATCTCCTGAGGCTCCTGGATTGCGAGAGGGTGCAGGCCGGGCTGAGTGACATCCCCCACCCCCCAGTGCACAAATGTTATGCACAGGGCCTCTAGTAATATTATAATTAATAAATAATACAAGAAAAACTCTGTTTCCGGTTGCAACTGTAAACCTACTTTGCCCCATCCTGCATTGAAACAGTTATTTGAATTTTCTTCTTTATTCTATTGATGTAATAGATTATTTTTATTGCTTTTTAAATCTTAAACCAATTTGTATTTCTACTTGGTCATGATGTATTATTATTTGAATGTTGTTGGCATTCAATGGCTAACAATTTGACAGATTTTTGTATATATGTTCATGATGGATATTGTTTATCATTTTTATCTTCTAATGTCTTAGTTAGGTTTTTAATATCAGGATCCTGTGGCCCCAGAAAATTATTTGGGAAATATTTCCTCTTCCTCTATTTTGTAAAAGAGATTTGTGAAGGACTGTTATCACTCCTTCCTTAAATGTTGACATGTGGCCTGAAGTATTTTCTTTTAGTTTTGTTTTGATGGGAAGATTTCTGGTTGTGGATTTCATTTCTTTAACAACTATTGGGATACCTGGATTTTTTTTTTTTTGTACTAGTTGTGGAAAGATGTTTTTCAAGGACTCTGCCCATTTTGTTTAAGCGTTCATATTTATTGGCATGAAGTTGTTTATAATATCTTCTTATTATGTTTTTAATACCTAGATGAACTGGAGAGATGTTATCTTTGTTATCCCTAGTATGGAAAATTTACATTTACCTCTTCTTTGTTTGAATAGTTTTGCTAGAGTCTTATCAATTTTATGAATATTTTTAGAAAACCAAGTTTCACATTGTTCATTTTCTAAATTTTCATTCTGTTTTTATGTTACTAATTTCTACTCTATTTTTATTGTTTCCTTTCTTCTACTTTAGTTTGTTCTTCTAGCTTGTTAACTCAGCAGCGTCTATTTGTTATTTTATAATTTCTTTTTCTATTTTGACAGACAAAGCTATAAATCTACCTTTCAGGACTGTTTTCACTGTATTCCACACATTTTGATATGTTGTGTTTTCATTATCCTTCAATCCCCCAAATTTTCTATTTTTCCTTGTGGTTTTTCTGTTGGTCAGCACCTATTTAAAAATATGTTATTTAACTTCCAAATACTTGCGTAATTTTAAAGCTATCTTATTATTATTGATTTCAGTTTTAATGCCATTGTTGTCAGCCATCATCGTTTGTATGAATTATTATTGACTTGAGTGTTTTTTAAGTGTTCAAGAATATGATTTATCTTAGTGAATGTTTTATGGCCTCTTGGCAAGAATCTGTATTATGCAATTGTTCAGTGTAGTGTTCTATAAATGCTAAATAGGTTAAGTTGTTTGGAAGTATTATTCAAACCTTTTATATTTTTTTCAAATTTGGGTCTACTTATTTTATCGGTCGTACAGAAAGGTATGTTAACATCTCCCACTATGAATGCAGGCTTTAAAAATGTTCCCCTTAATTTTGTCATTGTTTGCATTATGTGTTTTGGAGCTCTTTGTTAGGTAGATATAAACTTAGGTTTGTTATTCTTGCGGGAGTGCCTCTTAACATTATGAACTATTCCTTTTATTTCTGCTGTTGCTTTTTTTCTTGTATTATACTACATCCAATATAAACAAACATAGCCTTGGATAGTATATTGTTTTTGAATGTTTTATTTTCAAGCATCTCTTTCTTTATGTTCTAAGTGTGCTTCTTGTAAGAGGCTTATATTTGGATCTTGCTTTTAAAAAAACAACTAGTCTTTAAGTGCAATTTAGTCCATTTATATTTAATGTAATTATCAAATGACTGTGTTAAAGTATTTTATCTTGGTATAGGTTTCTCTTTTGTTATTTCCTGCCTCATTTTGAATGATCAAGTAATTATTTAACTCTATTTAACTATGTAAATATACATTTTTGTTATTCTTAGGGTTGCTAGAAATTATAGTATGTATCTTTAACTTACCATTTTCTAATTTCCAATTATATTAAGCTCTAGACAAGATGTAAGAGCTTCATGATTGTATAATTCCATTTCTCTCATTCCCACCCTTTGTGCTCTTTTATTGTTCTATAGTCTATGAACCTCACAACATGTTGTTACTATTTTTGCTTTGAAAAATTTTAGCTTAAATATATATTTGACATATCTTACATAGATATCACAAACATATAGTTATCTGTTTACACAAACACATGCATATTAAAGAAGTTCTTTTAGCATTTCTTGTAGCTACAAAGTTTCTGTTTTCTTTTGGCTGGAAGGGTCTTCATTTTTAATGTATACTTTGGCTAAATATAGAATTTTATATTGACAGTTATTTTTCTTTTGGCACTGAACACTTTATTCTACTGTGAGAAATTCAACCATCTTTTTATTAATACTTCCTTCCCCTTCATATGACATTGCTTTTTTTTTTTCAGGCTACTTTTAAGAATTTTTTCCTCATTTTTTTGGTTTTAGATAGTTTGCCTCTGATGAGCTATACCTATGCATGATTTAAAATTTTTGGTTTAATTTATCACATTTGTGGTTTGCTGCGTTTCTTGGATATGTAGTTTCATATATTTTATCAATGTAAATATTTTCTCTTGTCTCTAAAAATTTTTGGAGTCCCCTTCTGGGACTCCAATTATTGATATGCTTGATAGTATATTACAGATCTTGGATGCTTTGGGTTTTTTTTTTTCACTTTTTCTCTTTGTGTTTCAGTCCAGGTAGTGTCTGTTGGCTTGCCTTTGATTTCATTGATATTTTTTCTCTGCAATGTCCAGTCTGCTAATTAACCCATTAACTAAATTCTTCTTCTCTGATATCACATAATTCCATTTTGATAGTCCCATTTGAGTTTTGTTTTCACTGTTTCCATTTTCTGCTGAAATTTCTATCTGTTCATACATGTTGTCCAACAGTTTTTCTAGAGCCTTCATTCTCATGACTTTCAAGTCCCTGAGTGATCATTCAAGTCATCTGGGCCATTTCCTTATTTGCTTCTATGAACAGCTCCCTTTTTAAAAGGTGGGCCCCCTTTTCTCACTTCTTTGTGTATCTTGTGATTTTTATTTTGTGCTAAACATTGTGAAATAAGCACAGTGTGCCTCCTGAGAAGGGCATGCCCCTCTGTCAGGCTGACGGTGCGGCTGAGGCCACCCAGCGCGCAGCTGAACCGGTGGTGGGCTCTGTTGCAGAATTAGATCTCTCATTAGATTCAGGTCACCGGGGGCCTCACGCATTGTGCAGCTGGGGTTGCGACTGCTTCAAGGCTTGGGATCTGAGCACCAGCCGGACTCCTCAGGTCTGCCTGTGCTTTGCAGGGCCGGTCACTGGTGTTCCACACCCGGGACATGCTCCTTCTGCTTGCAGGCGGCCTGCTAGCATTTTGAGCTTCTGGAGTGTTCTCTTCGCTCTCTGTACTCTGTCTTGGCTTTCTGCACCTGGGGGCACCTCTTTCCTCCCGAGGGGACTGCTCTCAGCCTCGGGAGGGTCACTACAGTGTTGGGGAATGTCCAGGTGCCGGGGTTCATGTCCCAGCATCAAGAAGGGTTCAGGAACCTGGAAAAGGCTGTGCGCAGATGACATAGAAATCCGGAGACTAATAAAGAGTCCAGAGAACAGTTATAATTTTGAAAGGCATTGGGGGTCCGAGGACCTTCAGCTAAAGGAACTGAAGACTCCCTCCTTGCCTAGGACCCTTGCTTTTATTAACACAATTTGTCCTAAGGCAAGGTGGAGATCATACACTTCAAAGGGTACAGAGGCATTGTCAGTTTGGGGAATAGCCTACGGCTGTTCAGGTGTTTGGCCAGTAGGAGACAATAACATGTGATTAAGATGCCCTTTAACTGTCTGGCAGCCACAATCAGTTTCCTATTCAGGTTGGGGGAAATGCCTTTAGCCATTCCCAGATGCAGGTGGCTACATGTGTGACTCAACCCTGTTGAGTCCCCAAGTCTCATCAACCTTTTGATGAAACTCTTGAAATTATGACATGCTGGAATTGGTCTCCGGCATCCAGGGAATTTTGTAGGGACTTTTTTGTTTGGTTTTTCTGCCCTTCTCCCAGCTTTTGGCATTTATTTTGTTTGCTAACTAGATTCTTGCCTCTTGACTTTTCGGTTATAAACTTTCTTTTGTCATGTATTAATTATTACTATGAAATATCCTGTGTGTTGTATTATGATACTTAAAATTATAATATTGCTATGTTGATATCTTAAATCCCCTTTGGGGAAACAGGGGGCATAGAAAAACAAAAAAGCAAATAAATTGGGGGAAAACCTAGCTGCATAAACCTAAAACGAACATTTCTCATTATACACAACTTGAGCTTATGAAAGATATTCAATAGCTCTGGCACAAGATGACGCATCAGTCAGGGTCTATGGGAGTTAGATAGATAAATCGGAGATATAGATGATAGATAGATAAATAGATGACAGATAGATAGATAAATAATAGATAGATAGATGATAGATGGATAAATAAATGATAGATAGATGATAGATGGATGATAGATAGATGATAGATAAATAGATGATAGATAGATAGATAGATAGATAGATAGATAGATAGATAATGTATTTCAAGGAATTGGCTCACATAATTATGGAATCTGGGTGAATGAGTCTGAAACCCAGAGGGCAGGCCATCAGGGCAGGCTGGGAGCTGTGGGGCAGGAGCTGACAGGGTCTCTCCTTCCTGCAGGAAACCTGAGTTCTGCTCTAAGGCCTTTCCGTTGATCAGATGACGCTCCCCCAGGTTACCCAGCGTAGTCACGTTTCCCTCAAACCGGCTGATAGATGGTGTTAACCACACATGCAAAACACTTTTCCAGCAGCACCTAGACTAGTATTGGAAAAACTTGGTGCTGCTGCCCAGCTGTAAGTTAACACATAGAATTGTCAAACGCAGTGGACAAGGGTCTCTCAGGGTGCTGGGGTCGGGGAGATGTTCCTTCCCTTCCTTCCTAGCTGACTGACTTTTTTCAGAGAAATATGGCAGCCACCCACAGATGCTGCAGATAATGAGGTTGTTTTGACAGCACTCTGTGCCACATAATGTGTACTGCTTTGAACTAAAGGGAGAATTTAAAAATAATTCGAAACTCAGTTAAATATAAAGTTGCTAAATCCAGTCCATGGTAAATTCAAATGACTCTGGAGCCATGAAGAACATATTGGGTGGTGAGCAGGCGTGTGGAAGGCCAAACCGGGCTGAACCTGAGGCTGGGAGTCAGGGCACCCAGAGGGTCTTAAACTACTTGGGTGCATTTGAGGGTCAAAGGTTTAGCTGTGTCTGTCTTTCACTGTAGAGAAAGTTCCACGGTTCCCTCAATTATGTTAAGATTTCAGTCTATTGCTTTTACTTTTTCCCCTCCTCTGTGTGGTGAAGTGTTAGGGCGTGTGCTGGGTCGTGGCATCCTGCCAGCATCTCAGGATTTGGTCCCAGAAACGCTGGGCCATCTGAGCCCAGGTTCCTGGCGTCACTGTGCCAGCTGCTCGGGCACTGTCCTGACGCACACGCTAAGGGCAGGCTAATGGGAAAACCCTGACCCCTGACATTTAGGGCAACAGAAACACGTGTGAGAGTGGGAAAGGATGCAGGCTAGATGACCATCTAGCAGGGGAGAAGGGGACTGGGTTTGAATCGGGACTCAAGTGTCTCCCCTCTGGGTGTGAGAATTCACATGTCAGCTCTGTAGGTGTGCCTGCCTTCCCGAAGTGTCTACTAGCTCCTGTGTGAAGTTTATACTGAGTGGCTCATCTGTTGCAGGTGTGTGTTGGCATGTGTGGAACTGGGAGGATCGGTAATAATCCCGTCTTCCAATATGCGGTCTGCAGGAAGACCGGCATGGTTTCCTAAACGTGGCTGAAAGGGATCCATTAGGAGGCATTTTCCTGTCTTACAGTTCAATCTCGCCTGGTTATGTGACGTTGAAAATGAGTGCGGCCTGGGCCCATGAGCCCGTCCACAGATAAGGAAAGCTGGCGGCTGTGTCCGTCCGTCTTGAAGACCCCAGGCACTGATGCGAACATATGGCTGTTGGTGATAATTCAGAAGCCATTTACAACATGGGGACAGCAACCGAGTTAATGCAAATCAATTCCAGTTGAAATCTGATGTTACTTCTCCCAGGGTTCCTTTGGGGGCTTATCTGTGAGGACGTGTCAGGAGGCCTCTCATGAACACAGTGGCATGTTAGCTGCTTTTGTTGGAACCACATCAATCAGAGGCTGAAACCTTGCTAGTCCGGAGTCGGCTCCAAGACCCATGGTCCCCCCTGACCTGAGGGTTTGAGTAGCTCCAGGCGGCTTCCTCTCCTTCCGGGAGAGAAGAACCTGCTTTAGTTCTCTTCTCCAAGTGAGTATCTTCTCATCTAGCTGCCCTGAGGGATGGCCGGTAAGCTGTCAGGTGATTCAAGCCACATGGCCTTTCAGTCACAGACGCCCAGCAGCCCTGGGGCCGAGACCAGGTCAGGCGTAGAGGAGACGCCGGCACCTTGGCTGGCAGAAGAGAGTGCATGTTCAAACGCTATGCCCCTCCATTTCCCTCTTGTGCCTTCGCTACGTAGTCTTAACAGCATTATTTCCTTAAGATGCTGTGGAAAATATTCTGCTAAGTGAAATAAGCCAGTCTGAGAAAGACAAATATCACATGATCTCATTCTTATTTGTGGAATCCAATGGATAAAATGAATTGACCAACAATATAAGACCCGAAGCAGGGAGGCATGGAACAGACTGACATACCTTGATGTGGGGCTGGGGGGGCGAGAAAAGAGCAACCAAATAATTTATATATGACTAGAGGCCTGATGCATGAAATTCGTGCGCAGCTAGGGTCCCTAGGCCTGGCCCGCCTTCCTTCCCCTGGCTGCCAGCCGCCGGGCTGGGTCCTTCCTTCATTCTGAACCGCCCCCTGGTGGTCAGCGTGCGTCATAGCAAGTGGTCGAATTCCAGGTTGGTTGAACTCCCGAGGAAATAATTTGCACATTAGCCATTTATTCTATAGGATGTGCATAGCCAGTGGACACAGGCAATAGGGTAATGAAGACCTGGGGTGGAGGGGGGGGAAGGGAAGGGAGGAGGGGGTAAATGGGGAGGAAATTGGAGATATCTGTAATACTATCAACAATAAAAGAAGATACTATAGAACTGACAGCACTTTGGGTAGGTGCTTGGGGAAGCAGCATTGTCCCTGCACTCTACCCTGCTTCTCTCCTCCCTACGACCTCCATCCCCTCCAGCTTCCAGATACCCACCGTGGAGGCACATCTTCTAGGCACATCGATTTTCCTTAATGCCAAGTAATGCTCACCCTCATTCTGTATTAAAATAAAGCTTTCACATATAAATAATATACATAAAATGTAGTTTTGTGCATTTTTTAAGTCAAGACACGCGATCTCGAGGATTGTGGTACCCATGACAGACACCTGTGACCGTGTCGTTGGCCGGTCCTCATCGCTGTCTCAGAGCTGTGCGAGCCCATCATGGTGTCTCAGCCCCTGTATGCCTCTGCCCTCCCTCTCCCTCCCAACGCCAGTGCTGTCCTTTTCATCCTGCGTCAGAGCTCCTAGCACGTCAGGCCTCCGTCCATCTGCCTTTCAGCTTCTGCTCTCTGTGTTCTGATCATAGCCTTTGAAAGCTACCGTCCAGACTCCCCAGGCAGAGGGTCGGCTATTCAACATGCCACGCAGGACACAGCCCTCCCCGACTGTCAGCCTCAGGTCCACACATCTCTGGCCAAGGAGACAAGCCATGAAGTGCAAAGCCTGACCCTTTGGAAGGAAATCCTGGGGGCAGGGAGAGGAGGGAGCCTTTCTGAGTGTCTGAGCCAGGGCAGGGGAGCTCTGCCCTCCACTGCACAGTCCTGCTACCACAACCCAGATTCCATTTAGCTCCCCCTTTCCCTTTCCAGGGGCCATTTCTCTCTCTCTCTCTCTCTCTCTCTCTCTCTCTCTCTCTCTCCCTCCCTCCCTCCTTCCCTCCCTCCCTCTCTCTCCCTCTTTCTCTCTCTCCCTCTGTCTCTCTCTACCCGCCAACACAGGCTATGTATCTCATCCTTGAATAGGTCCCTAGAGCCAAATGCATTTGTTCAACGTGAAAACCAGGAGAGTTTGATGCTTTGGGAGACATGAGAGCTCTGAGAGGCTGCCTTGGTGGAGGGACTGTGGGAGGCTGGTCCGGCCGCTGCTGTGAGTCTGGCCTTGGGAAGCAGATAAACCAGGAATGGGCCCAGGTCAGCCTTACTCCACAGGCGCGATCTTGGGTAATTTACTCAACCCCTCTGAGTTATTTCTCAAATAGAAACAAATGATTTGCAGGAAGGGGTGCAGAATAAAAATGCCAGTGGTCCCAACACTATCAAATCCAAACTCCCTTTGGATAACAGATATTATGGAATAACCCTACTTCCTGAAGTGAAATGTATAAATGATATCACCTACCTGTCCACACACAGGGTCTGAATTCACAGACGTCACATGTGGGGAGATTCAGTGCCAAGGGGCCAACTCCCAGGCTTCGTGTCCGAGCATTACCCAGGGAAATACATATTTCATTAAGAATGATTTTTATTTTATGTTGTCTTTCGATTACAATTAATTCATTATATTGAGTCTTAATAACTTCATTCAGGCATGACTTACCTATCATAAAACTCACCCATTTTACATGTACAATTTAATAATGTTTAGTAGATTTGCAGAGTTGTGAAACCCTGACAAGAATCTAATTTGAAAACATTTCCATCAATAAGAAAGAAGCCCTGCCTCCATGAGCAGTCATTCCCCATCATAGTCCCAGCTCTAGGCAACCACACCCACTTTCTGCTCAGAGAGTTGCCTTTTTCAGACGTTTCATGCAAAGGAATCATAATATTTGTGGTCTTTCATGTCTGCTGTTTTTCACTTATAATGTTTTTGAGGTTGTATCAATACTTTGTTGCTTTTTATTGTAAAACTAGAGGCCCAGTGCACGAAATTCATGCACGGGTAGGGTCCCTAGGCCTGGCCCGCGATCAGGGCCAATCAGGTTCCTTGCCTCCCCGCCTCCTCCTTCCCTCGCTCCCTCAGCACCTGGGAGCCGGGCAGAAGCCCCACCCCCCACCACCACTGCTGGTCACCGTCTGCAGGGTGACCAGGGGATGATCAGGCCCCCACTCCACCATCCCGCTGTCGTCCCACTCTTGTCAGGGTCCTTTGGGGCGGGCAGCACCTCCACTGCTGCCTGCTGCCAGTGCCATGTCGCCAACGCCCGCCATGTTCCACACTGCCCCCTGGTGGTCAGTGCATGTTATAGTAAACAATGGAACTCCCAGTCTCCCGGTCGAACTCCCGAGGGAACACTTTGCATATTCACCTTTTATATATATAGATCAGTGATGGCGAACCTATGACACGCGTGTCAGAGGTGACACGCGAACTCATTTTTTTGATTGATTTTTCTTTGTTAAATGGCATTTAAATATATGAAATAAATATAAAAAATATAAGTCTTTGTTTTACTATGGTTGCAAATATCAAAAAATTTCTACATGTGACACGGCACCAGAGTTAAGTTAGGGTTTTTCAAAATGCTGACACGCCGAGCTCAAAAGGTTCACCATCACTGATATAGATAGTATTCCATTGTGTGGACATACCGCATGTTGTTTATCCATTCATGAGTTATAAATAGTGATGCTATGAGTACTTGCATACATCTTTTGCAAGGGTTTAAACATTACATGGGTAAGAAGGTAATACTGTGTATTATTTTCAGGAGTGCCATGGGTGTCTTTCAAAGAGTGGAAGTCTCACCCGGCCTGTGTGGCTCACTGGTTGAGTGTCGACCCATGAACCAAGAGGTCCCTGGTTTGATTCCCAGTCAGATCACATGCCCAGGTTGTGGGCTCGATCCCCAGTAGGGAGTGTGCAGGAGGCAGCTGATCAAATGATGTTTCTATCTCTCCCTCTCCCTCCCTCTCTCTCCAAAAATCAATAAACACGTGTTTTTTTGTTTTGTTTTTAAAAAAGAGTGGAACTCTCTCAGGAAAGTTCTGAGCTGAAAAACATACAACTTTCCTTTAATTTACACAGAAATCACACTTTTGAAAAAAATCAATATGCATTTGGACCGAATACCAAATGTTCCTGTTTATGAGCTAAATAGAATTAGATTCCGGAATCTGAAAATAATGAACAGGCTTCTCATCTATATCAACACAACAGGATAGTTAAAAGGCTCTTGAAACTTGGTGCATTATTCCCCACGTGGGATTGGTCTTCACATTCAGGACCTTGGGGATCCCAGCTTCTCCCATCTCTGCAGCCCCACCAGGGCCCCCGTCATCATGGAAACACAATCCCCATAGGTTTCCAGAATGACGGCCCCCCCCCCCCCCCCCAGGCTGGAACCACTCCATGGAAATTGCACTGATGGAACCCACAAGGGTGAGCTTTATGGGCCGGTTATAACGTTCCCATCATCCTGCTCACGTCTTGCACGCTCCTTCTTTTGGTCTTGACAGCATCCCATGCAGGAGGCCAGGCTCAGAGAGAGGAGCTAAGTGTCTCTAACACGGCTTGTAGCGGGCGGGGCTGCTGTGACCAGGGTTGTACTGGGCATCGTTTCCAAGTATGTGTGTAAAACAGGACAAAGGAAACGCAGGAATGGTGGTAGAGAAGGAGCAGGAGGAAGGGGTGGCAGGGGGGGTGCTGAGCCAATAAAGCCGCCCTGCCTCCCTCAGGCTGGCTGGTTCCTGTGCAAAGTCAGAACGGTCGCCTCGAATTCCCCCTGAAGATTAATTACCGAGCCCGAGCGAAGAATGTGGATGAGGCAAACCCACCCCTGTGTTCGTTTCTCTCCCTCTTGGGGAAATCCGTGCTCTAGAATCATTTATTTTCTGCAGATGGTCTGTTTTGATGCTAAAGCGCTTTGTTCCCCGTGGTAACCGGGTGCTTCCCTCTAACACCAGGTTTCTAGGGGAGCGCTGCCCAGGATGTTTTATGGTGGTTTCCGTTTTCTATTTTAGAAGCCTGCCCAGATACCTTGATTGTGGTCCTCATTAGGTGTTTGCTATTGAAATCAGAGGGCAGGGCAGAGGGTGGGTGTTGGTAGACGGGAAGGCTGAGCCAGGGAATTCAGCCTGTGTCTCCTTCAGCTCTGCACCCCCATCCGGACTGTCCCTCGGGAGTGTGCTTTAACAGGAGGCTCGTTTTGTTTTGTTTTGTTTTGTGTTTTTATAGTTTTGCTTCTAAACATGCAACTGAAAACCAGGAGTTACTGAGTACGTTAGAGGTGATCACCCACTGGGACATAATTATTATTCAAAATCAAGGAAATATCCTTGACCTAGTGAAAGCTTGCCAGCTTCTGGACCGGCCTTCACGGCTTCTCCAGGGCGTGTTAGTATAGAAGGTCTCACAGGAGCAGGGTGACTAACGCTCCTGTTAGCCAGGGACAGAGGAGTAGCTGGGATGCATGCTTCTCAAGGCGAAAACCTGGACAGTTCTGGGCAAACAGGCCACCCTCTCAGAGGTGTCAGTGGGTGAGAGCACCCTGGCACTGTTGTCATTTGAGACGGCACTGCCTCCTTGACCACGGACTCTCTCCCACTTCTGTGGGCACTTTCTTGGGCAGAAGTCAGCCTGGCTTGTACCCATGGGCCATGCCTCCCACAGCTCGGTTCTGCACATGCTTCATGCCAGCATCCCGCTCCTGCCTGTTGGTGTTCGCGTCTGGGCTGCTGATTCCCTCCGCCGTCGCCTCTCGCGCCTGTGCAGTGAGGAATGAGGCGCTGTGTGTAGGCAGCAAGGGGCCATCTCCCTACCCCCTCAGGCTGTCAGGGGACCTCCGATCACGCCGTAGTAACACGAAGCGTCAGCTTCCCACCCTCAGACATGTCCCAGGGCGCCTGGTTTAAGATCCGTATAATTTTGTGTAATTATATTCCATTGCTCACTCAATCTCTGATCACTTTCTAACGAGCTGTTATTTTCAGGGGTAACAGAGAATGGGTTCAGGAAGGCGGTGATGTGAGGGGGTAAGCAGGGAAGTGATGGTGAGGAGGAACTTGAGGTAAACAGCTTGGCTTCCTCTGGGAGGCGGGGTGCATGGCGTGATGTCGAGAGGATGGAGGGGAGCAAGCGATTGATGATGTTTCAGGAGCTGAGCACACCTCTCCCGGCGGAGGCCAGGATGTGGGCAAAGCCAGCAGCATGGACAGATGGCTAGGTTTGTGTCATCTTTGAAAACATCAGCAAAGTCACTCTTTTTTTTTTTTAATTGAAAGACTTTATATTTTTAGTGTTTTAGGTTCACAGCTAAATTGAGGAGAAGGCACAGAGATTTCCCACATACCTCCTGACCCCACAGGCACAGCCTCCCCCGCTATCATCTTCCTCCATTAGACAGTACATTGGTTACAACTGATGGGCCTTCATTGCCATGTCGTTATCACTCAGAGTCCATCGTTTACATCAGGGGTCATTCTCAGTGTTGTACATTATGGGTTTGGAGAAATGTACAGTGACCTACATCCATCACTACAGGGTAACACTCAGTAATTTCACTGCCCTAAAAAGCCTCTGTGCTCTGCCTATTTATCCCTCCCTCCCCTCATAATCCCGGGCAACCCTGCTTCTTTTACTATCTTCATAGTTTTTCCTTTTCCAGAATGTCATATTCTTGAAATCATGCACTTTTCAGTCTTCTCAGATGGGCTTCTTTCGTGTAGTAACATACGTTCAGGTTTCCTTGACATCTGCCCATGACTTGATAGCTCATTTCTTTTTATCACTGAACTAGAGGCCCGATGCATGAAATTTGTGCAAGGGGCTTGGCCCTTGAAGCCCCAGCTACCTGGAGGCCCCAGCTGCCTCCAAGCCCCTCGGCCCCGCCCACTGGTCGTTCCAGAAGGTCATCGGAAGGTTGTTCCACCATCTGGTCTAATTAGCATATTAGCTCTTTATTATATAGGATAATATTTCATTATCTGGATGTACCAGAGGGGTTTTTTTGTTTTGTTTTTAATCCATTCGCCTATCAGATACCTTGATTGCTTCCAGTGTTGGCAAAAGTGACTGAAGTCACGTTTAACTAATGAAAAATATGTGACTTGAGGAGTTTACAAAGTGAAATATACCTGGATGTTATTAAAAATTGAAATGTGCACCAAGGGCCCCAGGCCAGCCTCCCTCCCTTCATCTTTTTGCTGCAAGTTCATCCCCCTCCCCAAGCAATTTCAGTGACTCCCCATACACGCCTTCCCTCCCCACAAAGGCTTTGTCTGCTTGCTTTTGTCATTATTATGTTTCATGAATGTCACCTAGAGAGCTGGGGTTGGAACTAAGATTGAAACAAAAAAGAAAGAAAAAGAAAGTATAGAAAACTCTCACACAGTGACAAGCCTACACAAACCCCAAGTTTTATTAAGATGTAAACCATTAAAGAAAAGCCAAAGGAAAATAGAGGAATGAGGTGTCATTTCACCAAACAAAAGCTGAAGATGGGCGACCAAATAGATTGTCTCAAGTGGCAGCCCCCAAAGCAGTGCTCTGCCCTGTGGAAACAGACTTCAGTGAAAACAAGGCGTTCTACGTTCTAAGAACTTTCTCCTGTGAGAAAATGATGGAATGATGTGTATTAGAAATGCATATGAACTTATTTTTTGTCAGTCATACTTTCAAAGGATGTGTATACTCTTGAAAATAACTGTTGCCTGTGGGATATGTTGCCACCTGGGGGTGCTAGGTCCTCGCTCATTTATTCTGGTGGACTGATCTTTGCTGTAGGTGGTTGGCACCATTAGGGGGTCAGGTGTGGAAATGGCGGTCACACTGAGGTGTAGAATCTAGCCCAGTTCCGTCTCAGTCCATTGGAGCCATACTGGACTGTCCAAGCTCATCTTGGCAATGAGTGGCACAGTTGGCCATCTCAGATTTGTCTTTCTTTCCCCAAAGTAGCATTTATTATTTGTTAACCCATGACTCCTAGCATAATCCCCATAAACAAAGAGGACTTATGTATAATATTAACAGTGGAAAAATGGGAGACACCCATGTCCTCACTGGTTCAGCAGGGGGTCAATATCAACATCAAGGGGCTTGCGGATATTCACAGGAACGTGGGGTCATGGACTCGGGAGCTGGTCAGGAATTTCCAGATCACACCCTCCAGCCCCCCAGCCAATGCGGGAGCCCCAGGAGTTGCTTCGCCTCCAGACTGCTGGTCTGCCAGTCTTGCCCTGAGCTTTTCAGGGATCTCCTACTTCCGTGGAGGAGCAGGAGAGATCCTTCCTTGTGCAGAGATGACACACGTGGACTCCCCGTGAGCCCTGCCGCTCAGCTCTGACATCTTCTCATCTTCCTTCATGAATGAGAATTTGACGAGCGAGGAGTTAAAGAAACAGAGCCTTTTGCAAAGCACAAAGCCAGACCTGTGGGGAGTCACAAAGTACTCGAGGATCTTGTTGCGGCTCCTTTTCAGGAGATCTTGTAATAAGCAGGCTTTTTACATGACTTCATGCTCTCAATCAGGGACATTTTATGGCTGCAAACTTGTGTCTGTTGTATAAATGAGACCATCAGGCCCCAGAACGACAACATGAACTTCCAGTGAACTTCCAGCGAGTTCTGCTTCTACACCCACGTGGGGAAAATTTCCATCATTTTCTTTTATACTTTCTACTGACACCCACAAGGGAGAAAGCTATCAAATTACAGTGCCATCTACACTTTACGGCAAAATGGAAAGAACAAGAATCAACAATTTCAATGAGAATCCTTATATATATATTTTTTTTTCTCCTCATTCTGTTAGCAATGAAATAATTTGTCAAGTGGGCCACAGGAGAAATAAGGAAAATAATAACAATAATTAAAAAGAACTTTTAGTGTGGTTTTAAAAAAACAACCACAAACCTGTTAGCTCAAGCAATTCCAATCTGTTTTGGTGGTGTGAAGTAGCAGATAAATGTTTTTTTCTCTTCTTGACCACATCCGGGTACCCCAGAGACAACAGAGGGTAGTGAATGGTCAGTTGGGGCCTTTGTGAAAAGGAAGTGAGACCAGCTCTAATATGTGAGTTGGTGTCATTGGTTTGCTCAAAGGAAAATGAAGGGTTGGTTCCTACAACATCATTGGGGAAAACCTCCCACAGAGGATCATAATGGAAAGCCTCAGAAATGAGCAGTGGGACGGTCCGAACCCAGTGCCTTTGCGCCTCAGTGCCACAGGAGTGCTGGGGGGACACGGGGAGTCCTGGGCAGCAGCTAAGCACCGCACCCCACAGGCCCCGGAGCTGACAGCGCTCAGTTGCTGGAATCACCTGTAGATGGTAGCCCACGATTCATTTCTTGGTGTGGATGACCCTCCCCAACTTCACTTGCCGGGGCTCCTTGCCAGGAATCATGGCCACCGAGGCATCATTTCTCATTGGAAGGCGGGAGAAGGCAGTGGGGGGCTTGTCCAGAGCGTCCCTCATCTTGAGGTGACCTGACCTGCCGGGCGGGGGGACTGTGCTTCTCAAAGGGAAAGTTGCTGCGTGCATCAGTCTTGGAAAAATGCAGATGGAGCTTTTGACATCTTCGAAACATTGACTTTTCAAAGTGCAAAACAGTCACACAGAGAACCCTAGGAATGCATATGCCTACATCTACTGTCCTCTCACCACACAAATGCACTCATGCACGCACGCACACACATGTGCACGCACATACACAGGCACACGTAGAATCAGAAGTCTTGGAGAAGGATGAGGAATGCTGGTTCAGGCTCCCCGGCTGAAAGGGAGACATGGAGACTCTCAGCCCCGACCCTTCTGCTAGTTCGGACTGGATTTCTCTTTTCAGGGATTCCATGATCTCACGGACCATTTAAAAAATAATCACACACACACGTCTGATGCCTGTGCACATGTATGTACCTACATATATATCTTTTAAAAAAGATGCATGAATGGGGATCGTTGACATGTAAGTGGTGAGACGGTAGCATTTGCTTTTTTAAAATGTGACCAAAACCCTGTAGTGCTGTGTTCACTTGGTTGCCATTACCTTTGAATCAACCATTTTCCCACTCATTTTCCTCGTCTGTGTAGCCATTCAAACACCGTAATTTTTTTCTTTTCTCATTAATTTGTGGTTTTAAAATAGCTTTTTTTCTAATAGTAGATTTTAATTCCTAAAAGAAACGAAACACAGTGTAACATTAGTCTCATTCTTTTTTGCTTCTTCTCCCACAGTAAAAGGTCCTGAGAAGTTCCCTTGGCCATCACCAGTAAAACACGGTCTTATGTAGTTATTAGTTCATAATTATGGTTTCTGTGCTTGTTTATAATTATGACGCGTCTCAAATGCTGGGCATGACTTTGCGCTTAAGATCTGAGGTTCACTCTTACTTTTAAAAGTGGATAAGATTGTGGACCTTGTGAGGCACATATAGTATGAGAGGACATGTCCCTGAGGTTCTTATTCTGTTTGTAATCGTTCGTCTGCACATGGACTGTCCTTAACTATAAATCTGTTCTCCAAATATCCCCGTTAGCGCTTTATTTCTTCACTTTTAAAAATCACATTTCTTACCTTTGTGTTTTGAGAGTTTCCATTTTAAACTTTAAGTTTCTTAAAAGGTTACCTTTAAAAAGCAAGCTGCTTTCTGGAGTGACATAGATGGGTCGTCCAGGGACAGTGTGGCTGTCCTAGCCAGGAGCTGTTTTATGTACATAATAAAAATGATTTCTGCCCCTTTATCAGATCCGTGTTTGGGCTCATAAATCCACTTTATTGTGGCATCCCTAGTGAAGGACACTTCTCCGCGTACTGCCAAGAACAATCAAGGTTCAAAGTCATTTCCAAAGGTGACAAAATAACCGGGATGGTTTGTGAAAAGGAATGCGATGTGTATTTCTGTTTGAGAGCGAAGTAATCACCTGTGTGCTTTTCTGAATGAGGACTGCCATTCACATTCTTTACTCAATGCATATTCAGTGCACATGGAGCTCCAGGTACTATTCACCAGCTGCCTGTCAGCATTGGCTGAGAGGCTGGAGGGGCTCAGGGGGGCTGGATTCACACAGGACCATCCGCATGGAATGAGCCGGGAGCAAATGTTCCCTCAGTCAGAGAGACACATTTCCAAGGTCCAGTCAACCACCTTGTTTTCACTCTTCTAGGAATGGTAGCTACTCTTTCCTCTGTATCTTCTACCTAAATGGTCTGGTTTTGTTCAGCTCAGAATTATGTTCATGAACTTCTTAAATTGGTTCAATATAATAATGTGCAACATCATCAAAAAACAGTCTCCCAGCTGGTGTTGCTCAGTGGGTGAGTGTCAATCCAGGAACCATGAGGTCACTGGTTTGATTCCTGGTCAGGCACATGCCCAAGTTGTGGGCTCAATCCCCAGTAGGGGCGTCCAGGAGGCAGCAAATCAATGATTCTCTCATCATTGATGTTTCTATCTCTCTCTCTTCCTCCCCCCTCTTTTCTCTCTAAAATCAATAGAAACATTTTTTTTTTTAAAAAAAAAGGAAGGTAAAAAGAAAACACACAAAAAAATCAAATTTTTTAAAGCCCCAACAAACTTGACGTGAACACATGACAAGATAGCAAGCCCCCTACTCTGGGATTTGGGATTCTTGGTTTCCTCCCAGGCGTGGCTCCACCACTTCCTGTGACCCAGACAATCAGGGAACCTCTTGGGCCTCAGTTTGTGCTCCGTTCAGTGAGCACATTGAACTAAGTG